>NC_080788.1:42491913-43103163 GCF_028018385.1 Neofelis nebulosa | reverse complement strand
GCTGTCAGGTGAGTTACCATTCTTGGTGAGGTATGGACGAGGTAGTTGTCATCCTGTATTTAGCCATCTGTTAAGCCCTGAAATAAACACTGTGGATAAAACATCTGCTTCCTCCCACACCCCATCCTAACACCTGATAGACAGGTCACAGGGTTCCACTTCCATATTGATAAAGAGCTGGCTGATCTTAGGTTCTAGACCATTTTATTAGTTGCTAGCATTTTGAGAGAGGGGCACTATGCTATGTGTATTAGATGAGTTATATTAGTTCAGCCTCTGAGGAACTGTGATGTTCAATGAGGTATACATTACTTTTTAGGGATGAGAAAACAGGGTCTTAGAGCAGGTGATGGAGTTGGGCTCTCACACCCAAGTCTGCCCGGTTTCTGAGGCTGCTTGTAAAATAAAATCGGCAACACTGTATATGGGGTACATGTAATAAATCTAACACTTGTTAGCCCTTAATACGTAGTTGCTCATATACAGAGAATGAAACTGAATGCCACAGGGAGAAATTGACAATGCCATGGCATAATGGGAGAATTGAACATGCCATTGTTAGTTACCGAAATATCAAGCAAACAAGAGTAAGATGTAGCAACTTAATTTAGTGGAAATGCATGGAACAGCATTCCAATAACTGGCACATACTTCACATGAAGAGCACACCTGGAAAGTGGCCGTGGGTACCTTTCAGTAAATTTTAAAGAGTAAGTACTTTATGGATTACTTTAAAAAAAGGGGTGGGGAAGGGGCAGTTAGAAATTAAAGACTAAAGGCAAGTTGAATTGCCCAGTTCTCTGATGGTGAGATAACCGTGGATTCTTTAGCCATATTGAGCATACAGACCTCAGGGAAGAGCTCACAGTCTTGCTGGGGACCTGGAGGCAAAAGCAGTAGGGAAGTGAGTCTGCCATACCCCCTCTCCCCTCCCTCCTCCCCCCCCCCAACCAGGTGCTGCTTCTATTTGCTTTTGAGGGGCTGAAGGTGTAGGGTTATTTGACATACACTACTCTCTGCTTGCCGGTTAGGCGTTTTGTAAATACAAATCCCTACCCTGATAGTCTCTTAGGAGGGAGAGCCCTTAAAACCACCTGGGACTCCTTGTTTATGGGAATTCTGGGCCGTTCCAGCATTCCTGTGCTCTGATAACATAGCCTTTTCTATGCAGGGGAATTAAACTGTCTTGTTGGTACATAAATTAAAATCATTGCCTTTTAAAGACTGTGAATAGGAGCTCTGTAAATGGAGGATTTTATATTCCAAGTGATGTTTCTAATGGAACACTTGCCATCCTCACAGGGGTGTGTGGTAGGAAGGGATTTTGGCTTCCTCATGGGAGCTCAGTGGTGCTGAGGCAGAGTGGCCTGGAGAGAGAACCCAGGCTTGAGAACCTGGGGGAACTCTTCTCCTGGGACAAAAGCCAGTTGCTTTCCTCTGAGCCTCAGATACGACTTGACACACACCTTGACTTTAAACTCCTAAGGAATAGATAAAATCATGTAACTTAGACAGCCTTGTGCCTGTCATCAGATGCCAGTCTGATGTCATTTGACATCATGGTTGTCTACACCTTCATTCGGACCTCTGGCTTTAGAATTTGCCATCAGTTGGGTTGTGTTCATATGTGTATTATACGTTTGCTCCTCTTTGTTAATTTTTGTTGATGTTTATTTTTGAGAAAGACTGTGAACAGGGGAGGGGCAGAGAGAGAGAGAGAGAGAGAGAGAGGAAGACACAGAGTATGAAGCAGGCTGCAGGCTCTGAGCTGTCAGCACAGAGCCTGACATGGGGCTTGAACCCATGAACCGTGAGATCATGACCTGTGCCGAAGTCAGAAGTGAGCCACCCAGATGCCCCTGTTTGCTTTTCTTGATGGATTTTTACAGATGTTTGAAAAACTTTGGTAAGATCTGGAAGTTCCAGTCTGTTTCTGTTGCCCATGATGGGTCTTCTATTCAGGTGAATAGAGAGGAGCTTAGAATCCAAAGGATTTCACATCAGAAAGTATCTGCCTTCATTTTGTATTCAAGGGGGAAAAGAGTCCCTCAACGCAAATGACTGATGTCAAGTCATAAGTTAGCTGGAAAGGATGAGAGTAACAACGTTGTAGTCCTCACTCGAGCTGCCACCGTGGTGTTTGTGTGCATTAGTTCATGTTAGAGCTTCTTTACAAGAACGCTGTGGCTGTTCCAGTTTGACATGTAAGGAGGCTGGGTCTTGGGGAATGGAAGGCACGTGCTCAAGGTCGCATGACTCTTGTCCTATTCTGTCTGGCTATAAATCTTACTCTTTTATCTAGAACCCTGCCCTGCCTCTTGGCTATGTTCGATCTGCTTCTTACAGCTAAGTTGCTAAAGCCAGCCATGTGTCCTCAGGTGACACATCTTCTCGTAGAAATGAGGGGGATATGTACAACGTTCTCAGAACTCCCTGGAATGTATACTCGTCTTTCAGAGATGATTTAAAAGCACCATGTGATTAACCTGTGCCTATGAGTTTGTGACTTGGTTCCTCTAGCATTGATTGAATATATCCCCGTGTTCACTTTGGAAATGGGGTCATTTGCCAGATCCTCAGGGACCTCCGCACCCTCTTTGGACAAATTTTCTCAGGCCATTGGCAGAACCGGGCTTGAGGTTAGGACCATTTCTTTTCTGTGGTGATGTCTGAGTTCAGTGGGATCTTCTCAGGTATGAGAAATTGGTGAGAATTGACTCAGTCTGCTTTTTCTTGCCTGTTTTGACTTCTTGTACTTGGTTTTTTTATTGCACCTTTCGTAATAGTGTATCCCTTGTGCCTTGCGGGAAATGGGACCCGGGCTTAGTTACATTTGTGGGCTGTTTTGCCCAAAAAGACCCCTGGGGTGGTTGAAGGGATGTACTGACTGAGCCCCAGGGGGGTGGTATCTCCCCAGGTGCTGTTGGTGTTCAGCAGAGCTGAGGCCTCCTGGATGTTACTCCTCTCACACCACTCAACACCACTCAACACCACTGCCTTCTTTGTCTACATCGCGGCCTTGCCATCCTGCTGACGCTTGCTGATCCTCTGTGTCCTCAAGACTCTCTGTGGTGTGGTGTTGGGTCACTACCTGTGCTGCCAATGGGAACTGCTGGAAGAGAAGTTGGGAGAGGAGCATTCTAAAGGCTTTCGTTCTTTTTTTTTTCTTTTTAAAAAAGTGGTTAAATGTTTATAAGAGAGGGAGGAAGGGAGAGGGAGAGGGAGACAGCATGTGCAGGGGAGGGGCAGCAAGAGAGGGAGAGACAGAATCTGAAACGGGCTCCAGCCTCTGAGCTGTCAGCACAGAGCCCGACGCGGGGCTCGAACTCACGAACCATGAGATCATGACCTGAGCCGAAGTCGGACACCTAACCAACTGAGCCACTCAGGTGCCCCTCAAGGCTTTAGTTCTGCATTAATGCCAGAATTGGGCACGAAGGGTGGTCAAGAGTGGCAGTGATGGGCTTGGTCAGGTAGACTGCGCATTTATTATTTTCTCTTCTGTCGATACTCAACAAATGGAATAAACAAAATAAGGGGAAAAATCCATATCTGTTTTTCTAATGAGTATGAAAACACTGGTGCATTGTCTTGAGACACGGACGCATGTACATGTGTAACCATCGTTCTTGGGTACTCTGGCTGCTGGTCTGTGTGCATGCGTTCCTCAGGCTATGCTACTGCGTCTCCTCAGGGTCCCCTTCAAGGCCCAGGGAAGCCAACACCAGGACCCAGGAGTGGCCCCTGCTGTGGGGTGGCCTGGCTCATTACAGTGGTCTCAGAGAATCTTCCTGCGGTAGTTTAACGGACTTCATTTGCTGGGTAGGGTCCCTCAGTTCTTAAAGGTGTCCTGCCTCCGAATGGAAGTAAACACTTAAAACCTCAGGTCTCCATCAGCTAGGATGCTGGTCCAAATGAATCTCTGACAGACTCCATCCCAAGTGATTTCTGGTTCTCTTGGCCAGTTTGGTAATCGTGTTTCTGTGTGGCAGGTGATGGAAGGGTTACAGACGCCGGCTCCGGTCGTCAGGGAGCTTATCCTGTATGTGTGCAGATGAAGCGATGAGTAACTGAAGACTTGGACCATGGTGTTAACTAGACTTAAGTGTATGTGTGGGTATTGCAGTACGTGTGACGTACAGCAACAGATGGCCTGTGCAGAGTCCATTACACCCTATATGTGCATCTCTGGTGTATAGACTTGTGTACATATGCAGGCACGTGCATCCATGCCCTTATGGTACCAAAGAGACCCCGAGCCGTGAGCTTCTTTTTGGTTCTTGGGAAGGCTTCCAGGGAAAATTCTAGGGACATGGGTGTTGGGAATGTGGGGTGGATTTTGGACCCTTGGGGGAGGAGCGCATCCTACAGCTGGTACAACTAGGGAGGCTGTGAAGTGTTGGGCGCTAGAATCTGGAGTTTTCTTTGGATTCTGCAGAGAGCATTTTAGGTGATGTTGACTATATGGCAAGATTTGGTCTCTTCTGGGAGGGACGCTGAGTGTCCTGACGAGTTGAACTGGGACCTTTGGCCTTGTACTTGCTGGGGATGGGGATAAAATTCTCATGCTTCTGCCTCAAGAAACCACTGGCCTGTATTGTTTTTTTTTTTTTTTTTTTCTTAATTTCTTTTCTTAAAAGAAATTTCTTTAAAAACTTTTTTTGAATGTTTATTTTATTTTTTGAGAGAGAGACAGAGACAGAGTGTAAGCAGGGGAGGAGCATAGAGAGACGGAGATGCAGAATCCGAAGTGCGGGCTCCAGACTCCAAGCTGTCAGCACAGAGCCTGGCACAGGGCTTGAACTCACCAACTGTGAGTTAAGTCAGTTGCTGAACTTAGGTCAGATGCTTGATCTATTGAGTCACCCAGGTGGCCTTAAGACAAACCTTACTTAAGGGAGAATCCACCTGGCTTATCACTTGTTACTGTGTACAGGTGTTTGAGCACAGCAGGAGGGTCACTGCACTCTAATATCTCTCAGGGACAGAAGTGACCTCACATCCTTGGAGAAATAGTAGTGAGTCAGTCCCAAAGATGAACTGCCTTGGGAACCTTGCAGAAAACTTCCACCTTGTTCCCACAGTTGAGATAGGAAGATTCTGACAGATTTTATTTCAACCTGGAGTTCACGGAGATTTATAGCTGAGTATAGTAAGGCTTTAACTCTTGCTTCATGGGCTGGCTTTTATCTTGTGGGTTTTAACCACTGCCTGCCTCTTTTTCTCAAAGAGAAAAATGTGTTTTTTGTTTATCTTTGTACAAGTATATGGTGATCATTACTGAACTCATACAAAAGTAGAAGAATAAAATAGTTACTCCAAAACCCACAGCAACTTGTCATTTTGATAGATTTCCTTCTAGTCTCTTTTGGTGCATATTTAAAAACTTAAAAAA
The DNA here is from genome assembly GCF_028018385.1 of Neofelis nebulosa. Lineage (NCBI taxonomy): Eukaryota > Metazoa > Chordata > Mammalia > Carnivora > Felidae > Neofelis > Neofelis nebulosa. Next base: position 43,097,768 of record NC_080788.1, on the reverse strand, counting down.
AAATTATTTTTGAGAGAGAGATAAAGGAGAGGGGTAGAGAGAGGGAAACACAGAATCCGAAGAAGGCTCCAGGCTCTGAGCTTTCAGCACAGAGTCCGATGCAGGGCTCCAACCCACGAACCATGAGATCATGACCTGAGCTTAAGTCAGATGCCCAACCAACTGAGCCACCCAGGCACCCCAACATTTAAAAACTTATTTTTCTAGATTATAAAAATAACGTGTAAAATATAACAAATACTTTAAACACAACATGCATGTATTTACCTTGGAGACAGTTGTTAATATTTTAGTGCTTTTCCTAGAGTTGTTTTTTGTTGTTGTTGTTGTTTTTTACTTTTATTAAGTTTTATTTAAGTTCTCTCAGGTTCAAACTCATGGGCCTGAGATCAAGAATTGCATGCCCTTCTGACTGAGCAAGCCAGGCACCACCCCCTCCTTAAAGTTTTTTCAGTAGATGTTTGCATACTTGGAATAAAATTAGGAAATTTTTAATATAGTTTATATTTATATTTTTATTTTCCAATTCATATTGGCAATGCTTATGTTATTTCAAATTGTGTAAACGTGGTTTAAACTGATATAGCCACTTAAGTGGCTATATCAATTAACCTGATCATTTGCTACATTTGTAGTGGTGGAAAATTATCCTGATGGTATGGTAGGCTCTGAAGACATTATCCAAGGAGTCAAAATTGGGTCCCCAGACCAAATTAAAGTGTTGAAATTAATTCAGATGATGTGATTACAAGGACAGAACTGAGAATGAGCCAGAGGGCTCAGAAAACAGAAGATTCCTGGACCCCATACACTTGGTCTGTTGCAGGAATTCAGGAGGAAGCAAGCATACCTGGCCACATGTGTCTCTTATCAAAGCTCCTGTTGAACGTCAAGAGCTTTTCTTCTCCCATAATACACCAACTGGGCCAGAATGGGTGTCACCAATGGGTGACCATATTTGGGTGTTTGCTCAAGAATACTGGGTGACCACTTGGTCATTCTGTCCCTTCCTATCTATGTTCAGTGCACATGCATTCTACTTCTTTGTAGCTACCAGGTCACACAAGCTGTGTGCTTGTTTACCCTCTGTAAGTCACGTATCCTGTAAGTTTCATCCATTCATTCTCTTCTTCTCTGTAGCAGAACTGAGTATTATTGAAAGGCATGGCCAACACCCATTGTACTTGTTCTCATTGTTTAATGATGAGAGATAATACTTCAACAGCCATCTTCGTATAAAAAGCTTTTTCAGCATTCTGGGACAGATTGCTAGAAGTGGAATTACATGGGTTGAAGGAATATTTTCAGGGTTTTTAACAAGTACCGTCAGATTACTTACTTGAAGAGAGATGTAGGGGAGAATGGGCTACAACTTAACACCTAGTTGGTTTCTTTCACGCCACCCCGTCTCCAATCTCTGTCTCTCTTAGTTATTTTTATTTTTATTTTTTCCTGAATAAGCAGAGCACAAATGGAGGGTAGATATGTGATGGCATTAATTCTCCTTCCTGCATCTGTCACATACCTTCTCTCAGGCAACTTCTCCTATGTTTTATGTGTCTGTCCAGAGATAAACTAGGGGTAGACAAATGTGCATGTATGCGTATATTATTATATACAACTATATTTTTAAAAAAATTTTAATGTTTATTTTTGAGAGAGAGAGCATGAGAAGGGAAGGGGCAGAAAGGGAGACACAGAATCCAAGGCAGGCTCCAGGCTCTGAGCTGTCAGCACAGAGTCCGATGCAGGGTGCGAACCCAAGAGCTGCGAGGTCGTGACCTGAGCTGAAGTTGCACGCTTAACCAACTGAGCCACCCAGGTGCCCCACAACTATATGTATTTTAAAGCACAAGTGATCACATACTGTTTACTTCCCAGTGTTTTGCTCTATATTTCATGGGTCTTTGCATATCAGTACTTACAGAACTGCCTATTTTTTTTTAATTTATTTTCACTTTAGAGTGTGTGTGCATGAGTGGGGGAGAGTGCAGAGGGAGGAGAGTGAAAGAATCTTAAGCAGTTTCCAGTGCCCAGCACAGAGTCTTACATAGGGCTAGATCCCATAACCCTGGAATCATGACTTGAGTTGAAATCAAGAGTTGGATGCTCAACCAACTGAGTTCCCCAGCCTCCCCTAATGGCTGCTTAGTCCTCTGTCATGTGGATGCATCATAACTTCCCTTCTTCTCTATTGATATTGTTTTGGTCTCTGATATTTGGTGGGTTCTTAACATCCATGAATAAATGGTATATGGTGTATACATGAATTTGTCTATAAAGTAAAATCCTAAAAGTAGAACTCTAGATTTTACAGCTTGATGGACAATACCAAATTTTTCTCCTTCAAGGAAAGATGTAAAGGAATTCTCCTTTCTCCAATCCTGTATCCATACTGTTAGACTTTTTGATCTTTGTCTTTCCAACAGATGAAAAAGTGTCCTGCTATAGTTTTAATATGTGTTTTTCTTATCAGTGGGGTTGAACATCTTCTCAAAGAACTCCCTTCCTGACTTTTCTTGTTGCATGGTCGTACTTTTGTGCTGTTGTTGTTGTTGTTGTTGTTAGGTTGTTGGTCTCTTTCTTGTTCATTTGTTGGAAGTCTTAAGAAAGTTCTTTATTGTGAGAGTTGCAAGTAGTTTTTCCTAGTTGCTCATTTGTCATTGAACTAATATATAGTGTGTATTGCATTGAATATTTAGAGATTTTTTGTTAATGTTTGTTTACTTTGTGTGTGTGTGTGTGTGTGTGTGTGTGTGTGTGTGAGAGAGAGAGAGAGAGAGAGAGAGAGAGAGAGAGAGAGAGAGAGAGAGAAGTGGGGAGGGACAGAGAGGGAGATCCAGAATCCGAAGCAGGCTCCAGGCTCTGATCTGTCAGCACAGAGCCTGACGTGGGGCTCGAACTCATGAGCCATGAGATCATGACTTTAGCTGAAGTTGGATGCCCAACCGACTGAGTCACCGAGGCATCCCTGCCATGTACATTTTTAAAAAGGAGGTGGAGTTGAATTTATCCATCTTTCCTTACATGGCTTATAGTTTCTGTGTTCTACTTGGGCCTTCCCCACTCACTGTGGAAACCTGAGACTTCCCTCTCCTCTCCCCCAGTGCTAAAATGGATTTGCTATTGTCTCTGAATCATTATCTCCAAGCTGAAAGGGTTTCAGGGATCTGTAGCTTAGATGGGGCCTCAGGTGAGTCTCCTGAAGCCAGTCCATTTAGGAATCATCTGAGAGTGTGGCTGTCTCCCAGGTGATGAATGACCCAGGTTTACTTAATGGAAAGAAGAGTCTAAGCTACTTGGAATAGTATTCACTGGGAATAGTTGGAAGCTACGTGAACTTTCATCAGGCCATTGGCATGATAGGTGGTGCTCATACAAAGCCAGCTGCTCAGCACAGCCCCTTGCAGCATGCGTGATTGACCCTCTTGGCAGTCATGGCCCTATCTGGTAAGTGGGGCCCAGAACAGCCCCTGAAGTACGCTACAAAAAAGGGACCAAATCTTTGCTTTTTTTTTTTCTTTTTCTTTTAAGAACATTGCTCTTCACATGGTAAATACTGATTGGGCAACAGGACCATGCTTGCTTGTTCTTTGATTTGTGTGGATTGGATGCCTTGATTTGAGCTGACAAACCTTGAATGTGGGGTCTTAGCCATGGTTGCTTACCTGGCGTATGATCTTGGGCAAAACACTCAGCTTCTTTGATTGGATCTTCCTCAGAAAATGAGATATATCAATGCTGCACAGTTGTGAAGGTAAGATGAAGTAATGAGTCTGACGGTTCTCCTTCAACTGTACCTAGGCCAGGTGGGTGCTTGGCCTCAAAATTTTAGGTGCGCAGGGATCCATACAGAGAGGTTCGTTAACTGTGTGACCTCTTGGGCCCAGGACCATGTGTTTTGAACATTGACAAGATTGTGAAGCAGATGGTCTGTGATTCTCACGTTGTGCAGCTTTGAGGTGGGCGAGTCAGGGAAAGCTGGTGGGGCTGTGTTGCTTGGGGTCTGTCTGCTTTCCCTTCCCTCCCCTCCCCTCCCAACAGTGATCCATTTGGGTCCAATTTTCATTTAGTTACGAGCTCTAATTCAAATTTTTAGACGGTAAGGATTATTTTACACATACATTTAGAGAGACTAAGATAATTAGCTGATTTTTGTTCTGAGAATATTCTTCTTCCTCACCTCATTAATTATTGAACAAGAAAGTTTGCCTCCTGTGGGCAATGCTTAGAGGATTTAAATCATGACAATATTTATGTCTTTATGGGTGTTTGCTGATATTAGCACCAGGCCTACCCGCCATCCTGGCACTCTGCCCAGGCAGGGAAGTTGGTCTTTATGTCCTGCAGTCTGTGGGCAGCTGTTCAGGACGACCCCATGCAGTGAACCTTGTGAATTACTAGGAGTTAGTGATGTGACAAGATCCCCATTCTGGTGGCTTTGAGGTTTAGGTGATTGATTGTGTGCTTATGATGTGAACCAAAATGTTTGCTGTTGGTTTTGATTAATGGGGCCTGGGTCCCACTTTAATTACCAAAGGGAAGATCTCGAATAGTAGGTAATGCCTGTGGTCAAAATGTTTTTTCCACCTAACACTTGTTTATTCATTCTGTTCTGAGATCTGAGAAAAACCTATCTACCTAAAAACCCTGCATTGGCCAATATAATCTAGCAATGTTTGGTCAGAGTAGACATTAATGAAGATTAGAAAAATTAGGTCTCCTAATATGATGTGTAGAAACTGAGTTTATTTTTTGATTTGTTGGAGTGCACAGGTGGAGGGGAGGGGTAGAGGGAGAGAGAATCTCAAGCAGGCTTCTTGCTAGCATGGAGACCCATATGGGGCTCGAACCCATGAACCGTGAGATCATGACCTGAGCCGAAATCAGGAGTCTGACGCTCAACCGACTGAGCTACCCAGGTGCCCCTGACTTGTAATTTATTTTTTGGTATCCTCTTGGCTTGGAATTATGTTTGTGATATTGATAGAGGCAGTGGCCTGTATAATTTCTACTGTACAGGGTTTAAGAGACATGGGTTCTAACCTGTCTCTACCACTGGCTGGGTCTGTGACCTTGCCTAGTCCAACAGCTCTGGGCTTGAGTTTTATCCTTTGCCCATGGAAGCTCCAGGAGTGTAAAGGCTTGTCTGCACAGTTGACTGCTAGGGTTTATGCAGAGTAGGTGCTCAGTAATGGTGGTGTGAGTGAGGGAACTGGTCAAGGCTGATTTAATGTGCATTTCATATTCCAGGGATCCTATTCAGATACTTTCTGACCCAGTAAGGTTTGGAGTAAGGCCTGAGATGCTGGCATTTGTAACCCGTTCTAGGTGATGCCTAGGTTTGTGCATCACCCTTTGAGTAGCACGTTGCCTTTAGATGAGAGGTAATCTGTTCTGCTTTATTTACCTGCAGATCTTTGTAATGTCTTGCTGAAGGTCAGTTTGTAAATACAAGTTGTTCACTGAAACTAACCAGTAGTCTCTGCGCTGTGGCTGTCGTGACCGAAAAACTGTCTGGTTTAGCTTCAGCACTGGCTTTCAAGTCTCTATTTAGTTCACTTTGCTTTAGAACATGGTCTCTAAGCAGCAGCACCTGGGAATTTGTTAGAAATGCAAATTCTGGTGGGGGGAGTGGGGCGCTTGGGTGACTTAGTCACTTAAGCTTCCAACTTTGGTTCAGGTCATGATCTTACGATTCATGAGTTCAAGCCCCGCACTGACAGTGCAGAGCCTGCTTGAGATTCCCTCTCTCCCTCTCTCCCTCTCTCCCTCTCTCCCTCCCCCCCTCTCCCCCTCTCCCCCTCTCTCCCCCCTCCCCCTCTCCCCCTCTCCCTCTCTCCCCCTCTCCCCCTCTCCCCCTCTCCCTCTCTCCCCCTCTCCCTCCCCCTCTCCCTCTCTCCCTCCCCTCTCCCTCCCCTCCCCTCCCCCTCTCCCTCTCCCTCCCCTCCCCCTCTCCCTCTCCCTCTCTCCCTCCCCTCCCCCTCTCCCTCTCCTCCCCCTCTCACTCCCCCTCCCCCTCCCTCTCCCCCTCCCTCTCCCTCTCTCCCTCCCCTCTCCCTCCTCTCCCCCCTCCCTCTCCCTCTCTCCCTCCCCTCTCCCTCTCCCTCTCTCCCCCTCTCCCTCTCTCCCTCCCCTCTCCCTCCCCTCCCCCTCTCCCTCTCTCCCTCCCCTCCCCCTCTCCCTCCCCTCCCCCTCTCCCTCTCCCTCTCTCCCTCCCCTCCCCCTCTCCCTCTCCTCCCCCTCTCACTCCCCCTCCCCCTCCCGTGTAGGCTTGTGCGTGCGCTCTTGCAGACTAAATGAATGAACTCATGTATTATGTGTGTGTGTATATGTATATATATATATATATATATATATACACACACACACATATATATGAAACAAACAGAAATGCAGATTCTGTGGCCTCACCCCAGACACCTACTGAATCAGAAAACTCCAGGGTGGGGTCAGCAGTCAGTGTCTCGGAACCACCCATCCAGGAGTTGTTGATGTTTCAGAACTACTGCTGTGCTTTAAAACCTTTCAGCACGTTTGCAGGCGATGGTGTAGGCTGCTGGTGGGTATCACGGCGCCTCTTTTGTTTGGCTTGTGGGTCATGAGGATATCCTGAAACCAAACAAAAGTTGATAGACAAAAAAAAGTAGGTTTTAGTGAACTTCCCTGAATGGGTGGAAGGTAGAAGATGTGATGACTCTTGTTGGAAGCCATGTTTTTATGGATATGTGTTAACGTCCATTGGGCCTGATTTTTCTTACTGTTCTGGAAAATGGGAGACAGGGTTGCCCATTGGAATCACCCACGGAGCTTTAAAAACTATAGATGCCCACCACAGGTTCTGATGTCCTTGATCTTGGGTGCAGCTGGGACAGCCAGATTTTTAAAGACTCCCTGGGTAATTCTAGCATTTAGTGAAGATTGAGAATTCCTAGAATAAATGAATGTATCACTTTTTTTTTTCCGAGTATGTTTTAAATTTATTTTTAATTTCCATGCAATAACTCTGTTGTGTGTATGTGTATGGGTTTCTGACAAACGCATAAAGTTGTGAAATCACCACCACCCCTCCATTCCTAGCATTTGGTTTTCATTAACGTGCTTGTGGAGTTTTCTTCCTTAAAATGACACATGGAAACACATGACCTTCACTTGATTTCTGTCATTACTGTTCTGTTTTGTTGTTGTTGATTGACGTTTCTGTCGGAAATCCCATATCCTGAAATTAGTGCTGCAAAACAGTTGCCTAACGCTAACTTGCCTTGTAGTTTGAAGAGCCTCTTAATTAGTGGTGTGCAGAGTTGGGAAGCGTTTATAACTACAAATGGTCAGGGCCCAGTCCAGACCAGTTAAACTAGAATCTAGTATACCTGTTGGGACCCTGGCATGGGCTTTTTTTTAAGGTTGCCCAGGTGTTACTAAGGGACAGCCAGGCTTGGAACCATTTCTCCATGATTGTCCCTTAATTTTTTTTTTTTTTATGTTTATTTCTGAGAGACAGAGTGTGTGAGCGCAGAAGCAGGGGAGGGGCTGAGAGAGAGAGGGAGACACTGAATCCAAAGCAAGCTCCAGGTTCTGAGCTGTCAGCACAGAGCCCGATGCCGGGCTCGCACGTGTGAACTGCCAGATCGTGACCTGAGCCGAAGTTGGATGCTCATCTGACTAAGCCACCCAGGAACCCTTGATAGTCCCTTAAAATGCCTGTGAGTCCTAGATCATGGGTTCTGGTAAAGGTCCGTATCCCTTTTCTCAGCCCAAAGTGCTTCTGATATTCTTTTTTTTTTTTTTTTTTTTTTTCCCTTCTGTCACACGAATCTGGGTGCATTTTTGAAAAGGATTCAAGGAAAATGACTTCCTGATGATTGAGGATAGTGGAAGAGAAATGCATTTTTTATTTTTGCCTCCTTGTGAAATACTGTTGATTGGCACAGTATATCTGTTGTCGTGCCTCTTTGGACCGTGTGTGGAGTTTTGTAATCATGTGGATGTGTGCGTAGTGGTCGGAGGGAGGTCAACTCACTGCTGTCCAGGCTCAGCTGTGCTTTTTTTGTGGGAGACAGGAAAGTGATGCATGGATGCTCTCTGGCTAGGGCTTTATGAAGTTCATGGAATGCTTTCCTGACCAATCTGTTGATGCTGTGATGTTGTTTTTAAAAGATGTTTTCTTTTAAAACATGTCTTTCTAAAATGAGCGCCTGGGTGGCTCATTTGGTTAAGCGTCCAACTCTTGGTCTCGGCTCAGGTCATGATCTCAAAGTTTGTGGGTTCAAGCCCTTTGCATTGATAGCACGGACCCTGCTTGGGATTCTCTGTCTCCCTCTCTCTTTACTCCTCCCCTGCTTGCTCTCTATCTCTCTTTCAAAATAAATATTAAAAAGCATTTTCTAAATAGTATAAATAAGTAGTCCCTTGATCTCTAGGACTAACAGCACCTTGATTTTCAGGGGTCGGGGCTAGTCTTCCCATGGTGCTTTTTTAATCCACAAGCTGAACCAGTTTACCCAGAGGGCCTTAGTTCCTGGAAGGTGAAGTCAGGCCATGCACTGTATAAAGTTAATAAAAGAAGATTGTCTCACTGGAAGCTTAGAACTTAACCATTTCACGGATAAGGCAACTGAGCCTCAAGGGGAGAAGTGATTTATTTGCTCAGTCCCTCAGCTGGGCCTTACTCCTAGCCCACTGTCCTGGATGGCTTACCCTGTGGTTGGGCTCATGCAAAAGGCTAGATGATGGATAATAAGGGTACAAAGGGTAGTTTTAAAGGGGTGATTCTATCAACGTCAAGCCTGACTGATGGCTCAGCTCCTGTACTGAGGGGATTTTTTGGGTCTTAAGAGCCCACTTCAGACATTGATTGAGGGCACCCTTTTCTTTGTATGGTATTCGGGAAGCTGCTAAATGTCTTCACTTTCTATCTGTTCAGCAACTCTGCTTTTCCCAGGCCTTAAACACCAGCCTGTCTTGGTTGTTACCCTTGGAATATTACCTCTGTTCTTGTACCAAGAGTTTAAGGAGACAGTCATTAATGGCCGTGTGGTTTTGAGCACCTAGAAGCGTTTCTACTCCACTAGCTCTCATTCCTCCAGGTTCTCTCCCTGCAAAGTCTTGTTACCAAGTGTTTTGCGTTACATGTAACAGTTTGTCCAAAACTTCATAAGTGTGAGATTGGAACTCACCTGTGTCAGATGAATGAACTGGCGGCAAAGTTTGGAACTGGGAAGTCTTTTCAGGAAGATGTACTTCCAGAAGCAGATTCTGTCTTCTGTGGCCAGAGAGGCCTTGATAATATCCTTCCTCCTTGGTTTTACATTTGGGGTCTTACTTGGATTCCTACATTCACATGGTTCCATGTACACTTCCAAAGAGACAAAAAGAGTGAAGTTTTACCTGTAAATTAAAAGATTAAATTCTACCTTCTGACCCCTTTGTATGGGAAGTAAAATATCCCTATGTGACAGATTGAGGCCATTTGTGAATCAATAAACGTAGGACTGTCATTCTGAGAAATTGTTCAAGCTTCTGAGAACAAATGGAATGCCTTAAAAAAATATGAGAGAAGATCTATCTGATTTGATTTACTCTGGAGAGAAGGTGGGTGCTTTATAACCTGCTGATTACCATAATAAAACATCTTTATTTTTCAGGGAAACATAAAATGACAATAGACCTTAAAGTACAGTATCCTGTCACTTGCCTCTGGTGGGGAATTAAGGATGGTTCAGTTGTGATTTGTAAAGAGCATACCAGTGGAAACTAAATTTTAAGGCTAACCTCAAAGTAGAAACCATAGCTTTCTTTGGGGGAAAGAATGATGATTTGCTCTTCCTGGTGCTTTCCCACCACCCACCCAGCCCAATCTTAGTCAAATTTTGAGTAGACCAGTTCCAAGGCAGGACTGATAAACGTGCTCTTTCAGAAGCATTTTCATGTTATACATATATCGTGTTTTGTATGTGGAGAGAGTTGTCCTGTTCTCTATGTGCCAAGAATGGGTGGTGGGTGGGATTTGTACCTGGACCAATGCACTTTGCTTAGTCTTCGGGGGTGGTGACTAGCATTTCTAACACATTCACCACTGAGTAGGCCCAGGTCTGGAAAAGCATTGTGTCCGTGTTGGGGGTGATAGTGCACCTTTAGTGGGGAGGGTTAAGAAGTCGGTACTTGGTTTCAGACAAGGGTCTCACAGAGGGTGTGATTAAAGTCAGCGTCACCATGGAGGGTGGGAGCAGGGTGAGCCCAAACCTGTCTGTCAAAAACCTGAACCTGAACCCTAGGATTACTAGCCCCCTGTGGAACTGGAAGGAAGGAGTACCAGTGGATGATGGGTCATTAACTCAGGCGTTCATTCCCTCAATGGGTCATTCGGACATCTAAACACCCACTAGCCATGAAGCTCTTTGGAGAGATTTTTAAAAGTTGAAAGTATGCTTCCTGCTGTCCATCTGGTCATCATCTTCCCCTTTATGTTTCTTCCAATAAACATAATCTGAAGAGCTTGTGTCAGGCCCATTGTTAGGCACAGGACACTAAAAAGGTGAGCAAAAGTAAATATTTGTACTTAAATCCTAGACCTCCAGCTGTTGACTCTGCAGGTATGTATGAATAGTCATACTTAAACTCAGTCCAAGTGAACTCATTGTGTCCTGGGTTTCCATTAAACTTAACAGCAAAAAAATTTAAAAAATGAGTAAATGCTTCTCAAGAAGCACTCTGTAACAGTGGGGGTGGGAGAACCTAAGACCCAACCCCTATAAAATGTGGTACGTGTGCAGAGAGAGAGACATGTACAAGGTATTACAGGATTGCAGAGGCATGGTACCCATTTGATTCTTAGGGTGGGACAGCTTATCACAAAGGGCTTCCAGAGGGAGGGAAAGAAAGGAATGTTAGCCAGAGCCAGGCTGGTTGGGAATGTTGGCGGGTGGTGGTAAGGAGGGAAGGCCTCTCAGTCAATGCATAGGAGGTGGGAAAACAGTTGCAGGCTGGGAGCTCACTGTGGAAGTCCCAAGATGTTCCATGTTGATGGGGTATTAGGATGGTGACAAACTGGAGAGGTAAGTGGAAGCCAGGATATGGCCGGCCTTTCTGCCTGGTGGAGGTAGTTTGGATTTTATCTTGAAGGGGTTTAGGCAGCGGATTCACAGGGGCACAGTGCGTGATCTAGTTGAAAAGACAAAATTAACATATTCCTGGGTAAAGTGGCCAATGAGTTCAGTGCGAAGATTCATTGGTATGTCCCTAATGGGATGTATGGAGAAGGGGAGGGATTCAGAGATCATTCCTTGAACTTTCACATGTGGAAACTCTGTCCTGCTGTCCCGTGGATGTTTGCTACGTTTCTTGTGGAGGACAGAACAGACACAGATGCTGTTCTTCCTCAGGTGAGGGAAGATTGGCAGGTTTCAGGAACCAGGCCATAAGCTTATGAAGTCAGAATTAGGAGGTTGACCCCCATTTTTGTCCAAGCTTGTTGACCTGATTTGCTGATGCATTTTTGGTTCTTGGGGCCAGGGCCACCGGTGAGAAGGTAGAAGGAGTCCAGATCCATTAAGAATCCACCCGCATGGGGGACTTCTGCAGCTGGATTACAGTGATGTTTCATAATGACTGTTCTCCATACTTCTGTGTATGTTTAAAATTTTCCATAATTGAACAAAATAAGAATAATACCTTCATGGGTTTGTGTGAGAATTCAGTGAGAACTGATGCAGTGAAGATCTTGCACAGTGCTGTGCTTGCTGTGTGTTGACCATTGCTATCACTGTCCACTCCTGGCCAAATTCCTCTTTTCCTTCCCCACTCTTCCTTCATGCTCTTGACTTCCTTGACTTTCTTGGCCCTTTCTCTCATTTCTGTCCTTGGAATTTGCCCTGTGGATTTCAGACAGTCGGATTTTTCTGGTTTTGTCCCTGTATAGTTCTCACAAGGCCATGCCTGTCTCTCTCCTTCTCTGGCTGATCTTGTGCAGGGAACCATCTCTACTGATGACCACCCCTAGGGTGACCACCCAGGGGTCAACATGCTTGACTGGTACTTCATGTGCCCAGATACCTCCTTGTGTATAACGTGCGTGAGGGGTGGGGAGGTGGAGAGGGGTGTTGATGGGGAGACAATGAGCCAAAGAGGCCACAGTAGATAATATCCCCCTTTATACAGTGGGTGTCTTCGTGTACTGTGATTTTTTTTTTCCTGAATGTCAGATGGGTAATATCCCAATGTCGTAACAAGGTTTTAGGGAGGCACATATCACACAACGGCGTGAATACCCAGTCATCACGCTTGGGAACTATGAAAGGATCTGTAGTGTCCTGTTCTTTACACATAAGTATAAACTCTATGACTCTGTGCCTGTGGACGTGATTATTTATATACTTAATACAATGTCAGGGATGCTTGTTTCCATTTTGTATTGAGCCATTATCAGTGACTTTCAACCTTTTTAACCTTCTGGCTGCTCTGGCTGCTTTGCTAAGTTGCAGATTATTTAGAAACCATTTGTATAATATACTAGGTGAAAAGATTATTGAGAAGAACTTGGTGATGAATCCTTCCATAAGAAGCACAGAATACCAGACTGTCTGGCTGGCACAGTCAGAACAGCATTTTGACTCCTGATCTCAGGATTGTGAGTTCAGGCCCCATGTTGGGTGTAGAGATAACTATAAAAAAGAAGTAAATTTAAAATACAAAAATGCATAGAATACTTATGACTTGGGAAGTGCAGTCGTGGTGGAAGGCTTTTCTCACTTGTTTATCGGTAGGATGTCCTTTTGAAGTAAGTGGTATCTCCCTTTTACTTAACCATTGTCACACACCAAATATTATTCTAGGATTCTTTTGCCAACAAAAGAAAACTGACCCTGAACTGGTTTAAACCATAAAGGGACTTGAGTGGTTCTTTTGACTGAGAAATCCAGCCATGGGATGGACTTCAGGTATGATTTGTTCCAGAGATGCATGCTTGTATTGGAGATCTAGTCCATGCCTCTAGGATTCTCTTGGCTCTACTTTCCTCTGTATGTTGGCCTCTGCCACACACAAGCTGTCTACAACTCACTGAAGCACAAATACCCTCAGGAGGTCTAGGTCTTAGGAATGAGTGCTTACATCACCCCTGGAAGAGCCCACCAACTTTGAAACAGGGGAAGTGGAAGTCTTGACATGGACTAAAGCTGGAGGTTGAGGTTGTGTGTCTGCCTTCTACCATTCCTTGTGCCCAGGGGAATGGATGCTACCACTGGGCTAGACCCTAGGATTTGCACCCCAAAGCTGAGAAATGTAGTCAGTCTCTGCAGAAGCGCAAATGCAAGCAGAGTGTTAAGAGGAAACGAGTACTATGGAGGCCGCTCACAGGTGTCCACTCCAGGGACTGGCCTGGGGTTTGCATGCAGTGCTCTCTATCCAATTTCAGAGCCTTTTAATCCATCTGATACCTCCTTTAAAGTGGTGTCTCCAAAGCACTATTTGATAACCTTCACACTCAGTGTTCTTGAGGAAGCCTTGTGTCTTGGTCTTTTGCACGTTGCTGTCTAGGAGCATGACTTTGTCCACATCATCTAATTGTTGAAGAACTCCATATGCTCAACTCTGCAATAAGGTGGTTGGGCTCTATTAATTCATCCTATATTTACTGAATACCAGTTATGCCAGGCTCTATGTTGGGGACTGTAGTTATCATTGTATCTAATGTAGACACGGTCTCTGCTGTTAAGGGGCTTATTGACGAGTGGGAGGGACAGGCATTAATTAAATGGTGTAAGATGGAACGTCTGATACATGCCTGGCCCTTGGCAAATAGTTTTCATTCAACGATTAACTACACACATGCATGATTTTATGCTGTGTTCAGTACTCCTGTGGGGAGCCTTGAGAGGGAGGATTGCAAGGAATGAGAAGAGAACTCAGGATGGGGTCTTGGGAATGTCCACGTGCAAAGCCTGGGGATGGTGTGAAGGGCGTTGTGGGCTTTTTGAGTGTCTATCCTATGGGAAGCTGATGTCCTTCCAGCCCTAACATTCCCAGATTTAATAAGGAGTCCTATCTGGCTCCTTTATGCTCTTTCTCTCTAAAAAAAGAAAATAATGAGGAAAGTTACCTGTAGTGATCTTGGTAGTTGTTAGAATTTGTTACTCCCTACTTGAACCTGTTCTTCTTAATGTTAAATACTCCAGGATGTAAATTCCTTAAAAATGTTCATTGAAGACTGGATAAAGAAGGTGTGGTATATATGGATACAATGGAATATCATTTACCCACAAGAAGGAAATCCTGCTCTTTGTACCAACATGGATGGACCTTGAGGGCATTATGCTAAGTGAGATAAGTCCAGACAAATACTATCCAATCTCACTTATGTTCAGAATCTATTAAAGCTCAACTCCTAGAAACAGAATAGAATGGTGGTTGCCAGGTGTTGGAACATGGAAGAAATGGGGAGATGTTGGTCAAAGGGTACAAACATTCAGTTATAAGAGGAATGAGTTTGGAGCATTTAATGTACAGCATGGTGATGAGAGTTAACACTGTGTTACAATGAAGTTTCAAAAAAATATGTTCCTTGCTTTTCTAGGCCTTCTAAAAATATGAAAATGTTCTAGAAAGTGGAAAGCTCTGCCCTGTACCAGGTGTGTATTGGGTGGTCCCAGCCCAGCTTGGTGGCTCTTCACTAGTCCCCATTCTGTCCTGGAGCTCACAGCACCTCTTTTCTGAACTCACAGTGCTGGTGCTTTCTGGGACATCTCTGTGTCTAGCATCTTTTCATGAATCTTGACAAATACTCTAAGCAATGAGAACCAGGAAGGAAGACCTCTGGTTTACCATGTATTCCTAGAACAGCTTCTCCCCACAAACACCCAGAAGGAAACCCTGCACAGCATAGACACAAAGGGTCATGTTTTCCTGAAAAGGACAAACCTCTGTTCCATAGCCTTGCAACTCTTCCAGGCTCTGATCTGCTTTGGGACATATGTCATTTCTTTGAGCATCCATTCCTAAGTTAACCTTCTACCCTCTGATCATCAATTTTTTTGGGAGAAACGCCTTTATAAAGGAAGTTTGAGTATAGTTACCAAAACAAACAAAATCTCCGTGGAGATTTAGAGGTGGTCTCAGGGAGCAGCTCACTGGATGTTAGGGCTTTTCTTTTATTGGCTGATGTGTATAGGAAAGTTGTGGGGTAAGGGACAGTATAATACACTTCTTTGCTCTTTCTTCCACATGGTGCTTGTTGAAATAATGATTAAGATACTGGGGGAGTCCGCATTCTTCTGTAGAGGAGGAAAGAGGGAAAGAGTGGGGGGAAAGGCAGATAAATAGGGCTGGAAACATGTCTAGTGAGGCAACCTCTTTGTAATCCCATATTTGCATAGTATGCCGTGTGTGTGTGTGTGTGTGTGTGTGTGTGTGTGTGTAGATGTGTTCTTGCTTGACTTTGCTGGCAGACTTCCAGGCATAGCAGAGGCTGCAAATATTTTTGGCAAATTGGCACATCATTTTTTGTGCTCAAGCAACTCAGGAACAGTTGTGCCCTGTTGCCAGACAGAGGCCTTCATGAAATCCACGTTGCCTTGTGCACAGGGGAAAGAGAATCATCCAAGAGGCCTCATGCAACCTAACCTGCTTGGGTGTATTAACAGTGCCCTGTTGTGACTAGGCACTCTTACTTGTTTAAGACATAATCAGAATGTCAACTGTAAGCTAAGGGTGTTTGTGTCCTAGATGGATCTTGTAGTTCTTTCAGCGTGCTTTGAAAAGAACACCCTGGGAGGACATGGCTATCCCGGTGAATCCCAGGTCTTGGGATTTTGTTTCCTTTCTGTATGTGCTGATTCTGTCAAATAGTAGAGCCAGCCAGGCAGGACATTGGGTGGGGCTGGAACATTCTGGAAAACTGGAAACTTGATGAAGGGGGAACAGCTGTTGCTTCTTCTGGGGGAAGAGCAAGTCCTGTGATATGAGGTGTGGCTGGTTGACTGGCGGACAATGTAAGGAGGCAGGTAGGGACTGACTTCAGTCCTCATGGACTCTGAAGGGAGTTCTTTTCTGACCTGTTGGTGACCAAGAGAAGCAGTTGCTGCAAACCACCTGGCTTCATGGAAATAGATTCTTGCTGGAGACTTATCCTTCAAGACAAAACCACACAGTTGAGGTGAGGCATGGCTGATGTACCTCTGTGTTGGATTCATGGGATGGATTTCAAAATGTGGATAGATTTTTGGGGCAGTTGATATGGTGTTCCCTTGATAGAATAGCACCTATTTTAGTTCGACCTTCTGCTGTTGTCATATTAATTTTGGTTCTTTCATTTCTTGCCCCACAGATGTGAGTGAGCCGGGGAGATGTTTTATAAAACAGAAGCAGTGAGGAAGGTGGAGTTTGGACTGTTCTGTCATGAGATAGTCTTTCTTTTTTCCTTTTTTTTTTTTTTAAGTTTATCTTGCGAAAAAGAGACAGAGATAGAGACAGAGAACAAGTGACAGAGGGGCAGAGGGAGATGGGGAGAGAGGATCCGAAGCAGTCTCTGTGGTGACGGCAGAGAGCTGAATGCGGGGCTCAGACTCACGAACTGCAAGATCATGACTTGAACCAAAGTCAGACACTTGACTGACTGAGCTACCCAGGCATCCCAGGAGACCATCCTTCTGTTGTCACTTTGTCCTAAGGTTTGCTCTTTCTGTCCAGGTGCCAGTACAGGATAGAGGGCCTCTTAGCACCCAGAGCCAGTGAGAGTCTGAGCCATTGATGGTTTGTGAAGCCATTTTGGTACCATGGACAATGTGGATGGAGGAGGGAAAACAGACTGGTCATTCCACAGGGTCAAGGCAAAGTCCCTAAGAGCAGGGGGTGCTTTGGGCACCATCTCTCATGACCACGTGAGTAATGATAAAGTGCAATTTTTAGAGCATTTACAGACCTGAGCATCTAGAACTAAATGCCTTGTGGTAATGTGATATGCAGAGATTGTGAGAGGAACTATGCTTCAGTCCATAGACTTTTGATCTCTTATGTCATAGTTCCTTTACCAGTCCCTGCAGACTAACTAGAATCCTCAGAATCTAGTTAGGGCTTAGGAAGAGGACAGTTGTTACTCAGGGAAGAGAGAGGATGAAGAAACAGTATTGAAATGGTGGCTCTGGCCATTTGTCACAGAAACTATTGGTCATTGAGGGGACCATTACCTGTTAATTAACTCTCAATCATTATAGATAAGTGTATCTTTAAGGTATGGCTTTACAGATCATTTATAGTGGTTTAAATTTCGTCAGGTAGCCCTTCCATTTCTATAACCTCTTGAAAACATGTTGAGGTGCTATTAAAAATAACTCCCAAGTGGGACATCAAAATCCATGTGCAGGTAGATCTGTCACTCCACACATAGAAGGGTTGGACCTTGAGTGGGCCAGGGTAATAACCCTTCTCTGGCTATATCGACATCTTTGTTGCTTGTGTGGGTGTGCACACACCTGCACACACACACCAATGCCAAAACCACGCTTAATTGACCTTTTCCCATATTCCTGTTGTCATCCTCAATGAGAATGGTATTTGGCCCTGACAACGTTTCTCAGTTTATTCATTATCTCCTAATCATTTTTATAATGGTGATAAGTCTTAATGTGTTTATTTCATGCCCCTCATTTAAATCTTACTGACCTATCCCCAGGCCCTCTAAAGGGATCTGGGGTTACAACTGTGAAAGTGGACATAAAAATCTTGGAGAGGTGATCACAGCCTGTTGTTGTTTGGATGCCTGGGGCTGTGCCTACATGTTTCTCAATCTATTCTGGTCTTTCCCTACCATGATTTTATACATAGGTTTGAAAGGTATGAGACTATACTTTTTATTTATTTTTGAGACAGAGAGCATGAACGGGGGAGGTCACAGAGAGAGGGAGACACAGAATCTGAAACAGGCTTCAGGCTCTGAGCTGTCAGCACAGAGCCCGATGCGGGGCTCGAGCCCACGGACCGTGAGATCATGACCTGAGCCGAAGTCGGACGCTTAACTGACCAAGCCACCCAGGCGCCCCGAGACTATACTTTTTAGAACCCAGAGTTAGTCTGCATCTTCTGTGGAAGGTCTTCAGTGATCTGTCGATGGGAAGGCAGCCTGATAAATTTCTGATCTTCATTCAGCTGTTACTGCCACTCTGGTTGTGAAATGTGACAGGACCATGGCCAACTGTGTAATGTTGAAATATGTTCCATCTGAAATTCCTTTCTATCCTCTACATTGCTATGTGAATTAAGAGGTTATGACTTGCAGTGATCAGGATGCTTAAATCACATTTTGAATTTGCCTAAAGAGGATTTATTGGTTCTCTCCTAATCAATCACAAGACATTGGGCAAGGGGGCCACTTACAAGGGGTTGCAAGGGTATAGAGAGCTTACATTTTAGTGCAAGACTGTGTTTGTGAAAGGGTACTTAAAAGTATAAGGTAGAACGTGGATGACAACTAGTAAGGGTGATGTACTCTAGGTGGCAGTGCAGAAATGACCAGGAAACTGGGGTCCTGGATGTCTGCCCTCTGAGAGCGTAGGATTCCAACCTGAGTCAAGAAGAACAGACAGGATAAGAATAACCGAGAACAAGGGAAGAAACTTTTAGGGTAAGGCCACACATGAGTGTGGAGGTGGGAATGGGTGAGAATGTTTGGGACTGTGTACAGAGTCTTGGAATGGTGGATTTATGTGTTAAGAGAAAAGTGAAAGATCAGGTTGAATGATAGGAGTGGACATGTATCCTGTTACTTGGGCCAGTAGAAAACCCAATTTAGCTTAACCCGTTGAGATAACATGTTGGCTTAGAAACAGAGAAAAGGCTCTTTTTTCAGGTTGCAGGCATGCTTCTCCAAGGTCTGCTTTTCTCTCCTTAGATGTCTTCATATTGATAAGATGGCTGCCAGCAGCAACCGAGGCTACATGCTTTTCTGTTTACATGTGTAATAATCAAAGGACCTGAGCTTTGCTCTCGCTGGTCCAGTCTTAACCATCATGGCAGGCAGGGGAATGCCATGTGCTTAGGCCTGGGTTTCTGCATGTCCCACAATTGAAAAAGAGATGAGGTTGTACTGATGGGTTTATGCCAGTAAGGGTCAACCTCTGGAGCAGTTTGGGGCCCATGACTCCAAAGTCCTGTGGCTGCGGTATAGTGATTTCCCAAAGGAAAATCTATAAAACTAGAAAGGTCAGAGGATAGGTTGACAATGAAAAAAAATGTCAATTCCATCTTTCAATTGGGGCAGCTCTGATTTGTAGGGTAAATGATCTTGAGTTGAATCTAGACTTTATAGGCAGATCCTCTTGGCCTGATGACAACATTTGTCTTGGCTTTTGATGAGAAGAATGTTTAATTATCATCTGTTCATGTCCAGAAGAACTTATCTGGTGACCAGTCTTCCTTTTTGCCCCCATCATCTCTTTTTGCTCCTCACAAGGAGTGTGCATGCTCACCGAGCTGGCTTGTTTGAGATTGTACAGAGTGCCAAACTCCAGTGTCTCTGCAGAACTACCTCTCTACCCTGTAGGGCTCCCTGAAAGAGATACCCCACTCACTTAAGATTGCTCTGTTGGAAGTTATCCAGTTGAATCTATCTGTTCACGTTAACACTAATCACAAATTGGGTAGAATTGCTGAAGTTTGCTAGTGCCATTCAGAGGCAGGCCATCCATCCATCCATCCATCCATCCATCCATCCATCCATCCATCCATTTATTCAACAAATGGGTATACTTGTGATGTGCCAGGAGCTATGCTGGCCACTAGGGATGAACCCGGGTATAGTGCACAGTCCCTACCCTTGAGCTCCCAGTCTGGTTGGGGAAGCCAGGAAATCCACACTTCTACTTTTATGTGGTACATGTCCTATGCAGTACGCTATGGAAGTTTAGAGAAACAGTATGTCTCTCAACTGGAGGATTAAGCTTAAGGAGGATGCTTAAAACCGGTTTAGAGGTTAAGGTTAGGCAATTAATAGGTGCTTAGAACAGAGGGAATTGTGAAAAATAAAAGCTACAAGGGTGGTATTGTCAGAAAGCCATGGGTGTTCCTCTGTGGCTGGAGTTGGAATCCCCCCTACCCCCCCCCCATGTTAGTTAAATTCTAGTTAACATAC
This sequence comes from Neofelis nebulosa, assembly GCF_028018385.1. Classification (NCBI taxonomy): domain Eukaryota; kingdom Metazoa; phylum Chordata; class Mammalia; order Carnivora; family Felidae; genus Neofelis; species Neofelis nebulosa. The sequence goes on along the minus strand of NC_080788.1, from coordinate 43,077,652 downwards.
AGTGTAATACTGGTTTCAGGAGTAGAATTGAGTGTGATTTATCATTTACAAAACCCAGTGCTTGTCCTAACAACTGGCTGGGGCTATAATTCTTGAAACAAACAAACAAAAAACAAAAACAAAAACAAAAAAAACCCAACAACAACAACCCAAAAAACCCAGGAGGTGGAATGGAAATGCAGACTCTCAATTCTTCCATCCAAGATTCTAATCTGCAGGTCAGGAGAGTGGTCTGGGAATACCATTTTCATCTCCAGCTCCTTGGGTGGTTCTGATCCTGGTGGTCTGAAGAGTACTGGTTTAGAGGGCTTTGTGCAGGCGCAGGGCCACAAACGTAGGCTGGAAAGCGGGGAGAGCAGGAGCCGGAGTGGCCAGAAGGGTTGCAGAAGGGTGGAGGAGAATTTTTGGATCTGCGTGTTCCGTAGGATCCTGGAGGACGTTGAAGGCCTTTGGCAGCAGAGGATATTTAGAGCAGGAAATAATACCTTAGGCTTATTTATGCACAATTGAGCTAAAACATCTTTGCAGAATTAAAGACTGGTGAAGGAATCACTTGGCTCTAAACTCATGCTGCTGAGAATTCAAGTTCCAAGCTTAAAGTGCAGTTCTTGGTCTGCTAGCCTGTCTCCCAGTTGGGAATTACTTACTCTTATTATGTTAGCACAGTGATTTTGTAATGCTCTTGAGTAACCTTGGAGGCCACTCTACAAATTACTTGATTTATTATTTAAAAACAGGATTGATTCAAGACTGAATAAATGTGTAATATTGAATCCACGTGGGGGAGGCAGTGAGGGAGGTGTGCAGCATTTATCCAGTTAAGGGTGTTTGCAGACCATATATGTTGGGTGGGTCTCTTTTTCATAGAATCATTAAGACTTAGACACTTAAAATTTTTTTTTTAATATTTATTTTCGAGAGAGAGAAAGAGAGACTGCGAGTAGGGGAGGGGCAGAGACAGAGGGACACAGGATCTGAAGCAGGCTCCAGGCTTTGAGCTGTCAACACACAGCCCGACGAGGGGCTTGAACTCAGGAATGAAAAAACTGCGAGATCATGACCGGAGCTGAAGTTGGACACCTAACCGACTGGGCCACCCAGGGGCCCCCAGACTTAGTAAGACATTTTAATTGTCTTCCTCAAACAAGGTAACTCTCAAACCCTCACCGGTTTCTGGCTTAGCCTTGGGCAGTTGGCTATACATGGCTTTTTACTTGTTCTTAAAACAGAAAATAGATTTCAGACTGGCTCTCTGTTGTACATTATTGTTGGAGTTAACCCAGTTACCATTCCAAGCTCCGTGGGAATGACTGTAGAAGTCCCACTTCTCAGTGTAACTTAGAACTGCTTTGCATCTCCATTGGGGTTTGATAAGATTTCATTAGTTAAATTTGAACATCCAGGGCCCCCAAAAATAAAGTATGAGCTGTTCCATCTATTTATGTTAGGCATGAAAGTGTACATTGATAGAAGGTGCAGGAAGTTACGTGTAAAAATCTGTATATGGACAGTAGTCCTCCCAGGACTTCTCACTACTGGCAGTATTGACATTTTGGACTAGATCATTCTTTGGGATCATTCATTTTGGCAGCGTCCCTGGCCTCTACCCACTAGACCCAATTGTGACAGTCAGCATTTGTCTGCAGATATTGCTAAATTGCCCCTGGAAGCAAAATCACCCCTGGTTAAGAACCACCGAATTAACAGACAAAAAGGTTTTTCTGGATATGTCTTTACTCTGCTATCCATCTATTTTTTGAGAATTTTGTCGTAACTTTTAAAAAGCCATATAGTTGACGATAATTACAGGCAGATCCCATATTTGCGGGTTTGCCTACTTGCTAAACTTGATTGGCAAACCGAAAGTCATGACTGTAGGCACTTTGACGGTCAGTCTTGGACACCCACGTGTGCAGAGAGGCAAAAAGTTGGAGTCACCTCCTGCATCTGTTCCCGGCTGAGGTCAAACAAGGTGATGCTTTTTTCAGCTCTCTGACTGTAAACAAGTGTCCTTTTCAGGGCCGATTGAGTGCCACATTTTTCAGATTTTTGTGTTTTTTTTTTATTGGTGATTTTGATTTTGAAATGCCCCCCAAGTGTAGTGTAGTGTTGTCTAGTGTTCCTAAGTGCAATACGGCTGTTCCATGCTTTATAGAGAAAATACATGTGTTAGATGAGCTTCCTTCAGGTGGGAGTTACAGTGGTCTTGGCTGTGAGTTCAGTATTAATGATAAATCTAGAGGTCTTTAAAAAAAAACACAGATAAAACCAGGCCATGGTTTGATCAGTTGATGAAAATGTGGTGACCGGAGGCTCCCAGGAATCTAAAGGCCCGTATTTTGCCTGGGAGGAATGGTCCAGTATTGGCCAGTTCAGGGTTAGTGGTGACTTTGTAAGAATGTAACTACTGCATCTAATGGGAATCAACTGTACTGTTGTTTAGCTACATTTCCAGAGCCTGCCTTTTAAAGATGTAATACGGTAAACGTATTAAGCTGGATTGCTGTTCTTGTAAAAAATGACATAGCCACATTATGGAAAACTTACAGAATAAATAATTGGTGAGTCAATGGATATAAATATTTTGAAAGCTCTTGCACACTTCGTGGAAAAAGGTTGTACTGATTTATGGTGCCACAAGCCATTGACTTTTCCATTGGATGTCCTTGTCGTTGCATCTTTGCCAGCGTTTTGCATCTGTCTTATTTTTAAAATGACAAGATTGTTAAAAAAACAAAAACAAAAACAAACTTCCTATAGATCCTTTAAAAATAGGATGTAACAGTCTCATTATTACCTTTTCCCACTTTTTCCTCAAGAATGCTAAGAATTTGGAATAGGTCCTTTCAAGCCTTTGAGAAAATGCACATAAAAATAAGTGATTTTTATACCCATAATTTAATATGGGAGGGACTAGGTATTTGCTCACTGCATGCCCTTTGTATTATGCTTTGGTGACTTCATATAATTGAGGTGAAAACGTGCTGCCTTGTTATTGACAATATACTTGAGTTTCCAGGAAAAACCATATAAATGATGCTTCTGTTTAATAGCTATTGTTTAATTCTGGTGCTAGGTGATTATTAGCTTGTGATAAAGACCTTTGAATGTAATTTTGATTTTTGCCAGTCACCTAAGTGATAGAAACCACATAGATTCTGTCATGCAATTTTATTTTTTTCTCACGTGGCTTGCCTGAGGATTTCAAAGAATTCAATTTCCTGATAGAAAAGTAGTTAGTAAATGGATGCAAACAGGTAAACATTATCCAGAATCAGTCAAGATGCTTAATATAAATTGCTACAACAGATGTTCCTGGAATGATGACAATTGAGGAACACATTCGTGATAAAGTGAATCTGGAAGCCTTGCCCTCACCATGGCTGGAGAAGAGAGGACATGTGAGGGATGGCTGTTCATCATTTGTGTGTCCTGCACACAGGGACCCGTTGGAGTGACCACAAGTCCTGTAGGTGAGATTCCCTTGATGTAGGGTGAGGAAGTGAGATCTTCTGTGCCAGCTGTTGATAATAGATATTTGATTGCATTTTCAAACCCTACTTATATTGGAAAGCCATAGTTTTCACTTAGGATGGGTTAGAGAGAGAGAGTAAAAATGCTCCTAGAAAAGAATTAGTAAAACATTAGTAGCTCTGACTGATGGAAAAACTCAGGAAAATTGCAGACCTTTGAAATACGAGGCGTATTCTGTTTCCAGGATGCTGGACCAAGAGAAAAGGTACAGCTTTAGGGTTATCTGTTAATTACTCAGAAAAAGGTAAAATGAGCAGTAGGACTGTACTAAGGCCAGGAAAGACTGTTTTCTGGAAAGAATGGAAAAGGTGTGGATTATGCCTGAATGTCAATTTCTTAACCTAAGAGTGAGACAGGCTTAGAAGATTAAGGTCCGTAGGGATTCTGTTTTCCGGTAAGGGAGTGTCACTTACATGATAATTTTGCATCTCGATCCTGAATTCCACACTCCAGCAAGACCACAATGGGTCTTCTTGAAAGTGTTGAGGCAACTTGAGGGTTTGGCAGAGATGGGGATTTTTTTTAATCTCTGAAGAAGCCTTAGCTGTGAAAAAGTGACGGAATTTAAAATGCTGTCCCATTTAACCACACACACACACACACACACACACACACACACACACACAGAGGGAGAGGGAGAACACCTTTCCATAGATTAGGAATTATGAGGTCTCTTCTTTGTGAGATTCTTAGTTTACCCTTAGGATAATATTTTTTGTTGACAATTGCAGGCATTCAGATAATCATCAAAAACCTAGGGGCACACCCCTTTGAACTGCATAGTTTCTCTTTCAGAACATCTATGGGAGGGCACCAAAGAGAAGGTTTCAAGTAAAATATTTCAGATAATTATCCACATTCCTTTCACTTTTATTCCTGAAAAATAGCAAGCAAACTTTATTTTTAATGTGAATATTTATGAAAGAACTTAGTGAAAGTATTCCTTTAAGTTAACCTTTATTGGGGTAAAGTTGTATAAAAAAGATGTCATTAACAATATTTGAAATGACTTGTTAAGGCAAATTTAAATAATAGAAAGCTTTAGAGTAAAAAAGTAATTGACTAAGTTAATTGATTTCCTAACTCAAAAAATCCTTTGTAATAGTGTCTTTTTGTTCCCTGTCTTTGTGTTTTTATAGTGGAGGAAGTTTAACTATTGTGTTGCTACATCTGTGAACTTTTGTCTTCTTGGCTTTGTAAATACAAACTCTATTCTTCATATTTTCTAGTTGAATAGGTTGCTTTTTCTTTTTTTCCTCTTTTCTTTATATATATAAAATATATATACATATATTTTATATATATATATTATATATATAATATATATATATATTATATATATATATAAAATCTCTTATCTACCTGGCATTTTGTGTGTTTCCTAGTGGTAAATCTATAACTTAGTTTTTGTTTTTGTGGATATTTACTTTTGTGGGTATTGACTTTTCCTATTACAATATATCTAATAGTTGGCTCTTTCAGTGCTGATTTAAAATACAATCTAATAGTGTGCTCTTCAGTACTTCTTTGTAAATGACAAATTCATTGTATCCTAAATACCTATATATTTGCTTACTATGCTCTTTATCCTGTCAAATGATCTATTGCTGACACCATGCCATTTTAGTTACTGTACTTTTACAGTATATTTAGCCTTGTTAGGTAGGATAGGTTTCTCTTCATTGTACTTTTTTTGAAAAAGCATTTGTAGTCATGCTGAAGCTTTCTCTATTCCAGTTCAACTTTAGAATCTGCTTTATAAATTCTACAGCACATCCTGTTGCAATGTGGGTTGCATTGTGTTGACCTTACGAGCTGATGGAAGGAGAATTGCCATCTTACAATATTGGGTCTTCTCAACTGGGAAATGGTGTTTCTGTTATTTGTGTTGTCTTATGTGTTCTTCAGTAAAACTTAAAACAAGACTGATTTAGCATATTTATGGATAGTTTTATTTGTAGGTGCTTACTTTTTTTTCCTCTACTCCCTACTTTCTTATTATTTCTTCTTGACAAAAGTGGAATTTTTTTAAAGATTTTATTTTTACGTGATCTCTATACCTAATGTGGGTCTTGAACTCACAACCCCAAGATCAAGAGTCACGTGCTCTTCTGACTGAGCCTGCCAGGCACCCCTGGAATTTTTTTTTTTTTTTTAGACATTTTTTAAAAAGCTCCCCTTTCTAATCATCTCTAATCCACTTACATTTTAGGCAAATAGACATTTCATTTGTTGCGGGGGAGGGGAGGACAGTTGACTGCCTTTTCCTAATGTTTTATTTCTCTGGTTAGAGGATGAAGTAAAATGTTAAACAGTAATCACACGCATCCTTGTCACGAGCCTAATTTTAATGGGACTTAAAATTCACCATTTATTTGCTCATTTCCATATATTTCTGATTTTCTTTTCCATGTAAGAAACTATTTGCTATGTATAAGAAAGGATCAAATTAAGTATCATCACGGGGTGGGGGGATGTTTATGTCACTGGTTGCCTCCCAAAGGACTTGGCAGTGATGTGGGATATGTCACACACACAGAAAAGAGTTCATGTTTCATTAAGGTGGTTCTATTCGGTTTTTCCTTAAAGAAGTCACTGATGTATAGGAGCATGTTGAGACATCAGAGGACTTCCTAGACCACAGAACCTCTCCAAGAATCTTAGGAGCACCCTTCGGGCTACACTGATGTAAATGAACCTGTTTGCCTGATTTTTCTGAAGGAGACTGTGGGTGGAATACTGCAGTCTAGCCAGTGGCAGTAACCCAGGCTAGGGTGGAGTCTTGGGCTCTGGAAGTCATGTTTTCCTTAAGCACATGGAGTCAAGTTCTACAGATGTGTGCTGATAATACACTGGTAGGGTTGACATTCAGAAAACCCTTACTAGCAGTCAGATGCAAAGGGGCTTTTGGAACTGCAAGGGGCAGGGAATTGAGAGATGTGAAGAACCAGATGTAAAAGAGGAGAATAGCATTCAAGAAATGAGATGTTCTGACACTTTCTTGTGGTTGGAGGGGCGGGGCAGGGGCGGTCCATATCTGTGTTGCCAGAAGGTGGGCTGGCCGAGTTAAAGCCACAGGCTCCTAATGTAAGCTCAAGCCCTTTCTTGTTAGTAGATTCTACCTGTAAACACACCTTCATTAGGTGAATTTTTAATCACCATGTGTGCCTGAAAGCCATAAGTCCTGAATACATTTAAAGGAAGGGTTTTCCAACTGTGATCGCTGAAGCTCTGTGTATTCTTCCCAAGCTTCTGTGAGACCCTGGGACTCCCATTCCCCGCCCCCGCCCCCCCCCCCCCCCCTTTCAACCAGAGCACCTCTGCTTTCATGAATGGACATTGCTTATCAGGCTGCTGAGTAAAATAACATTAGAAGACAACACTTTACTGCTTTAAAAAAAAAAAAATTCAAAGCCATCATTGTAATTCATTTTATTAGTTAAAATCATGTTTGTGTCCTAAAACTGATCTTGCCTATGTAACTATCGGCATTTTATGTTCCAACTGCATTTCTCAAGGAAAATTTCCTTGCATACACACTTTAGAAATGATTTCTTTTTACATAGACTTTCTAGTGGTTAGGGTGTTGAGGCATGTAATGGGGCCGGTTGTGTGCCTGTCCTAATTCCTCTGATAACGGTAAGCTTCTTAGGGACTTGCTTGTGTTGTATTTTTGTTTTCCATCTCCTCCACTCTGGCCCCACCCCCACCCCTGAACACCTATCACACAGATTCAGGATGTACTTGCTGATTCCATGCAGACTGATGTGGATGGCTGTCCCCCTCCTCATGAGCCAGGGGAAGCTCAGAGGCAAGACTTTTCCCCACAGCCTGACTTGGCTCTTGCCTTACAGAGTTCAGGCGAGTTAAGAGAGCTCTAAGTAGCCTCCTCTGGGGATTGCTGCATTTGCCTAGGATCACCAAGAATCGAGGCAGGCTCTCTTGCCAACAGAGCATCTCCCAGTTGTGCGTGGGCTCAGTGTAAGTAACTGAGGCCAGCGGATGTGGACCAAGCCCAGAGGAGTTGTGGTAATGAAGCCTGGCTTCACAGAGGAATTATTAATGTTGTCCTCACTGTTGACCTAGACCCTTCCTACACCTCATGGGCAAATAGCAGTCTCTTCTCCTCTAAGGGGCTCTCTCTGGCCAATCTGGTCCAAAGGGAGGTTTGTTGTTGATTCTTTGGCCAGTCTGTGGATATTATATCATGAGCAGCCAGGCTGCCATATTTTCCTATTACCTGGTAAGGAAGATGATCTGCTTTACCAGCTCTGAGATAGTACTATTGTCACAGCCCCAGACATAGGTTGAGTGCTTATATTAGACAAGGATGTTGGGTTGTGATAGAAACCCACTCACCAGTTTGGTAAACAGGGAGGGTTCCTGCGTGTCTTGAAGATCTCCCAGGATGGAGAGAGCCAAAGCATAGGAGACTGTTAAAAACTGAGAACAAACTGAGGGTTGATGGGGGGTGGGAGGGAGGGCAGGGGGGGTGATGGGTATTGAGGAGGGCACCTTTTGGGATGAGCACTGGGTGTTGTATGGAAACCAATTTGACAGTAAATTTAATATATTAAAAAAAAAAAAAAAAAGAAGATCTCCCAGGATGGAAAATTGAAGAGCCCTTGGACTCATGGGAATTGGACGGAGACCCTCCTGGTGCTCTCCTGGGCTCTCGCGTTCCTGGTTCTGCTCCCGGGGTATCCCTTTTTTTTTTCATAGAGATTTTTTTAAAAAAGGTTTACTTTTGAGAGAGCACAAGCAGGGGAGGGGCAGTGAGAAGGGAGGACAGAGGGTCTGAAGCAGGCTCTGTGCTGACACCAGAGAGTCCGATGACAGACACAAACCCACGAACCACGAGATCATGACCTGAGCTGAAGTTGGATACTCCACTGACTGAGCCACCCAGGCACCCCTCTTGGGGTATCCTTTAGCCCCTTGGTACCCAAATGAATTGGCAAGGTCATGATTGTTGGTAACTTGGCTGTATCCCCCTATGGCTACCCAGCCCTGGTTTTTCTGACCTCCTAATTTTCCGACCTCTCAGCTAGACTTCCCCCAAATAGAGTGGCTCAGAGTTACTGGGGAGGATCTTAGTGGCCAAAATTGGCTCCTTTGAATTGAGGCCACAAAAGCATGAGGTCCCTGGCCTGACAAGGGAGTTGGTTCTATCAGGGTCAGGGCTCTAGCCCTGTCCTGACAACTTTGGTGGAGGGAGAGGAGAGGCAGGTCCCATGGTACCCAAGGCTGCCCCTTAAGGCTGCACAGACTTCTCCATTGCTCAGGCACTTGCTATAAATAAGTGGTGGATCCTTTTTCCCATTTCTAATGTCACTGCTTGGAAATGAAGTTTTCCTAGTAACCAACCTGTCTCTTTTTGTATGAATGAACCACTCTGGATTCTGTTTCCCAGCTGTTGGGACAATGACCCCTGCCCTACTCCTCGGCCTTCTTTGGGGTTGGATCCCAGGTAGATTGCATCACAAAAGCCAGAGAGCATCACAGCCTGGCCATTCCTGCCTGGAGGGGAGGGAGCCCCAGTGAGAGTGAGGAGAAACTTCCCCAGGAGCAGCCTTTTCAAAGATTCCAAGACTTGGAGGCCTCCTTCACCCTTTCCTGCTGAGTGGGCGGAGCTGCAGCCCAGACCTCAGGGCCTGGAGGACACGGAGCTGCTGTGTGTACAACCCAGGGAGTGTCCTGCCCTCCTCCCCCTCCTGCTCCCCGCCACGGGGGTTCTTTCCAGAGAGTAAATAGTATTTGCTTTTCCATTTTGTACAAAATGTCCCTGCTTTCCCCTCGTCTACAGAGCCAGAAGTGAAAAAGAAATCTTCATTCAAAAATGAGAGCAGAGAAGAGCTCACCAGCCTGATTCCCAGAACCATTTCTTACTGTGCCCCACGCTGCATCAGCCCCATGTGTTATTTTTGAGTGGCGGGAATAATAGGGCTTACACCTAATCAAGGAAAAGAATTCCAAACAAAAGCTTGGGTGGGGTTTCCTGGGCAGGAGTGCGATATTGTAATAAATGGGAAGCAGTTCAGCAGTCCAATCTCTGGTGTGATTACACAAATTATAGCAGGGGCCGTGTTTTCAAAGGAATTTAACACACCCCACGGAGGCCCCTCCTCAGCGGGTGTGTCCACATTTCCTCAATGCTCTCCTTAATAGTTAATGCTTTCACCAGAGGTGCCCAGAGCCTCCTGTGGAATAATTAGGATGCCCTCATTAGGGTCTCTGCCACGGGACCATTTTACAGGTGAGTTCGCCTTATGTTAAAGTCCTTTAGGGAGTCCTGTGGCTAAATTCTCCACTCTTCTCCCGCATTGCTGAACAAAAAGTACATACTGGGCTCTGACATTCCAGGAACAATTGCCAACATTTCCAGGCACTAATGAGCCAGGCACTTGATACCGGGTAGAGGAAAATGTTGGGATAAAAAGTCTTTTCTTGCAAAAGCAGGTACCATTTTGTGTCACTGTGTCTAGAGGTCTGCTGCTGTCCTCAGCCTTCAGACCATCACTCTTGACCCATCTTCGGGAATAGTCCTGACCCCCTGGGCTCAGCCTTTGTGAACCTCTTGAGACTTCCCTCAAGTGTGAGGTTCCAGTTCCTTCAGGAACTCTGTGCTCCTTGTTCTCCCTGGTGGCCCTTCCCCCTTTTCTGTTGCTTCTCAATCTTCAGAACGAAACACTCTTTGCCTTGACAAAGCTCCCCTGACGTGTGCCTCCTGTCCTGAACCCCAGGCTGTTAGGTGCCCCAGAGCAGCCTGGGTTTCCTTTTATACCTCTCACCACCTTTAGACGAAGGCTTTACTGCTTCTTCTTTTTAATTTACAGCCTCCTAGAGGCTAAGGACTGTGTCTTACTCCTCCTCAAACTCTTGATACGTGGTGCCTGGTAGGTACACCTGGATGGTTAGAAGTTGTCTTCTCTGAAACTGATTATGTGTTCTAATTTCATTTTTATCTAGAGCCAGTATAGGCTCTGTGTCAGGTAACTACGTGGCCATTACAGGCTTGTCTGCTTAGCGTCTTAAACTGTTTTCCTCTAAACCCTTTGGGTTTGCTCTTACCCGTGTGTCTTGCGGCCTGACCTGGTTAATGGTTAACTTCATGCTGGGAGCAGAGTAATTCTCGTGCAAGGCCCGGCTGGGATGGTGGCCTGACTCTGGGTCTAGGTTGTCATTCTCCTTTTTGCCTTTGGGGTTCGTTATGGTCACAACAGACGGTGACCTGCACTTGACGCAGGTGGTGGTCCCTGCCCCTGTGTGCCACCCTGACGGCACCCTCGTGCCACTTCTCGGAGGACGTGATGCCTGGTTAGCATGGTTCCTCTCGTGTATTAGCCACGCTTCTTGTTGTCCATGCAGAGTCCGTTCCACCTGGCCTCCTGTGGGAAGCCTTCTGTGGTTCCTTCAGGGTGCCCCACCAGTGTCCTGACCACTGTCCCCCTGGTGGAACACTTTGGGTGGACACCCCTTGTGCATCCCATTTTATTGCATTCATTTGTCGGTCTCCCCTCGTGCATCATGGGGCGACTCGTTCTACAGCGGAGCCCTGCCCTTATGCGTGTCTCCATTTCCCAGTGCCTAGCTTAGTGCCACACGTGTGATTCCTACTTGGTGAGCCAGTCAGTGAGTCCCTGAGGGGCTTCTAATTAAAAACAGAACAAAGAGCGTGTGTCTCCTCAGTCGTAGTGGTTTCACTTTTAAAATGAGTGCACGTGTCCCAACATTGTCCAAGGTTGGGGCTAGAAACAGCGTGCGTCCTATTTTACAGACGAGGAATGGAGACTAAGAGGCTCAGAAACTGTAGCCATAGGTCTTGTATGAGGCAAGACTTGTATGAGGACAGACTTGGTCCTTCAGGAGCCTTGTCTGGGGTTTTCCGTGTATAAGGTGAATCTTTGTAAACACGGTGAGAGGTGTATACTGGGAGGGCTCGGCCCAGGTTTCTGGTTTCCACGTGGGGTTGAGAGGCTGGTCTCACAGGTAACAGGAGGGACCCTCAGAATCTTCCCTGGGAAGGGCTGAGTTGCCCTTTTCCCGTGGGTGGTGGTCATGCTCATGTCAATCTAGAAACTACCAAGGTTATAGACAGGGATAAGGAAGTTCTGCAAACACTTTACCGTGTAAGCATTTACCACGTAAAACGTTTACCGTGCTCTTAGTTACGTCTTCACAACGTTAGCAACAGCAGCCATACCAGGTACACAGTGAACACTTACACCTGGGAGTTTATGTGTGTCGCCTCCCCTTCCCTCACAAGGACCTGAAGAGGTGGCTGTGGTCGTCATTCTCATTTTACAAATGAAAATGAGGCTTAAATATATGAAGTAACGCACGACTCCCCAGGCAGAAAACAGCAGGGCTATCTGACTGCAAAGCCCAGGACTTGGCAATGCTCTGCTGGGGACCAAAAGCGAGTTGGCCTGTCCTCTGCATTGGGTTGTAAACTTCTTGTGGGTAGGAAATACAGGTTGCTGTTCTTTGAAAGCTGGCCAATACCGAGGCACATAGCAGACGTTCCACTGCTTGCAGATTTGAGCTACGAGGCGGTTTTAGTGTGGACTGATTCATTATGTGAGATAACCCTAGACCCACACAAATGGAACATTGAAATGGGCTACCTGGGAAAATCAGGGTAATCGAAATAAGTTCAAGTTCATTCAGATTAACACGTGGCACTGTAAGGAATTTAAGAGTCCACCTGCTGCCAGACAATGCCCCACCCCCCAAGCCATCCATCAGAAGCACTTAATTAAGAAGTGGTATGTTAATTGTTGCTCTTAAATATCCATTAGCATAGATCCCCTAAAAACTCTCTATTGGGCAATAATGTCAACTTTGTGTCACAGATCGTATTTCAAAAAGCTCTTTTAGGCACATCATCTGTCACCTAGCACAATTTATTATGTAAGTGCTCTTATGTTTTCAAATGTTGCCTAGGATTCTCTAAATTAGGTAACTTTCCATTCTAAACTAATGAAATCTTTGGTATACCAAATGAATGTTGTTAATGCTTCTCCAATTGTCTGTGAACTTTGTTCGCCCAGGCCAGTCAGGGGAAAGTTCATGCCCTGAGTGTGAACTGGGACATTACGCAGCACGCAGACCTGTGGGGTTTCAGCACTCAGTGACAGCCGCTCTGGAATTGCTGTCACTGTCTAACAAGTACACATGCACACGTTAGCGGATCCCATATGCACCTCTACTCCTTAGGGCTATGTGCACAGGCAACAAAGGGAGATCTAGAAGCATCTCTGAGAACAGAGATGTATCAACGGGAGGCATGCATTATCTTACAAGCCATGACAAAATTAACGTGCTCAGGGAAAACCACCCAGAAGTAGAATTTGTAAGAAAACCTGTAAGGTGCGAAATCCAGGAGGGGTTCCAAGATGGCACGTAGAAGGGGAGCATGCCCCAGTGCATGTAGAAGCATTGAGGGGGCTGGAGTGGAGGGTGGAAGGCAGATGCTGGGAACAGGAAGGAATTAAGTGTGGCCGGAAGGGCGAGTGCATGGGTGATGGGGAAGTACCCATGGAAGCTGAGGGAAGTAAGTGCATGTTTGTGAAGGGCCTTATGTTAATCACTCTGGAAAACTCAGCAGCCATGGAAGTAGTATTTTTAATGTGAAGTTCATTGATTCTCAACTCTGTGATGCATATTCATTATTAAAAAAAAAAAAAACATGAAAAAGGTAAAACGTAAAAGAGAAAGAAAAGCCCTTAGCCCCACCACTCAAGAATGTATTTTGACTAACTTCCTGTCCTGTTTTCCCTGATGGGATTGGTTGGTTTGTTTATTCCTTGGGTTGATGTAATTGTGATCATGCTAGAAGTTTTTGTTTGCTCTACTCATTATGGAGTAAGAAGTTTCTCAAGTTCTCTTAAGCAGCATTTTTCTGGCCATAATAACCAGTCGAGAAAATAAAACACCATTAACTTATCACCTTTTTTGGATCATTAAGTTGTTTCCAAGTTCCTCCTAGCATAAAGAATGAATATTTAGCATCTTGATCTATGAAAGCATTTTTGCATCTTAGAGTATTCTGTGAAGACCGGTCTCTGCCACTCATTATTGGTTCAAGAGACTTGGCATTTAATTTTTTTTTTAATTTTTTTTTTCAACGTTTTTTATTTATTTTTGGGACAGAGAGAGACAGAGCATGAACGGGGGAGGGGCAGAGAGAGAGGGAGACACAGAATCGGAAACAGGCTCCAGGCTCCGAGCCATCAGCCCAGAGCCCGACGCGGGGCTCGAACTCACGGACCGCGAGATCGTGACCTGGCTGAAGTCGGACGCTTAACCGACTGCGCCACCCAGGCGCCCCGAGACTTGGCATTTTAAAGATGTTTGAGACACGTTATTCAAAAGAAGCCCCTTAAAGGTAGCACCTGCAGACAAGGTGGTAAACCTTTGTGTCCCAGAGATTCAGTGGGACTGTGGGTGGGGAGGGGGAGGATTTGGACGGAGAAGAAAGAGGTAGGAGTCAGAGTGGTTAGCAGATAATAATACCTCCCCTGGGGTGATAGTTTTTCTGACAAAGGGTGGCAAGACCTTGCTTGAATGCTGCTGGCCTTTATAGGGGATCATCAAGTCTGAGAAGAGTCTGAGCTGGTTTGTAGCTACAGATGACATGTTTGGTTTAAGACCTCTGGAACTCCCTCTTCTTTTGTCCCCTATGGTTCTTAGATGTAACTGCTCAAATGTCACTGTTGTCTGTTGAATTGAGGTCTTCGAGCGACGGCAGGGGCACTTTTATACGCCTAGTTAGCGTCTAACTCCTTAAGGTATAGGGGCCAAGGGAAAGGGGGCCGGGCAGTGACTGAGGCTGGGGTGACGTACAGGGCTTTTGCTATAGCGGGGCTGAAGCAGGGCAGGCCTGGTAGGGCTGGGTGGTGGTAGGCGGTGTGTTGGAGGGGAAGAGCAGACCTGATGGCCTGTAGGGAAGCAGAGTAGTATGTGGGCACAGGGTTGAAGACACAGGCCCCAAAGGTGGCTCTTGGTTATGGTACTGGCTTTTCCACTGACTGGCCACGTAACCTGGGGCAAACTACCCAAGCCACAGTTATGCCTCAGTTTCCTCAGGAGCCATACCAATCAGGGCATGCCCCCTCTTAGGTGCTACCCTAAGCAAGTGTTTTTAGGCCCATCCGTCTAAGAGGTGGCAATTTAAAGAAAAGGCAGAGAATGATGAAATAAAAACTCCGACAAAGTGGTTACTTCTTAACGTTTTTGAAAGTATAGAATGTGTGGCCCATGGGAAACCCTTAGTACACGTAACAAAAGTGGTTGACGACAGAGAGCCCACAGGGTGTTGGGGTTGTTCTGAGAGACCCTTGGGGAAGAGTTGTTGCTTTGGGTGATGTTCCGCCCTAGGACAGACAACACTCTCTACACACTGCCCCAGAGCTAGTTCTCTGGAAAAGATCCTTGGCCTTAAAGGCTGAACACCTGTCCCCAGCTCTCTTCCTCAGCAATTCAGGGATGTGGGAAGGAGCCCCTGGAGGGGTGTCTCTGACCTGGCCATTTTGAGATACTGGGGTGGGACAGTTGCCTTCACAAGTTACCACAATCTGGGTAGCTTATGTGTGTGGGGGGTACTTTTTCCTTTACCCTTGTGAGTTGTTACCTGATACTGCCTATAATAAAAGATGAAAAAGAGAAAAACAGAAGTTTTAACCTGTATACCTTGTGTATACATGGGAGTTACACGTGGGGTAAAAATGAGTAACCCCTAAGAGGTAGCTTAGAATTCAGGCTTAAGCATATTAATAGGGAAAACAGAGGGGGATGTAGGCCTCTTAGGAAAGACTAAATGATTTTTAGGGAAGATGAATGGGCCCTCTGAAGGATACATGGCATCCTGTGTTACAGTTTGGTTGTGGGGTTGACTTCTGGTCTCCTCTCCTGGATGAGTCCATCTTCCCTGGTTGATAAAACTCCTGGGGAGGGGATTTACACAATTGAATTTCTTTAGGATTTTTTTTTTTTTTTTTTTTTTTGGTAGATAAGGGAAGGTGACCGAAAACCTCTCCTTGAATTTACTGTTTTGCACTTGCCTACAGCTCGAGTGTACCAGAGCAGCATAATTTGGGGTGGCGTATTTTGCTATGTTATATTCACAACAGCAGAAGCTTAATTTCCCATTGCTCCAGGGATCAGAAGTGCAAAACTGAGGCATTGTCAGAGCCATGCTCTCTCCAAAGGCTCTAGTGGAGAATCATTCCTGACCTCTGCCAACTTCTTGTGGCCACCTCACTCCAAACATACACCTGTCTTCATATGGACGTACCTTCTCCTTGTCTTCTGGCTCTTAGTAGGGCACTTCTCTTTGGATTTAAGACCTTCTCGGGTAATCCAGGATGATCTCTTCTAGGTATCTTCAATATCAGAATGTAAATCTGCAACCTTTCCCAAGTCTGGTCACGTTCACAGGTTTCAGGGATTAAGACATGACCGTATCTTTTTTGGGGGCCGCTATTCAACCCCTATAGGCTAGAGGTTGGGTCTGTGTCCTGTTGGGGGGGACCACAGGGTCTGCTGTAACACTGCCCTCTGTACCTCAGTGTCATGGACACTTGGGGCTGGGCATCTCTGGCCTGACCTTTCTACGGGTCTATTGTCTCAGCTCCTTTTGAGAAGAAGCCAGGAGATGAGAAAGTTTCCTCCAGAGGCAGAAACATTAGCCCAGGCATTTGGAAACCAGGATTGCGAGAACATATTAGGATTGCCAGCTCAGACACACTGTGGTGCCCAGACTCTCTTGAATGGGTAGCATCTGGAGTTACTATGTGACGTTGGTAGAGTCTCCAGTCAGAAATCCTCGGGTCTTATGTAAGCAGGTGAACTTGGTGATGGTTTTTATAGCTGCAGCTGAATTTTTGTGGGAAAGGGAAAGGGCTGTGAAATGGCTCTTGGCAGGTGAGAAGTCTGGTAATTGTGAGCGTTAAGTGCAGCTGAATTTCTGATACCAGAATTCCTTATATAAACATACCACTTATGTAAATACAAACAGTAGAATTCAAATGAGAAGCTATTACTGGTCATTGTGGAGGTCAGTCATGGCTTATATTTCAGAGTTAACAATCAAGCTAAAGATACTCCCTCTTAGCTTTAAAGCTACAGTTGATAGAATAATAATAACGTGTGAATTGGTTTTCCTTTCTGCTTTCTTCAGGTCAAAGTACTGTTAAATTCTTTTTTTTTTTTTTTTAATTTTTATTTTTGAAGGAGAGACAGAGGGGCAGTGGGGGAGGGACAGAGAGAGAAGGAGACACAGAATCAGAAGCAGGCTCCAGGCTCTGACCACTTCAGTGGTCAGCACAGAGCCTGACACGGGGCTTGAACCCACGAACCCCAAGATGATGACCTGAGCCAAAGTTGGACGCTTAACCGAGCCATCTAGGTGCCCTTGTTTGTATATTTTTTGAGAGAGACAGAGTGTGAACTGGGGAGGGGCAGAGAGAGAGGGAGACACAGAATCCGAAGCAGGCTCCGGGCTCTGAGCTGTCAGCATAAGTGACTGAGCCACCTGGGCGCCCTAAGTACTGCTAAGTTCTTTGGTGATACTTGTTCTCTTTCTTCCGTCTTCCCAGTCTTCCTTCTTCCTGTGGTCTCCCCGTTCTCTTTCCTCTTCTCAAGACTCCAGTGCTAGTGAAAATGTTAACAGGATTGCCCTGTCGATGGGAAGTTGTTTCCAAAGTGATTTCAAAGTGGTTAGGTGGTTTTTACAGATTGGTCTTCTTGGACCACACTCCCCCTTTGCCTCTCCTGGGGATGGGTGCCAGACTGTTCCTTGGCTCTTTTCCAAGTGTGTCAACAGCCAGTTGGTTTCTAGTTCACCAAGAGCAGAATAATCTTGGGTAAACATGGCCGTTGGAAAAAAGCAAATATTGGTCTTGGCAGTTGTAGTCTCTCAAGTGTTTGGCCCCTTGTGTTAGCAGACAAAAGAGAGTTAAACTGGAGAATAGGGTATCAGATATCACATCTGGTTAAAGAATATTGGTAGAAATATTTAAAGGACTTCTAAAAGACCGTGTCAATTCTTTTTCTCTCCTTGTCTCTTTGTGTCTTTTTCTTTGTCCCCTCCCCTCCCTCTCTGAAAAAAGTTTGAATATTCTTTTAACACTTAATTCTACTTGCCTAAGTCAGCTCTTGTCAACTTTAACTTCCTGACATTGTTTTTAGGCCAGATAATTCTTTATATGGGGCTCTTTAGTACGTTGGAGTGTGTTCAACAGTGTCCTTGGTCTCTAACCATCAGATGCCAGTAGCATCCCTCCCTGCTTGTGACAACCAAAATTTTTCCAAATGATGCTAGCATTTCCCCAGGGCAAAATCACTCAGGGCTGAAAACCACTGGTTTAAGACCATGTTCTCCAGAGTGGTAGTACATAAGATGCCCTGAGTTTGGTGATAGAAGGGGGGGGGGTGTGTGTGGGGGGGTGGTCATGGTGGTGGTTGGGTCTGTTGACTGTTAATTCCTGAGATTGACCTTCCAACCCAGCTGTCCTCAATGTGGTCATGATGTGGGTCTCACAGAAGTGAGATAAACATTATGTGCTATTAACTTTTAGGGCAGGAATTACCTAGTTTCCCCCCTGGATTATTGCCATATTGCTGGTGGTTTCAAAATGGGGATACCAGTCACAGTGATAGTGCTTGAGAGATGGGCCCTATAGTTGGCACCTTTCCATTGCTTGATTTCTCAACTGGGCAACAAAGCCTGACAGGAGTCTCTTGCCCATCATGCCTGTGAATCAGGCAAACTTAGCTGACGGCTTCAGAGGGGAAGGTGCCAAATTTTGATGTCACGGTGACACACTGCTGGGGCAGATGTTGTCCCCGGACCTTGTCAAGCGTGACTGCATGTACTTGAAGCCAGGCAGTCTTGCTTCTTTGGAAAACTTGAAATACTCTATTCCTATGGAACTGTCAAAGGGACTGCCTTGAAAGCTTTCTCATCATACTTTGAGCGTTAGGAGTTCATTGCAGAAATGTCATCATACTAACACAATTAGTTAAAAACAATGCTGCCTCCATGTTGTTCTTTAATAGGAAATTGCAAACATCTGCACAAGGAGGAAGACCAGTGCAAGCCCCCATCTCCCAGCTCCCATGGCTCATACACGATCCATTTTGTTTCATCAAGAACAAAAGAGGAAGGAGTTTTCCCCTCGCTGGCTTATTTTGAGATAAATCCTCAACATGGCATTTCATCCGTGTGTGTGCATGTGTATATAGTTCAATGTGCAACTCTAAAAGGTTGAATTTCTTTTCCTAAATGTAATTATCATGCCTAAAAACATATGAACCAGCATGAAACCTAAAAATATTTAATACTAAATATTTCATCTGGTTGATGAGTCTCTTCAGTCTTTTAGTCTACTCTGTACTCTCTATTTAATCACCACGTTCCAGGGCAGGACAGGTGCCAGAATGCCTTTCATTCTCTCTGTGTCTCATGTATTGATGTATGGAGATGCCGTACCTGTTGCCTGGCACTATGAAGGAATACAAGTCAGGTTCCTCCTTCTGGGTTCTCTAGCTGGACCCGAGGCACAGCCTCTTTCTCGAAGGAAATGGTGCCTTCTGTTGCCTGGAAGCTCGGCCCCACATGCGTGCCCTAAGGTGGGCTGCTGACAGCGCCCTCTGACCCCCAAAATCCGTTTTATCCCCTCTATGCTGGACTGTTCATGCCAAGTCTATGTGGTACCAGCCAGAGGTCTGGAAGTACCTGAAAACTGAGTATCTGATGACTGCGCATTCTCCTGGGGACAAAAGTGCGCCCGGCATGCTGCTTCCCAATGCCTTCATTCCAGGCTACTTTCGCGGCCCCCTGCCTCTGCTGCCCTGGCAGGCCACCCGACTCCCCGCTGCCACCTCGCGCTTGCCCTCCTCGTGTGTCCTGCCCCTCCTCCTGCTGCACCTTTCTCCATCTTCGCCCAGGGGCTGTTCCTTAGCCATGTGCCTCTCTCACGTCCAGCCCTGGCCTCACCAGGTAGCTGCTGTGTGCACTCCCCAGGCTCTTCATTTTCCCTCAAAGCTGTTAGTTATTCTCTATGAGATTCCACTGTACATCAGACATTCTTCTCCCACCAGCCCTCTGGCTCAGGTTCACAGGACCTCCCTAGGGATGGGTGTCAGGCCAGTTACACTTGGGATGTCTTTCTTGGATGCGTCCTTCTGGAAGCATCAGAAAGCTTGAGGCTCCAAGGCATCCATGCTGAGCCCAGCCGCGGGGAAGCACAGGGTTCCATGCCTTGGTGCTGGACAGATTTACTCTCTGGGACAGCCAAGAGTTTAGCCCACCCCCTCGAGGGCAAAATCACAGCCGTGGAAAAGAATCCTACAGCTGAGGAAAGATGTCCCCAAATACCCAAGGTGGAGTGCCCCTGTCTGTGAACTTTTAACCACCCAGCTCCTAAACTGAGCTTTGGCTGGCTGTTGAGGCCTTACCTTGCGATTTTCATTATCACACCCTGAATGAGGTGTGGTTTGTCTAGAAATTGTGCCCATTGATCTTCTCACCCTGAATGACACCCTGTTGACCTGTCTTTCACCTGATCTTTGACCTCACTGAAACCTCCCTATCTCAACTCCTCCTTGTCTTCCCGCTCTTCCTGTCTCCCTGCTGTCACTTGGTCCTTTAGCTAGACCTCTTCTGAGGGACTCCAGCTCCCTGATGCTCTCGCCCTGAGCTGGGGAGAACGAAGGTTCCGTGGCCACATGTGGGGACCCATCTGAGACTGGTAATCACACACATGATAACCACTGCCTCTGCTCAGCTCTCTTCCCATGTGGTGCCCTTAGCAGGGCCCCTGGGCCACACGTGCTCTGGTTCCTCCAGAAGTATGCAGATTTGTCACCTTTAAGTCCCTTTATGCTGCCCCTTCCTCAGCACCCCCCCCCTTTTTTTTCAATAGGGTATGCTCCTCCCATCTCTCCTGGAAAATACAGGTCCCTGAGATGCCAACTGTCCAGCTTCCCTCCTCTGTTGCTGCCATTGTCCAGGCTGGCAGAAGTGCTCTTGGTTGGCAACATCTTCCCCTATCCACCTCCTGGAACGTCCCGTTTCTCCAGGAATCCCCCCTCCTCTTCTGGGCTGTGGTTTCTTCTTCCCTTCGGTCTCCAGCTTGCTGGAATTTGCAAGTCTCCTCACAAAACCCACTCTGCCTTCACCCTGAGAGGTCTTTGTTGTTAGCACTCTGTCCACATGAGGACCCTGAGGCTTTGAGGAAGTAGCTGGCTAGATTCCGGAACCACTGGTGAGAGCCAGCCGCTGCCTGACTCCCTGCTTGGGTCCTCCAGCCTCGGGTGAGAGGGATGAGAGAGGGACACAGCCTTGTCAGGATCCCCTCTGTTGGCTGTAGCTGGGGCTAAGAAGCCAGTGTTGAGACCAAATATAACTGAAGTGACTGCGGGCGTGAGAGTCATTTCACACTTGAGCTGCTTGGCCTCCTGATACTTTGGGGGCCATCTGTCTTCTGGGCCTCATAGTGACTTCTTCAGGGGCTGCCTCTCCATTTTTCTGTTCCTCAGTGCTTACTGATTGGCTCCTTACTTAGAAATGTTTAGCTTTTAACCTCAATTTGGCTTTTAAAAAACACTTGAATTTCCATCTGTGGGTAATGAACACTTGACATTTGTGCTTAGTTGATGTGTAATCATTCCACATATGAACTTGAGTTTGTATATGTTATTTCTTTTTTTTTTTATTTATTTATTTTTTTTTATTTATTTTTGGACAGAGAGAGACAGAGCATGAACGGGGGAGGGGCAGAGAGAGAGGGAGACACAGAATCGGAAACAGGCTCCAGGCTCCGAGCCATCAGCCCAGAGCCTGACGCGGGGCTCGAACTCACGGACCGCGAGATCGTGACCTGGCTGAAGTCGGACGCTTAACCGACTGCGCCACCCAGGCGCCCCTGTATATGTTATTTCTGAAGTCGGGACCCATCACCACTGAATTATAGCACAACGTGATTTATAATCCATAGCATTATATATGCGTGTGTGTGTGTGTGTGTGTGTGTGTGAGTGTGTGTGTGTAAAGAAGAAATAGGGCGTCGTAATGGTAAATGTACAAATATGACCGTGTTACAAATCCCCATCCTTAACTATGTCATGGAAATTGTTCTGTTTCACTGAATGTCTCCTAAGTGGTAGTTTTTCTCCCTTTTCCCCATGTGTTTGTTACCTTATCCCCTACTCTTACACATGTAGAATGAGGTGACTAGAAAATTGGGAATTCTGATGAGTTGGTTTAGTGTTTCTGAAAGGAAGGATTAGTTACTCAATTTATAATTGTTGTTTTGGGCTGGGCTACTTCAGTAAAACTCAATAAAAATGAAATATTTGGAAAAACCTATGAAATATAAGCACTTTTTATTACATTCAGCCAACATAAATTGTTAAATTGCTATAAAAGTTTCCAAATGTTTACTCTTCATTTCTGTACTTACTACAGACCAGCCACACACTGGTGGTGGGCAGACCACCCTTTGGGTACCACTGGGCTAGATAATGGAAGTTTTACTTAGTTCATCTATTTCCATGGAGTCATGGAAAAAAGAAGAGAGATCCAACTTACTCTGATCTCTGCTGACCACAAGGAAAACATAGTGGGAAACACCCTAGAGACCACTGTCCTTCAGGTCAGGAGGTCAGGTCAGGTCAGAGGTCAGGCATGATGTTTGACTTTTCCTTTAAAAAAAAAAAAATCAGTGTTCAATCTTCGGTTCAATCAGATGTTTATGATTGCATGCCCTGGAAACCAATAGAAAGCAGGTGAGTGGCTTTCCTCCTGGTTTGTGGAGAATGCCAGTACCCCTCCAGCCCGTCTTAGAGTAGATATGTGGGTTTGTATATTTTGTCAGCTGCCTAGAGTGAAAATCTAATACCCAAGGTCATAACAGCCAGGAGAAATGTTACCATATTCTGATTATGAGATAAAAAATAGGGACTTGGAATTGCTTTTTAAATGTTTTGATTCTCAATCTGAAGGGGTCTCTAGGATGATTATGTGGTATTTTATGCTCAAGGTAGCTGTAATGGTCTTACTGGAACACTTAAATATTCAGATCTTCATGGGAATTCACAGGAACTGTTAGGGGAAGTATACAAGATAATTAAAAATAAGTCCAAGTGAATTAAGTTTAGTTTTAGGGTTGTATTCAAATAACCCTAGTTATGCTGGGTTAACATGAAACATATTTGTGATGCCGTGAAAAGGACTTAGAAACCAGAGAAGCACTGTACTAGAAAGGAGACTTAAAATTTTAAACTCTTGAATAGCCACATTTTTAAAAGGTGAAATTAAATTTAATATTTAATCCAGTACATTGGAAGTGTTAACATTTCAAAATATATAAAGCTTATTAATGAAGTATTTTACGTACTTGTGCTAAGTCTTCAAAATCTATGGAGTTGGCATTCATGGCATGCAGCAATAGGCATTAGGTACATTTCAACCGCTCTCCAGCCGCGTGTGGCCACTAGCTATGATAGGGGCAGTACAGATACAGAGAATCAAAGTCCATGGTGAGGCAGATGACTTGGACAATGCCCTGAATAGTTTTCTATTTGAATTACAAGTTGGCCCAAAAGTATTTTTTTTTTTTTCAACATTTTTTATTTATTTTTGGGACAGAGAGAGACAGAGCATGAACGGGGGAGGGGCAGAGAGAGAGGGAGACACAGAATCCGAAACAGGCTCCAGGCTCCGAGCCATCAGCCCAGAGCCCGACGCGGGGCTCGAACTCACGGACCGCGAGATCGTGACCTGGCTGAAGTCGGACGCTTAACCGACTGCGCCACCCAGGCGCCCCGGCCCAAAAGTATTTTTAAAGGATTTCGGTTACCTTATAGGGGACATCATGGGACCCTTGGGGGAGTCATCCCATCCCCAGAGGCCTCTGGCCACCTGCATCAGTGACTTTTAGCATGTCAGTTCTATAGGTTATCTTGCCCAAGGGTGGAGGCAGAGCATGAGGTTTCTTACTGATTCCGTAAGAACAGAGACAAGAGACTCCAGCAGGATTCTACTTTGTATTTCTTCTTATGTTGAGAGACTGGGGAAGGAAAAGAATGGAAGGATTTTTTGTTTTTTGTTTTTTAAGTATAAGGGTAATATGGAAGAAACTGGTTTCTAGAGAAGACTTTGCTACTGGAATATGTATTAATCCTTTTTCAAAAAGAATTAAGTAAAGACTAAGTTACTCTGGTTAGCCAAGCCGGTGCCAGGAGTGACAGCAAAACATACAAGTAGAAAGTCCTAGTTGTGCCCCAGCAGATGATTTGGGAGCCTCAGAGCCCTCACATCCTGGTTTCCTCCTTGGGAGCAGAGATCTTTGGGCAGAGAGGGGCTGGGTGTCCTGCCCTCAGTCACCCAGTCACCTCCCACGCTGCTAGGAATCCTAACTCGGGCCTGCTGAATCTGTATTAGGTCATCTGTGTGCAACAGGGAACGAGGTGGCCGTAACTTTGATAGGCATAAGTTTTAATTTTCATTTTTTCCAGGTGACAACAGCTTTATTCATTTTCTGCTTAAAAATACTAGTTTTATAAAACCATTAAATTGAAATGGTATGATATTTGGTATTTGCTTCAAAAGAATGTCCAGTGAGGGGGTGATTGACACAGGAAGGAAAGGGTCTGGGTGAGATGAGTGCCCGGCTGGGAGTTGGTAGCTGTGGAATCAGAGTGTTGGATACTTAGGGATTCATTATAATGTTCTTGTTATTTCATGGGTGATTGAACTTTTTAGCAGGAAGTTTTAAGTATTTATATGGTACATGAAGTGGTAAAGAAAAGTTCTGAAATTCTATCCCTCAAAAATAACGGCCTTTAATTTGAAGACATATTTTAAAACCATATATGATAATTCCGAGTGGTAAAAATGCCCTGAAGGGTAAAGGATAGGTGTGAATTCTCATTTTCCATTTATTTATTTATTTATTTATTTATTTATTTATTTATTTAAAAAATTTTTTTAACGTTTATTTTTGAGAGAGAGCGAGCAAGCAAGTGCAGGGGAGGTGCAGAGAGAGAGAGAGAGAGAGAGAGAGAATATGAGAGAATCCAAAGCAGGCTCCAGGCTCTGAGCTGTCATCACAGAGCCCGAGTTGGAGCTGTAGCTCATGGGCCACAAGATCATGATCTGAGCTGAAGTCAGACACTTAACCAACTGAGGCATCTATGTGCCCCTGTTTATTTTTTTGAGAGAGGCCGAGTGTGAGCTGCAGAGGGGCAGAGAGAGAGGAAGACACAGAATCCGAAGCAGGGTCCAGGCTCTGAGCCGTCAGCACAGAACCTGACACTGGGCTCGAACTCACAGACTGCAATATCATGACCTGAGCCTAAATCGAATGCCTAACCAACTGAGCCACCCAGGCACCCCTGAAAGATTTTATTTTTAAGTAATCTCTGAACCCAATGTGGGGCTTGAACTTAAAACTCTGAGGTCAAGAGTCACATGCTGCTTGGACTGAGACAGCCAGGTGCCCTTTGAGTGTTAATTCTTGTTCTTAGAGATATTATGCCAGTTAGAGGGCCAGGAGGTCACACATGGGAAGGAGAAGGAAGTCAGTTGATTGCAGGCATGTTTACCCCATGTGGTCCTTGGGTTGGCTTATGAGGGAGGCTCTTCTCTCTGCTTTTTGAATGGGAATGAAGTGAGGCCCAGGAGACCCACACTGCCCTTCTTCACTCAGCACGAGTGTAAAGGAACCAAGATGCCTCTGGCCCTGGGTGACCCAGCACCAGGCTGTGCACTGAGCTCTGGAGTATACCTTACCTTTCATAGTCCTAGAATCCTACAGAACCTGTATTGGACTGACTAGAAAATGATATAGTGAATTGCCAAATTACACAGAGAAATCTACGAGATCCCTGGAAATTGAGAGTACGGCAAGAGTAGGGGCACCTCCAGGGGGAAGCAAGGCCCTTTGGAATGACAGATCTGGGACAGGAAGGAGACATGGCTAAGGAGAATTAGTTTTGGATATGTTCTGAGAAGAGGAGGAAGTTTAAATGACAAAACGATTTGCTTGGGGAAGCCGGGGGTGGGGGTGGGGCGGTGTTTTGGTTTTGAACGAAATGTACCGTAACGAGTATATGAAGAATCATTGGCTAGATGAAAAAAGATAAGAGGGATTTAGTTGAAAAATACATCAGATGACAATTTCTGAAGACCCAAGTGCACATAGTAAGAGAGGTTAGGGCAGCAAAATTGCTTTTGAAAGATGAAGTTTGAGGGATACAATAGCTACTAATCAGAGCCAAGTGATGATAGATTCTTATTTATAAAAAAATAAGTGTCCCTGATTTTCACATTGTGTATACCTGAGTAGCTAATTTGTTCTTGATTAGCTAAACCGTCCTTCCAAATGACCCTATGTTCTTATTTGTGATCCTTTATGTTGCCTGGAGGCTGATGAAATTTCACAGTGCACCTTGATTCTTGCTGTTGCTTTTATGTTGTATGTTGGCTCACAGCACCCAAAACATCCGGGCTTTGAGAGCTGGAGGAATGAGCCGTTTTGCTTGTTCATGGGAGTTGAGCCTGTCTCCTAAGTAGGATGCCTTCTCCTCCTTCTGGCTGTAACCTTGGGATATTCTATTAGAGTTGATGGGTTTTCACTGTTGAGGAAAACCAGATGGCTTACCTCTGGAGGAAGTCACATTTTCCCTTTGCGTCCCTTAGTTGAGTTGTTCTAGTACAGAGGCAGTTCTTAAGGTGCTAATAGGGAGTAATCGCCCTCAAATTACAGGTTGAGGTGGCCCTGGGAATAACAGTACGGAGGATACCACCTCTTGGGGCCTATTCTTGCAGGTTCCAACACTACATGGGCAACCATGTTCAACCTCACTACTCCTGATACCTACAAGTGATGTATAGGTGGACGCCAGATTCTCTATCACTGTTACTAAGAATGTTAT
Source organism: Neofelis nebulosa (assembly GCF_028018385.1). Taxonomy (NCBI): domain Eukaryota; kingdom Metazoa; phylum Chordata; class Mammalia; order Carnivora; family Felidae; genus Neofelis; species Neofelis nebulosa. The sequence continues at coordinate 43,051,171 of NC_080788.1, read as the reverse complement.
TAAGGTCCAACCCCCCCCCCCCCCTTGTCTAACCCCAGATCTGTCCCTGGGCTCTTGCCACCAGTGGTGAGGACCCCTGTAGGGTTTTCTCTGGCTTTGGTGCCTGGTAGAAGGGGGGGGGGGGCATATGGAGAACCAGTATCTCACTTTCCTTTGTTTTTAAAAATTTTTTTTTAAATTTTAATTTCTTTTTTCATGGACTTTATTTTTTATTTTTTTTTTAATTTTTTTTTTCAACGTTTTTTATTTATTTTTGGGACAGAGAGAGACAGAGCATGAACGGGGGAGGGTCAGAGAGAGAGGGAGACACAGAATCGGAAACAGGCTTCAGGCTCCGAGCCATCAGCCCAGAGCCTGACGCGGGGCTCGAACTCACGGACCGCGAGATCGTGACCTGGCTGAAGTCGGACTCTTAACCGACTGCGCCACCCAGGCGCCCCTGGACTTTATTTTTTAGAGCACTAAGTTCACCGCAAGACTGAGCAGAAAGGATGCGGAATTTCCATATCCCCACTCTCCACACACATACGCAGCCTCTCCAACTACCAGCGTTCCTCACCAGTACATTTGTTAGAATCAAGGAACCTACGCTGCCCATCATAATCACCCAAATCCATACGTCACATTAGGGTTCACTGTTGCCCAGTGAACACGTGCTGTACGTTCTGTGAGCTCTGACAAATGCATAATGACATGTACCCACTATTCCGGTATCATACGGCATAGTTTCACTGCCCTACAAAGTCTGTGCTCTGCCTGCTCATCCCTCCCTCTCCCCAGTCTCTAGCAACCACTGATCTTTTTGCTGTTTCCATAGTTCCATCTTTTCTGGAGTGTCCGGTGGTTGGAATTACATAGGATGAAGTCTTTTCACATTAGCTTTCCACTTAGTAATATGCGTTTAAGATTCTTGCAAGTCTTTTTCGTGGCTTGATCACTCATTTCTTTTTAGTGCTAATGAATATTCCCCTGGATTGGTTGTACCTTCTTTTCACCCCACCTTTCTAAGGGGACTTTTCACCCCACCTTTCTAAGAAATGCTTAGATAGTTGATGCTAACATTTGCCTATTCTTGTATATCTGGGTCCACTGTTGGTCTTCTGTGTTGCTTTGTGCTTTCTCCCAGCATCCAAGGTGGAGTGAGGGAGAAAACAGATTTGCTTTAGGGGCTAGGGATGGGATGATAGCTTGTAGAGGGGTATCTTTTCGTCCCATTCTCTGATCTCTAAACCTCATAAAGCCTTTGTTTGCTTTCAGGATGGGAAAGAAGGAATGAATACTCAACTGTGTAGTTCCCTGATTGACATCAGGTCAAACAGCAGAGAAGTTTACTGAAAGGTCTGTGGCAAAAAACTAAGTTAACAGCCAATCCCTAGGACTAAGAATGGAAAAGGGGGCTTTAACTGGGACCTTGACTTTGAGGTACAGGGTTGGAGAGTGATCATAGAACAAGGCAGCCCCCTTTTTTTTTCTGTGCAGGTATGTCCACACACATACGCACATGCGCGCAGAGGCATATACACGCTCATACCCCTGACCCCATCCTGACTCCGTTGCTGTACTCCAGCCTCTTGAAGCCCCTTACTGTAGTGTCTTACAGTTAATTTTTTTTCAGTGTCTTAGAGTTACTAATCATACAAGATACATTTGTTAATTCAGATATTTCAGTACTTAGTGTGTGTTAGCAACTGTGCTCCAGCTGAGGCAAGGACTAGGGGGGAAGCCACAATTATTGCCTCTAAGAGCTCACAGTCTAGTGGGGAATATATACACTAAAATAGATGATTGCAACATAGTATGGGAAGTGCAGAGAGAGATGTGGTTGATGAAGTCTCCCCAGAGTAGGTGGAACTTGATGGGCAGCCGGATGAGTAGGAGGGTGGGGAGGCCATTTTAAGCATGGAGACTGGAGGTCAAAGGCCACCGCAGTGGAAGCAGCTCAGAGGGTGCAGGGTTCGAGAAGGAGCGCTGACTGCCAGGACAGTTGAGGTGGGAAGGGAGGAAGCAGGCCCTGGCGGTCCCTCTAGCCTGGGAGCTGAAGACACAACTCAAATGCTTCTCGCAGTCTTGGATTCTGGGGGTTTACTCTGGGGGTGGGGAAGAGCTGGCATGCAGGGGCCACCGGGCAGGACTGCTGCAATAGACGGGAACATACTCCAGCCAAGACTGGCAACTGCCAACAGGGACATCCTGGCCACGAACCGCTTGGTAGCAAAAATGGGAGTAGGGAAGGGTCTAATCAATTTAATTTTTGGAATGACCAAGGGGGCACTAGAGCAGTATTTCCCTGTTCTTTTCTTCTCTGTTTCTTAAAGAAAAAACAGAGTTGTTAGAAATTTTTCTAAAATGCCTTCCCCAGGGCCACCTAGGTGGCTCGGTCAGTTATATTGTCCGACTCTTGACTTGGGCACCAGTCACGATCTTGCAGTTTGAGTTCCAGGCCCATGTTGGGCTCCACAGTGCTGACAATGCAGAGCCTGCACGGGATTCTCTCTCTCCCTCTGGCTCTCTGCTCCTCCCCCGCTTGCACTCTCTTTCTCAAAATAAATAAATAGCGCAATTTTGTCATAGTGAATTGAGTTTGGCAAAGACATTGAAGTTTTGATTTGTTCCCTTGAAGGTAGTGTAACATCTCAGGGTTATGTTAAACGTTACATTCAGAATCTTGAAATTAATAACATAGGATATTTCTTGATGTCTGTATTCCATGCTCACTTGGTTTTTTCAGCAAATTGGCGATGAAAGCTTTTTGGTGGGTGGTTGCAGACTTCTAAAAGATGAATGTGTTTGTTCTTCCTTCCCCCAAGGGAGACTCTCTTCATAGCTCTGATTAATTGGAAGTCCTAGTCATTTGAATGTTAGTTAATTGGGCTCATATTGAAAATAATTGCCTATAACAATATACTGAATGTGGTAGTCAAGAGACAAAAATTTCCTTCTAACCCAAAAGTCATAAGGAAAAATACATGTACAATGCACGTTTTGGCCAGTGAATAGTGAGTTAATGATACACTGACATAAGCTCGCTTACTTACTCTTTTCTTCATATAGTCCTGTATTGGTGGGGCGTCTTTGCACCCATCCCATTAAAGGGCCAGGGTATAGCCCTGAACCTAGTAGAGTCCCTGTTCCTATGAAGCCTGCATTCCAGTTGCTCATGTTACTAATTTAGTGTGATTCTCTGTGCCTTTAAAGTTTTGAAAAGAGGAACGGTGAATTATATAACAAGAAGGAATTCATGGCATCAGTCAAATTTTTCTGGTTGCGATAAACCTATAGTCTGAGTGAGGTCACTGTGTATAATTGTAGCACTTCTCTGGCCCTCATAGCGAACACGAGCTTCCCAGTCCTTTGCATTAACATTCTTTGCCCCATTAATTGATCTTTTCAGGGCATTGTGCTTAGTCATGCAATTGTGAATGTAGTAGAGCAGAGTAAGCCTTCAATAAACATTTGCATAAAAATCTCATTATAACATTTTCCAAACTGTTGTGTGAGGCCCTTGTCCCAGGACCTAGACCATGGGAGTAAGGGAATCTGTGTACAAATAAGGTTGGAGCTACTCATTCACTCTGAATATTTGCACATTAAAGTGTCTAAAATGTCCTGCATTGGAGAAACTCGGGTTGTTGAAACCAGCCTTTTACACATTTATGGAGATTTTTTTTTTTTTTTTTTTTTGCTTGTAACATCCCTGACTTCCTAGTTTGCTGGAATTCTGGTTTGAGAGGAATACAAAGAGATTGCTGGAGCTTTTTTCTTTGCCCTGCACAGAGCAAGGTAGCTTATCATTTCTCCTCTCTGGAAACCTTGGGCATTGATGCTTTGAGCTTGTGCTTTGTTGGGTTTCTTTTGACCCCAGCACCCAGCCTCTAGCTGGGAAGTCAGCAGGGAGGGGGCCATGAAAACAGAACTGGACATTTCGCTTCGGAGTCGGATACCTTCTGACAGTGGAGCTGGACTGTAAACATGGAGCTGTACATAGACAGAAAAAGTTCTCGTGGTTTCAGAAAAAAAGCAAGACAGATCCTTGGCAAGTGGTAGGTGTGTTAGGCAATGGGGAGAATTTTTGTTTTCAGAATTTGTCTTTACTCTGTCTCTTCCAGTCTGCATTTTAGGGCTCTGAAGAACTATCTGATTTATTTGCTTCTTGGATTTTGCTCCTGAGGAATTAGGAGTACATGTGTCCAATGTTAGTGATAAATGCAAGCTAAAAGTAGTACATGGGACTCCAGGATAACATGGGTAACATGGGCTGCCACTCCTGCCCCCAGCCAGAAATGGGCATGTAACTTTTGACTCTCCCCTCCCCCAAGTTGCATTGATAACATAGTCAATGAGTACGTAGTTTGTATGTTGTATGTATTACATACTCTTTACTTAAAGTGAGCTAGAGAAAATGTTAATATCCTAAGGGCAAATACACTTACAGTGCTGTATCTGTAAAAAAAAAAAAAAAAATCCACATACATGTGGACCCACATAGTTCAAACCCATGTTGTTCAAGGGCCAACTGTATACTCTTCTCATCAGCTCAATTTAGATTTTCTCTGCTTTGCTTGGTGTTATGTTCTAAATAATGTTGGGCAGCAAAAACATTGAAGATATGTTAATATGGGCCCCTCTCCTGATTTTTATGCTCATATTGATGGTGTTAGGACAAAGCTTGAGTGTGTTATTACACTATTCCCTGTCATTCATTCATTCATTTATTTATTTATTTATTTATTTATTTATTTATTTATTTATTTATTTATTTTAAATGTTTATTTTTGACAGACAGAGCATGAGCGGGGAAGGGGCAGAGAGGGAGGGAGACACAGAATCAGAAGCAGGCTCCTGGCCTTGAGCTGTCCGCACGGAGCCCAATGCGGGGTTCGAACTCACAAACCACGAGATCATGACCTAAGCTGAAGTCGGACACTCAACCGACTGAGCCACCCAGGCGCTCCACACTATTCCTTGTCTTTTAATGAAATGTTAGGACAGAGGTGTTGTTAGCTGCTTCGGATCTGTACCATGTCATGAGATGTCAGTCACATGCCTTGTGAAGGCCCTTTGTGGCTTGAGACGTCCTTGCCTCCTCAGATCCTCTTCACCTTGGCCCCACATTCTTGTGCAAATGCTGCCAAGTAAAATGTGGAAAACAAATGTCCATCAAACCCTCATGGTGAAAAAGTACTTTGTATGGTCTCAGATTACTGAATGTGTGTTTTGTTTCTTTAATGCTGTGAAGATGATAATCAGTAGTGGATGTACCGTTTGGGGGCACTTTGCTTTAGACACTGAGTTAAGAACTGTATCTATACATTCTCAGTAGCAAATGGCCCGGGATACAAAAGCAGTTAAGTCCAGCCCTAAAGTGCCGAGGGTGGTGACAAGTCCATAGCGTTTGCTATCTTTTGGTCACCTCTACCTACGCCTGTCTCAAATTACTCAGAAAAGGTACCGCGTGGTACTCAAATTACTCAAAAAAGGGAGCTGCCAAATGACGTATCCGATGATGACCCAAAGAAGTCCATTTTAAGGCAGAGTTCTTTAATGTGCTTCTGGTACCTCTAAAATTAGTTTCTATTCATTTGTAAAGGTCTTATCCATGTTAAAGAGGAAGCGCTTTTGATAAGTAAGTGTCATGCATAGATATATACTATTCCAGAGTTCTTTTAGGGACCTTACTTCCTATGAGTAGGCAATAAACAATGAGTTTCTGCTCAAGGCTGCTCCCACCAAACTGAGCTCAAGTAAGACCATGTTAGACTCTTGAGCATTGTTGGTTGCTTTAGATACACTATCTTCTATAATCCTCAAAACAGCTCTTGTGATGGGCATTATTACAGAGGAGGAAACTGAACCACACAGACGTTAAGACACATCGAGGCCAAATGACTAGTAAGTGATCCAGGGTCAGTCTATACTTTGCACCACCCTGCTGTTGTCTCCCCTAAGTGTATTGTGTTGTGTCTCAAATCCTGCCTCATGTGTCTCAGCTTCAGATGCGGACTTGCTTGGCTCCCTGTCCACCTGCCCCCAGGCATCCATTTAGAAAGATGCCCTTGTACCGGGGAGGGGTGAGAAGAGAGAGGCTGGTGCGTGGCCCTGAGTGTCCTGTGTGTTTGTCTGACTTAGGCCCTGGAGACACACATACTTGGTTAGGTCTCATGATTACTCATTACTGAAATTGGATAGTGGTTCTTGTCCTTTGTCTACTTTCTAGGGACTTTTTTTTTTTTTTTTTTTTTGAGAGGGAGCCTCCAGGAGATGGAGGGAAGGATTAATTAGATTTGTACTTTACATCCAACACACCTGTAAAGGGATTTGTATGTCTACAAGGGATTATAGTTTTTTAACCAGGTTTATAATTATGGTATTAGGAGGATTCATGCATTATATGGAACTTCTCAACCTTTAAAAATAGGGCAATGAGAAGAGTAAATTTGTTTGCTGGAAATAAATTGAACATAATGGTCCCATTATGGGAAAACATTATGTTATAGTCTAAATAGAAAAAAAAAGGCTTTTCATAGATAAACATAATCCAATAAAAATAAATCAGTGAAGTGGTTAAAACATGAGAGTGGAGAATATTTTAACCATAGAAATGGCCCATCTGGACAAGTATGTCCCATTTGTTTTTATTCTTATTCAGGTAGTCTTTTCATCAGCACTCTTACTAGTCAGGAATGAATCTACCTGTCTCTTGAAATACTTTTGCCTTTGTTACACTAGCTTTGAGTCTCCTGCTTCAGTTACTTTGGCTGTAGTCATAACCATTACAAGACATTATATGTCCTAAATCTTCATTGATGTGATTACAGGGTTTACTGTTCTGTTTTCAAATGGAATGGGATGATGGAGAAGATGGAAAATAAAAAGCAGCACTGTATTATGTGGTACTCCTTTGGTCACAAGTAACAAACTGAATTGAGCTAGGTTAAGTAAAAAAGGGGGGTTTTAGAATAAGGATACAGGTGTGTCTTTGGAAACCCAAATGCAAGGACAGAGTGGCCCTGGGGAAGGGACAGGAGCTGGAGATGAGGAAGGGAACTCGTACCGATGTTCATTACAAGCTGTGTGTGATACAAATGTCAGTAAATTCAGAGGAGAGCTGATCGAAGGCACGTAGAAATCTATGTAGTGTAACACTTTACACTGGAGCCTGGAGTATAATAAGGCTTCATTGTATTCTTGGGAAAAATCCTGCTCATAAGAAATTCATACAGTATAAGAAGAAAAAATGCTCTAAAATCCTGATAATCAGTGGTGATCCTAACTATTTTGATAAACATCCTTCTAGATGAGTTTTAGGACATCTAGGAACACACACACACACACACACACACACAAATAGAATCATACTGTGCATGGTTGTTCACCTGTTTCACGTGGATATCTTTTCATATCAATACCTACAAACCTCAATCGTTATTTTCAGTGTCTGTATGGTTTATTTAACCTGCCTCCTATTTGTGAACCTTTAGGGCATTGACTTGTTTTCTCTGTTAATTACAGTGCTATATATATCCATCTTTCTGCTTACACAATTAACTACCCGTAAATTCTTGGGGTAGCATTGCTGGATCAAAGAATAAGTCATTTTACATGTGGACAAAATTATGTAAGTGGTGGACTACATCATGAACTATGTCTCTAACATTGGCTGTGGTCAGTCTTTAACATCTTTATCAATTTCATAGGTTAAAAAATCCTCCATTTTCTAAAGCTGTATGTTTTCATTGTTAGTGTAGTTGATTATCTTCTCATATGTTTACTACTATTATGATTCCTTTTTGAAAATGCTTATTTTGAGAGAGCATGTGCTGTTGCAGGAAGCCTGACATGGGGATAGATCTCACGAACTGTGAGATCATGACTTGAGCGGAAATCAAGAGTTAATTGTCTACTTAACCAACTGAGCCACCTAGGCGCCCTGTATTAGGATTCTTCTCTTAATGAAAGCTTATTAATCGTCTTTGTCCATTTTGACGGGACTATTTTCTTACTGCTTTATTTTTTTGCTTAATAAGGAAAGTAGCCTTTATATGTCTGCTGTATAAATATTGTACCTAGTTTCTTACTTTACTTTTTGATGAAAATACCACCTTTTGTTCTTTGTTTTTATTTTTGACACATTTTTGCCATTCACAAATTTGAAATTTTAAAAAACTCACCCAGCCAGATGTCTCACTCCTTTATAGTTTCAGTTTTTGATGTCCTGTTTAGAAAGAGCTTTTCTGGGTGGCTCGGTCAGTTAAGCATCTGACTTGGGCTCAGGTCATTATCTCACAGTTGGTGAGTTCGAGCCCTGCCCTGGGTCAGGCTTTGTGAGTTTGAACCCCATGTCAGACTCTGTGCTGACAGTTCAGAGCCTGCTTCAGATTCTGTGTCTCCCTCTCTGTCTGCCCCTTCCCTGCTCACACGTCGTGTGTATGTGTGTGTGTGTGTCTGTCTGTCTGTCTCTCTCAATAATATATGAACATTAAAAAAATTTTTTTTAAAGTTTTTCTGTCCTTGTGGTATAAAATTATTTGTTTATATATTCTTCTAGGACTCATGATTCTACCTGGAGTTTGGTTTTTTTATAAGCAGAGAGGTAGAGATCTAGATTTTTTCTTTGTCCCAAATAGCTAACCAACACCTTTTATTAACTAGTCTTACATAACTACCCAGGTATGATTATATGTACCTGGGTCTGTTTCATATAAGTACTTGGTTCTTTAGTTGAATGTTTATCCTGTTTCAAGGATTCACATATATGTTCTTATTCAGATACCTGTTTGTTAACTGTGGCTATGAGCCATTTTTGATTTGGACAGTCGATGATGGTGCTTCTCTGCTTCAGACTGGGTTCCCAGGGACTGGGGTGCTAAATGGTCAGTTGTGAATGGCTCCGAAAACCGGGAATAAGATGGGAACAGTTGAAGCAAGAAGGGGCCACTTGATAGACACTTTCGAGGAGCTGAGTAGGAAAAGGGTGAATGAGACCAGAAGGGCTCCTGTAAGCTAATTTTTAAAAAGGAGAAAAGTGCCTGATTTTTGTTCTAAACACTGGTGGGGGCAAGTGGGTGGGGAGATGTATACATTTGGTCTTTGTTTAAATTCAAAACCATTAAGGATTTTTACCACAGGGAAGGGGAAGAATGAGTTTTTGCCTCTTTGCCAACAGTAACATAATTTTCGTCTTTGAAATAACTGTCTTGGGACCTCAATTCCCTGTTGGTATAGAAAATTCCCAGCCCATGTGTTGGAGCGGAAATTCATTGTTTCCTGAGTTATTTCCTTTCATGCTTAGTATGGGGGGAAATGACCAAATGTATAGATGGAGAATTGTCCCCCCCCCCCAAACTGACATCTATAATATCACTTGATTCTGATGATTTCTACTGTTTTAGGTATTGCTGCTGAAGGCTTCTCCGATGCTTTAGGATATCTTCAGGGAAATCAACTCTTTACATAAACTGAGAATTTCGGTGAGTCCTTTAAAAATATATATCTTCTTTAAAAAACAAATGTTGGGGCACCTGGGTGGCTCAGTTGGTTGAGAGTCCAACTTCGGCTCAGGTCATGATCTCATGGTTCTTGGGTTCAAGCCCTGCCTCCGGCTCAGTGCTGACAGCTCAGAGCCTGGAGCCTGCTTCGGATTCTTTGTCTCTCCCTGTGCCCCTCTCCCGCTTGTACTTGGTCTCTCTCTCAAAAATAAACATTAAAAAAAAAAAATTTAGGTGCTTAATTACTTTTCAGAGAGAGAGAGAGAGAGAGAGAGGCTCAGCGCTGAGCCTGATAAGGGGCTCGATCTCCTAAACCACGGGATCATGACTTGAGCTGAAATTGGGAGTTGGACGTTTAGCTGACTGAGCCACCCCGTGATCCCTAAAAAATATATCCTCTTATTGGGACCCTTGGGTGGCTCATTTGGTTAAACATCTGACTTAAGCTTAGGTCATGATCTCATGGTTCATGGGTTTGAGCCCTGCATCGAACTCTGTGCTGACAGAGCCTGCTTCAGATTCTCTGTCTTCCTCTCTTTCTGCACCTCCTCTGTGTGCGCATGTTCTCTCTCTCTCTCAAAATTAAACATTTAAAAAAAAAGATTAAAAAAAGATGTATCTTCTTACCAATTAGCCACTCCCCTGCATTGATAAAACTTAGTGTGGAAACATTGTCACTTAGCCTGTCTCATTTGATATTTTCTGAGGCAGGCCTGTGTAGCTAGCTGTCTGGTCTTACTACTTACATTGCTGTTTGTTTTGTGCACCTCGTAGTTGGGTGGGGTGAGGATGGGAGCCTGCAAAAATGGATAAGTAGCTGTTTTTTAACCTTACGGCATGAATTCTCATTTATTCACACTTGTTTGCTTTATAAACGTTTGATTTTTGAAGTGTTTGATAAGGAATGTAGAAAATTCTAGTAGTCATTGCACTGTGAAACTGCTTGGTGGTTCTTGGAGCCTTCCAGGGACGGCACACAATTGCTCTAACATGAAATGAACTTGGGTTATAGATTATGGGTTTTGCACTCTGATTGTCCCAGATGGGGCTGCACAGTCCCAAGTTCCCTCGGCAGGGACAAAAGGCAGGTCCTCGGTGTCCTTGGATTGACATTTGACAGGTTAAGAAGGATTGGCTGTGTCCCTCTTCTCAAAAACCGTAGTGTGGCACATCAGGCTTACTGGTTCTGTTTCTGACCAGCTGCACAACTGGGGACAAGCTGATCTTTGCCAATTTTCGTATCTTCATCTGTAAAACGTGTAGGTTGGCCCCAATTAGTCGTTCCCACACTTTGAGATTTTGTGGAACAGGAAAAAAAAACTTCATGACCAATTTCTAGTATATATTTTTGGCTATGTATGTATAAAGTTGATCATTATTAAAGCTGGATGAGTGTGTGAGTCTTCACTATGCTTATATCCTATACTATTTTGCTTCAGAATTTTTCATCATTAAAGATTTGGAAAAAAAAAAAAAAAAAACCTTCCCGTCTAACATCTCATGAAAAAACAAATACTTTAATACTGAAAAAGTAGGAATGTCCTACATTTGTCTTTAGATGGCATGCGCTTAGCATTTTCATACATGAAAATGTTCTTCTGATTGCACCTCTTTGTCATTTGCCTGCTGACCTGCGACTGTTAGCCATGAACTAGCCAGCACTTGGCTGAAGACTGGCATTTGGGAAATTTTGGCATGCCTGACTGATGGCTAAGGGCTGTTCTGCCTCTAAAGCTGTCTCATTCCTTTGAAGCAGGATAGAACTGTACCGTAGTCCACAATAGCTCTTGCGAGAAGATGCCGTGACAGTTAGCCTAGTTGAATTGAGAGGTGAGGTCAAACAGAAGAGAAGGGACCATTCCCTTGGGAAACCCAAATAAAAATGGCTGATTCACATGAACATGCCATTGAGCTGTGAGCTATCTTGCAGTCAATGTAAACATAAATTTGACGGGATCTTAAGTTGTTGGATAAAAGGATACAGAATCCTCCTTTCTCACCATGGTGGGCAGCCCCCCGGCCAGGTAGTATCTGACAGATGAGTGTGCCCCTCCAGTGTGGGGACGCTGAGAGGCAGGAGTGCAGTGGGCTGAATGCCTGCCTGCAGGGAGACCAGTGCTTACAGTCTGTGTGAGGAGCGGAGGACTGGGGAGGGGTGGAGGGCACGGCCCAGAGTTCTGCGCTGAGGGCAGTGGGATCACGTGTATAGGGGATAGGAAAGGGTAAGGGAGCTCTCCTGCTTAGGAACCATTTGGTTGTCCTGGTGTTGCGTGTTGTCCTTGGAGGACCTACAGGTCCTGTTTGGTTAAGGGGCTTGGGCCCAGAGGGCAGGAAGCACCTCAGACATAAGCCTTTCCCTGGGTTCCAGATCCGAGAGCAGTGAGCCAAGTGCTTTCTTAGGCCATGGCCTGTACAGAAAGGAAAACCAGGCTTTCCATTTACTTCTCCTTGGGGTGTATGGCTGTGACTGGGGGCAGGGTGGGTGGAGAACAGGGGCAATAATGGACTGAATCACTAGGAGAGGAAAATACCGTGGGGAAGGAGCAGTAATAACACCTATTTCAAGATGCCTACATAATCCTGGCTGCTTTTGAAAGCTCTGTGAAATCATACTGTGGCCAACATTGATAGGAACACAGTGGTTCAGTCCTTTGGAATTCCTCCCCTGGTGATTCCTTTAACATTCCTATTTTCTGGCAACTTAAATGAAATTTGACAGACTTACCTCGTTGTTTTCCCTTCCGTCAACGCTTCTCTTGGTTTACTGCCTGATTTGTATGTTTCATTTGGCTTGCTTTCTGAGGATATTTATTACACTATCCTTTTTAGGAAAAAGCTATATCAAACAACAGCAACATTTGTCTTAAATGTATACGAATACGAGAAATTATCTGAAATCTTGACACTGCTGAAAGTGTCTAAAGTCATGAAGAAATGCTAGCAGAAGCTTTTATTTTGACATAAACCAGAGAGGGGAGAATTGCTTTAAGGGATGTGGGCCAGGCTGAGGCTGAATACAATTTAATGAATGAAAAATAAAATCAATCAATCATGTTCTGAGTATTTCAGAAGGCCAAGCACTGCTGGGCGAGATCTTGTAGGGGTGAACGTTGAGAATTGGAGATAGCCATGCTTCACAGGAATAAACGTGTGCTCTTAACGGGTTATGTGCATGAGAGAGGAGAGAAATTGATAAAGTGTTTGGGGGGGCACATATGACAAATGACTTGTTTAACGTTTTACTTAATGACTCGTGATGTATTCTGGATTTAAGAATAGATGTAATATTCTGAACTTATCTCCATTTTCCCTGCAGGCTTGTAAGAAAAATATTTAAAAACCAATTTTAAATGAAAAACACTGTTTCTGACTCTCTGGGAATCGTTAATTCCCAGTGCTGTTTAGGGGAGGTCTTGAATCGGTAAAATTCAAAGCAGGATCTACATAGCTGTTTGTCATTATCAGTCCCTTAAAACCTCTGACGTCAGGAAAGGTGAGTTCTGATGCTTATTTTTCCTCATTAAAAATGTAATCTGTTAGGCACTTTTGTCTTCCTGCCATCCTCCATTATTAGCTGGATTCTTTAGATTACTCTGCTGGTTGACTGGAGGCACTGCCACTTGCTTACCCCCCTGTGGGCTCCCTGAGTGGCTGGGAGTCCTAATTAGCATCATCCTAATTAGCATCACATCCTTGATCAGGGTTCCCTGTCATGTGTGAGGCTCCTCACTCTGCTGTCTGTGCTTAGTAAATGTTACAGAACAACAACAATTTCCAGATTGTGTTTCATTAAACTTAGGAATTCACGGGTATAATAGAATGTGCTGTTTCTGTATGCTTTTTGACTAATGAGGCTCATCACTTAATCTCTTTCAAGGTTAGCCCTGTGGAGAGCTCAAGATTTGAGCCTTTTCTAAGAATTGATCGTCATTCCTGAACTTAATGGCTCTGGAATATTTGTGTCTGCATTGAAATATTCTCCTATAGAACACAAACCTTTAAAACTCCCATAGTTTAGCTATGAAGTCCCATATTCTGAAGACCTAAAATGATCAACAAAGCCTTTCTGTGTATAACAAATCGGAATTGGACAGCTTTTCAGACCAGAAAGTAACTAGTCTACTCGCAGAGTTTAAACATGATTTTAAGCATGCTGCAGGCCAGCTTAAGCGTGCTGCAAGGACTCAACACGGCACCGTGAAGCCTGCTGTAAGTTGAGAAAAAACCTACAGCTGTGATCTAAACATTAGTCTTCTAGAGGATCTTGCCTGTAATATAATGTTAGTCGAAGTAATGCATGCAAATGGCTAACAGTGGAAAACATTCCAGAACGGCTTGTAATGAAAGCAATAGGGTTTTACTTTACCTCTTCCTTCACTTAGTCTTGCTTTTCTCAGAAGCAACCACCTTTTTTTTTTTTTCCCCCTGCAGATCATTTTTACTTTTGTGGCTTGGACATGTATAAATACTATGCTAGCAGCACCTTTTCTCACTTGATCAGTTTTAACAGCTGTTGATGGTGTCTTATTGTGATTGCTGATGAGCTCACTCTGACCATCCCCCTTCTCCCTTCCTTCCTGCAGCTGATTAACATTTTCAGTCCCATAGCTGTCTCCTCCCTGCCCCCTCAGCAACCTCCTCCATCCTTGTTCTGTCTCCTCCATAGGCTGTTTCTTGTTGACCCCCTCCCCCCACCATCATCTACCTCTCCATTTGGGGCAGCTGTACCTTTGAATTTCTAATGCTCCATGTTGGTGATATTTATATTCTCTCGTTTAGTACGGGCTTCCATGATTTACCTGTGACTTGATTCTGAATGTTAAATGCAAGAAGCGGCATTTACTCTGTTGGGATGAGGGTAGCAGCTGTTCCCATCACAGCCCAGTTACGTGGTGAGATTATAGTCCTTCCTCTCTGGGCCTGATGTCCCCATACCTTGGCACCTCCGTGGAGCATGTTTGAATGGATTCTCCCTTTTAGGTGGTAACAGCCATCTTGGGCACGGCCTCAAGTTTTCCTAGCTTCTCAGTCTTCCCGTTCTTCCGAGGAACCTGCTTTCTGTTTGGAGGTCTTAGTCCCGTTGCCCCCCACCCTCCACCTTCAACCCAGAACCGTCTAAATTCTCAGGGTGTGCTGCCTACCCCTAAGCCAGTGCTGATGGCCTGGAAAAGCTAATCAGTGTTAATACTGTTGGAAAAATGGCTTCAGGCTCTGGTGTCTCAGAAGAGGTAATCACCTTGGTCTTTAAAATTAGCCTTCATTTATTGAGGATCTGGTGTGTGAGGCACCTAGGCATTTGAGGCCTGGTGTCTGCAGAAATGCTCACACCAGCCCTTTGGGACAGAAAAATTACCATGGACACTGCTTCCATGAAGAAGTTGAGATCTAGATCAGAGACTCATCCAAGGCCTCCCCTGGGAAGTCCTTCTTAGATCCTGGGCTGGGTGGGGGGGGGGGCATGGTGTCAGCTGTGGTTTCCTAGGTGAGAAAAGAACACTTTTTTCAACGGACCCTCCCCCCAGCCCGAGAAAATGGCTGCTGTTCTAAGGAAAACCAGCCCTGCTTAATTCCACCCTCATCCTTGTTGTGGGTATGCTGTGTGGCCAAGAATTCATTATGCAGAAGTCTGTGACTGGAAATGGCACTCTCCTTACCTACTCAGTGTTCCCTTTGTGAACTTGAAGCGAGACAGGGGCTTCCTACTCAACCCTGCTGGTAAATAGGGAAAAGGTGCTTTGTCAATGGTGTCGGTGGGTTTAGAGGGTTTTTTAGAGCCTGGAGTATACGTGTGGGAGTCTGGTACGTTTGATCCTCTTAATGTATATTATGTTTTGGTGGCTCTTTTAGAAGAGAGTTTGGGAAGACCATCACATTTACGTTTAACACTTTATTTTCTTATGAATGTGGCGGTCTGGGTAAATCTTTCCGTTTACCTGTGTTTGGTGGATTACACTTATGGTCCTGACCAGGTGGGTGGCAGGTGTCCAAAGCAGGCGGCTCCCTTACACGGCATTGGGCTTCCTCTTCTCCAGCTGCTTGCTCTCCTCATGATGCAGACCCGGGTAAGGTGGAACGAGCAGTCTCTCCTCAAACCTGTCTTGAGTTGGTCGTCTGCTTTCTAGGCAAATAGCTCATGGACGAGTGGTTGGCGTTACTCTTTGTCACTCTGCTCAGTGAAGGCGGTAGTAGCATTAACGTCTTCAGTCGAAGTGCAAACAGTGCTTACTTTCCAAACCTCTAGACCTACTCAGTTTGTGCTCTCAAGTAAGTAGTGAATGAAAGGGAAGTCGGTTGAGCTGCACCTCATTTACATATGGGAGAGGTGTTTAGCCTTAGTGACGTCCAGTCTTAATGCACAGATAGGGGTCAATATTTACCTTGTTGCAGTGGTTACAGAAGTAATCTCTCCTGCTTTGAGACTTAGTAGTGATACGCAGTCCAAGGTGACCCTAGTAAGAACTTCTAATGATCCAATTCCAGTTGACTATTTTTAATTTTTATATTTACTGATTGACTATGAGGAGAGGATAGGGTGCTAAGCACGTAGGGTTGTAATCTGGGTGAGACCTTTTTGGTTCCATTCTACAAAGATCACTAATCCTCAGTTATATAGGTGACTTGACCTTTGTGTAAAAGTGACTTACTTGGACAGTTTAAATCTTGATCAACATTTTATCCCATGGTTGGAAATGGAGCTTCTAGAAGAGTGGGACTGAATCCAACCCTTTAGCAAGAGAAGGGAAGAAGGGTTTTGTATTACCTTTGTATTACCTGATGCTAAATAGTCCCCAAATTAGTTACATATTCTTCCATTTATTTACCTCTAAGTAGTGAAAATGATTCCATCTCCTCTGTAGGAGACCATTTGGCTCCAGGCATCGGGGTCATGCAGGATGCATGGTTCATTTTGCCAGCCCTTTGGAAAGTTTGATGCAGGCCCCGGGACATGACCTGTGTGAAAGTGAGGCCTCGTCTCCTTGGTTGGCCACTGTTCTCAGACGTTTGGATTCAGAGGAAGCATATTCAGTTTTCTGAACTAGGAAGGACAAATACAGATCAACACTGCACAGTGTAATGACGTGGGTCTTGTTCTCTTGGGTCTCCACGCTCCACAGGTGCAGAGGCATCTGACCAATGAGCAGGAGGAGAGGAAGTTTGGAGGAAGGAGCTATATCTAAGGGGGTAGAGTAGGTTTCCAAGAGAAAGCAGCATTTATTTCTGAGTGAATTGGTTTCAGTTTTGCTCCTTCCAGCAGAACAGATGATAAGCCACAATGGGTTAAGCAAGAGAGAAGGTGATGTTTTCTCACCTGGAATGAAGTCCCGAGATGGGCTGCTTAGGGCTGGCAGGGGCGTGGGCTCCTTGCAGGGTAAGTAAAATTTCACATCTTACTTGGAGGTAGACTTCTTAAAATTTTTTTTGAGGGTATGAAAAGTGAGGTAAACTTTTATTTTTAAAAAATCTTTTTCAATGTTTACTTATTTTTGAGAGACAGAGACAGAGTGCGAACGGGGGAGGGCCAGAGAGGGAGGGAGACACAGAATCTGAAGCAAGCTCCAGGCTTGGAACTGTCAGCACAGAGCCCAACGTGGGGCTCGAACTCCCAGACTGCGAGGTCATGACCTGAGCCGCAGTCAGATGCTTAACTGACTGAACCACCCAGTCACCTGGGGATAAACTTTTAAAACCAGCACTTAAAGCAAAAAACCCTCGGAGACAAAATTGCTTCTGAACATCCCATGGGAAGATGCCCCATGAGGGGCTGGTATTCTCTCTCCTGGTCAGTCCAACAGAGCAGGCTTTTCTCCGAGCTCTGGAAGAGCTTGCTGCTAAGTCATTGGTGCTTTTGTTTAAGGCCCATGTTGTAAACGGTAGAGCGGCTTGGGCATCCAGGTAGGACCCCAAGAGAAAACTAGTTCCCTGGGTTTTGCTCAGTGTCTGAAAGTTCTTATGTCCCTTCCGTGGTCTTTCTAGGACTTGCTTGCTCTCTGAGTGGGAGTGGAATTGCCTGCCGGATTGATTATTTATACCTTTTCTTATGGAGGCTTTGAAACCCATGCAAAAGCGAAGAGAATTTTATAGTGAACTATATGTCCACCATCCTGGTTCAACAAGGATTAATCCTAGTCTTGTTTCATCTGTACCCTTCTTTCTTCCCACTCCTGGTTTTGAAACACCTCTTTGCTATTTTATTCTATCAGTATTTCAGTATATGTCTCTCCAAGGTAAGACTTAGACCACATCACACTAAAAACATAAAAATTACCAATATTTCCTTAATGTCAATAAATATCAAATTAATGTTTGACTTTTCTCAGTTGTCCCACGTCCTTTTTGTTTGTTTGTTTATTTGAATCAGGATCCAAACGGGGCTTCCATGTGGCAATTGACTGATGAAGGAGTCAGTCCAGATCAGAAGAAGATGAGAGACCCATCTCCCCCACCCCGCTGTGATTTGTTTGTTGAAGAAACTGGATTGTTTGTCCTTTAGAGTAGAAAGCCTGAGAATGATCTCCCTCCCCTATCGAGAGACATATGACAGTGTTGAGGGATATTTTTACTCATCACATTGTAGGGAGGCTTACTGGCATCTAGTGGGTAGAGGCTTAGGATGTTGCTAAAATCCTATGGCACACAGGACAGCCCTCCACAGCAAAGGATTATCTGGCCTAAAATGTCAGTAGTGCTGAGGTGGAGAAACTAGGCTGTGGAATTTCCCATACTGTGGATTTCAATGATTTCTTCTCTCTGGTGTCGTTTAACCCTTTTCTCCGTTCCTTGTGTTTTTTTATGATTTGTTAAAGCTTAGGTTTTGGTCACTTTCAGATCCAGATGTTTGTTTCCGTCTTGTCAAGCCTACATCAAACGTAGGCTGTGTATTTTCATTAAATTCATAGTCACGAATGGACTCACTCTTTTCTGATGTTGGTGGTCATTGATCATTGCCTGTATCTTTTCGTTCATTAGTGATTGTGAAATAGTGATTGTCAGTTCTATCATTCCTTCCTTATTTATATATGAGAATAGTTAAAGAGAAGTTTCATGGCAATTGATTGTTTACCTTGAGGTTCATAGAAGCAAGGATCAAGGCTTGATATTCCCTATATTTTCAAATACACTGGGTTCCCTGGTGGCATCCTCCAAAAGTGATCCCTGAAGTTTTATTTTTTGTTTTGTTGTTGTTGTTGTTGTTGTTGTTGTTGTTGTTGTTTTGGTGTAAATATAATTGATGCATTTCAATGTAATCTCCTTACTGATATTCAAATTGTGCCAGTTCTGGCCAGCAGAATCTAACTCAAGTTGGCTGCCAAATCCTTTTGGACAAGATTTGAGGTTTTTTTCTTCTTCTTTAGTATCCTTTCTGGTGTGACACAGTGTCACAGGCTTGTCTTACCTGGTTCCTACTCCCGAGTTAGATCTGCCACTTTTCCAAGGAACTCTGGTTCCGTTGAGTATTTAAAAGGCACAGAGTAGAAACTAAGAATGTTTATTCTCATTGGATTCATCGTTGTTTCTGAATCTTTTCAGTGGACCAAACTAGGGAATACATGTGTATATATGTGTATTTGTGTTTGTGTATCTTATATATAAACGTAAAACCAATTATTCGTATGGATACTTCTAAGTAAAATTGAGGTATAGAGGGTTCTACTTGATCACTTTTATATCTATGTTCTTTCTTCACCACCTCCCCCCCCCCCCACACACACACACACTCACCCAGGTCTCAGTGATCCCATATTTTTTCATTTGCTGTATCTCATGATATGTCATACACAACAAACTTGGTTGTAAAGATGTTTGGAATAGTTCTTACCTGTGTGATTATGCCACGAGCTGTATATATAGTTAAGTTCATTGTTTGATTTCATTTCTGGTTTTGGGGGATTCCCTTTTCAATTGGATTTTGTGCAATATTGTCATGGTTTCCAAGTCTCATCTACAACATGAGGAAAATTCAGAGGGATTTGGTTTTACCCCTCTTGCCTTGCCGTCCTGTTTCCTCCCTCCCCATATGTGGCATTTGAAAAAAATACGGTTTGTCTTTGCACTATCTTCTTTTTTATTTAAATTTATTTGGAGAAAGAGAAGACAGGATGGGCAGAGAGAGAGGGAGAGAACCCCGAGCAGGCTCCGCACTGTCAGCCTGGAACCCAGTGTGGGGCTTGAACTCGCAAACTGTAACATCATGACCTGAGCTGAAGTTGGACCCTTAGCCAACTGAGCCACCCAGCGCCCCTGCGCAATTTTTTTTATACTAGCAATTATGTGTGTGCTTTCATATTTACATATCCCTCCCTTTTTCAGTACACAATAGTATACTGTACATATTTTACCTACCTTTTTCGCTTAATTTATCCTGGCTCTTGTCCAGAGTAGTGCACAGAGATAATCCACACACATTTGCACAGCTGCCCAGTCCTGCACTGTGTGAGTTTGCTCTTACTTTCTCAGCCTGCCCTGTTGGTGGGCATGTGTGGTTTTTCATCTTTCACTATTATGAATAGTGCTGTGTGGAATAGCCTCGGGCACACTTAAAATTATTTTTCTTTTCCAACTTTATGGAAGTTAACTGTGTATATAATGTGACTCCTTTTATGAAGAGAGAGAAGGATGTCTGCAGGCTGGTGGGATGAAGCAAACTCTGGAACGAAACAGGGAAGTTAGGTTTGGGAGAAATAGAGATGGGCTTTTGGGCGGAATAGACATTCTGTCTTCAAGTGGAAGAAATCAGGCTTAGGAAGCCTAGTGGAATCCAGGTTTTCACCACCAGTGTTGCCTGGCCAAAGTCATTCAGTGTTACACTTCAGGGCAGGAGTTGGCCATCTTTCCCGGCAAATAACCCAGACTGTAAATATTTTGAGCTGCCATCTCTGTTGCAGCTTCTAAAGTCGGTGTCGGAATACAAAAAGCAGCCATAGATAATTCATAAATAAATAAGCGTGGCTGTGTTCCAATCAAAGTAGAGTTGGGCGCTGAACTTTGGATTTCATACAGTTATCATGTATTATGAAACAGGATTCTTTTGGATTTTTCTCCCCCAACCATTTAAAAATGCAAGAGTCATTCTTGGCTTGTTGCCCATAGTTTGCCAAACCTCTGATCTGGGCATTTGGGAGCCGTAGAAAGTTCTTGAGCACAGGAAGGACCTCCTCAAAAGGATTATGGACATGGGATCAAAGAGGACTCCATCAGAGGGGAGGAGCCCAGGCTGTTCAGGAGGCTGGCTGTTGATGGTCTCCATGTGGATATAATTGGAAGGTGTCAGTGGGAGAGGGAATGGATTTCTTCTTTTTGTATTACCTGAGATGAGAGAATTAGTGAGAAGCATGGACCTCATTATATTGTTTGATAGGGAATTTGCTTTATGTATAAAATTGGTACTCTTTATTATTATTATTTTTTTATTTAAAAATTGGTACTCTTTAATCTTCCATTGGTTATATACAAAGAGAGCGCCATACTCCCTATTGTACATCGTGTGAGGGTGAGGGCAGAGTCATCTCATTCCTGCCTCTACTTCCCACCCTCACCCCATCAAGAAGCCCAATACCGAGCCCATTCACCAATGATCCTGTTGTGTCAGCTGCCTTGTACCTCTCGTTTTCCTGCGACATTTGCAGCTGACTGTTGAGAAAACAGTATTTTGTTTGTGGGAGGAAAATCAAAGACGATATAAATGAAAAAATGCATTTTCATATAATGGAAATTATTAGAGCAACTTTTAAAATGTCACTGCAGATTAATGCAGACAAGGAGGAGCTGAATATATTAGAAAGTAGGTCAAGTTACCTCATGTTTATGAATGAGGTGAATTACAGTGTGGGTTTAGGTTTATAAAATTGTGTGATACTATGGTTTATAGGAATTACCCTAGCCCAAATGATATTATGGCAAAGTATAATTAAAATAAATTGAGTTTGTTTCTTGATCCTTTGTGGCTCAGTATTTTATACCTAATATTTTATGAATTTAATAAACTAGAGAAAGTGATGAGCTTCTTGTTACTGCTCACATATCCTGTACTAGACACAGAATCTACTTGAGGGAGTTAAAGCTAAAGTAGATTTAATGCAGAGGATGAGTGCTTCCAGAATCCTTGGAAGGTGTGGAGGTGGAATTGGCTCTAGGTAAAGCCTCTAGGATACCCCCACACCCCCAGAACCATTTTCTCCTACCAGAACTAGGAAAACTGCCAAGGCTGTGGGAAGCTGTCGAATTAGGAACCCAGTATTTGAGATGCTGGCTCCTTCCCTGTGCCTTCTCTGCCAAGAGACCTTGCGTTTTCTGAATGCCCTAACACCCTGCCTCTTTCCCCAAGACTCAGTTCCAAACCAAAGTTGCCTGTGAGCCCATCTCATTCGTGGAGAGAGTGTGTCACATTGGACTCCAGAGCTGCAAAGGAAGCTGGGCAATATGCAGTGTTGGGCTGTCCAGCCTCTCCCTGCTTTGAGTGAGCCAATCCCCTGAATTGCCTCAGTCTTCATTTTCAGGAAATGCCGCTTGAGAGATGCATGCTGCCACAGGTAGGCCTTTGAGGGATGGTATGTCAGAATCTCCCTTCTTTGGACACACAGGATACATTTTGATAGACTTACAAATGAGGCTAATAAATGGTGTAATGTGCCACCTTGCCACTTGTGTGGTTAGTTAACCTGTGTTAGTTAATAGTGTTACTGATAGCACAGAGAACTCGGTAAGGAAACATTTACCATTTCAGGAAAATCTTTTTTGGGGTTGGAATTATTGGAATACTAGGAATGGAACTCCTGTAGATTAATAGTAAAAACTTCAGGGATGGTGAAAACATATTTTCTCCACGAAGGATGGTAGGTCAAAATACCGTGTTGATCATTCATTACTTGAGCATTCGTTGTGCTAACCCAAGTGGAAGGACAATGGTAAGGCTTTTGTTCACCACGGTGTTGCCGTCTAACTTCCTCACTATCACATTCTTCTATGAGTGTTTACTTGGGCACCCCCTTTTTCATCTGGTTAGGAACAGTCATGCTCAAGGGAATGAGTAGATGGAGTACTTCAAAAAGGAGGTTGTTGATTTTGAAGTTGGGCAGACCTGGGTACAAATCTTAATTCCACCACCTACTAGAATTAAAAATATTGGCAAAACTTAGTTTTCTGTACCTATGTCTTCTGTTGAGAATGGAATTAATAATAATGTTCAGCACAAGCCTGCCATGGCCAATGTTCATGCTGGGCTGTGGCTGTCAGTGTGGAGGCATCCCTGTCACTGATTGGACTGCCCTCTGCCTTTTTCTTATCTCCTGATGAATTTTCCATGTGGTTATGCTGCTGCTGTGTCTGCACAGTAGTAATTTGCTCATCCTTGGTCATGGGTCCCTTGGATGTTGCGGACGTTGCTTTTCTTTTTTGTATTTGAAGGCTTTTTCTTGCCCTTCAAGCACCCTTGGATTTCTCTCAAGACTCTTTCCTACGTGGAAAAGATCTCTCTTAGTGCTTAATAGGCATCAGAGCCATCATGGGGTCACAGAAGTCATGGTAGCTTTTTATTTGTCATTCAGACATCTGGAGCTCCTCCTGAGATTTGAAAGGTTGATGGTGGCCTGCCTGCGTGACTCCTCCTTCTTAATTAGATTACTGATGCCATTTCAGTGATGGTTTTACACTAAAGTGGCCTTAATTCTGTTGCCTCTGCATGTTTTTTCTTCACTCCATCTCTCCTTGGACTCCCCCGCAGTCCCTAATGTGAAGCCCGCTGCAGTAGTTGGGAGCACATAGGCCTCTCTTCTTCAACAAGCCTCCAGAATGGTCATAGCTTAGTAGAGTTTTAGGAAGATATAAGGAATAATAAAAGGTTCAGAAATAGCCTTCCACACCGTCATGTGCCAAGTGAGTTTCCATAGTGTTTCTCATTTGATTTTTACCTGTAATTTGGTCTTCTTTCCTTTGGGTTTATTTGACCCCTTGGTGAACCCATCCTGACTCTCTCTGGGCCCTGTGCACACGTGTGTGCTTGTGTGTGCATATGTCTCTCCCTGTCCCTGGGTAGGCCCACTGCTCCACTCTTTCTGAGTTTACTGTCAGCACCCATAGACAGTGGACCTCACATTTACTGTCTGGAATTGAGTAAAGTAGAATCGGGTCCTGGTGTGACACATCACACCAAGAACCCCTCCCTGAGTGACTGTGAGGAAGTATGTCTGTCTTCTTGCTCTTTAATGTGTAACCTCAAGGATGTTGACCTGCTTATAATTTTGTGCAAACCCTATGTGACATTTTTGTTAAACACTTGCCCAGGATTTGAGTGATCTGTTTAATACTTGTATATATTTGAAGGTTGGTATTTGTGTTAAAAATTAGGTTGGCCTGTCCTCCCTCCCCATCTTATAGATTCCTTCATCAAACATTTATTGAACATCTACAAAATGCCAGGCATTCTGCTGGATCTTAGGGCATTGTTGCTAGCAAGATAGAGGTGGGAAATACTATAGTTTAGTTGGTACAGAGGGTTTAAGATAGAGTTGAAAGTAGGTCTTGTAATATCCAGTATAGATATCTAGTGTAGACTTTTTCCTAAGACCAGTCAGAATCCTTTAAATGGTTAAGGCTGAGGAGGATCTAGTCTGAAAACTTTAGGAAGGCCACTGAGTGAGATGTGGAGTGTGTATTCAAGGGTAGTAAGAGTACAAGTGGGGAGCTCAGTGAGAAGCTGTTGTAATTTGGGCAGGAATGATGGCATCCTACGAGAAACCAATTTGAGAGAGTCTTAGGAGGTCGTAGTCAAGACTTGGGTGGTTGGATGTGAGAGTGCTGGAGAGGCTCAGGTCAAGGCTAAGTGTCTCTTTTCTGGCTTTGACCATTGGGTGGATGCCGGTTCCACTGAAATCAGGAACACAGGAGGGAGGGGAGCAAGTTTGAGAGCAATGGTAGCAGGGAAGAAGTGATGAGTTTATTTTCAAAGAAGATGATAAGCTTATGAAAGGGCTTGAAGATGCAACTAGACTTGGATAAGGAGGGCAGAGGACAGATCTGCAGAGCTGATGGATGCAAGTCGTGAGAGCAGATGAGATCCACCACAAAAGGGTGTACAGAAGAGGGGCTGGGAAAGAACTTTCGGACCATGAGGTTTAAGCGAGGAAGAGAGATTATGGGGGAGACTGAACAGGAGTAGGTCAGACAGAATGGGAGAATCTGCTGGAGTGGCTGCTGTTGTCCACTGCTGTCCACACAGGTAAGGAGTGGAGAGGGAGTGCCTGAACACCCTTGGCAGTGCTCAACAGAAGCCAGATGAGGAATAGGGTGAGCATTCAAGGTCTGTCCGTGGAGAGCACTCTTGGAGGAACAGTGGCTATGTGGGATAGGCTGGGCCGGCGCAGTAAGTCTGCAGGGTTTGTGGGCTTGTGGTGAGGGCACTTGCTCTAGGGGCAGATGAAGAGTTTAGTATAGAGGGATGCCCCTTGTGTCCTTCATTCTTGCCGTGCTTATTGCTCTGTTACACATCTCCCCCACCCCCCGCCACTGCCAATACACAGAAAAATGTTTAAAGACTCACACAGTTCCAGAAATGCTGGAAGTACAGCCCAAAGAATGATTCCTTGAACCATCTGATGCCCTAATGCATGATCACCTCCAATTACTTTTACCGTAAAAAGACCTCCTTGAACCTAGCCACAGTGCAGTCGTCTAAACTGCTACCACGTAATCCTCAGATGCTATCCACTTGTGTCACATGTCCCTTGCACATCCTTTAAAGCAGGAGGATCATGTTCAGAATCATTTGTGGCAGTTACTTGTCACATATCTTTTGTCTTCATTAGTCAGGACAGTCTGTGAATCTTTCCTGGACTTTGATGATTGAGACCCTTTTGAAGATAAAGGCCAGGTATTTTGTAGTGTATCCCTCCATTTAGGTTGTGTCTTGCCTCATGGTTAAATTCATGTGTTGCGTCTTGGGCATGAATATCACAGAAATGATGCTCTGTGGTTTTTGCATCCTGTCCTGTGGTGCACAATCCAGATGTGTCTCAGTATTGACGATGCTTCTGTCATCCCACGTTTGATGTGCTGTTGGCCAGGTTTTGCCTCTGAAAAGGTTTTCTCCCCTTGTTCTTATGAATAACTATTTTGTAGGGAGGTACTTTGGAGCTAACTTGGGAGCTATCTCATTTCTCCTCAAATGTTTATTGATTCATTGATTGATGTTGGTATGGACTCACGTTTTCATATTGCATTTCTTAAGGTAGGTCTGTTACTATCATTTTGGTGTTTAAATTGTTCTTGATTTGGCCAGTGGGAGCCCTTTCAAACTGGTTTCTGTGTCCTTTTGACACATCTCCATCATTCTTTGAGCAATTCTTTACTTAATAAGATGTGCAGTGTTTATCTTAAAACTTCCCTTAGCTCATCCCTACAATCAGTTCTTTCTCTGTGGAGCCCTGGTAGCTTGCATTAGAGAGAGGTAATTTGAAGCCAAGATCTTGGCCCTGGTGTGTGCTTTGATATTGGGCTATCCTCCGTCCCAGGCCTTCTCAGTGGACAGGGCTAGGGAATACATAAGATTGTTGTTATTCACAGCAGTTACAGTCTACATTGTCTGAGGAAATACTGAATTAGTGAACGTTGAACCATTGCTCCTTGGGGAAATACAGGGTCAGGTTCTTGCCAGTCTCTGGTCACAACATTTTTAGCTGATCAATACATTACCTTGTTTTATCTGTGTTTCTATTTAAATAAGCCATATTTAATATATGTTGAATCACTCACATTGAACTCAGTGGCCAACAGCCCTCAGGCCCGATTGCAGTTTATCTAACCTACTCATTGCCTCCGTAAGGCACATCACAGCCTTCCTGGGCCTAGGAACACTCGACTGACCGTGTTCCACCACACTTGGGCCAATTTAAACAGCTAAATCATCAACAAAAACATGCAAATGCAAATATCATGATCCTATATCAACCACAGAAATGATGCTTGTTTAGTCAGCGCTGAAACCAAAAGGCAGAACATCCTCTTGTTGGACCTCAGCTGGAGTGTGTACGTTAGATGACTCCATTTTGCCACTTGGCTTGTGTCCACAAGTATCGAGGAAAGTGCTGTTGGGATTACCAATAAATTTTAGCAGGGAGGTGGATTTGCAAATACAGAATCTGCGAATAGTGGGGATTAACTGTGTATCTGTCTTTGCATGCACACATCACTGCTAAGCCCACACAGCTGTTCTCTGTGTATCTCTGCGTGTGTGCAGGTGGTTCTTTTCATCTATCTGTCTTGAAAGCCATGAATTCACACCAGTATTTTAAAGTCCAATGTAACACCATGGAGTCTCTTGTAGTTTTTCTCTGTTCTAGGCCACCATGGCACCCCCCTCCCCACACACACACACCTTGCTTGACACCTCTTTACCACATAATGACTTGAAAGCTGATTTCTTCTGGAGGGGAAAGCTTGGTGGGGGGGGGGGCAAGGAAGGGAATGGAGGTAATTATATCTTATTATCTCATTCATATTCTATATGCCAATTTAAGATAGGCAGATATTAAAATATTTATGAAGCCTCCTTTTCATCCCATAATTAGATATAATCCAAGGATCATCAAAAATTTGAGGAAGAAAAAAAAACCCCAACCCTTTTAAAGCTGATGAGTCGTGCCAGAATTGAAAAGTGACTTGATACTATTGACTTAGGGCAGTGCCATGACCCTTGGTGAAGAGAAACACCCACCGATTGTAGGTCATGCCAGAGTCCCAGGAATACATCCTGCCTTGTAGGCTCACTCTGTCAAGACACTTGGAGGTCTCTGCCTCCATCAACAAACAGAGTCCCTGGAGGGTAGGGACTGCATTAGTTGCTCGTTACTGTGTCACTAAAGCTTCACAGTATAAAGCAAATGGTGCGCATTGGTGACATTGTTTGACTACATCTCGCCAAGCGGTTGCTCAGCCTTTCAAAGCCTTTCCTTGTCTTGTTATTTTCTTGACTCTTTCCCTTGAGTTTCTCAGGAAGCTCATCCCCTTACTCCCTGTGGGACCCTTCCATGCTCTCTCAAACCAGAGGGAGCATTCTTGAATGAGCGTCTAATGGCTTGGGATAGTTTCTGTAACTCCGTGCCTAGCATCCGCTTTGGAGTTGAAGAAAGAAGCTTTGGATTTCCAGTTGTACCACTTACTGGCTGTGTGGTCAGGAGTGAGTCGTGGGCCTTACCCCAATCAATTTACTAATCAGTGAAATGGAGATGAGCAATGACTGCCTCACATGATTTTGGGGAGGATTAAATGAGGCAGTGTTTTGGAAGGACTTGGCACCATGGCTGTACTTAATCAGTGTTGGCAAAGATGTCGGTGGTGGATCATTATTGATCTGTCCCTGGGGTAGGTCATCTTTTTCACAGTGTAGACCCTTCCTCTCACTTGATGAGCTCAGAATTGTAGTAGAGGTCTGTTCTCCTGCGTAGTGCGGGTATCTGACCACAGCCGTGCCATGCACCTACCCCCTCATGTGCCGCAATATTCTGCACCTGATAGACAGTAGCTGTCTTTTGATTGGTCATTGAACAGTCCTCCTTCATGCGCACACCTCTCTACCCAGACTCATCTTGCTAGTAGAGTAATTTGCTTCCCTTTTATCAGAGAGCTGGGAGATGCTGGTTATTTTTTCCAACCTTCCTTCTTTTTATGATGATGAATCAATACTCTCTATGATGTGGTCGATGCCATGGTCTGCTGCTGCTAGGAAGTATTCTTTCCCAGGTTTTCTCCCTGACACAAGTGCTGCCTTTGGTCTCCGGTGGACTCTCAGGCTCTCTTTAAACGAAGAAGTGGCTGCACAATTGCCGTCTGTTTTTACCCTTGAGCATGACGGCAACAAATGCCAAGAAGTTCTTAGCCAGGTCAGCAGGGTGTTTTATCTTCCAGCCCTGGATCTTCATGGGAAGGACTTTGAGCAACTGGTTTGGGTTTTGTAAAACTGCGGCAGCCTGACCTGCAATGGAAATGAGTCTGCCTGCCCGTGAGACTTTTTTCCCTCACCTTCCAATGGAAAAGCACTTTATTAAAAATAAGCATGCTCTTTGAAATGTCTTCTCACTCTTTTGGACTGATTACACACTCAATAGGTGCTATATGTGCTATATACTGGGTTTTTTTTTTTTTTTTTTTTTTTATCAATATCTCTTCTGTCATGCTGGGACGATTTTCTATTACATGGAAATGTTGGTGTTGTGAGGATCCAGCATTGGATTTGACTCCTTAGCTCAAAATGATATTCTAGGCTTATTACCCAATCTCTTTCTTGAAGATTTGAAATCATTTGCCTGAGGTAGAACTGGAAAGAAGCGTGCCGCTTTGGGAGATAAATGACCAGCATTCAGAAATGTGTAGATGGTCGCAGGGGCTGTAAGTAATAGTAAAGAACCAAAGCTCAGGGCTCAGCTTTGGAGTTCACGTCCTGGCTCTGTTTGTCACTCATTAGTTCCGTGACCATGGGTCATACTTTGTTGTCTCTTTCCCTCAGTTTATTCACATATAAAGTGCGTTTAATGGTTTTATTTTAGTACTTACCTTCACAGGGTTGTTGTAAGATATATATAAGAGGGAATACATAACATTAAGAATATGGTAGGCCATATAAGCATAAGTCAGTGAATGTATATCATTGTTCTTATGAACATACTTTGGTGCCTTTCCATATAAGTTGTGCTACACGATAAGGGCAGAAATTAACATTCCACCTTCAATAAATGTTTATAATGGTCAAGTTACACTCTGGTTCCTTTAAAGTAAGCAAAGCCATATATGCAAAGTGTGGCATGGACAAGTGGTCCTGTGTCCTACAAAGCTACTTGTAGTTGATGTGGAGCAAATGGAGCTCAGACATGGCTGGCAAGAATGTAAAATGGTACAATACTTTTGGAAAATGGTTGGACGTTTTCTTCAGTTATTTGTGTCCTACCTATGCTTTAATTAAAAAATCGAACTCTCTTGGAGCGCCTGGGTGGCTCAGCCGGTTGAGCGTCTGACTTGAGCTTAGGTCATGATCTCATGGTTCGTGGGTTTGAGCCCCGTGTCGGGCTCTGTGCTGACAGCTCAGAGCCTGGAGCCTGCTTCAGATTCTGTGTCTTCCTCTCTCTCTCTCTGCCCCTCCCCTGCTCACACCCTATAAATCTCTCTCTCAAAAAATGAACATTAAAAAAAATTTTTTTTTAAATCAAACTCTCTTAATTGAAAAAATGTCATCATAGATTTGATGGTATGAGGTATGATAGAACTTTTTTTTTTTTTTTTTCCGGATAAACAATTTGCCCAGTACCACTTTTTGAATAAACCTACCACCTATCCTGTGTCACAGACCTTCTACCCTTTGGTATTTACCCAAGAGAAATGTAAGCTATGTCCTTAAAATGACTTGTATGTGGAGGCCAGAGGCAGGACAGTGGACACATGCACCTGTTACTATGAGCTTTATTGATAATAGTCCCAAATTGGAAACCTGAGGTGTCCATTTGAGGATCAGTAAAGTGTGCTATGTCTATTCAAGAGAATATGACTTCACGGTAAAAAGAAATGAACTATTGGTGTGTGTAGCAACATGGGTGGCTCTCAAAATAATGCCACTTGAATGAAGCCAGACCAAAAAAGTACATGCTACATGATTCCTTTCACGTAAGAGTCTAGAAACCACAAACTAATGTACGGTGACGGGAAACAGATCCCTGGTTGCCTGAGGACTGTGGAAAGTGACATTTGTCAGTGAGGGCTTTCCAGGGGGTACAGGAAAACTTTGGGGGAGTAATGGGTATGTTCTTTAGCTTGATAGTCCTGATCATCTCACAGGTATATGTAAAAATTCATATCCTTTAAATATGTGTATTTTATTTTCAATAAGGCTTTAATAAAAATATATTAGTTACTGCATACCATGGGCCCAATTTTTAAAAACATTTGTTTTGCAATGGTATGACATTCATCAGCTAGCTTAAAAAACATTTGCTCAATTGTTTATAAGCTGTTTAGTTTTCCCTTGGAATTTATAGTGCCTTATTAGAATTTTTCGAACACTGTGCCCACTTTTATGAGTTTTGATCAAATCCTCTGTGACAGATAGAAGCATGTGCATTACTGCACTGTCCTTCTAATTAGCCATTACAGCATCTAAATGTTCTAAACTTTTCTGCAGACTTGATTTTGCTGCTTAGAATTCTAAAATAGGCTCTCTTTGTGATTTTGTCTGTGTTCCCTTTCCTTCCCTCCACCTCACCACCCTTCCACCTTGCTGCTGAAAAGAGCATTTCCTTCTCCACTGTAAAAAGGGATGTGAAGGAAGCCACCTTTTTGTTGTGATCAGACTTAATAAGTTCAGTTTGTCAAAATTAGTTTAATGAGGATAACAGTTCGTTTTTATCAAAAGTCAGTTAAAAATGAGCATCGTAAAATCCTACAACATGCTCAACCTAAAACATGCGAACATAAATTTGGACTTAAGGTTAAGCATCTGACTCTTGATCTCCACTCAGGTCTTGATCTCACGGTTGTGAGTTCAAGCCTTGCCTTGGACTACTTGCTGGACGTGAAGCCTACTTAAAAAACAAACAAACAAACAAACGTGGACTTACGGGGTGCTAGGGTGGCTCAGTTGATTGTCCGACTCTCGATTTAAGCTCAGGTCATAATCTCATGGTTTGTGAGTTGGAACCACATGCCAGGTGCTGTGCTGATGACGCAGAGCCTCCTTGGGATCCTCTGTCTCCCTTTCTCTTAGCCCCTCCCCTGCTCACTCTCTGTCTCTCAAAAGTAAATAAATAAACAAAACCGCTTAAACAAATTTAAGAACATTCTGTGTAGGCTTACCAGTCAGTAATAGGTGTAGCATACCCCCGGGAGAGCTACTTCAATTTGGCAAGTTGGTTAAATTGGCTCTAAGACGGTCCACTGTATATACACATTGTAGGATACTGAAACACAGCAATCTAGATATCACTTGGCCAGAATTGAAGGACAATGAAATTCACTAACATTTTGGTGGATGTTTTTCAGTCTTTTATGTGTATATGCGTGTTTGTTTGTAGCTTTCATTATTTTGTATTCCCCTGAAATAAAGCAGTGATGAATGTGCTCAAACGTAAATACACTTGCGCTTATCTCTAATTATTTCTTTTCAGTAGACTCTGAGAATTGAAAATACCAGTCTCAACAGTGTGACCGTATTTAAGACCCGTAAAGAGTATTACCATATTGACTGCCCAAAAAAGCTATACCTCCTATGGAAAGAAATGTGTATTTCATCACGTTTCTGGCCAAAATGGTGGGTGTTCATCTCCCTGCTAACATGATAGAGAATATCTTTTTTTGGGCGTGTATTTTGAAGGTGTTAGGACCTTTTTATTTCCTTGACATTTGTGTTCTGTGAAAAAGCTGCCACTCTGCTTTAACCATTTTGTATTAGGATATTTTATTATCCTAATTATAATTATATATTTATTATTTACTAAATTTTTTATATTTTTATATATTTTATATTTTAAATTATATATTTATTATTTACTAAATTTTTTAAGCTCCAGCTAGTATCTCTCTGGTAGACAGTAGCTTTTTGTAATGCTGCAGATAAGTTTTCAAAGTTCATTGCCTATCTTGTGACTTAACGATATTTTTACTTTTTATATTGTAAAATGTTATTGTGATATCTTCTCTTGCATTGTTTTTACTTAGGCCTTTCCCAGTCTGACTCCGGTAAATTGCATAAGTCTTAACTGTCATATGCTTTTATTGTGAAAATAGAGTTTTCAATTTCATGTAAATTTTACTGTGGTATATAGTATGAAATATGATTTAACTTAATTTTTTTTTTCAGATAAGTTTGCCTAGCACCACTTTTTGAAAATGCTTTCATTTCCTGGTAGTTTTTTTTTTTTTTTTTTTAATGTTTATTTTGAGAGCGGGCACCAGCATGAGCAGAGGAGCGCCAGACAGTGGGGGAGAGAGAATCCCAAGTAGGCTCTGTGTGCAGAGCCTGACCCAGGGCTCGAACCCATGAATCGAACCCATGAACTGTGAGATCGTGACCTGAGTCAAAATCAAGAGTCAGGGGCTTAACCGACTCAGGCCACTCAGGTGCTCCTCCTGGTAGATAGCTTTATTGAAGCTTCATTCATGTATGAACATTGTGTCTGTTCTAGATGTGGTGTCTGTTTCATGGATCTGTTTGTCTCATAGCAGCATGAGGATGTAATAATTTTATTATTTTATTTGAGGACGTAATCATTTTAGTTTTATTGTTAGTGTGAGCCAGGTTCCATTTTTTGCAACTTTTTCTTTGCTATTTTCTGTATAGTTTGTTCAGGTGGGTCGTAGCCTAGCCTTCTAGTGGTTTGCAGGTGTCTCCCTGGGTAATTTCACTCCCTGGGAATCTCAGGAGAGTTCGAGGACCTTTGCCATCTCTCACCTAAACATCTGTCTCTTGTGTTCCTAACACTTTTAACGCTCAACCTTTACTAAAGAAGATGCTTTTTGCTGTTGCTTTTTGGTGTAGTCTGAGTTCCCTCATTAATCTTACTTTCTTAGAAGGCACTTGATGAATAATTATTACCTAGAAGAGCAGAACCGAGGTTGCATGTTGCTGTGGCCTGTGTGGTCAGCCATCTGGACTGACTGCGGCAGAGTAGAAGTGTCACTTGAGTGTGCGTCTTAACGTGGGATTTCTAAATGCTCAGAAAAGGAGACATGACTGTGCAGTACTATGTGCCTGTAAAATGTCTCTATTGGGGTGTGAAGTTGAACGTAGGGCTTCCTGAAGCTCTGATTATCTAGACTGGCAATTGATAAATCACACTGCACCGGCGTTATCAGGGGTGGGGTCAGCCGCTTTCTTTTCAGCCTGTCAGCTTTATGCATTTGGAGAAAATTGTATAGCAGCTGAGATGTGTCAGAGCGGAAAGCAGAAGTTGGCCAGGCCAAGTCAGTTTGCCACCTCTGTGTTACCAGTGAGGCCAGAGGATCTGGCGGAAGGTGACCACGGTGACTTGAAGCTTGTCCTTGGCATGTTGTCCTTCTGGAACCATCCCTTGAATACCTTCAGGTGATCACTTCCAGGTTTTGGTTTCTCAGTCTGCCCTCTCCACCGGGCTACGTGACGTGGACATTTCATCTCCCTGATCGAACGTGCAGAGGTACCCGTTCTTCATCGGCTGCATGTTTATAGAGAAGTAACAGAAGGCTTGAAGAAAGAAGAAATGGACTCTACCCCAAGCAGGGGGTGCCTTGGCTTCTCTCCCCTTCGTCATGCCTCTGTGAGCAGCGCTGTGTGGGCTGTCACACCTGGATCAGAGGGGCTGCCTGACATAGCCACAGCCCCTGCTGCCACATTGCCCCTCTGACTGCTGAACCCCCTGCCTGTGTGAAGGGCCTGTCACACTGAGTGGCTCTCCATCGGGATTTCCTTTCATTTTCCTTCCCTGGAACTTGGAAATCAAATGCACTGAGGGAGAGAGGAGTAGATTTTAGTGCCGAAGATGTAAAGGAAGGACTTTATACCTTCTGTTTAGGGGAAACCTATTCTATAGCATTTGGGGATGGCACTGGGAACAGAGTTGGTAGTCTTGGAGATGAAAAGTCCTTTCTGAAAAGGACTTCTCCACTACCCCCCAGCCTTCTCCACTACCCCTGTGGCAGGAAGGCAGGCCCTTGGACACAGGTGCCTTTTACTGTGAGGTGATGACTGAGACCATGGATCCCTAATGCTGACAGAGGACTCATTAGGAGCCTCCTGGTCAGAGGGCTTGATGTGACCATTGTGAGCTGGTTGCAAGTTACGGTGCTCTGTATGCCTATTGGGGGGGAGCAGGGTTGACATGGAGTCACAGACTTGCCCTGAAGCCCAGGGTGCTGGTCCTGCTTGTCCTGACTAATGTGTTGAGGGGACATGAGTCTCCACCTGCCACTGGAGGAGGAACGGCAGCGTGCAGTGAGCTGGGTGAGTGAGACATTCAGCAGTTCCCTTCTTGCAAACACTGTACATAATGATGAAGGTGGTGCTTCTTCAGCCTAGACAAGTGCACATGGGAAGGGGTTTTCTGAAGCTTTCTGGTCACTTTTCTCCTGATGTGTTTAGTTTTCAGAGTGAAACGTTGTGCTGCAGATGTTGAAAACCTTTCCCAGCTTTAGGTGTAGAAAAGAAAGGTTTAGTTAGAAAGTGTGCATTAAAATGGCTCTCCTGGAGTTGCTATTAACTCTACAAGTTAAACACACAGCATATAAAGTAGTGAAGAGAATTAAACAGTTTGCACTTTGAATTTTTTTGCAGAGTAACTGGGAAAAGCAAATTAGCATTTCTAGCTGTGGCTTATATTATGACCTGTTTTCTGTTTTCAGTCTGGATTGTTAGGTTGCCCAAAATGCTGAAGTGTTTAATTTTTTTTTTTTTTTTTAACTGAGCACAGCAATTAATGTGGGTAAACATGTGGTATGTATTGTCTATGAATCTTCCTTGGGTTTTAAAGGTGCGAAGAGGGACTTGGTACTGTGTATTTTTCCTGAAAAATGGCATTTAATTTCCATGTTTGGCTGAGACAACACACCTCTGTTCCTTTGGAGAGGGGTGAAAGAGAAGTGGGGAAGCTATTGGTGTTGGCTTAATCATAGTTGTGGCTTTTCTTAGCTCATCTTTGGTTTGTCTCCTTAGATGAGGTCACTCCCATGCCTCATTATTCATTCATGATTGGCATGCATATAATATTTTGTATTTTCGTAGCTCTACAAAAAATCTTTTTATATCAAGGTAATTCTTGTCCTAACACTTCGACTTGCCTTTTCATTAATAATGGCAGTGGGTTGAGTAGTTGCCCCTCCAAATACATGTCTACCTGAAGCCACAGAATGTGACCTTACTGGGAAACAGCCTTTCTAGACACAGTTACTTAAACGGAGATGAGGTCATACTAGATGACTCCAATGACTGGTGTCCTTATAAGAAGAGGAGAGGACACAGAAGAACGCCGGGTGAAGACAGCTCAAAGAGACACGGAAGGCTTCTTCCTTAGAGACTTTGGGGAGAGTATGGCCCACCAGCAACTCTTGATTTCAGATTTTGGGCTTCTATAGCTATGGAAGAATAAATTCCTTTTGTTTTAAGATAAACACTGAGTGGTAGTTTTTAGCGCAGCTCTAGGGAACGAATACCACAAACAATACAGCGTGGCAGAGATTGAAGTTTGACCATTTATTGACCTTCAGCTTCAGGTGCCCTGAGCTTAGCAAGGTTATAAACTAGAGTGTTTATAATCAAGGCAGTAAAATTTTCCATGTGCAAGAAGCTCTGGTGTCTGGTGCACCTTCTATTTTAATTTGGTCAACACATGGTGAAAGGCAATTTACTGGAATCCCAGTTGAAGGAGCTTCCGTGGCCTCATTAATCACAGCCTTTGGAAGCTGTCTGTGGGGAGAGATATCTCTTGCCATTGTTGCTCCATCGAAGTGAATTTGCAGATTCCTTAAATCTGCCTCATGTAACACCTTGGGACTTAAGGGATTGATGGGGTCTCTTAAGTACTTACTCGTTCACATTATCATTGGTCAAGGCCTGAGGTTAGAGTGTCAACAAACAAATTGGAAACCCTGCGGAAGGTGCAGGATAATGCTGTGTGGCAGTGTCCTTTTGAATCCTCAGTGGGAAAGACAACGTTTGGGGCACGTTAGGCTGTCCCACACTCCTAGGATGCGGAGAAACACGGGATGCAGTGACTGAGAACGAGAGGAACCGTGTTCTTAAAAGAAGAAAGGACTCTGCTGGTCAAGAGAAATAAAACTGCAGTATCTTGGGGACATTGACTCAACCACCCTGTGTGCCCCCAACCCCATATTCTAAAATCTTTATGGGAGGGGCACCTGGGTAGCTCAGCTGGTTAAGGGTCCAACTTCGGCTCAGGTCATGATCTTGCAGTTTGTGTGTTTGAGGCCCATGTCAGGCTCTGTGCTGACAGCTCAGACCCTGGAACCTGCTTGGGATTTTGTGTCTCCCCCTCTGTCTGCCTCTCCACTGTTCATGTTCTCTCTCTCTCTCTCTCTCTCTCTCTCTCTCTCTCTCTCTCAAAAATAAACATTAAGAGAATATTTTGTAGTATATATTGGAGGCTCAAGTTCTCCTGCTGTGAAACTCAGTTATGCATTTGCTATATATATGTTCACCTGAAGGGATTGTGGAGGTATTTAAATGACTGTGAAGTGTTACCGAGATGATGTAGTTTTGCACTTAAACATGAGATACTTTGGCTGTATTTCTTAGGACAGGAGCCCTCTTATTTGCTGTGAAGATCACCTTGGCCCTAAAACAATTGGCCCAATAGAACAGAACCTCGTGTTTCCATTACTAGGTGTTGAGAAGGAATGACCCCATCTAGAGGTGCTCTCCTCATGGCACAATCACTAAGTGCATTTGCTTTACTTAATGTCCATATGGAGTGACTGTTTGAATGAGCGGTGGAGATTTTAACTGAGCCCTCTGCTGAAAACCCATGCCAGAGTGGAAAAGAATTAAACATTACCATACCAGTGGAAGTACAGCTCTTGGAGATTGTGCCACCCCAAATTTCTAGCTAATTCTATATGGGAGACTCTGAACAGATGAGAGCAAGGACATAAAGTCATTTTGGAATGGAGAATCGCTTTGATCGCTTTAGATAACATGTATGCACATTCAGGAAAGCCTTGATGTTATCCAGAAGAAAATCTCTTCTGTCACCCTTCCTAGGAGGCACCACACATGAGCCAGTCTTTCTTGGTCTGACTGGGATGAGCGCTGGAGTGGGTTACTGCCCTTCTCTCTGCTCCCTGCATCTTTTGAAAGTGAACTCTATCAGGCATTACTGATTTGATTTACTCCAGCGTTCGGGGTGTTCCTGTGATTTGGACACATTGGTATTGTTAATGTGGAAATGATAATTAGTCTTAATTTGGAAATGGAGAATCAGAAAGTTAAAATAATTTACTCCAGGTTATACAGTTAAGGTTAGTTGGATTTCTTACAGGCCATGGAAGGGAAGAAATGGAAAAGAGTACGAGTGAACGATTGTCTGCATGTGTCTATAAACTTAGGGGAATTTTTTTCTGGTGATTTCTGACTTCAACCGTTTGCGACGTTGAGAGGACTATTTCAGGTCCAGAGGGATTGAGCGGGGGGGTACCAAGCATGCAGTCTCCATTCAAGCTGGCCTGTTAGGATGAGGGCTAAAGACTGATAGGTCTTTTCCTTATCTATTAAATAGGTGTCCCTTCATGTGCACAAAGGGAGTACAGAGAAAGCTGAGACTCCTTTCTTCTTTTCAACAATACAATTAATAATACAGAGTAAATAGTGTAAAGTTAAATAACTTGTTTACTCAACCGTTTTATGTATCCTGTTCTTAAAGTGCAGACAAGTTGGGTTTTGTAATCTTCATCTTACATGTACACTCACTGAGTTGTCTTACTTAATATATAAATTGATTTTTTTGTTTTTTGCTCATGTCAGTGATAAAGAAGACAAAAGCTTCCTTAGTCCTGCAGTGTATTATGAGTAATCTAACTTTATCTTAATAAAATGAGATGTAGTTTGGGTTTCTCTTGGGCCAGTTCTATATCCTTAATAACCCCAGAAGCTGTCCACATAGCATCCATCACTGCCCAGACCAATTGCTGGAAGGCCTTCGATATTGCCCAGTGTCTCTGTGTACCCTGCCCAGCTGGCCCTAAGTGCCAGCAAGTCTTTCTCCAGCTGACAGGGCTAATCAGGATGATCAATATGGCCTCCCCTCCTCATGGCACAATCACTAAGTGGATTTGCTTTACTTAATATCCATATGGAGTGACTGTTTGAATGAGCGGTGGAGATTTTAACTGAGCCCTCTGCTGAAAACCCATGCCAGAGTGGAAAAGGATTAAACATTACCATACCAATGGAAGCACAGCTCTTGGAGACACGGTATCCCAAATCAGGTGAGTGTAGGTAAATACTATAGCACTCTAGAATGTTTTCCAGGTGATTTTTCATTACTAAGGATGAAGGGGACTATTGGTTTGAACACATGGGGAAAAGCATTTGTTTTCATGGAAAATCTCATAGCTTATAAATCAAAGGAAAAATTACCATCTCTTAACACAGTTCACCCAGTGACTGAGTAATGGTTCCATATTGGTAAAAACTGAGTAGAAATTTGTAAATGAGGTTTTGTTGGCTACGTTGCTAAGATAATGGTTGTGAGTTCACTCTGTGGTTCATACGTGAAGTATTAGATGTGGAATGTAAATGTATCGTAAGTGTAAATCATAACCGATCGACACCAACACCATTTGATGTAGACTGTCAGCTCTAAGGTTACTTCTAATACTAATGTGGACAAAAATACAGAATACACATTTTTTTCTAGTCCTCTGTTTCTTAGCAAGTTAGCTGTCTATCATTAGGCTGCTTCTCATTTGATGTAGAACCTTTGGTTTTTGCTTTATCTTTTGAGTTCAGATGTTTCATTTGGGGGTGAGAAGATACCTGGTAGGAGAGTAAAATATGAGGGAAGGGCATATGGACTTTGATTATTGGAAGAACTGTTGATTTGTCATTCCCTCAAAGAGTGGCCGGTAAGCTCATTGCTCATGTTAGATCTGCCCTTAATTGGTATTTGTTGGGGATATTATTGTAATTTTCCTGTCAACCGTATGATGGCTGAGATCCTCCTGGATTTCCACTGTTACTCTAACCACAGAAGGGAATGAGGTATTCGATACCTCACTGGGGGCCTGAGGGTATATTTTAAGGGCCCTAACCCATGGTTTTATAATGGAGCTGCCTGAGAACTTTGTATTCCACTCAGAAATAATATATTGGTGTTGGTTTTAAATGGCCAGTTTAGCTGTAACCTTCATTAGATCCAGGAAGGTTCACACTGTTTGACCTGAAACGTTGTCTACTCTTCGCAAATGGTCCTGTATTTCCATGTTTGTTCCCAGATATGAAAAAATGTGGTCTTCAGTGGCTTGCAGTATTACTTTTCTGGTGGGTTTATTTATTTTTTTTTTTTTTAAACTTTTTTTTTTCAACGTTTTTTATTTATTTTTGGGACAGAGAGAGACAGAGCATGAACGGGGGAGGGGCAGAGAGAGAGGGAGACACAGAATCGGAAACAGGCTCCAGGCTCCGAGCCATCAGCCCAGAGCCCGACGCGGGGCTCGAACTCACGGACCGCGAGATCGTGACCTGGCTGAAGTCGGACGCTTAACCGACTGCGCCACCCAGGCGCCCCTTCTGGTGGGTTTAAAAGTGACTGTGATCCAGCCGCAAGTTTGTTGCTTCTCACCTCATCAAGGAAGCCACCTCTATCCTTGGTGAATCCTCTTTTCTGGGTCTCCACCGAAGGGTGGGATGGTTTGGCCTAGGAAGGACTGGGAGTAGGGAGATCTCAAGACAGGATATGTGAGTGCGTCGTTGTGGGGCTTTGTCTCAGAAACGGGCCAGATGAAAGGCGTAGGATTTTCTCTTTGCGGGGCTGGGGTGAGGAGAGGAGGTAAAATCGCACAGTTAAGAGGGAAGAACAGAGATGGAAGAAATGGGCAAGCTTTGACAGTTTGCTGCTGCTGCTTTGTCAAGCTGTCTTAAAGCACCAGAGTGCTGGCAGTTCCTCGGCAGTCCGGCATGTAATGTGAAAAGTGTGTGGGGGTGGGCAGCTATATACATAAGCACAAGATGGGAGTAAACGCTAGGAGAGGATTGACCTTAAAAATAAAAAGTTAAAGACTAAAAACAGCACATTAATAGGACATTGACTGACCAAATGGAGGGGAAAAACCACTCAAAAACCAATGCAGCTAAGAAAGATTAAGCTTATCTTAATCAGAGGCTATTGCCTTGAACTGCTGGAGCAACAGTGACCTGAAAGCTGCTTGTACCAGGAACACCCTAGATGGCTTTTCTTTTTCTTTCTGGCTGCCCCAGGGGAACTATTGTCGGGTTTAGGGGATCACTGGAAAATGCAGGAGGGTGTATTGTCATCGAGGCTGATGTAGGGGTACCTGTGGGGGCCATATTAGCAGGACCCACCTGTAAATGTCATTGTTTGAATCTTGGAAACCACACAAAACCTGTGGGTCTTAGCTGACGTGCATGTCGGCCTTCAGACCGACTCAAGCCTCTGACCTACTTTTCTGGTTACTCATGCCTAAATGAACGTGTTAGGAGGAGCTCTTCCAAGTTGGAGTTACCCTGATCACAACTGGAACTCTTCAAAGTGCTGGCCTGTGGTGGCTCCCCTTACACTGGGATACGGTCAGGCCTTGGTGGCCGCAGTATAAGCTGAGGATTTTTCACTATCAGAGACCTAACTATGCATTATTCATCCGTGTAATTGAATTAAAGGTGAAGAGGGCATAGGCTGTGGTTAGGACAAGGACTGGGAGGAAATGCCTTTTGCTATGAGCTGATCTTAGAGGTTTCAGCGGCCATTCCATTAGACTGCAGTGTGAGAGTCTGGAGGAAGCCAGCAGCTGCTGGGAGCAGCTAGGCCACCGTGCCCTGGCAAGGGCAGGGAGAGGACAGGAACTCCCATAGCATATGTTTTGGGGGAGGTGGTGGGGGGGGGGGCATGGGCTGAAGCTGATGGGCAGGGAGGACTCTTAAATACAGCCACCTGTCTTTTCAAAGTTTAGGACTGTTTGAAATCTAGCCAATCTGGGTTTTTGTGTCTCCAGCCTGGCTTTCAGACTGTGCTCTGCTGATGTCATGTTGCTGGAGACTGCAGAGATCCAAGTGTGGGCAGATGGGAATGGATGGTGGAGAAAAGATGTCAGGCTGCTCATGTGTTGATGTGCAATAGAGGGCGGCCAGGAACCTGGAGGCTATGGCAGGGGTAGGAGGGGGTGGGGTGGGGTAGACCTGAGTTCTCTATGAAATCCATTTGCATTCTGTGTTGAACAACACAGATATGTTGTTCAATGTGGGCAGATGCCACATCCTCACACATGCCGGAGGGTGAGTTTTGAGAGCACATGTCTTCCTATAGCCCTTTCCTTCAAATCATTCATTCTCATGGTTTTCAAGCATTTGAGATGATTTTTATATAAGCGTACATATGAGGCATTAGCACATAAAAGACATTTTAACAGGAGCCGGTTGTGTATTTGTGCCAATTATTTGATACACGTAATTTTTCAGAGCAACAATTCAGTCTAATATCTGATAGAATTGTGTTCTTTGTGGCTTACAAACGTTCTATATTTGTTACTTTTCATCTGTTTGAACAAACAGTAAAAAACAGGTGTTTAAATTCCTCTTTCCAGGAATGACAATGTAGTTTGACGTCTGCTAAGATGGGTCTGTCACCTCTTAGAAGTTAGCAGTCAAAGGCCCAGGCAGGCCAAAGCACTATTGACTGGACTGTGGGAACTAAATGGACATACTCACTATCACCCTTGATCATTTTCTTCCCTAATCCTCAAGTTCTGAATCCCTTGAGACAACACCAGAACCCGAGGCTGAAGTTCCCTTTCTCCCTGATACTGGCGAGCTGACGGCAAGGATATGCAGCCACATGGAAGGCATTGGATGCTGGGAGACCATTCTGAGATCACCTTGCCCCCTCACACAGGAGGAGAGGGAGACTCAGATGATAAGTGTCTTGTCCGGGGACCCAGAGCTCTTAGAGGTCCGTGCATTGCTATGTGGGAAGTTAAATGAGAGCTTTTAGTTGGATCAGGTATCTGTGGCTGCTGGTGTAAAGTTGGCATACAGATGGAATTAAAGATGTCATGAATTGTGTCTGATACTGGCTGGTGGACATAGAGGGGAAGGGCTTCAGGAGTGTGGGATTAGTTTCAGCACAAGGACGAATACCAGTGTTTTTCTTCTTGGCAGATGCTCAGTTTTATTAAAAGTATTTTAAACTCTGCCCTACTAAAATAAGATTGTGGGCTTATTTTGAGGGTTGAAAGGAAGGAGTAAGGTGAGTGCTGGTGGAAAAACAAACAAACAAAAAACAAGGAACATCTCACTTTAGGAGATGCTTATGCTGGCCACGCCTTCAATACGCATGCCTTTTAAAATTGCATTATCCCCCAAGGCTAATGCACTTCTGGTAGTTAGACCATTTTGTTTCTTGGCAAAAGAGAATTCTTAAGGGGATGATCCATCGTCTGCATGGATTGTACAGGAAGAAAGGTTAGATGTTCAACTTACTATATCATTCTGCCCTTTGGTAGGATGGAGTTTTATGCCAAATAATTTGGTTGGTTTCATCAAGAGGCGAATTTATACATATGCCATTTCTGTCTTGGTTTCCCTTTGTCCCTCATCATGGAGGGAGTTGGTGAATTTGGGGAGCCAGCCAAGCAGGGAATTACGTAAGCAAAGTCTTTATTTCTGCTTTCACCTTGTATTCATAGAATAGTAATGTTTAATAGTTGCAATTATCCTTGAGATAAGTGAAGAGGCTTGCCACACACAGAATCATATTGTAAAACATTGATTTCTGCTTTTTAGAGGCTAACACAGAAATTGAACTGCTGTGCATCAGAGACATCATTTTAAAAATAGAGCCATACTGAATGCATGCAAAGGGTTTTGTCTCTTATCTATACTAGAATTACCTCTATTTGAATTTTAAAAATTGGGGTTATTTTGCCATTATGGTATCAAGTGCATTATTATTTTTTTTCCCATTTCCAATTTCTCCAAGTTTTCATTTTTTTTTAAGAAAGCGTCATGTTAAAACTTCCCAGAATGAATGATTTTTATTAGTCAATTTTCAGCTTGCTTTTTTTGCCCCTCTCAATTCTTTCCAGGTGGAGATGGTGTGGTCTCCTCTGCCTTGTGCCCAGTGAAGCTTTGAAGT
Source organism: Neofelis nebulosa (assembly GCF_028018385.1). Classification (NCBI taxonomy): domain Eukaryota; kingdom Metazoa; phylum Chordata; class Mammalia; order Carnivora; family Felidae; genus Neofelis; species Neofelis nebulosa. The sequence continues at coordinate 43,007,865 of NC_080788.1, read as the reverse complement.
ATTTGGCACTGGATTTAATTCATTAAGGCTCTGACTGTGCTAGGGCTTTAGTTTTCAATAGAGCAAATTACCAAAAGGGTGAAATCAATAACAGCGTGGAAAGTGAACATTCTTTTTTTCTGTAGTCCTGAGGTAGAAATAAGCATTTATAATTGTTCCAGCATAGGAAGTCTCTTTCCACGGAAAAAGGGAAGATTAACAGTGATGGTAATTGATAGTCATTGCTCTGTTTAAATCTCATATTGCACTTGCTTAGTCTTGGTAACAAGATGAGGACTACAGTTCTCTTTTTTACTGATAATTCACTGTATACTTCAGGGCAAGACTAAAATGACTGTAGTTCTCAAACTGTTCACCTACCTACTGAGGCATCCTTGACCTGTTAAAACAACACATTCAGGCTTTTACTGCATTGTCATCCTGGAGTGGCTGCTATAGGTAAAATCGCAAGTAGACAATGCTATTGAAACAGGAACAAATATTGAAATACTGTTAATACTTAGGACATTGTATATGGTAGACTTCCAATAAGTACTTGTTGAATTAAATGGAATTCCTGTAAGTATGGATGAATTATGTAGAGGCCATTTGCTTTCCCTAAGTCTAAAAGACTTTTCAAAGGAAGGTCTGGATATTAAGTCAAGTCTTGCTAACCGATTACTGTAGCTGAGATCCAGTATCAGAAGAAGGGTTGGATGTTTCTGTGTACCAAGTATGGGGAAAGAAAGTCTGACAGCCAGTGTAAGTGGGAAATGCATCTTCCACGCATAAACCCTGGTTCATTGTAGCTAAGCAGATATTAAGGGACTTGGGTAGAGGAGGGGTCTGGGATCTTACAGAGAGCTCTTCAGAGGAATTTTTATTGGGAAGCCTCTTGGAGATCCAGTCAGTGGGTAAGACCAAACACTAGAGTAGAGTTTGCTTATTACTTGTAGAATCAGAGCAGAATCCTAAGTGGCCTTAGGAGAATTGGTCATAAAATAACCATATTCCAAGGCCCCATCTTTTCTTTGGAATTCCCTGTCCTGGTGACCTGCAGGGTTTCCCCAGTCAGTCCTGGTGACTGACCTCTCTGGTGGTGCGTAACCTTCAGTTTTCCATGTTTAGTATCAGAAATTGAGGTGGTGGACCAAAATTTAGGTAGAGTTCACTAGACTCCTCTACTTCTTTGGTGTCAGGAACTTCATGTGGTCCCTAGATGGCGTAAATGAGATAAAACGGATGACCACTAAATAGTGTTCACATCTCTCTGTGAGTTGGAGCTTCCACCTCAGTCACATGAGACATTTTGTGAGATTATACTCTTTTCAAGGGGATCCTTCTCCTAAGAGAAGATCCTTGAGCTGAGCTTCAGGACGGGTCTCAACATTACCGGTAGTGACTTTGGTTTTTAAAGCTTCATATTTTTGGCCTGCCTTCCTACACTGATATCTGTAGTTTTGTGGGGGTTCTATTTTCCCCAAATGAGGTGTTCTCCAAAGTTTTCCTGGAATTCTGAGATCGGTCCTCGTGAGGCTAGCCCAAGAGCTGAGGTTCGCGGTTTTATCTGGATTGCAAGGTTGTGCTCAGTGCAGGTCTTAATGAAGTTTTGTTCCCTTGAGAATAAGGGATATATTGATTGGTGCATATTTGTTCTCATCTTCCCACATCTTTCTAAATATGTTTTTGGGTACGTTATGCTTTTCTTTACTTTGGCAGTGTTTGAAGCACATGATAAATGGGAAACATTAGGCTATTAAAAAATCAAGACCTCGGTAGCCATTAAAATGGAGACTTCTAATCCATTTACACCTTGGAAAATTCCTTAGAAAGCACATAACATTCTAAAAATAATTGAGGATGCGTAGACCACTTTAACACCTTTTTATTCCTAATTCAGAGAAACTCTTCGTCTGTGTCTTTGGGGAAACTGTCTTTTTTGTTTGTTTGGTGAGGTGGTGGTCCATTGTATGACACACGTAAAGATTTGTCAGAATGGTCATTAACACTATAAAATCAAATCTGGTGTCACAGAAGATTGTGCCTCTATTGGAATATTGTTTTAGCTCTGTTGGCTCCAGCATATGAGACTTTTTTTTTTTTTTAAGGCTTATGTAATTGAACTACTTCACTCTTAAGAGGTTGAACCACTTGCTGGGAAACCATCCTTATTTCCAAGTTGGTAGATTAATCCTTAGGGTGAGGGACTGTGTCTTAGCTATATTTATATTATAGATTGGGGGCTAACAGATAAAGGCTAAGATCACTGGTATTCAGTAATGGTTTATTTGATTGATCTTGTTAGTTTTAAGGCAATATCCCTTAATAACTGAACTCTTCCCTCTACTTGGCTATCATTTGAAAATCAGAGTGCTGAATTCTGTCCCAGTGCTCAGAACACCGAACTTCTGTAATTACCAAAGGGGATTTCAGACTCATCAGGGAAAGTTCAGTTGCTATCTTCTGTCCTCGTTTATAAATGAATCTTAGGTTTGGAATTCTTTGGCCTTTCTCCCCATCTCCACCATGCAGTGGTAGTGGGGAGAAAGCTATTTCTTAGTTTTAAAAGCTGATGAAGAGCAGGGTACCTGGCTGGCTCAGCCATCCCCCTGGTGGGAGTAGAACCTACTAAAATAAATGAATACACAAATAATAAAACTGATAAAGAATAATCTTGGACCCTTACCTCAGACTGTATATTAAAAAAATAATTCAAAAAGGATCAAAGATTCACGGTGCCTGGGTGGCTCTGTCGACTGTCTGGCTCTTGATTTTGGCTCAGGTAATGATCCCAGGGTCGTGGGATTGAGCCCTGTGTCAGGCTCTGTGCTGAGTGTGGAGCCTGCTTAAGATTCATTCATTCATTCATTCATTCTCTCTCTCTCTCTCTCTCTCTCTCTCTCTCTCTCTCTCTCTGCCTCTCCCCTGCTCATACACAATGTCAGTCTCTCTCTCTCTCTCTCTCTCTCTCCAAAAAAATAAATAAATAAATAAAAGGATCAAAGATTTTAAATGTAGGAACTATAAGACTACAAAACTTAGAATAAAACATAGCTGTAAATCTTCATCGACCTTGAATCAGGCAATGGTTTCTTAAATAGGACACCAAAAGAATAAGCAATGTAAGAAAAAAAGTAAATTGGACTTGATCAAAACTAAAAACATGGGGGCGTTGAAAGGGCACTGTCAAGTAAGAGAAGAGACAGTGTGTAGAATGGGAGAAAATGTTTGCAAATTATGTAGCTGATAAGGCTCTAGTCTCAGGAATATAGAAGGAACTCTATAACAATAAATCTAACAATAATCTAACAATAAAAAGGAAAGTAATCTTTAAAATTAGCAAGGGATTAGAATAACTGTTTTCCCAAAGAAGATACTCACATGGTCAATAAGCACGTAAAAAGATGCTCAACATCACTGGTCATTGGGGAAATGTCCATCAAAACCATAAGATACTGTAATAAAAATGACAGATGATAAGAAGTGTTGGGAAGAATTTGGAGACACTGGAATCCTATAGATGTCTGGTGGGAATGTAAGTGGTGCAGCTTCTTTGAAAAAAGAGGCAGGTTCTGAAAAGATTAAACAAAGAATTACCCTATGACCCAGGAATTACACTGCTAGCTATATACCCCAAAGAAGAGAACTTTGAGAATTGTAAAAAAAAAAAAAAAAAATTGTAAACAAATTTTTTTAAAGACTTTATTTTTTAGAGAAAATTTAGATGTACAATAAGGCTGAGAGGAAAGTACAGAGACATTCCACATATCCCCTGTTCACATACGCTCACACACATACCCCACTTAACAACATCACTCAACAAAATGGCATATGTGTATATTTTTTCTTTACGAAGGATAAACCTATACCCATAATAATCACCCAAAATCCATAGTTTAAAGATTCACTCTTGGGGTACATTAAATCATTTTAAGGGTGCCTGGGTGGCTCAGTTGGTTAAGCGTTTGACTTTGACTCAGGTCACGATCTCACGGTTCATGGGTTCCAGTCCCCTGTCAGGGTCTGTGTTGACAGCTCAGAGCCTGGAGCCTGCTTCTGATTCTGTGTCTCCCTCTCTCTCTGCCCCTCCCCTGTTCACCCTCTGCCTCTCTCTCTCAGAAATGTATACATGTTAAAAAAAATTTTTTTAATAAAATCAATTTAGATAAATGTATATTGACATATATCCATCATTATAATATACAGAATAGTTTTACTGCCCTAAAAATTCTGTGGTCTACCTATTTAACTCCACCCTCCCCCTTGAGATCACTGATCTTTTTATTGTATTGGTGGTTTTACATTTTTGAGAATGTCATATAGTTGGAATCCTACAGTATGTAGTATTTTCAGATGGTCTTCTTTCACTTGGTAATAAGCATTTAAGGCTCTTGCATGTCTTTTCATGGCTTGATAGCTTATTTCTTTTTAGTGCTAGATGATCCATTATCTGGATGTACCACAGTTTATTGACCCATTCACCTATGGAAGGCACATCTTGGTTGCTTGCAAATTTTGGCAGTTATGAATAAAGCTTTTATCAATATCTATTTGCAGGTTTTTATGTGGACATAAGTTTTCAACTCCTTTGGGTAAAATACCAAGGATTGTGATTGCTAGATCCGATGATAAAAATATATTTAATTTTCTTTTTTTTTTAAATTGTTTTGAGAGAGAGAGATAGAGAAAGAGAGTGTGTGTGCATGTGTGCACAAGCAAGGGTGGGGCAGAGACAGGGAGAGAGAATCCCAAACAGACTCCATGCTGTCAGCATAGAGCGTGATGTAGGGCTCAATCCCACGAACCATGCGATCATGACCTGAGCAGTTATCAAGAGTCAGATGCTTAACCAACTGAGCCACCCAGGTGCCCCTAGAGTAGATTTAATTTTCTAAGAAACTGCCAAAGTGTCTTGCAAAGTGGCTATACCATTTTACATTCCCACCAGCAATAGATGAGTTGTTACTTTTCCTCATGCTCTGCTCACCAACATTTGGTGTTGTCAGTGTTCTGGATTTTGGCTAACCTAATGGGTGTGTAGGTGTGTATATTGTTCTAACCTAGACTTCCCTGATGACATACACTGTGGAACATCTTTTTATGTGCTTATTTGCACTTTAGATCTTCTTTGGTGAAGTGTCTGTTAAGGTCTTGGATTCATTTTTTAATCAAGATGTTTGTTACTGAATTTTAAGAGTTTGTGTATTTTGTGTATTTGTGTATTTTGGGTAATAGTCTATCACATGGGTCTTTGGAAATATTTTCTCCCAGTCTTTGGCTAGTCTCCTTACTCTCTTGATAATGTGTTTCATGGAGCAGAAGTTAGTAGTTTTTATGAAGCCTAGTTTATCGGTGAACTTTGTCATATATCATGTCTTTGATGTTGTACCTAAAAAAGGCATTACCATACTCAAGGTCTTCTAGGTTTTCTCCTATGATCGAGAAGGTTGTTTTTTTATTTTTACTTTACATTTAGGTCTATCTTGAGTTATGTTTTATGAAGGGTGTATTGTATGTCTTTAGATTATTTTTTATATGGTTATCTTGTGCCAACACCATTTGTTAAAAAATTATCTACTCCATTATATTGCCTTTGGTCCTTTGTCCAAAGATCATTTGATTATATCCATGGGATTCTATTTGGGTCTCTTTCTGCTCACTGATTTATATATGTATAAACTGTGAAAGGATCCCCTCATTGAATTAACACCTCCATCACTTCACATATTTACCTTTTCTTTGGTAAGAACATTTAAGTTCTACTCTTTGAGCAAATTCAATTATGTAATACAGTGTTATCAATGTTAACCACTGTTAGAGCCTTGGACTTTATTTATCTTACAACTGAAAGTTTACACCCTTTTTACCAACTCTCCTTATTTCCCCTATCACCAGCCCCTAGCACCCACTTTGCTACCGTTTTTATGAATTTGACGGTTTTTTTTTTATCTGGCTTATTTCACTTAGCATAATGTTCATCAAATTCATCCATACTGTTGCAAATGACAGAATTTCTTTCTTTTTGAAGGCCAAATAATCCATTGTGTATTTATATCATATATACCACATTTTCTTTATTTATTTATCATTTACTGACACTGGGGTTGTTTCCATAGGTTGGCTATTGTGGATAATGTTGTGATGAACATGGGAGTGCTATAGTAAGTCTTCAAGTCAGGTAGCATCAACTTTGTTCTTCAATATCATATTGGCTATTATGGGTTCTTTGCCACTCCATGTAACTTTAGAATCACTTTGTTGATATCCTTAAAATAACTTGCTGGGGTTTTGATAGAGACTGCATTGAATCTATACATCAAATGGGCAAGAACTGACATCTTGATAATATTGAGTCTTCCTATCCATGAACATTGAATATGCCTCCATTTATTTACTGCTTTGATTTCCTTCATCTGAGTTTTATAGTTTTTCTCATACAGATCTTTGTTAGATTTATACCTAAGTATTTCATTTTGGGGCAAGTGCTAATGTCATTAGTACTGTGTTTTTAGTATCAATTTCTACTTGTTCATTGTTGGTATATAGGTAAGCAGTTGACTTTTTATATTAACATTATGTCCTACAGTTTTGCTATAATGATTCCAGTTTGTCAACTCTTCCAGATTTTCTACATAGAGGATCATGTCATCTGCAAACAAAGTTTTATTTCTTCTTTCCCAGTCTGTGTATTTTCCATTTTCGTCTCATGCCTTACTGCATTTGCAAGGACTTCTAGTACATTGTTGAAAAGGAATGGTCAAAGGAGGCATCCTTGTTTCTTACATGATCTTAGTGGGATAGCTTCAAGCTTTATCATGTTAAGTGTGATGTTAGCTATAGGTTTTTTTTGTAGATAATCTTTACCAAGTTGAGAAAGTTCCCCCTCTATTACTGGTTTACTGACAGTTTCTATCATGAATGGGTATTGGAGTTTGTCACATGCTTTTTCTGCATCTGTTATCATGATCAAATGATTTTGCTTTTTTAGTCTGTTGATGTGATAGATTACAATAATTGATTTTTGAAAAAAAATCAAACTGCTAGAGCTAGTTGATAATACAATGAGACCTTTCTCATAATTATAGGAATATTTGTGCAAATATGGCACTAATCTTAGTTCTTGCTTCTTTCCAGGTTGTCTGTCATTAGGGTAGAGGGAAGTCTATGCAGGTGGAGCCAGACTTGAGGTACCCAAAGAGGTATCCATAAAGGTGACCTGAGGTCTCATGGAAGGCAAGAAAGTTGAGGAGGGCCACACAAACATTTTGAGAGCTGAGTGAGGACTTAACAGTGCCCTCCCTGGATTTTGTTTTTATAATCATCTCATCAGATGTTCACTCTTTGCTACCAGCCCAGTCAGATTGGTAGAACTTAGCCTTAAGAGCATCTAAGAGAAAGAACTGCACAGACTCGGAGGTGTTCATAACAGATGGAGGTACTTGAACAGCCACTCTTTAATGGTCTGAGGCTAGGCTTGTTTTGACATGGATTGCTTGTTTCTGTTAATGCTCTCTGCAGATATGTCACAAAGAGACTTAATATTTCAAGGGGTCTGCATTTAATTGATGTATGACCTGGTGACTTGAGTTATACCATTAACCTTTTTTTGCTTTCTGATTTTTATGTACCATATAACAGAATCAATAAAGAAGAGAATGGAAAAATAGCTCTGTTTAACATTTCAGGGGTGATAGAGTAATGTTGTCTATAAATATTTATATATTCCCGAGAAGATGCCTTTCTCTTTTGACATTTAGACTGACTCATGGAGAGATTCACCACTGGGGAGGAAAGAGAATAAAGAAACTTTTTTTATCCATAAATTTATTTATATGTGTCTTTCAAAGGTAAACAGAAAAGAAGAAAACTCAAAAGGATTTTTCATTATAATATTTTTTTCTAATGGAGCATTGAAATATTTAGCAATCCTTTTCTCATCCAGGATAGTAACAGGGGAAACATGAATGTGTAACTGAATGCTCCCCAAAATCCAAATAGATGAGTCTGGCTTACAGCTTCCTGTGTGTCCCACAGCTTAATTTCCATCCAGCTTCCCTGCTTTCTCTGCACCTGGTCTCTCCTGCTTCCCTTATCCCTCCTTTCTCCCAGTCTTGGCTTCAGTCCTGTCTGCCTGAGTCATTGCCTCCCACATTTCCCCTTTGTCAGCCACAGTAATGGATAGAGACCCTCTGGGCAGCCCAAAGCCCAGCCCCAGTAAGTGCTCACCTGCCTTTCCTAGGGAGGGTGGAGGCCTGGTCAGGGAGCTTGGAAGCAAAGCAGTGCTTCCTTCCTTGGAAGCTCTGTGAACATAACTCTCTGCATTTCAGCAATCTGGCAAGCAGGCAGAGGGAAAGCTGTGCTTTTTGACTTGGCTGGAATTACTGCAACCTGGTTTAGAGAAGGTGATCGTACCTTTTGATCAGGGATAGGTCTTCGGTGACTGGAAACTAGAAAGTTCATGATTACAAATGTATAAAGTCGGGGGGATAGGGTAAATCTTTTTACAGCGTGGGGCCATGATATTTTAAAATGAAAACCAACCCTGAGAAAGTGGACATCCGCTCAAATAATGGTGTAAACTGAGCACTCATCTGTTTGGGGCTCTCGTGACAATCTTTGGTGTAGGGGACTCAGAGTTTACGGTAGTGCTCCTCTGACGACCTTATGGTACACAGTGGGATTCAACATGTGATTTTTTAAGTGGGCTTCCTCAATGAATTCTTATTAAGTCTTATTTAAGCCTTCTGTAGCACAAATAATGATCTGTCGTGTTTTCAAGTTGACAGTTTTATAGTGAGGTATCGTTTTCAATAGTCAAATATATGTACATATGTGTGTGTGTATATATATGCCTATATAGTGGTAATGTTAAAATCTGTCTACTCCAATGTCACTGGTAGCTTTGATAATGTGAGAACCCACAGGATTACATTGGGTGCTGCCATTGACCGCTGGTACAGTAGAGTGGCCACAAAGTCCTCGCAAGTCATGGTTGGAAGTTACTTGTACTTTCTTCTTCTTGCACACAAATTTAAATTTATTCTCAGCTTTCAGGACAACCCAAGCAGCTCTTTTGAGGCCTTCAAGTGTTACAGGCAAGTAATTTACAGAGGACACAGCAGTGTCATACACAGGGTTTGTGCCACCATGTGGGGTAGCACTAAGGTTGGATGGCTCTTGCCTGTGCTGTGGTCTGTTCTCATTCTGACTGACTGTCACCCATTTAGATGTTGCCTGGGAATATCCAGAAAGATCTAGACTAATCATGGAGCCCTTCAGGAGCCTCAGGGATTCCAAGCCACCCAAATTCTTAGAGTCCTGACTTCATCCTGGAATCATTAAGCTGCTGGAAAGACTTTGATGATCAGAGTGCCTTTGGCCTTTATTCCAGACACATCTCTCTGTATTACTTGTTGGGGTCCTCTGTGTACAAGGAGCAGCATCTGGTCTAATGAACGGTACTCAAAGAGTATAGGTTGGTGAATAAAAGGATGACTGCATTCTTTAAGAAATACGCATTTTGTACACTGTTCCAGTTGAAGTAGTTGGCTTCCTGCCATCCTGAGAAGCAGTCAGGGCTGAAACTTATTGTCTGGTTTTTTAATCGGTTCTACAGAAGATTTTAGAACTAGAGTACCCACAGTATCTCTCTGGTTTAAAGTTTTTCTACATCTAAAACCTGAGTCATAAATTACCCACTGACCTTCTTTTAGGCAAGAAAGACAAAAAAATAATGGCAGACACAGGATATGTTAAGCTGGTTTTCAGTAAAGAGCTATTACCCTACCTCTTCCCTCTGCTGGCTTGACTACTGTCAGTTATCTGATTTTGTATCTTCTTGGGGCAAAGAAAAAACCTTTTAGAATTCTGTATTTTTTTGTTTTTATCCAAATAGCATATTAGGCATTAGTAATAATAGTAGCAGCAAATACTGTGGTTTGGCTCTTCCAGTGATAAGATCCTTGCTATATGTTAAGTGAGTTTTGCATGAACTGAGATGTAGTATGTGCGTAACCATGGAATTAGGAAGTCACACAGACCCTAAGTCATGTTACTGCTCAGACAGTGAACTCCCAATCCAAATCTGTGTTTTGACTCCCAATCTAAATATGTTTTCTCCATAACATGGCTTATCTCACTATTAGTCAAGGCAGTGGAAAGGGTATGCTTCAAATTGGCTGACAGGTTGTGGTAGTATTAAGATGACCATAAATCTTCTCAAATCTGAAGGAACTGGCCTATTTTTTTTTTAACAGAGCCATCATTTCTTTTAGATACTTGTTCTTCTGTAATTAAAAGGAAAGAAATCAGGGGCGCCTGGGTGGCTCAGTCGGTTAAGCGTCCGACTTCAGCTCAGGTCATGATCTCGCGGTCCATGAGTTTGAGCCCCTCATTGGGCTCTGTGCTGACCACTGAGAGCCTGCAGCCTGTTTCAGATTCTGTATCTCCCTCTCTCTCTGACCCTCCCCCATTCATGCTCTGTCTCTCTCTGTCTCAAAAATAAATAAACGTTAAAAAAAAAAAAAGGAAAGAAATCAGATGGAGGAATTGCATCCACCTGTTTATCAATTACTTACTGAAAATCTGTCCAACATTGAGAACAGTAAGAAATCATTGTGGACCCTCAAGAAGCTTACCATTACATATGGAAAGTAGACTGAGAAAAGGTTGCTCAATGTTCAGTTTTCATGGCATACCTACACATCTGCCAGGCTCTGTACTAGGCCCTGGAGTCACTAAGTCCTGGGTGGTGAGTACTGTTGGAGAGGGGAGTAGGGAATGTGACCAACTGAGTCGTGAACAAAGAGTAGAACTTCCCCAGGGTGGAAGGGTGACTTTTCCTAATGCCATCTGGAACATGAACCTTCTCCCTTATCTACCCAATTCTGTCCATCGTGTATGAGCTTGTATCTTGCCCTCTGCCTGATGTTATTCTTCCATGACTCTACCCAAAGTTTTACTTTCATCCCTTTGGTGTTTCTGGTCCTCTGCCATGTGTCTACTTTTTTTTTTTTTCCTAGTAACCTCTACACCCAACATGGGACTCAAACTCACGACCCTGAGATCAAGAGTCACATGCTCTTCTGATTGAGTCACTCCTCTTCTTTTTTTTTTTTTTTTTTAAGAACTTCTTTATTACCTCTTAAGTGGGTCTTCTCTGTGGGTGTGGGTCGTATGTGTGCTCTGAGAGTTGAAGCCCGTCGAATGCAATGCACCAGTCTCATTCCATCTGCTGTATTCCCTGAAGGACTCAACACAGTGGCTTGTACGTTATAAGTGATTGGTAAATAGTTACTGATTGACTAGTTATCAGTCCCCTCTCTGCCTTTCCTTGTAGCCCTGGGATATGAGTCTCAATTCTTGCTGTGTCCATGAGATACTCGTGCCCCAGATAGTTAGGTCTCTAACTTAGGGTGTTTGTGTTGAATGTGAGAGAAGACTCCACAGAAGGTCATTAAAATGACTCAGGTTAGGAATGGAATATATTATGGGGTTGCCTGGCATAAAAAGGCAGGGAAACATCCTGTTTCTTTATCCAAGGGAAGGGATGATCTCACAAGGAAGAGAACCATTCAGTTTCATCAGAATTAGAGCAGTTGAAAGTTGTCTTGTGTTGTAATTGAATTTATTTAATTCCTGGAGGAAAGTGTGTATTAGGACTAAAGCCCAAATCAATGAAACTCAAAAAACATAGTTTTACTTTGCCCATAAACCACTTTCATAGTCTCTTCCATGCTTGCCTATAAGGATCCTAAGTTCTGCACATGTCCTACCACGCCATCCTATGAGGACAGGCATTCTCTCCATTACAGTCTAGTTTTGTTCGGTGGGATTGAAGCAAGGCCGTGGACCCCAGAGGTAGATAAACCCAGGTTAGAGCCCTCCCTCTCCCTGCCACAGCTTACTACTGTTGTGACTGTGGGCAGAAGATATCCATGTCCATATGCCTGTGCATTTGCCTACCCCAATATCTGCATCTATGCCTACATTTACATGTTAATAAACACAGCGTATATGTAATTTCCCTGCAGATAATTACATACATTTGACTATATTGTTTGTCAGTTTGTGTCAAAATTGTACTAATTTCCTATATTTAGGAAAATTATACTAATTAAAATCTGAATTGAACCATAATTAGCCTGGCTAAGTGCATTAGTTTACTGAGGCAGCCGTAACAAAGAACTGCAAACTGGTGGCATAACCAACGGAAATGTATTGTCTCACAGTTCTGGAGGCTGGAAGGCTCAGGTCAAGGTGTCCTTCTGAGGGCTGTGAGAGAACAGTCTGTTGTGGGCCCCTCTCCTTGGCTTGATGGCCATCTCCTACCTGGGTCTCCTCACATTGCCTTCCCTCTATGTGTGTCTCTGTATCCACGTTTCCCCTTTTTATAAGGACCCCAGTCATTTCGGATTAGGGCCCACCTTCATGACCTCATTTTACCCTGATTATCCCCGTAAATACCCTCTCTGCAAGCAGGGTCCCATTCTGAGGTTCTGAGGCTTAGGACTTCAACATAGGAATGTTGGGGAAAGGAAACATTGCCACCAATAATGCTGTGTTAGGTGTTATATTTGATGATTGGTGTCCATATAACAAGCCAGCCCTGAGAGATGACAACATATTGTAGTGTAGTCCTGTAGATGAGGCCCTGACACTTTCAAAGCCAGGAAATTCTTTAGTCGTGCTATTTCCTTAAGGATCCTTATCCTTTGTTTCTCACTCTCTGTTGGTCTCTGCATCTCTTTTATTTTTCCAGCTTTATCTTAATATATTTATGAATATATCTATTAATATATTTATTTTTGGGAGAGTGCAAGCAGGGAAGGGGTATAAGGGATCTGAGATGGGTTCTGTGCTAACAGGCTGATAGCAGTAAGCCCGATGTGGGGCTCAAACTCAGGAACCAAGAGTTCATGACCTGAGCCAAAGTTGGTCTCTCAGCCGACTGAGCCACCCACATGCCCCATCTTAAGTTTTATATGTTTTGAAGATTATTTTCCAAGAATTAGTCCAGGTTGTAGAGACACATAATATTTAAGGAAACTACCTTAAAAGAGTACTTTAAGATGTTGTGCTATACTCAACTGTGCTGTCAGGAGTTCATTATTTGATGTCATCTCCCATGAGGACATGTTTGTTTCTTCGCTGTGCTCCTGATGAGGTGATATTTATGAATACAGACTGAAATTTGTTTTGGTTTTATTATTTGGAAATGTAAATCTTATCTATAATGCACTGGTAGAATTCGCAAGACTTGCAATTTGGCTTTAGTAAGTACAAGAAAATGATACTCTGTCCAAGTACTTCAACTTTGTAATTATGGTTTGATCCACCAGGCAGTTCTAGAAACTTGAGCTTACAGAAATCAAAGCATTGATATTTACTGTGTATGTCCACTATTTGCTTTAGTAGAGTCTATTCCAATTTTTTCTTCTGTCACTTCTGCTATTAGCAATATATTTTAAAATTTATGTTAAGCATCTATCTTTCTTCAGCCTCTTTTCTGTAAATCTGGTTTATTGCCCATACCAGATGTTTTTCCCCTGTTCACGCCTTTGTCAATGCTATCTTTTGATATGGTCCTTGCCAGCCTGAGCCCTTGCTAGGAGGATCATTCTCCGGGCTAGATTGAACTATAAAATCTAGATTGATTATTGGCTTTCTTGGTTGTTAATGCATATTCGTTTAGCTAACCCATAAATCAAACTGCTAATACCTGTAGATTCAGATTTTTTTGGTCTTTAATATCTTCTGGGTTGCTCCTTAAATATAATGATGAATCCTTAAAAACAAGTCTACCTTAAGAAAATCTGAAATAAAAAACAAAAGTTTTTAAACAAAATCCTATCGCAGCCTTGTTTGATAATAGTGAAAACTCACAAGCAGCTGGGCCTATATAAAGGCAAAGATACAACTGAGTAAATTATGACTTGCATTGCAATATTATATACCTATTTTTAATAGTTTCTATGGGAATGCAAGCTGATGCAGCCACTCTGGAAAACAGTATGGAGGTTCCTCAAAAAACTAAAAATAGAACCCTACAACCCAGCAATTGCACTACTAGGCATTTATCCATGGGATACAGGTGTGCTGTTTCGAAGGGACACATGCACCCCCATGTTTATAGCAGCACTATCAACAATAGCCAAAGTATAGAAAGAGCCCAAATGTCCATCAATGGACGAATGGATAAAGAAGATGCGGTATATATATATATGCAATGGAGTATTACTCGGCAATCAAAAAGAATGAAATCTTGCCATTTGCAACTACGTGGATGGAACTGGAGGGTATTATGCTAAGTGAAATTAGTCAGAGAAAGACAAAAGCCATATGACTTCACTCATATGAGGACTTTAAGAGACAAAACAGATGAACATAAGGGAAGGGAAACAAAAATAATATAAAAACAGGGAGGGGGACAAAACAGAAGAGACTCATAAATATGGAGAACCAACTGAGGGTTACTGCAGGGGTTGTGGGAGGGGGGGTGGAATAAATGGGTAAGGCGCACTAAGGAATCTACTCCTGAAATCATTGTTGCACTATATGCTGACTAATTTGGATGTAAATTAAAAAAAACAAAAATAAATAGAAGTTTCTAAAAAATGTACAATCTCATGGAAAATGATTATTGTATCATTACAATGGGGTAAACATGAGAATACAGAATGACATGGAGCGTGTGATCTCAACCACCTAAAATCCTGCATAAACAGTGGAAGATGAGTCAAGATGTTAGCATTGCTTATGTGTGGGTGGGACTGTTCAAGGAAATCTGGATTCTGAAGGACTTGGGTTTAAATCTCTCCCTTCAACTGTGAGTGCCTGTTACTTAAGAGACATAACCTCCAGGGGCGCCTGGGTGGCGCAGTCGGTTAAGCGTCCGACTTCAGCCAGGTCACGATCTCGCGGTCCGTGAGTTCGAGCCCCGCGTCGGGCTCTGGGCTGATGGCTCGGAGCCTGGAGCCTGTTTCTGATTCTGTGTCTCCCTCTCTCTGTGCCCCTCCCCCATTCATGCTCTGTCTCTCTCTGTCCAAATAATAAATAAAAAACGTTGAAAAAAAAAATTAAAAAAAAAAAAAAAAGAGACATAACCTCCTAAGCCTGATGATCCAGGGCAGGTAAGACCTCTCTGAATTGTGGAGTGATTTCTAGCAACACAACCCATGAAAATTCAAGAATTAACAAAAACCTTAACCCATTTGGCCACTCTCCTAACAGAGTTTTCCACGTTTCTTGTGGTTTCAAACAGCACACGGGAGGAGGCAGGGCCCACAGTGCAGTGGCCTCTGTCAAGCCCCATAACCTCGGTTGTCCTGGTTGCCTTACCTGGGTGGAGTCTAAACTCCTTAGCAAAGGGTAATGTTGAAGATTCAGGGACTTGACATACAGAAAGGGTTTAGAATTCATGAAGGCACGTAATTATTTATCTATGTTGGCTGCTGTTGATTAAGAAATTTAAAAATACAAGCTTTAGTTCCTACATGTAGGAGAAGGGAAAGAAAGCTAGAGTAAGGATTTACCTACCCTGCAGGCAGGCAGGCAGGTGGACTTGATGACTTTCATGGCTGAGTTTGGGGATGCCACAGGCTAGAGGTAATTTAACTGAATCGTTCCAATTTTCAGATATAAAATGGGGGGTGATCTCAGAATGAATGGCCACAGAAAATGAGTATGCTTTGGAAAATCTAATCTCGTGTGTGAATGCTGAAGTGCTACTGTGATGGGCTTGGAATCTCCAGAAATGTAAATTGCATCAAATTCCCTGATTGGTTTCAGTTCTTCTCACAAATGCCTTATTGTTCGGTCTGCTGTAACCGAAATGCCCTTCTGATTTATGGTTAATGGATTAATAGAGATAAGCCTCAAGAATATGTTTTTAGTATTCTATTTTTTCTTTAGCATCTGTCCTTGCCAAAACCATGCACTATTGCCTTTTTGACCAATGTATGATGCTGTGGGTTTGCAGTTGTGAATTCACCGGTCAGAGATCAGTGCTGAAAAACCTTTGTAGTGAAAGGGATTTGGAGACAGGAAGTAGGAGATTTGTTCGTTTCTTAAACCAAACTTGATGGTGTGCCCTATTGCTAAATACCAAGCCTACACTGCTTTGGCAGATACTCTACAACCCAGTGTATACTTTTTTAGCATTAAATAAGCACAAGCATGAGGAATGTGACCTGAGAAGAAACTTGACGTTCTTTGCACTCGTTCTACCGGGTTTGGCGTGCAACACGGTGAATATTTTTTTCCAGATTCATAGAACAAAGCTCTCTATTTTGTCCAGGTAAAACCCAGTCCATGTGTACCCATCCCCATGGTGTGTGCCTTAGTGACCAAGCTTATGTTTATCAGCATCGTCAGTAGCCTAGGGAATCTGCTTTCCTGGGATTTAACAGTCTTGTCACCAAGGGTCAGAAAAAACGAATAATGGGATGAGTTTATTACCAGTGATCCAAACAAGTAGTAAATAATTCACAGTTCTCCTGGTCTCAACCGTCACTTTTATTTTTCTTCTGCTTTTCGTTGGATGTGACTTTTTTTTCCCCCTAGCCTATGTATTTTTGTAAATAGCTTCAAATCATTTGAGTTGGGGTACAAGAATTCAAATTAGAGTTCAATTTGGAACCTTCTTTCCTCTTTAACTTGTAAGGGGAAACAAATAACAGGGCTTCAAGGTGGACTACAGGAGGACTAAGCTGTGTAGATGATTTATTCTGCTGTCTCAGCAACCACAGGGGACCAATGATATTGCTGGAAAGCCACCACAGCTTTCTCAGTGGTCTGAGGGAAACGAAGGTATATTCCATAGGAGTACTGTATCCTACCACATTGTCCGTCTGTGAAATGGAGATGTAAAAAAAAAAAAAAGAAATTAATAAATAAAATTAAAAAAATCTGTTGTACTTTGTAAACTCTTAGGCACATCAAGGGAGAAGACATGTGGAAGTGCTGTGGAATTCTCCAGGGCCAGATAAACACTAGACGTAGCATGTCCTGTTGTTGGAGTCGGGACTGGAGCCCGAGAGGGCTGGTGCTAGAGCAGGGGTTACAGGTGAGTGCCCCACGAGCTTAGGAGAGGAGAGGAATTCTCCATCGGGGGTGGTTGGGAAGACGAGGAAAGCCAAGCTTGATGCTGGGCTTGGGCTTGTAGGGTGAGTAACCAGGAAGAACGGGATGCATGACGCATTTCAGATAGAGGTACCCCGCAAGAACTAAAATAACCAAGGCAGTTGTGCAGGATTTGGAAAGACATTGTTTTGCTAAAATGGAAAGTTCTTAGAGCATAAACAGGAGAGGGCAAGTGGGTGGATGGGAGGTCTCGACCACCCTGACGCTAAGCAGGTTGAACCTGATTACCCATACATTTCAAAGCGGTGTGGGCATTCAAATCCTTTCTAAGCACAGGTTAAAACACTGTGAGCCCTTAAGTGTCTGCTCCTCTTCCTTTTAGCACGTTTTCTTCCCACTTCTCTGCTCACTGCCCTTTATTAGCTCCGCCAGACCTCTGGACTGGTCTGCGGTAACCCTCCTACCTCCTTAGAATTTCCTGGGAATTAGGCATCATCTTTTTTTTTTAAATTTTTTTAACGTTTATTTATTTTTGAGACAGAGAGAGACAGAGTGTGAACAGGGGAGGGGCAGAGAGAGAGGGAGACACAGAATCTGAAACAGGCTCCAGGCTCTGAGCTGTCAGCACAGAGCCTGACACGAGGCTCGAACTCACAGACCGTGAGATCATGACCTGAGCCGAAGTCAGCCGCTTAACCGACTGAGCCACCCAGGCGCCCCTAGGCATCATCTTTAATAAAGGGCAGCTCTCAATTTGTCTGAAAGGGTCTGAAACACAACATTCTAAGACAGTGATAAGTGATACATGCAGATATCCACTTGCATAGCGGGTTTAACCGGGCGCACATCTTTGTGACCAGTGATATAATTAATGATGGAATTTCATATGGCAGTGCCAAGAGGTGAGTGGAGATGGGAAGGTAAGTTAGAGGGATCCTTGGTTGGCTCTCATCACACCACATACAAAGCACATCCTCATGGCAGGATGGCAAGGTCTGGTTGTGGTTTTCTAGCAGTATGACCTTGGGGAGGTCGCTTAATCTCAAGATCCTAGTTTCTTCATTTGAAAATGGAAAATAGGATCAAAGCTCTTTTCCCCATCATTGTGTACTCCATACTGGGAGCACATTCTTCGCCTTTCGTCTTGGAGGTAGTACTGCTGACTTGCCCTGCCCTCCATGGATTAAATACATCTTGAGCCCTTCTCTGCACAGGTACTTTACAGTGAGCTATGTACATGATCCCTGCCCTCAGGGAGCGTCCCAAGTGTTCCTGACTGCTATGGCCTTGGTCCTTTTTTTGAGTTTCTCCTTTGCCAGGCCGGAGAACTTCATCTTGTAAGCCATGAGGTTAAGCTTCTGTGGTCCATGGGATAAGTTGCCAATGAGTAGAAATAGGGCCCACTTGGTGTTTGCCCTCAATCATACTTTAGTCATGGTGTTTGTGTGGATAATTCCTAATGACTAACTTAGTAAAACATCTGTTTAAATCTTTGCCTGCAGGACATAGAAATTCCACATTTACTGAGCATCTCCTGTGCGGTGGGCCTTGGGCTAGGGCCTTGAGATTCATAGGTCATTGTGATAATACAGTCCTTGCTGTGGGAAAACAGTGAGGGAGGAAGACCTCTCCCAGAAAATGTATTCTTGAGACCATGTTGTGTATGTGTCTTAGTGCAGGTGTACTCAGGACAGGCGGGAACACAGTGATAGCTCTGTGGATGAAGAGGCATATGGAGGGTTTGCAAAGCAGCTCTGGGTGCCAAACGCTTGGCTGGAATTTTTATTGACTTGCCCGACCTGCTGCTGAGTTCACACCTGCGTGGGTGGTTAATCATTTCCCCTCTGTTCCATTATCACCTGACCTTTTAAGGGCTATTTCTAGTTGAGGTATGCAAAGTCAAACAGTCGTGGTTCCCATGCTTCCATGAAGGAGGACTAGAGAGGAGATCCTCATGTGAATATTCTCCTTGCTTTTCTGGTCTCCCTGCTCTGGCTGCAAAGGGGGAGCTTGATGATTCTGGTATTTTTCTATGTGGGCTGTTACCATGTGAGGAAACCCCATCAGCCGTGTTCCTGTGCTGTTTTCCCCAAGCTTAGGGTTAGCTGGAGTTTCTCTCCCGAATTGTGAATGTGGGGGGCTAGAGGAGCCTCTCTACTCAGACTCTGCTGTCTGTGCTCTCACTAGTTGGGAAGAGGGAGGTTGAGGGGCCCGATGGGGGAAGGCCAGGTTATTAAGGAAGGCCTCTGGCTCCCTGGTAAAGCTGACTGTGAGACCAACATGGGACACACTGCCTTTTCTCCTCCTCACCCATCCCTGGATGAAAACCAGCTGGCTCCCAGTGGAACAGTGGATTTGACTCACCCTTCTAGATGGTGACACATAGGCACCTGGATGTGCCTGGTGGGCTCAGTATCCTGTACTGCAAGTTGTGAATGTTTGAGCTGAGCACAGATAGAGGGCACAAGAAAGCAAGATAGAGGGCGAGACCCTGGTTTTTGCTTTTGAGGCACCTCTTGGGAACTGTGACCCCATCAGGTGGTGGGTTTTTACTTGTCAGCTGAGCTGTTCCCCTTCCTTCCTTGGGGAAGATCGGTTAAAGAATGGAGAGAAGGGAATATCCTTCCTGGGTGTATCAAGAGAGCAGATTTGCTCACTGGAGATTGAGGTGAATGATAGCCCCACATTTTATGCTGACTTTTGGTTATGCAGTGCATGCTGTTATCAGGGCTGTATTTTGCTTGCTGGAGGGGAAAGCAGACCTAAAGAAGGGGTTCAGAGACAGCCATCATAATTGGGTACAGTGGTCTTCCAATGGGTCAGAATGGAGTCAGTGGCTGGAGGTGGAGAGAGGAGAGGGATGGTGGCAGTTCTTACTTTATTCAGGATCTAGGGTCCTACTGAGGCATGGTAGCCTGGCCCTGTTGTCCTGTCAGCTGTGTATGACACTTTTGCTCCATAGAGGAGTGTGCAAAACCCCGTGGCCCTCTCCTAGGTTGCCCCTGGACAGAACTCATTGACAAGCCCCAGGGCAGGGGTTTGCTTTAATGCCAGCCCTGACCCATACCGTAGGGTGAAGTTTTGCTCCTTTAGGCTCTTGGATTGGGGGAGTCTGACTGACATCCAAGAGAACAGCCTGAGGAGTTCCTTGTTTCACAAGCACACTCAGCTTCCCGGCTCATCCTTGGGTAATTCTGCATGTACAAAAAGCATGTCGAATGGCTTGAATAAAGATGAACACAGGAACTGTATAGTGAACAGGGTTACTAGAAGGGGAGTGCTATCTAGACAGGAATCTTGATTGTCTTTGCTCTCTAACGCCCATGATCATGTCTACTACATAATAGATGTAAAATAAACAATAAATTGAATTGCGCAGCTCAGACAGTGGCTAAATAGAATAAGCTGCTTCCAGTGTTTCTCCAACCACTGTGGCTAAGACGAGTAATAAGAAACCCTTATCTGGCACTTTCTTTGTGTCTTTGACATGTGTCCATTTATTCCTGTAGCAACCTGCAGGTTATTGACCCCCATTTTATGGAAGAAATGGAAGCAGACCGCAGTGAAGTAACCAGCTCAGGGTCATGAACTGGGAAGGTTGGAGCACCTCACAGCCTCACTTGACAGAGTGGAGATCCCTGAGGGGTGGGTACTCATCTTGAGCAATGGTGGACATTTCTTGGCTGGGCTGGGCTTGTTTACTCGAGGGTGGACTGGCCTGAGCCTGGCAGTCTGCAGCGCCACCACCTTCCTGAGCTGTTTACAACTCCCTGGGACCAAACAGTGTTTACTTTAAAAGGAGAGTGTCAGAGTCTCACCCCTGGTTCCATTGGCTCATCGGCCACAATGGATGGCACAGGAAGGTTTTGTGTTGGCCCCAGGTGACCTTCACACATAAATCAGGGCAAAAAATGGTCAGAATGAGAAGAAATTATGAAAAGGAAAATAACCTGTGTTCTATGAATTCTATACCCTGTCCGTTAGCAAGAAACCAAAACTACAACAAAAAAACTACTTAAGATCAAGCAAGATAGGATACATTCAAATTGGGGTAAAAGAAAAAGATAGCAGCATAAAATAGAGTTAGAGGTTAGACTATAACACAGTTGGCTCTGAACCTTCTTTGCAGCCAAACCCAAAAAGGAAACCTGGTCTGCTGTCTCAGACTCCCTGCCGGGAGAGGCAGGAATTAGCCAGAGGGGTTAGGATACAGGGGAGTGGAGGTGAGAGTCAGCTGCAGGCCACATGGCTGCTGTGCTGCCCTGAGAACGTCTCACTGGAGAACGAGCATTCGTCTTGATCATGGCATCTTGTCTGAGCTATGAGATTTTCTCAGGGCTTGAAGGGATACATAGTGAGACTTCGCCTAAGTGTTGAAAACACATACTCATATGTACTTGACGTCTAGGTTCTTACATGCTTTGATCTGATGATCTTTTGCCATAGGTCAGGACCCTTAATGTCACAACGTGTCTGTTTTGCAAGTATCTCACTGTGTCATAGGTGGAACTAGAAACGGCTCGGTGCCATGTTCCCTGGGAGTGGTGATTAAATGACCGTGTACTTTGGTTGCAGACCTCCTTGAAATTTGCCTGTGTGGATGATCTTCTTGCATGATAAAAAAAAAAAAAAAATCTAACCTTATAGTTTATAAGGCATTTTTATGTACAGAATTTGCATGTTTATGACGTTGCCATGAAGGAAATCATGGGTCTTGTTTCATGCTTCATGTTGGGAACACTAAGTCATAATAAAACCGAGAGCCAGGAGTAAGAAGAAACTGGGGCCTTTGAGTTTTGACCACTGAGCAATGCTCTGAGAGTGACTGGTTTTCGTTTTTTGGTTTTGCTGTGTAATGTGTACCCATGTTGAAACATTGAAAGTGGTAGAAAAGTTGAGAACGCGAATCCCGTAATGAATCTCTGGTGTCGAAAGTCTCCCTTGAACTAAGGATAGTTGTCTCCAATCTGTGGCTTCACTTTTGAGATATTAGGATGAGAAGACCCGGGGATCCTGTGGGAATAGTTGGCCAAGCATCCAGTGTCGCTGGGAAACTCCTTTCTCGGGAGCCACTTGCCCGCTGCTATCCAAAGAGCAGAAAGAGGAAAACTAACAGGCCCAAAGGTCCCAGGTATCGTCAGACCTGGGAGTGAACCTGGAGCCCAGACTCCCTCCTAGTCCAACACCCTGCCCTTGAACCAAGACTTGGCTACACCTCTCCTCTCTTGCAGGTCCAGAATGGAGATCATGCACACTGAAGCACCTGCCTCCAGGAAGGGCACTTAGGTGTCTGGAGACTGCCCCTCAGGCCATCATCAGGTGGAAACCATGTTCGTACAGATGCTACGTAGATACGGACTTGGTGGCAATTACATGATACGTATTTCCTGGATAAATAAGCCTGAAGGGCATAAATGAGAACCACTGCCTGTTCCTCCACCGCTTCCAGTAGACAGCCCTAGGAGATGAGGAGACAAGTCTGCACTTGCTGTGCCAGCCCCTCTCCCCTTCTCCTCCAAACCTGCTGTTGTAGCTTCACCTCTCTGCTAATCTCTTCTTACCTCAGTTGTCAGACACCTGCAGGCCAGATTCAGTTGTATGCTCATCCTCCCTCAACTGTGATCTGCCCTTAGCACAGGTGCTCTCTCCCTCCTGCTTGGCGCACTTTCTTCTGGGCCCACCCTTTCCTGGTTCTCCTCCCTCACCCACCACCAGGCCCCCTTGCTGGTCCTTTCTTGCCCTAATTTTAGAACCTGGTTCCAGGACACAGTCTTCATGTCTCTCTCTTGCTCACTTCCCTAGGTGATCTTTCTCGTTCCGAGCATTTAAATATGATAAGCTCCCCTTCCCCCTACCATTATGTGTCCTGCTTTGTATTTGACCCTGTTCCGCCTCTCCGCTGAATATATCCTCAAAAAACTCATTACGGATTTTTCACCCCAAACCTGTGCCTCCAGCAGCTTCCCCCAACCTCAGTCAGTGGCTTTTTCGTTTTTCCATATATTTTGGATAGAGATTTTCCCCCACTGCTGTATACATTCTGCTTCTCTCCTCCTGCTTCCCAAATCTCGGCTGCTCTCCTGTGTTCCTTGTTGACCCACAGCCCTAGGTTCTATCCGGCAGGCTTCTTGCTGCTGTCTGCTTCCTGCTTCTCCATCTGCCCCTTTCTCCTCGCTCCCCTATGTATCCTCTGTTTCCTTCTTAGTGCCAGTGTTTACTCTCTTGCTGTTCTATTCTTCTTTCAGCCCCATGTCATGGCTCTGTATTTTCCTTTGATTGAATCCCTCCTGGCTTGGCTAGAAAGACCATTAATTTGCTCTGCAGAAAGCCCAGTTATGAGCCTGGGAAGAGCAGCCTTCATGCAGGGACACTTCCAATACTTGCTATTCCCAGAGAATGGAAGCGATTAACCATCCCATCCTCCCTGGTACATTTCATAAATGGCACCCATGACAGCAAGGACCCCCATAGCCTTTACCACTGACTGTTACCACCAGCCATGCTCAGGGATCTCAGCGGTTCGGGAAACCTCACAATTGTTACCAGCTCCAGGGGGAAAACTGTTCATGCGGTGATCTCTACATTGCTGTAAATTTGTCAATTTAGGTCTAGAGTTTAAATTTTATTTTCCCAAATTGGGGAGTTGTTGAGACAAATATGCCTATAAAAACACAGTTGGATCTATCCTTTTATATATGGCATGATATTGTAAAGTCTTTGATATTGTAGGTGGAAAATCACTGAATATTTTGAACTTGAACTCTTCTGCCATGTTAGTGATGTAGCCACTGCCCGGGCTGTAGTAAACTGATTCAGTTGGGGAGGATTTCCCATGAACACTGCTGTTGTTGATTGAGAACTGTGTCTTGACATTCTTCAAGAAATATTTTTACAGACAGTTCATTCAGAACATAAGTAGATGTGAAAATGACTTTATAGTTGGATGGCCTAAATGGTTGGTTCATGCAACGATTCTTGCGGCTTTAGGAATACCCTGCCCATGAACACCAGAACATCTGTTTAAAAATGTCCTGTGTCCAGTTGACCCAGGTACCTGTTGTTAGGAAGCTGGCAATCAATCAAGCATGTTAGGAAGTGATGCCCTAGAGGCACCCACTCCCTGGGCCTGGTCAGCCTGTTTCCCTTTCTGCGTGTCAGCTACCTCATTGGTTCTTAGCGTTTGCATTCTTAAGTGGGAAGAGGGCATAAAGGCAGTGGGGGTTCAGGTTCACTACCTGTAGGTTCTCTAAGAAAAGATAGGAAAGGATGAGAACTTGAAATTGCTGTGGATTTATGTTCTGTATCCGGTGCTACGATTCTAACTACTAACTCTGAAGTGCATTATTTTGTTGGCCAGGATGACAGCCAAGTAAGTCGGTGTCAGTGTTTCAGGTGCAGGAGAGAATCCTCCCTCTTGTGCCTGAGGAAGATACATTTGATTGAGGCTGGCTTGGGTTGAGGGTAAGTTTCTGGCCACAGAATAGAGCACATTGTCAAAATAAGCCATAAGCCACCAACTCACACAAGAGGAACTAAATTGTTGGACTTAGGTTTTAAAAAAGAAGTTACTTATGAAATAAAACCTAGGCTAAACCTGTATGCTTTCTAAAACCATAAAACTGGACAAGAAGCGAAATATCCCAATAGTTTATCTGAACAAAATAACAACTGAAGTGGCATTTTCTTCCCTTAGAGACCCCAGAAGAGTATGTATATAGCACACCGGCTGTTTCAAATCAACCACTCTGGCGTCATTACTGATGGTGGCTGGGCATTGGGCTCCCATTGAGAACTCCTCAGGGTTTGGTTCTTTTATGAGTTAGGCAGGGCTGTTAACATTGTGGCTTCTTTACTTGCGGGGAAATTAAAGTAGAGTGGCCAAAGGGCCTTGCTTGCATTTACACAGGATGCTGGTATTGGAGTTGGGCCTAGACACCAAGTCTTCTGGTACATGGTGTCATGGAACTTTTTTGCCCTGAGGAGCACCCAGGAGAGCATTGGTATTTGTTCTCTCTCCCCAGGAGCTGTGGGGAGAGAGCTGGGGCACTGAGGCTGCTAACGGAAGCATCTTCAGGAGATAGCTGTGGGTGCCCAAGGCTCTCTGCTTCTCACACTGAGGACTCCCTGTTGGAAACTCCAAGTAGGGAGCATCACTGAGAAGGAGTCTTGGTGAAAATCCACGGATCCTCTTCCCTAGAGCCTCGACTTGCCACTCTCTGATAACGATAACCCTGGAACTATAAGCTGTTGTCTTATTTGGAAATTTTCAAAATCTTTTGTGTTTTTATCCAAAGCGTTCTCTTTAATTGCTGTTTTATTCCTGCAATTATTTAAAACTGATCTAGAGTCTAGCAGTTTTTTCAAGATGATTATGACCATCAGGGTTTGTCTCTCTGTGTTTTCCAGACATTCTAAGTGAGAATCTTCACATCATCTAGGAAAATGGTGGCCCTGTCCTTAAAGATTTGTGTCCGCCACTGCAATGTGGTAAAGACCATGCAGTTTGAACCATCTACAGCCGTGTACGATGCATGTCGAGTCATTCGGGAACGGGTACCTGAGGCGCAAACTGGCCAAGGTAAGCCATTGGTTATTCACCAGCTTCCTGAAATGTGTTTGTATGTTCTTTACCTAGTGGCTAAAGAAACAGATGCTCTGAGTGGTGCCCAAACCACCTAGTCTGTATGCTTCAAATGAAATGTCTTCTTAGCCTAGACACTACTTGCCTCCCAACTGACTTTTGTGATGACAGTGGCCAAAACTGCCATTGAATTGTCATTGTCACGCCCATCATCATGACCCTTCCCTACATGAGCATCGCTTTCTCTGGTTTACAAGTCACCTTTTGATGCTTGATCTCATTTACCCCACGAAGTACAAATGTACCTCTTCCAGCGGTTACTACATATGTATAACCGGAGCCCTCTTTTCCTGGAGGAGGCTGGAACTGCCATCAGAACACACAACGAGACTTACATTTCAAGTACTTTGAAGGGGCTCTGTAAACTTTGTCTCCAACATTAAAGGGAGTGGGGAGCCTCTATGAATGTGTTTTATTTCCTGTTAGTTTGAACTGCTAACCACTATTAATCCAAGTTTAAACAACGGCCATGCATACGGTTTTTATTTTCCATTTCCCTTTCTCTACTGTCTACATTTCCTTCCTTTATTTTTGTTTGATTGGCATTTGGGAAATTGGGATTATTCCCAAATTAATAAGCCTTTACTGTGAAAACAGGATAAAACCTAAAAATTAGAAACATGAGGGGCACCTGGGTGTCTTAGTCAGTTAAGCATCTGACTCTTGATTTCCACTCAGGTCATGATCTCACAGTATGTGAGTTCAAGCCCTGTGTCAGGCTCTGCACTGACAGTGAAGAGCCTGCTTGGGATCCTCCCTCTATCTCTATGCCTGTCTGTCTCACACGCACAAAATAAGTACTACATAAACAAACTTTAAAAATTTATTAAAAAATTGGAAGCATGAAAATCAAATATTCAAAGATGATTAAATGTAGGCATTGATTTTCTCAAAAAGATGTCCTAAAACTGCCAAACTTTTGGTCCAAAAGCATTATTTATATTACTTAAAACACTCTGTTATTTCTAGATTGCCCAAAAATAAAAATACCCCATCCCCAAACTTACTCCAAATTTTAGTTGTCCAATCATTTCTCGTGTCATTTCTTTTACTCTTTTTCTCCCAGATTAAAAAAAAAACTTCTTTGGGTTGGATTGCTGTTTAGCTCTGGTGAAGATGAAACCCTGTATGGATCTCGGAGTTGTCTTTCTAAGAAACATTAGGATCTAGGACCCTCATTTGGGTCTCTGAGGTTACCTTGAATTACATTCAGGAAAACAGAAGTCTTTATTACACTTATTTATTTTTAAAGATCTATGTGTGTGTGTGTGTGTGTGTGTGTGTGTGTGTGTGTGTGCATGTAATCTCTGTACCCAAAGTGGGCCTCAAACTCCTGACCCTGAGATCAAGAGTTGCATGCTCTCCTAACTGAGCCAGCGAGGCGCCCTAAGACAGAAGTCTTTAGACAGGAAATGATACTGCTTTCCTCCTGCCGCCACGTTCTCATACTTCCTGATCATCTTATGGGATTTCTGTGGAGAACACAGAGCTATTTTCCAACTGTATTCATAATTTAGTGGAATGGGGGGCAGAGTCTTCCTCTCACTGGCCACTCTTGCTTGACTTTTATAATGCTTTGTTGGGGTGATGGAGGGATTATTTGAAGTGTAAAGGCTCTATTGGCCTCTCTCTGCCTCAGTGCCCTTGGGCTTAAGTGGTCAGTTCCTTAGTTTCTCCATGGCTATCTTGTCATTCTTCATTGGTTCTCTGCCTGGTTTTTATATAGCAAGTGATAGGGAACAAAGCCCAGTGCATAAAATAGAAATTTGGACTGCTCTGTTCTTGATGTTTGCCTAAACATCAAGACATTGCTGCTGCCCACTCTTTTTAAAAAACATGAACCTTCTCTGTGGGTGTTGATTTTACAGCTCACATCTCATTCTTCCTCATCTGTTTTAGCCCATTGGCTTGCTCGCATTGTCAAAACGAAACCTGTCTGGTAAAAGGAGGGTAGCCACATCCTGCCAAATCAGCAGACTCTGGGCTTGGAAGTCCATGATGGTTACATTGTCATTCTGTCTTTTATTTTTCTCTCTTCTCCTTATCTTCCAGCTTCTGATTATGGGCTGTTTCTCTCAGATGAAGACCCCAGGAAAGGAATTTGGCTGGAAGCAGGCAGAACACTGGATTACTACATGTTGCGAAATGGGGTATGCTGTAGATGTCATGTTTTTTGTTTTTGTTTTTTTGGTCACTTTGTCTCGGCTTTCCATAGAGGCCAATATATTAGTATGCCTCAAAGCAAAAGGGAGACCCGGCAATCTGTTTTGCTTCAAGGGCAACTTATTCATAGTTTTGATGTAACGTACTCTGTAAGGGTTGTACAGGTAGTGATAGAAAATATCAGCAGTCCAAATTCTTGAAACTCCACAGAGTAATTAAAGCAGCTTGGGGTTAGTGCTTACAGTTGTTAGTACATGCCATGGTTGGACTTGGTAGTTACGAAATAAAACACAGCATCTTTCTGTATAGGAAGTATCCCAGTGACTGATAATAAAAGGTAAGGGTAAATCAGTGGCGAAAAAAAAAAGTCCTAAAGGTAGTCAGATACTGAATATTAATCAGAATTCTGTTTTTTTTTTTTAAGAAAATCCATATTAGAGGTAAGCTTAATAACAATCAGTAACAGTAACAAAAAATGATTTTGTTGGTAAGTATAGAGAGGTAATGAGTAAAAAGTGTTGTATAGTCTGCTCAGTTTAACGTCTGAGAGAATGGGTGTTAGCGTATGGAATGCAGATATCAGACTGTTGAGTATTCCATAAAGTACCAAGTAATTTTCCGTTGCATAATTCTATCGTTAAGAAATAAAGTTAAAAAAAGGTGTCTCATTTAAAAGTGACTTCCAAGCCCACTACCCCTGTTTGATCTTGGCATTATGGTGCAAATCACTTCTCTGGGGTCTGATGCCACCACTGTAAAGAAACATGGGGGCATTATTTATTCCTTCGTGACATATGTATTAGAAACTGCTTATAACTGTAAGATAATTGGAGAAGCACACCACTGTCTTTTTCAATGACAAGTAGGAATTTGCCTCTGCTAATACTCTTCAAAGCAGATCATGCACAGTCTTTCAGGAAGACATCAGCTACTTTAAATTAACAGAGGTTAGTTTTCAAGAACCGTAAGCTAGAAAAAGTACTTCTCTGGGCACAGTTTCACTATCAGATTTTTAAGAAACCTTTATGGAAGCAGTTAATTGTTAGCATGGGAGTTTCTGTGTTAGTGGCAAAAATCTCATGAAAACTTAGCAGGAGGAAATCAGAGTGCTAGGAAAAATTAAATTTTTTTACAGAAGAGGGTCCAAGTTGATGACCTAATTTCCCATGTAGTGTGAAAAGCTGGTGTGGTTCTGCCCTAGGATATTTTGGAATATAAAAAGAAACAGAGACCTCAGAAAATCCGGATGCTGGATGGATCCGTGAAAACGGTGATGGTGGATGACTCTAAGACCGTTGGGGAGCTCCTGGTTACCATTTGCAGCAGGATCGGTGAGTATTGGCATGCCTGGGTTCCAGTTTTTGTTTTGCCATTAATTACATGCCTGTTCCTTTTTCATCCCCATTTGGTGTCTTACCCACTGATTTCCTCCCATTCCTGAGACACTGTTCTCTAAATATGTAAACCCACTAACTGTTATTGTAAACACATGAACGTCTCACTGAGTCAAAACTGAGAGATTTTATTTCCCTTTCAAAAACAAAAGGAACTTTTTTTTTTTTGAGCAGAAATATATCCCTTTGTTATCTCTCAGTATCTTTTTTTAAGATAAAATTTACTGTCAAGTTGGCTAACATACAGTGCACACCGTGTGCTCTTGGGTTTTGGGAGTAGATTCCCGTGATTCATCGCTTACATACAACACCCAGTGCTCATCCCAACAAGTGCCCCCTCGGTGCCCGTCACCCATTTTCCCCTCCCCCACCCCCCCATCAACCCTCAGTTTGTTCTCTGTATTTAAGAGTCTCTCAAGGTTTGCCTCCCTCCCTCTCAGTAACTATTCAAAAGGAACCTTTTAATTGAAGATAGTATGTTTCAAATCCTATAATTTAGTTTCCTGCCCATGGCTGAGCTTCTGTATAAGCATTACTGACATCCAGTATTTCCTTGAAGACTGATAGGGACAGCCCATACAATTGATTGCTACACAACTTTTCTTCTTGTAGCTTCTCTTAATGCCCTCGGAGAACAAGTGCGTCTGCTTTTTGCATGAAGCCCTTCAGATGTTTGGAGAAAGTAGGCTGGCCTGTCTTAGTCTTCTCTCCATGCAAAGGAAGACCTGCTCTTTCAGCCACTGCTTGGTTGACATTGCCTTGCCTTGTTCTGCATGATCTCTACTCCATACTTGTTTGTCGAAAACTAGGAGAATCGAATGTGACCTTTTAAACATGGCTTCATTAGCTGAAAAGCCACCCTTTTGGCCAGTTTCTCGATGTGTGCTCCATGGGTGGCTCCCTGATCCTTTGCTACAAGGGGTGGCTCTGAGTACCACAGGGTGCCTGGCTGGAAGGAGTGACAGTTTCATAATCCCTGGTAATTGTAACCTCATTTCTATTTTTAGGAATAACGAACTATGAAGAATATTCTTTAATCCAAGAAACGATTGAGGAAAAGAAAGAGGAAGGGACGGGTACGCTAAAAAAAGACAGGACACTGTTGCGAGACGAGAGGAAGATGGAGAAGCTGAAGGCAAAGCTCCACACGGATGATGACCGTGAGTGTCTGAGAAGGAAATGTGGGCCAGGCGCAAGAGGGGCCTCACCTACCTCCCTTCACCTGTGGGACCCAGGGCAGGAGTTTTCTGTTGATTCATTCCCTCTATAAATATCTTGGTCTGTGGCACTAAAAGACCTTAAAGAAGGGGAAAAAATGACTCTGGTGCCATTTCACATCGAAAAAAGTAATCTCATAAACAAATTATTTTCACACTGTTTTCTAAAGAAGCTTACTATTTGTTTGAACTGGGGTCCAAACAAGGTTGGATGATGTGACACCTCTTTTAGTCTCCAACTTTGCCTCCATCTCTCTCTCTCTTTCTCTTTCTTTTTTTTTTCCTTGCAGTTTCTGGGAAGAAAAAAGCAGATAGTTATTTACATAGAGTTTTCTACAATCTGGATTTTATTGGTTGTGGTATCAGCTAACATGTACTTCTGTCTCTTGTAACCCCTGGGATCTGGAGACTTGATCAGATTCGTGTGTGTGTGTGTGTGTGTGTGTGTGTGTGTGTATACATTTAAAGTAAAGACTCCTTCTGTGGTGTAGTGTACATCCAGCAGAAGGTTGTATCTGGTTTTTGTCCTTTTTTGTGATGTTAATAGCCATCAGTGACCATTGCTGACATCCATTATTTCTTAGAGGTTACAAAATGGTAATTATATCATAGGAAAGTTGTCCTCTGTGGTCACACAGTTAATATTTGGAAAAGCCAATATGTACACCCCGTGTGTCCCCAAAGCCTATGCTACGTGCACCTGGTTGCAGGACATTCCCCATCCCACCGAGGATCATGCACAGTTTACGTAGACCTTTCCAGGCTCCTTCTTTCATTGTCCTTGCTGCTGCATTGGGAAGATGACATCGTTGTCATTACGTTTATTGATCTTCAGTGGGGCTTTCATTTCCTCTGACCCTTTCTCCATTCTTTTTTTTTTTTTTTTCACCTCATTTGATTTCCAGTTGCATATTTCTTTCCGAGTGAGATGATGGTAGACAAATCCTGAGGATTTTTATAATGTGCATGATACTCTCTCAGGTTCTGCAGGAGATGAGATCACTCCTGCACATTCCCTGTGCTGAAGTTGGTTATAACCCAGTGAGGCTTGTAATGCTTTCTTATTCACAAGTTGTGTGCTAAGCCCAGGGAGGCTTTTGGGAGTGAGAGCTGTAGAAAATATAGAGGGGTGATCCATTCCTGTGCACCCAGATAACAGGTGAGCATTTTCTGGGATGAGATTCAAGCTGGGCCACAGGCAGGGTTCTACCATATCCCTGATCCCTCAGTGTCCTGCCCTTCCCTCCCCCTTCCCTCCCCATGACTTTTATTTTCCTCCTCTTTTCTGCCTAGGGGTGGAGGTAACTCCTGATACTCAGTTTATAAATTATTTCACATAATGAGACTGAAGTATCCAGTATTGACTTAAAGGAAAATGCTAACTTGGCTGTCTTGGCATAAAGCATTGATTTTCTTATGACTGTGGGGCTTCAACGAACTTGAGGAATGGCTGGGAATTTGCTCTCCTTTGGTGTTTGGTGCGTCACATGGTACATGATGGCATATGTGAAATTATTTTGCAAAGTTAAAAAGCACAGTTCTAATAGAAGTACTTATAACTGAATATCGGTGTTCCAGAAATCCGCTTCTCTTTTGATAAATCCCTTCAAACTAAGAGGAAGAATGAACCCAGTTCTTAGATCTGTCTTGTTGTGTTGCAGTAAATTGGCTGGATCACAGCCGAACATTCAGAGAACAAGGGGTAGATGAACATGAAACGTTGCTGCTTAGAAGGAAGTTCTTCTACTCCGATCAGAATGTGGACTCGAGAGACCCTGTGCAGCTGAACTTGCTTTATGTTCAGGTACAGCATTTAATACTCACTGAAGGTGGGGAGACTTCAAGAAGCTACTGGCTTGTGGTGAAGAGACACTCAGCTATGGCCTCCATGGTGTTTGTGGCACGTGGTTTCCATTGGGCACTGTTGAGGAATTCCTCACATGTTTGGTTATGGTGCCTTTCTTTGGCATCTCAGATTGGGACCCTGTGGCTGGTACTATCTCTCTGTCTCTTTTCCTGACTTTAAGGCACTTAACTCGCTCACTATTGAACTAGAGCTTTCTTTGCTAGTGTCTTGAAATACATGTGAATGTTGGCCAAAAAAATCCATATTTCTCATTATTAAAAGACACTCTCTTCATAACCTTTTATGTCTTTACCGTTAACCTATTGTCGAAACTCAGACAAGTCATTGAACTTTTCAGAGCTCGCACTTTGCTAACATGGAAGACGTTGGCTTCACACCAGATGGTCTCCAGTCTTTCTTTGGCTCAAGGAAAACCTCCCTCTTTCTTCTTAGATTCTTTCCTTCCCTCCTTCCCTTTCCTATCCTTCCATTTATCTACTTATCTGCCCTTAGAAATAATGCAGGGATCAGCAAAATGCCGCCATAGCATTGGCTATGTTTGTAAATAAAGTTTTATTGGAATACAGCTCATTTGTTTGTGTTACACACTGGTGAACTCCTTCAGTATCTCGTCACTTTTACTTATTTTCTGCAGCTATTCTCATGTTTCAGTGGCAGAATTCAATAGTTGTTACAGAGACCACATGACCTTCAAGGTCTAATATGTTTACTGTCTGGCCTTTTGACGGGAAAAGTTTGCTAGAAGGAAAGAAGATGGCAAGGCAATAAGAAAATGCTTGTTGGTTAAAGGCTCAGAGCCATAGCTTAGAGCACCTGTTGGAGAGTGGTCTGGGGGTCACCTAACTAGAGAAAGAAAAGACAGAAGAATAAATAGCAGTGATGGGTCAGGAACAGGGAGAAAGTCTTCAGACATAGTAAGTTCCTGATTCTGGGACTGTGCAATTTGCTTATTTCCCTTAAATGTCTGTAGTATTGAGTTACTGTCATTGGAGTTCTCTCTCCCCCTGCCAACAACGTGTATTACATTGGCCTTTTTCTGGGGATGGAATTGGGTTGATTTTGCCTCTAGTTAATTTTTCTCTTGCCTCTTTATTTTTCATACTCACTTCTGAAGCTTTAGTTTTAATATACCGCATACTGCTGATGCATTCTATCTATAGGCAATTTGGGGTAAGGACTTGTTTTCCTTTTGTTTTAATCCTGTTGTGCTACAGTCACCTGCAGAGTCCTGAGTGCATCCCATTTGGCTGGCACTTTCCCCTTGCTCCACAGGGAGGGTGTGCTCAGATGAAGAATTGTGTCCCTGGAGAGTTTGCCTTGTTCCCCCAAGCTCCTGATGCTTTCCTCTTCCTCTTGTGTTTCAGGCTCGGGATGATATCCTGAACGGCTCCCACCCTGTCTCCTTCGAGAAAGCTTGTGAGTTTGGAGGATTTCAAGCCCAGATACAATTTGGACCTCATGTGGAACATAAACACAAGCCAGGATTCTTAGAGTAAATAACCTTTTGTTTTTTTTCTTTTGCTTTTCTTGTTCTCTGCTCTTCTTTTCAGTGTTTTTGAGCCATATACATAAAATATATACCCTAGTTTCAGTCAATTGTGAGGTTATTAGCTTTTCCTCAGTTGAGTATAAGATCAAATCTGTGGTCTTTGGGAAAAGCAGGAGGCCTGGAAATTTAGTGCTGGGATGACTATGGAGGCTACTGCTCCAAGTTGGGCTGTGGAGCTTCTATGGAAACCATAGAATCTGTAGCGCTCTGCTTAGATATTGTCTAGTCTGTCCTAGGATATCTTGGGAGTTCCCCAGCGAGCTCAGGCGCTCCATCTTCTGAAACCTCTCCCATCAGAACATCCCTTTTTCACACTGGGCCAGATTTTGTCCTCTTGAATTTCTTTGCAAGACTCTCCTATATTAGAACAACAGAGCATAAAAGAGCTTCACATTCTTTATTACAGTATGAGGAAATCTCTGTTGCTCTGAAAGTGTGGGATACACAGTAAATACTTCACTCTTCAGGGCGCCTGGGTGGCTCAGTAGGTTGAGCGTCCGACTTTGGCTCAGGTCGTGATCTCATGGTTCCTGGGTTTGAACCCCTTGTCTGGCCCTGTACTGACAGCTCAGAGCCTGGAGCCTGCTTCAGATTCTGTATCTCCCTCTCTGTCTGACCCTCCCCTGCTTACTCCCTCCCACCTACCTACCTACCTACCTACCTTCCTTCCTTCCTTCCTTCCTTCCTTCCTTCCTTCCTTCTCTTTCTCTCAAAAAAATATAAACAAGCATTTAAAAAAAATTTAAATACTTAACTCTTCCACACATCTGGTCTTTGGCTGTCATGCATAAAATGATGGGGTGTTTGGGGGGAGGACTCAGTACTTGGGGATTTAAGAGAAAGCACCTTTACAGATACATTATGGCCCCACAGAACATGGGCCTTAGGGTTGAATTTCCTAGAAATGCCCAACAGGACAGACCCAGCCATACTTAGGCTGCTTTAGTTCAAAGTGATCTTGCCCTGTGTTTTGATCAGCTTCTCCAAGGGTTTTGTGTATTTCTTCCTCTGGTAATATTTCTTTACCTATTCCCCCCCCACCCCCCCGCCACCTCTTCTTCTTCCTCTTAGCACAGTTGAAACATTTGGCTGAGCAACCCCTTCCCCAATATCCAGAGTGTCTTGACATCAATATCCTGCTGTCATCTAGAATGCAGCTTGTAGAGGCTTTGGTAGTGGGACCTGAGCTGAATGCCAGCTGGGGGCAGACGTCACTTGTCTGTAGGATATGCCAAAATGAGATGTGTTGAGTAGGGCATCAACTGCATTGTGTTCAAGTACATTGAGGAGAAAGGATAACATAGATGCCAACTTGTCCCTTGATCCAACTTTAACTTTGGTGGGAAGTAACTGGGACCAGCATATGTCCTAGAGTAAGAAGAAAACCTGACTTCTTTGACAGAGGTGACAGAGGTGCTTGGACAACGTAGTGTTTGTGCTAAACTGAGTTGTTATCCAAAACAAAACAAAACAAAACACCCTCTCCCCTTATGTTAATGAACCCCAAGGAACCTATCCAATGTGTTTCTTTGGCCTACAATATAGGCCTTGAGTGACCTTGAGTCTGAGAATGGCCCTACACATGTCGTGTCACTGACTTTGTTTTGTATTTTCCAAACAAGTCCTATGGCCGAGTGTTCCCAAGGGCCCGTTACTACCCAGTCGGTCTGCTTCCTTCCTGCAGGAACCACGGGAAGTTTTGCCTTTCTCTGTTCTGTGACACCCCAGATGCCTTACTTGTGTTGGGATTCCAAATGATATCAGAGCATTGGTATTTCTCTTACAGTGTCTCCTGCAGTTTGGAGGCCTCTGGAAAACCTCATACTTAGACTCCAGTAAAAGATGCCCCTTGTCTTACTCTGTGGTAACGAAGGTTAAGCAATCGTATTCAGTCTGTTTCGTTTTTCTGAGATTATGGTAAGAAGCTCATGCCTGTAGTGGTATGTGTATCCTTACTCAGATTCCAAATTAAAACAAGCTTATTATGCCTAGTGGCAATTATTTTTCCTTATGAATTTGATTTACTTTTTAATTAGACCAAATCTAGTCTAGGTAGTGAGGCATTTTCATTTTATGTAGATGTTTAATTGTATACATTATTGCATATACTGTTCAGGTAAAACTTCCTGAGGATATTCGTCTCCTTTTAATTAAAACAAAACAATGGGGTCACATTTCCCTGACTGTGTGTTGGAAATTCAGAATGTTTTCAGGGATAATAAGTCTGAGCTGTCCCTGGTGACTGGCTGGGCCATTTTTGCCAGCCTTTGTTTTTTCCCACCTGGCTCTCCTATGTACTATGCGCTTGAACGAATTCAGAGTTGAAAAAAAAAAAAAAAAGGTGAAGAGGTTAGACATGTCACAGAGCCAGGTTAAAGATCCATCCAGGCCACAATATCAGCCACATAGCTTCTCAATAAGGTACATTAGTGAGTATATTTCTTTCACTGTTTAAAAAATTTGTACAGCACTTTTGCTCAAAGTCTGCCTGCTCTGGACCTTTCTGTGAGGTCTGCCACACCTTTCTTCAGATCCTTTAATGGCTTCTGGACTCAGTACCAGCTTGGTGAAGGTATTTATTTAGAACAATGGAAATCGGAGACTCTGGAAGATTTTCAGTTTTCAGAGATTTAAGGATTATTCAATGGCTCCTGTCTGCTCTGCGTATGGGGGAAATAGATGCAAGAGAGACAGAGACAGAAATAAGACACAGAGCCATGGAGAGCTAGAATCCAGAAAACAGCCACTTGTCCCAGATCGAGTCTGATGTGCTTTATCTCCATGACCCTTTGCTTCAGGTCCTCTGCAAAGAGCCCCAGAAAGGGATATTTTATCAGAGCTGAAATAGACCCAGCACAATCCAATAATCATATGCATACTTGATGCTCTTCTGTGGTAAGAAAATGCTTGCAGAGAGCATGCCATCTGGTATTCTTTCACTCCATGAGGACTTCATATGTGTGTTCTATTGTGCCAGGTATAGGACGACTTAGGATGTGTGTTCTATTGTGCTGGGTATAGGGCAGATAGGAAAATATATGCTAATTCCTTGCTGTTTTTGAGGCTATAGTCTCCTTGGCAAATCCACATGAAATTGTTACTATGGAGAGGTGAAACTTGGCTCTGATTTTAACTATGTTTTGAATGCAGTATGGTCTATTTAGGATTTCAAAAGTTGCAGTGCAGGCTATAGAGACTGCTGTGAATTATTTCAAGAAAGGTGGCAAAGGTATGGTGCCAGAAGCAATGTTGATGAAAGAATTTAGCAGAATACAAGGCAAATGTAAAGAACAATTAGCTCAAAACAGCAGTAACACCAAAACCAGTGTGATAATGACGAACTGCAGGCCCCTTAAAAACATGGTGGAAAACTCGAAAAAGTGATCAGAGTCAAAGCCTTCTATGGATCTTACTGTTATCAAAGAAGGTAAGATGCACTGATAAACTTTAGACTTTGAATCAAGTGTGTGTGATAAAACTGAGGACAGTTCCAGGTGATGGGTATAGAGTGTTCACTGTATAATTCTTTCAACATTTTCTGTGTTGGAGATTTTTCATAATAAAATGTTGGGGAAAGATTCGCAGCTTCAAAGAATAGGAGTAGATGGCATAACTTCCAAACCAGTGCCAAGGAGGAAGAGCAGAGAGGAGATACAAACAACTTGACCAATGCAAGAGTAGGTGAGCCAGATGGATTATGGAAACACACCCTATGGTATATAAGATGTACAAATTAAGGGAAATACTTCTAAATATTGGACATCCTAGCAAGAAAAAATAAATCAAACTATTAATGGAGGCTCTCATATAGCTCTGTACTATTTCTAAAAGACACACATTTTAAGGACAGAAGAAAGGTTAAAGGCGTATAGAAAATAATGCCCTAGGAAACTAGTTAAAGCTCGAGAAGCTGTATTTAATGTCACACAAAATAGGACTTAAGACCAAAAAAACTGAAGTAGAGACAGAGAAGGCCATTATAAAGATAGAAGGACCAATTCACCAGGATGATAAGTTGTGAAACCTGTGTGCACCTGACATTAGTTTAAAATAATTAAAGGAAAAAGACAGTATTACAAGGAGAATTTCAGATATACATTTTTAGTGGAACAATTGAGTGTGCTTTACTCAGAGAGTGCAAAGTAAAACAAGATGAGAATAAAAGATTTTAGTCAAGAGAAAGTAATGGAATAGAAATCATAGAATCAACACAACCCAAAGCTGCTGCTTTGGTAAAATTAATATGTTAATCTCTGGCAAGTTTGATCAAGAAAAAAGAAAAGTAAAAAAAGGCAAAAAAAAAATTATTGGTAATGAAAATGAGGCAGAACTTCAGATAAACTCGTTTTAAAAATCCTAAGAGAATGAAATGAAAGCTTGAAGCCAAAAAACTAAAAAATAAATTGAAAATAGACACAAAAAGGATGCTGAGAAAATCTGAGTAGATCACTAAACTTGAAAGAAATTGCCTTATCAGTTGAAAATTAACCACACAAAACAACAAAATGAAAACTAGGATCAAGGCTATTTTATATTAATTTTGTTTCCCTTCTCTTACGTTCATCTGTTGTGTGTCTTAAAGTCCTCATATGAGTGAAGTCATATGATATTTGTCTTTCTCGGACTAATTTCACTTAGCATAATACCCTCTAGTTCCATCCACGTAGTTGCAAATGGCAAGATTTCAGTCTTTTTGATAGCTGAGTAGTAATACTCCATTGTCTGTGTGTGTGTGTGTGTGTGTGTGTGTGTGTGTGTACACACATACATACATATATACATACATATCACATCTTCTTTATCCATTCATCCATCGATGGATGTTTCATCCATCGATGGATGTTTGGGCTCTTTCCATACTTTGGCTATTGTTAATAGTGCTGCTATAAACATTGGGATGCATGTGCCCCTTCAAAACAGCATATCTGTATCCCTTGGATGAATACCCAGTAGTGCAGTTGCAAGGTTGTAGGGTAGTTCTATGTTTTTTTTTGAGGAACCTCCATACTGTTTTCCAGAGTGGCTGCACCAGCTTGCATTCCCACCAGCAATGCAAAAGATATCCTCTTTCTCCGCATCCTCGCCAACATCTATTGTTGCCTGAGTTGTTAATGTTAACCATTCTGACAGGTGTTAGGTGGTATCTCATTGTAGTTTTGATTTGTATTTCCCTGATGGTGAGTGATGTGGAGCATTTTTTCGTATGTCAGTTGGCCATCTGGATGGTGAGTGATGTGGAGCATTTTTTCGTATGTCAGTTGGCCATCTGGTCTTCTTTGGAGAAGTGTCTATTCATGTCTTTTGCCCATTCCTTCACTGAATTATTTGTTTTTTGGGTGTTGAGTTTGATAAGTTGTTTATAGATTTTGGATACCAACCCTTTATCTGATATGATGTTTGCAAATATCTTCTCCCATTCTGTCAGTTGCCTTTCAGTTTTGCTGATTGTTCCCTTTGCTGTGCAGAAGCTTTTTATTTTGTTGAGGTCCCAGTAGTTCATGTTTGCCTTTGTTTCCCTTGCCTCCGTAGATGTGTTGAGTAAGAAGTTGTGGCCAAGATCAAAGAGGTTTTTGCCTGTTTTATCCTCAAGGATTTTGATGGCTTCCTGCTTACATTGAGGTCTTTCATCCATTTTGAGTTTATTTTTGTGTATGGTGTAAGAATGTGGTCCAGGTTCATTCTTCTGCATGTCGCAGCCCAGTTTTCCCAGCACCTGTTTTGCCTGCCCTCCAACCCCTCCCATCTCTGGTAATCCACAGTTTGTTTCCTGTATCTGTGAGTTTGTCTTGTGTGTGCATTCGTTGTTTAGATTCCATTTGTAAGTGAAATCATATTTGTCTTTCTCTGACTTAGTGATAATATCTTCTAGATCTATCCATGTTGTTGCAAATGGTAAGATTTCATTCTTTTTTGTGTTTGGTTGAATAATATTCCATTGTGTACATATACACCACATCTTCTTGATCCATTCATCCATCGATGGACACTTGGATCACTTCCATATCTTGGCTATTATAAATAATGCTGCAGTGAACATAGGGATGCCTACATCTCGTTGAATTGGTATTTTTGTTTTCTTCCATTAAATACCCAGAAGTGGAATTGTTGAATTGGATTGGTGAAGGAGATTGAGATACAGGCTTTCAGTTATCAAGTAAATAGGTCATGGGATGTAAAACATAGTATAGGGAATATGGTCAATAATATTGTAATAATTTTATATGGTGACAGATGGTCTTACAGTGGGGTTCACTTTGTAATTTGTAAAAACACTGAATCACTATGATGTACATCTGAAACTAATAGGATATTGTATGTTAATCATATGTGAGTAAAAAAAAAAAACTTATAAGATTATATGTATTTGTCAATATAACCATCAAAAAGTAACATGCACCAGTCAA
The DNA here is from genome assembly GCF_028018385.1 of Neofelis nebulosa. NCBI lineage: Eukaryota > Metazoa > Chordata > Mammalia > Carnivora > Felidae > Neofelis > Neofelis nebulosa. The sequence goes on along the minus strand of NC_080788.1, from coordinate 42,967,569 downwards.
GCCTGAAGAATGACGAAGGCTAATTGAAGGACTCACATAAGTACCCAATTTCTTACAAAGCTATAGTAATCAAAATACTCTATTACTGATGCTGGGTGATAAGAGTTCTACAGGTTGATAAACCTATAAGAGTGAAGCTCCACAGTGTGGAAGAGGAAATTTGCATATTTGCAAAGCACACTACAAACAACACATTAATATCCAGAAATCATTAAGAAAAGAAAAAACTAAGGAAATGACCACCCTGGATAGCAATAGGTACTTGAGAAAAGAGGAAACTCGACTGACTTATAAAGATAGGGAAAAATACTCAGTCTCGTAAGTAAACCAAATGCAAAATCAATAAGGGTATAGCATTTTGTGTCCATTAGATGGGGCACAAATTTAAATGTATGAAAACATCGAAGTGCTTTACACTTCAAGAAACAAGACATTTCAGAAAATGAACCTGTTGAATTAAAAAATACACACAAAGAGAAACAGAATATGTTGTTTATAGATACAAGGAGGTGAAGAAACATAATCAAATATGCATGGGAACTATAAGGAAGTGAATATAGTTAGGGAGAGAAAGAAGGGTGGTATAGGACTTCAGATAAATCTATAATTTCTCTTTAAAAACAGGTAGCAGTCAGAAAGCAAATATGACCACATGATTGGTATATTCCCAATGTTTCTGCAATTAACAGTTCTTTAAAAAAGAAAAACGCAAATAGTCTGTGAGGTGACAAAAGCTTGGATTCACTGAGGTTGAACATATAACATCTGGCGAAGGCAAAATTAACAGGCCTTGGAGTTCACACAAGGTTCCACGGTGCTTGTGCTGCAGGGGGAGATAGCCAGTGGTTGGGCACGGGAAGGTGGGTAACAAGTGAGGACCCCTCTCAGCCTTGAGGACCATAGCCCTTTGTCTTGTGGGCATGTGCCTTGGATGTGTTCTATTGAGAAAACAAAGCAACTCAGGCTCTGAATCTCTGTTGAAGAAATCAGAGTGGACTTGGAAGTTTTTCACCACAAACTCAACATAATTCTCTCGTCAACAAGCAAAGCTTTTGACACAGTAGGAGGCCTCGAGTCAATTTTTCTCTTGGCGTTTGTTCAAACTCCTATTCCTTCTTTGGACTTGGTCTTTGGAATAATTTGGCTGTGGATTGTGTTTTCAAACTAACGGTGAAGGAGGCATTTCAGCTTGTTTTTTTTTTTTAATTTTTTTTTAACATTTATTTTTGAGAGACAGAGACAGAGCATGAGTGGGGGAGGGGCAGAGAAAGGGAGAGACACAGAAACTGAAGCAGGCCTCCAGGCTCTGAGCTATCAGGACAGAGCCTGATGTGGGGCTTGAACTCATGGTCCGTGAGATCATGACCTGAGCCAGAGTCGGATGCTTAACCCATTGAGCCACCCAGGAGCCCCTTAGCTTGTGTTTTTCATCCGTTCTGTCTTACCTCCTGTTCCTTACCATTACCAGCCCGTAGTTTCTTTAGTGTTTGCCTCTGTCATTATGTGCCTGACAGCCTAGGACTCTCCTATTGCTTTCAGAAGGCCATGACTGTCCAGTGGTGCCTTCATGTTCCCCTTTAGCAGCAGCCTCCTAAAGCTGGTGCCTACCTCCCTAACTACTTTCAGACTCCAGGACTTTCAAACCGGTTGCTGTCTGCCCCAAGTTGCCTCTGAGCCCCTGAACAGGTTCCAGTCCTTAGACAAAAGGGCATAGCGATTGGTTCGGGAGCTTGGAACTGCTGTGTGGCTGAGGTTAGGTCCTCAAACCCTTTCCCTAGCTGCTTCCATGCCATCTCCTCTCTACACTTCTTACCACTTTAAGTGTTTCCCAGCTCAAAAGATGTTTCCTTCCTCCCCTGTCATCACCACAGTTAGCCAGGATTTAACCAGTACCCTCGATTGCACGGATATATTCGTCTTTGACTCTGGCTTCAAATTCTAGTGTGTCTGATTCCATCACTTGAGCTTTCAGCCCACAGTGTTAGTGGTTCTCCAAATTCAGCATACATCACAGTTGTGTGGAGGGCTCGTTAAAACTCACAGTGCAGGGCTTTGCTTCCAGAGCCCCTCATTCGGCAGGTCCAGAATGAATCCTGAAATTTGTCCCTCCTGAGCCATTTCCAGATAGTGCTGATGCTGATGGTCCTGGGACCAGGCTTTGAGAACTTTAGGTGCTATCAAATTTGAAATGTTGTTGCTGGCCATGTGGTGATTTACCATGAAGGTTGCACTTAGTAAACCTGGGTGTTACAGTGTCCTGTGGGTGACACTGCCCCCTGCTTATACCCTTCTGCTTTCCCTCCCCTCTAAGTCTCCACCCTTTGCTGGGTAAACACCTGACTGCTTTGTGTGTTCCTTTCTGAGAAATAACACTCCTAGGAAGGAATCTATCTACTTTGCAGATGATCGCACCAGCTTAGAGAATGGTGACTTGGCTGTGCTCATGCACTTGGGGCAGCTCAGAGACCAGTGAGAAGCAGGTCCACATTTCTCAAAATCAAAGCTGACTCATATACTTGTATACGTCTTGCCAGCCCATAGAATATCTTTAAGATCCCTCTTTTGGAATTTCTTGAAGAAGCAGCTTTAATTTTATATTAAAAAAAGTGAATATCTAGATTTGAGTCTAGACCCTGCTCCCCCAAATGTGTTGATTGAATTCCCCTTGTTCAGTGGTTTCTGGACATTTCTCAAAATTGCTACTGCTATGGTAAGTTTCATCATTACATGACTTGGTGTTTCTCGTGTTTTATTCTTTGTGTCAAGGTTCTGAAATACTGATCACGTGGTAGCTTTGTCGATTAAAGGATAACTTGGAAGGATCAGAGTGTTGAGTGGCTAGGAGTGTGGTGTCTGGAGACCATAGAAGAGGCTTAAGTTATTGGTTGTGGTTAAGGACAATATAGCATCACTGAACCTCATTTTTCATGTACAAAATAGGATATTTTCTTCCAAGGGCTTTTGTCAGAATTTAATTAATCTACTTACATATGTAAGGCACCTGAAACAGTGTTTGACTTTAATAAACAGCAGCTATTAACAGAAATCCTCTATCAACATAGTTTTAGACTGTTGATAATTCAAAAAGACATTTAAAGTACAGAATACAGGATATCTACATCTCTGAAACCCTAAAATTAAACTTGCAACTTCTGCGTTCACTTGCTCGTCTTTTGATGAAAGACCAAAGTTTTTTCTTGTTGCGGATCCCCTTGGTTAGGGTTCTTTTGATGTTTTCTTTGGATGAACCCCGTCACCTAGGAGAGAATTGAAAGACAATCCTGAAGCAATCCAAAGATGAGCTATTTTTAGATTTTTGTGGTTTCCTCTTTTCAGTATTTTACAGTTGTCTCACATCTAGTAACTTTTTAAAAATGTTTACCTTTCTTAAGCATTCAGTAGCTTTCTTTTTGTACCAGGTTAGCAGTTTCTGGGTGGTGCTGGCTTATTACATTATCATGTGATGCATGGTCAGCAGCAAGGGTGGACAACAAACACAGCTGAGTTGGCCACTGGCTACAGACTTTCAATTTCCCATTGATCTTGGGGTGTAAGAAGAAGAGCTCAAATTAGCCAGCCATCCTAGCGAAATGAAGGATAAGTGCACCCAGAAAAAGGTGTTCTTTAAAAGGCTCGGGGTAAGGAGGTTTGGAGGAGGAGACTGCTACCCTTTTAAGAAGGGAATATTGAAGGATGCAGTAGGAGGGACTTTGCTTGGCCAGAGCCTGCTTAATTAAGAGAAAAATGTCCAATCAGGTTTGACAATCTGACCCATTTTCTCAAAGAAGGCTGACAGATTTCACTTGCATGCATGTCCCAGATGCTTAGGAGCTTTCCAAGCTCGGGTTTGGTAATCACAACAGCAACTGGGCTGGAACTGCTGCATTGCTGGCTGGCAGGCAGGGGTGACAGGCTGCCTGCTCCCCCTAGCTTCACTCTGACACTGTGAACTTTGCTGATTTACTGGAGAAAAACAGATGCCACACATGGGCACACACACACTTCATATTTTCAAATACCTTACAATAAACTCCCAAGTCAACTCCTGTGACATCAAGGCTGAACCTGTAGTGCAAGCTTCTGGAAGTTGTTTTCTGTACCGACTGAAGGATGGGAATGTCAGTTTGCAGAGTTCGAACAGAGGCATCTTGTTGCCACACAGAACTTTGCTGACATTAATGCCTGACGTGTTCTACCCCTGCCTGGCCACTGGACACTGCCATCTGGCATTCTTCTAGTAAAAGCCATTGTTGTGAGGGGTTGGCTCGGGTCCCTTTTGGGATGCTTTGGGTTACCATAGCCAAGCCTCCCTTTGCTGGTAGCACAACAGCTGCTGTCCAGTGGTCCACTCGTGATGGTTTTTCACTGTTATTGTCAGCGTGCTTCTGAGGAAAACTGTGTTGTTGGGTAGATCCGCTCTTGCTCTGGGAAGTCAGAAGCTCCCAGTCCTAACCAGTCCTGTGACCTCAGCTAAGTTACTTGACTTCTCTGTAACTCATTCGTGTGTGTGTGTGTGTGTGTGTGTGTGTGTGAGAGAGAGAGAGAGAGAGAGAGAGAGAGAGAGATATCTTGGTGCATTCCAGTTCTCAATCACATTTTTGTCCATGAAGTTGCTTAATGATAGTCATAACGTCCAAAGTGCTGCTGCTTAGATCGTTCTTAGACCCTGCCCCTGCTGACTGACTTGGGCTCTGAAGAAATCCAGATTGCTCTGCCACTAGATCCCTGAAATTCCAGAAAATGTACTTAAAACTTTTGCCAATGGAAATGGTTTGCAGATTGACCAGGCTTCATTATTCAAGTGTTAGTGTAGTCAGAATCTGGCCTCACCGTACCTCCCCTCTATGTTTTTGCTGGAGTATTGTTTTAAAACGTTTGTTTACTTCTGAGACAGAGAGCAGGTGCACAAGCAGGGGAGGGGCAGAGAGAGAGGGACAGAGGATCCAAAGTGGACTGTGAGCTGACAGCAGAGAGCCCGATGCAGGGCTTGAACTCATGAACCATGAGATCATGACCTGGGCAGAAATCAAGAGTCAGAGGCTTAGCTGACTGAGCCACCCAGGTGCCCCCCCCCCCCTTGCTGGAGTATTTTAGAGCAAATCCCAGGCAGCGTATTATTTCATCTCTAAGTACTTCAGTATGTTTTTCTGGCAAAAAAAAAAATTTTTTTAAACACATACAACCAGAAATCTATCCTAACACCTAACACAATTAAAAATAATTCTGGGATGTCTGGGGTGGCTCAGTTAAGCCTCCACTCTTGATTTCAGCTCAGGTCATGATCTCATGGTTCACAGGATGGAGCCCTTTGTTGGGCTCTGTGCTGACAACACAGAGCCTGCTTAGGATTCTCTGTCTCCCTCTCTCTCTCTGCCCTTCCCCCACTTGCACACATGTGCTCTCTACTCTTTAAAAACAAACTTAAAAAAATAATCCCATAATATCATCTAATACCCTGACACTGTTAAATTTCCCTCCAGTGTCTCACAAATAACATTTTACTTCATATCAGGATTCAGACACAGCCTACAAATTCTATTTGGTTGATATGGGTTTTTGTGTTTTCTATTTTTTTTAAAAAAAAAGCTTTATGGAGATGCAGTTTACATACCATATAATTTGCCCATTTATAATGTATGGTGTTTTTAGTGTATTCACAAGATTGTGCAACCATCACCCAATCTAATGTTAGAACACTTGTCCCTCCTGATAGAAACCATTTGTCTATTCACAGCCACTCCTCAATTCCCCATCCCCACCCCCAGCCTCTGCAAGCACTGATCCTATCTATAGATTTGCCTATTCCAGAAATTTCCTATACATGATACCACATCATATGTGGTCTCTTGTAATGGACTTCTTCCACTTAGCACAGTGTTTCCATGTTGGCTCTTGTATCACACTTAATTGCTTTTTATTGCTGAATAATGTTACATCATAAGGATCAACCACATTTTGTTTATCCCTTCATCAGTTGATGGACATTTGAGTTGCTTCTACCTTTCGGCTATAACAAATACTAGGAACGTTCGTATACAGATGTTTGTGGGAACATGTTTGCATTTTTCCTGGATACATTCCTAGGGTTAGAATTGCTGTCTAATACTTTGAGAGACTACCAAGTTGTTTTCCACAGCAGCTGCACCATTTTACGTTCCCACCAGCAATGCATGATTCCAATTTCTCCATATCGTTGCCAACATTTATTGTCCTTTTTGTTATTGTAGCCCTCTTAGTGGATATGTGGTATCATACTGTAATTTTCTTTTAATGTCCCTGGTGGCTACTGATATTAGGTATATTTCATGTGCCTTTGGCCAATTGCGTATCTTCAGAAAAATGTTTTTACGGATCCCCTTCCCATTTTTTGATTGGGTTGTCTTTTCATTGTTAGGTTGTAAGATTTCTTATGTATTCAGGATTTAAGTCCCTTATCAGGTACTTAATTTGCAATGTTGTCTCCCATTTTGTGGGATACTTCCTTACTTTCTTGATGGTATCACTTGGACTTAGGAATTTTTTATTTTGATGTAGTCTTACTTTTTCTTTTACTGAATGTGCTTTTGTTACTGTATCTTAAGTCTTGGTCTAACTCAGGGTCATAAGGTTTTATTCCTACATTCTGTTTTATCCCTATATTCTAGGAGTTTTACAGTTTTAGCTTAGATGTGGGTCTCTGATCCATTTGGGGTTACTTTTTGTGTTTGGTGTGAAGTAGAGGGTCAACTTCATAGTTTCACTTATGGATATCCAGTTGTCTCAACACCATTTGTTAAAAAGACGATTCTGTTCCCAGTGAAAAACGACTCCTTTGCGGTAACTTAACCAGCTATAAAGGTAAAGGTTAATTTCTCGACTCTTGATTCTATTCCATTGACCTGTCTATTCTTAGGTCAGTACTCCACTGTTTTTATTACTGTAGCTTTGTGGTAAATATGTTTTTTGAAACTCTTTTAATCGGTTACTATGTCCTCTTTTTCATATCTACCACCAAGCTGTTTATTTGTGAGGAACCTGGGTTCTTTTTATAGAATTGCCTAACTTAGACTTGGGCTTATTGTACCCTGGTGGTATCACTTACCATGTTCTTCTCTCTTTTTGTAAACCAATATTTAGATTTAACATCTTAATTAAATTCAGGTTAAATAATATTTTTACTTGCTCTTTATTGCCAAGAATACTTCCTGGGTGGGGCTGTATATTTCCTGTTACATCAGTTAGGAGACATGTGCTGTCTGGTTATCCTACTTTGATTGATAACAAAATCGATTAAGTGGGTTTGAATCAGACTGAACCATCTACTATAAAGCTCTCCATTAACTTGTCACTTACTGATTTTTAGCAGCCACTCAGCCTTGTTTTGATCTATTGCTTATTTCATTAGAAGCTATAAAATGATGATTTTGGACTCCTTTTCTTCTTCTCTATTGGTTAGCTTTGTTTCTTGCCCTAAATCAGTTTTCAGTAAGAGTTGATGCCCTAGCCGCCTATTAAGGTGACCACTGATTATTTTAAAGGATCTTTATGGGATTTCATAGATCTTTGTTTTTACCCATTGTGGTCATCAATTTTTATGACATTCTGATTGCCCCATAACATGAAATTAGCTATATGATGTGTGGCATTTGCTTGAAAATAATCCTGGAGAGGGAATAGGTGAAGTCAGGAATGGCCGTGAATTAAAATTGTTGAAGCTCCATGGTGGATTCATCATCTCTCTTCTTTTGTAGAAGATTTTACAAATCATCCTCTTATTGGCCAGTGGTTACCCCTTGATGTCAGTCCAATGTCCTTTTGATAGCTTCTTCGATCTCAGGCCTAAGAAGCCCCAAGAACATTTGATATATTTCCTACCCCAGAGTTAGAATCAGTCACTTCTCCAGGGATTCTTGATTCCTTTTAGCAAGAAATGGTATTTGGAGGCCACCTGGTTGAGGCCTTGGGGGGTACTCATTGCCACCTTGCCCTTAGCTCCCTCTGTGGACATACTAAAAAATGTTTTTCAGAAAAAAGAATGAATCAGATATTCAGACCAGTATTTCCAATTTGAATGAAAGATTGCAAGATTTTTCAGTTAGCTTTTTTGTTCTTTGTTTTTGTTTTTTTTTGCTTTATTTTAATCTGCTAACAAGTTTGGTTTCTTACAACTAACGTAATTACCATTTACTTTATCTTAATTATATATCATGCAGTATAACCTAATTTTGTAGTGTGTGGTGTATTTGTGTGTTTAGCAGAGAAAGGGTAGTAGTTTTAAAATAAAGCTATCAATATTTGGTATGTCTTCTGTAGTTCATTTTAACTTTAAGACCTATCTCACGAGGGATGTATACGTAAAAGACTTTTTTCCAATGTTATTTAAAGTCATTTTTCTCCCTGTAGTTAGACTGTCAACTTGATAAACTGCTAGGTTGATTTTTTTCAGTTTGCTTTGGATTTTTAGGTGTTGAATTTTTTCCCTCCGCTTTGTGATTCTAGGTGGTTCTAAAGTGATAACTGTAAAACAAGGAATATCCAGAGGTTTTTTTTTCCATTCTTGTTCCCTTTGCGCCGTTTTTCCCTTGTTTCCATAGAGAATCATTTTAGTTAGTACTAGGTGTATCCTTGTATTGTTTTAAAAATACACATTAATGATATAAAATTAAAAATGCTTTCTTTCCTTTATCACAAAGACACTCTTGTACCCTTTGCTTTGTCATTTCATGATGTATCATGGAATTTCTTTCTTCTTTTTTTTTTATTTAAATTTTAATTGTTTATTTATTTTTGAGAGAGAGACAGAAAGTGAGTGGGGGAGTAACAGAGAGAGAGAGACACACAGAATCTGAAGCAGGCTTCAGGCTCTGAGCTGTCAGCACAGAGCCCATCGCAGGGCTCGAACCCATGAACCGTGAGATCATGACCTGAGCCGAAGTCTGATGCTTAACCGACTGAGCCACCCAGGTGCCCCTGGAATTTCTTTCTTCTTAATGTTAGTTTGTTCTTTATATCAGACTGGTTTTATATTTGTGTCCTATTGAAGTGCATTGTGGGATGTGATAGTCCATTCTTAATTTGTACCATCAAATACTGGGAGAGTTAGTGAACTGAGTTGTACAAAAAGTTTGTTTTCTTTGCTTCACATCATAGAACAAATGCCTTACTTTTTTTTTTTTTTTTTTCTGTATTCTCTCTCAGTCTAAAGGAATTCCTGCCCAAAGAATACATCAAGCAGAGAGGAGCTGAAAAGAGAATATTTCAGGTATTGGAAATATACAGAACTTTATTATTCCTCTCACTCCCTATCTCATCTATTAGTATTAGAGGGGCCTCTGCACCTAATAGTTTCGTACCCCGTGCATGTACTCTACTTATATCATAAATGATTAGTGGCTCAAGAGTAAAGAAGCTGACAGTTCTACTCTGGGCAGATTTATTATCTTAATCCGTACCTTCTTGCTAAAGGTTACTTAGTCCTTCTGAGAAAAATGTGCATACATTTAATTTTAAAGGCATTATCTTGGTAGCATGGAAACAAGGTGATTTGCTATTAAAATGCACTGAGGAAGAAGCTACAAGTAGCTTCTTTGTCCTGATACTTGTCCTTTGAAGCTTGGAATTTGAAAATTTGTATCTTTTTAAAATCTGTTTTTTTCCCCCTAAAAGAGAGTTGTATGTTCTAGGCCAAGAGTAAAAAAAAAAAAAAAAAAAAGCCCTATTATCAGCTTTGCCATGCAACAATCACACCAGTGAATCCAGAATATCAGTCGCTTTTGGTACTGAAATGTAAATATAAGTTGAAATAGAAATTTCCTGTGTATAAAACGTATTTTTTACCCTGTCTTGTTTCCACGCCCTCTAATATGCAGGTATTTATATATCTGGGTCTTTGGGAAACTGCATGTTTTGCATGCATGTTAGAATTATACCTCTCCTGGAGAACATTGTTGTAGCTCTCATTGAAAGCATTGCTTCTGAACCTATTGGGATATGGAGTTCTCCAAGAAGTTGATGACACTCAGGGACCCTGGTCTGCCATGCTGCACTGTGGGAACTGCTGTGTATAGTTACAACATCTCTCGGGAGTTTGGGGTCCAGTGCTAGTTAACAAGCCCTGCATTTGAGCTTTCTCTGTGCTCCGGTCCTTGGTCAGCCGGTACATGGGTCATGGAGAGATCTGCAACACAAAACTCCATTTCTGATCATTCCCAGCAACTGTATGTGGCATATATCTTAACCACCTCTCCCAAGTCCACCTGCTGGCAGAACTCCAATAACTGATCCTTGCTGCTGTCACTTGTAGGAGCATAAGAACTGTGGAGAGATGAGCGAAATAGAAGCCAAGGTCAAGTATGTGAAACTCGCCCGATCCCTCCGGACGTACGGTGTGTCCTTTTTCCTGGTGAAGGTAAGTGGGCAGGGTGCAGAGGGGGTTTGCCTCTACCACCTCCGCTATTAAAGTATCTGCTATCAAGCTGGGTTTGTTGTCCTTAGACCCCTAGTATTTGCGGATGAAGCAGCTGGCCAGTGGTGACCAGTTTAGCCATGGGACAGACATGAAGTGTGTGAGCTCTAAGGCTGGTGAGGGAGCCTGGCCGCCCACAGGCCTCCGGGCACTTGTGTCTTGCCTTGGCACACTGTTGATGGTACAACGTCACCGAAGGAGCACGTTTATGTCTGCTTGTGAACACTCTTCTCTGGAAGTGTTTGACTTTAAGATTACCAAGAATGCCCTGGACTATGAGCGGGCTGTTGATCACTGCATACCAAATTGATGTGGTGAATGCAGCACTTACTTTGTACAATTGACCTGAGCTGGGCGATTTTTTGTGGCCGTCAGATCTCTTTTCATGGGAATTGTTTGCCTTCCTACTAGAAGGAAAAAGGTGGGTCTTTGAGATTCAAGACTAAGGCCCTTGATGGGTGTGTTCCTAGGTGAACTGGAAAGTACTCTCATTAGCTTCTTTCCCCCTTTGTCCATCCTGACCTCACATACTCTATTTTAGTCATCTCACTAATAGGTTTCATTGATTTCCACTTGTTTTGCTGCGATTCTTGGCTTCCTGCCTTTTGCCCTTGGCCCTGGAGAAAACTCCACCCTGTGGTGGGGTTTCTCATGTTGCTTTACACAGAGGGGAGTATTACCCACTGAGCTGCAGCTGCTTTCAGGGACAGAAGTCCCAAGGCCAGAGTCAGGGTGATTTAAGGAGGTTGCTCTCCCCACAGCTCAAGAGAACTGGAGAAGAAGAAAGTTATACTGTCCTCTAGGATGTTTGGGGATAGAGATGCTTTTCTTGACTCAACTCCCCACTGGAGGAAGCTGCCTCATTTGGGCTGAGAAGAAACAAAGATGTTACACTGAAAAGAAAGTGATCTGCTTCATGCTGAGGAGTTCCTTAAGCTGAACAGCTCTCGGTTTTACACCCAAAAATGCCAGAGCCTTTGCAAATGATGAATGCATAGGTGAATCACTGTGTTTTTCAGAAAAACAATTTAGAAGCTGAATTTTTTATATTTAGTGTGAGTTTGTAACTATCCATGAAGTTTTGAATGGGGCTGATACCTTGTCGGTAAAAATGACTCCATCCCCCAAGACAGCAACAGGAACATAAACAGTTATGTGCCAAGGATATCTTACTCAAACCTGTCAGCAGCCCCCTGGAAGAACTACTGTAACTTTTTTTTTACAAATGAGAAAAAGAGGGCCCGAAAGATCAAATGAGTTAGCTGGGGCCCAAGGCTAATACCTGAAGGAGGCAGGACTTGAATCGAGGTATCTCTGATTTCAAAGACCTTATTCCCTGCCTTTGCACTCTGCTGCTTGGCTGAGGTGAGCCCGTTGGAACTGTAGTCACCTGCTCTCATCACCCTAGCTCTTACATTATCACCATGAACAGATGGCAAGTTCTTCTTGTTATAGAAGAAAAAGCTGCTTTTCATGGATGATTCTGAAGAACAGTAGATGACAGCTGAGTCCCAGTACCTAAGAGGCTAAACAGGTTCTCACCATGTCTGATGCTTTGGCGTCGGTTTCCATGTTCTTGAGTTTTTCTGTAGTCCTTTATGTGTAAAATTCGCCTCTTGTGTTCGTATCATTTTCCATTAATACCATCACACTTGATACAGTCAGTTCCAGTGATGTGCATGTAGCTCAGGAAATTTAGGAAAATACGTAGCACACAGCAAACTACACGTAATAATTAGGAAGGGCACTTGAGCAGCAGTTCCAGAAAAAATAAAATGTTCCCCAAGGATAATTTAGGGCCTGAGAAAAATACGCTTATGGTAGTAAAATAATTAGAGACTGAGCACAGATCTTGTTATTGCAAGGTCTTGCAGATTTACACAAAGAAAAACTTCTTTTACAAAAGCTTTTAAGGCAAAATAAGAAAATAACGGAAATTGCCTTCCTCTCTCTCTCTTCTCCTTTTCTTCTTCCTTTCTTGTCTTTGTTATTTTTTTTTAAATTAACATCCCTTTGAAGAAAGGCCAGGATCAGTTTTCATATGCATGTTAGGTATTCAAATTTTGGTTTTCTTTAGTTTTAATTTTGTGACTTGATCAAAGTGAGCAACCTGCCCACTTTAATTTTTTGCCCAGTGGTCCTATTTGTACACATTTTAAAATGTTTTCATAATATTTCTTTTTATAAATGTTTATTTATTTTAAGAAAGTGAGCAAGCCTGAGCAAGGTAGGAACAGAGAGAGAGAGAAAGATAGGGAATCCCAAGTAGGCTCCACACTCTGTCAGCATAGAGCTGGATGCAGGGCTTGATCTCACACACTGTGAGATCATGACGTGAGCCAAAACCAAGGGTCAGATGCTTAACCAGCTGAGTCGCACAGGTGCCCCTAAAATTGATCCTAATAAATAGTTTGCATGACCTCAGTTTGCCCTATTTTAAAATTAGTACAGCTGAGGAGTAATTTCATATTATGAATTATGAACCTTAATCAGATCAATAGGTCAAATCAGATGGCCTCATATACAGTGAAATATCTACAAAAGAAATACAGAAAACAGTCCCATTTACAATAGCATCAGAAACAATAAATTACTTAGGAATAAATTTAGTCAAGAAAGTCAAAGATATATACACTGAAAACTTTAAGGCACTGGTAAAAGAAATTTGAAAATGACACAAATAAATGGAAAGATGTCCCAGGTTCATGGTTGAGAACAGTTAATATTATTATTTTTTTAAACATTTATTTACTATTGAGAGACAGAGCGTGAGCATGGGAGGGACAGAGAGAGGGAGACACAAAATCCAAAGCAGGCTCCAGGCTCTGAGCTGTCAGCACAGAGCCTGAAGCAGGGCTCAAACTCACAAACTAAGAGATCATGACCTGAGCCGAAGTCAGATGCTTAATCGACTAAGCCACCCAGGCGCCCCTAGAACAGTTAATATTATTAAATCACCTATTCACTTAGCATAATTTCAGCCTACAGGTTTGTGTACATGTTATAACAATATACACAGTTATTTTAACTTTTAGAGTTATTTTTAAAATCAGTAAGTTGGTCAAGTAAATGTACAAACGTATGTCAATGTAATGAATTCATACGTGCGTGTGTATAGATAAGCACAATCATTTAAGACATAGGATGAAAAGAGGTCCCACATAGAATAGCGCGTGCGTGCACGCACACACATTGTATGGCTAAGGGATAGTAAGTTTTTTAAAAGTATAAATAACATAACAGATTTCTTTAGAACCCCAACCTAAACATGCTATTAATTATGAAAGAGTTGCATTGGCATAATTTAGGAAGTTAAAAATGAGTGAACAGCTTCTCAATCCTTATTTATATAGGCTATTAGAAATGTAAATAAGTCAATGAAATTACAACTTATGAGACATCTTAATATTGATAGTGAACACAATCATAACCTTAAGATTAATCCTAGATATTCTCAGAGTGGCTAGATAGGTTTACAGGTGCTTCTATCATGTTTTCGTCCATATCCGTAAACATGTTGTCCTAATATTCAGAGCATTATATTTTGTTGTTATAAAAGAAAGTGCCTGGGTGTTGGGAGTCAGGAAGATTGGCCTGAAATCCAGGGAAGCAGCATACATCTATGTGGGAAACAGCAGAAACTCGTATGACTTTGAGAGCCCTCCATAAGCCCTCTCAGCCTCAGTTTCTTTCATCTGAAAACTTGTGTTCATGGCTTGTAGAGTGCAGCGCCTGGAGAGTAAGGATATTTGATAAATTTTAGATTATCCCAGCCCCTTAACTCTGTCCACATCTTCTTTATCCCTGGCTCCTGAATCTTTCAACTTCTTTTTTTTTTTTTTTTTTTTTTCAACGTTTTTAATTTTTTTATTTTTGGGACAGAGAGAGACAGAGCATGAACGGGTGAGGGGCAGAGAGAGAGGGAGACACAGAATCGGAAACAGGCTCCAGGCTCCGAGCCATCAGCCCAGAGCCTGATGCGGGGCTCGAACTCATGGACCGCGAGATTGTGACCTGGCTGAAGTCGGACGCTTAACCGACTGCGCCACCCAGGCGCCCCAAACTTCTAACGGGCTTTTAGCATCCATAATGTAGAACAAGAGTTGAAGTTTTCCAGTAAAGGGCCAAATAGTTCATCTTAGGCTTTGCAGGCCATACTATTCATCTGTGCCCAAGTGGCCTGAAAGCTGCCATAGACAATACCTAAGTGAATGAACTTGATTAGATGCCTGTAAAGCTTTACTTATGGGCTCTGAAATTTGAATTTCATATAATTTTTACATGTCATATAGTATTGTTCCTCTTGTGATTTTTTTTCAACTGCTTAAAAATGGAAAATTCACTCTTAACTCTTAGGTCATAAAAAAGCAGGCAAAAAGCAGGTGTTAGCACTGGCTGAGTTTGCTGACTCTGATGTAGAGAATGTCCATAAGCCACATAATGAGTCCATAGGGAACAGCTTTATGTGGCAGTATTCTCAGTGGCTAAGAACATATGCTTTGAAAAGAAAGATCTAGATTTGGATTCTGGTTTTGCCACTTAGTTTTACCTTAGGTAAGTTACTTTACCTTCCAACTCTATGCCTGTTGGCTTACCTGTAAAATTGTGACATTTTGTGAAGTTTAAATGAGATAATATAAAAAAAAAATGAGATTTCCATGAACGGAAGCTATAAATGTCTACAGGCTTCCTCTTTCATTGGCTCCTTTTGCATTTTATCTTGATCTGCTAATCAAAACCCCATGAGCAAGGATAAGGCATTTCCCATGAACTGCAAAGGATCTTGTTTTATTCCAAGAAATTACTGTGGAAACCTGTCTCATTTATAAATTTGTCTTGAATTTTCCCTGTGGCCACAACCAGAGCCTTGAGGTGAGATACCTGGGGACTGACCCTCTTCTCCCCTTAACTGTAAAAACATCACAGAGGGGCATTCGGAGCCTCTCAGGATCATGAATTAAGTCGAGATAGATTGCCAGCTGCTAGAGAAAAATGGCCAGTGAACAGGATCTTTAACACTGTTTTGCTTTTGAACAGCCATCCCTTTCTTCTATGCCCCTAAAAGAAATATGTGTGCTGATAACAGAGCAGAGCATATAAGCCAGCACTTTGGAACCAAGCCAAGGTAGAATTTTCGTGAGCACAGTTGGATCACAGGTTTAGGCCACATCCAAATCAGGGGCCCAGAGCCAATGCATGCCAAAAGCTTAACCCTCTTGGATCCCCTCACACATTTCTGAATCTCCCATGTAAAGCACAGGTGATGTGAGAATCAGCCAGTCGCCACACCAGTGGGAAGAGTCAGAAGAAGAGCAGGCTTGACCACAACCAGCCGCTAGGGCTGAGGCCACAGTCATGGTTGAGAGGCGCCAGAAAGAGGAGAGGTGGGGCTTGTTAATGAATCCTGCCCCTTCTTGGTAGAATGCGGACTTTCTCCTGCCTCTAAGTTATGCAAGCCCAAGACATCCTCAAAACAAAATCAACCTAATGAGGACCACCTGGAGAGAAGTTTCTACAGAAGTGCAGCTACAGTCCCTGTGTGTATCTGTGCATGAGAGACCGGTCTTTACTGGGGCCTGCCCGGCCTGTTTGCTTCTGGAGATGAAAGGATGCTGGTCTGTGTAGCCGAAGGTTGGAAAGGCCAGGTGTAGGGTGGGCTGAGATTGGGAGATACAGGGAGGAAGAAGGCGCCTCTCCTAACCTGGAGGCTCTACTGCTGTGGGTCTAAGGCAGGACTTCATAGAAGAACCAACGTGAGTAGCTCTGAGCTGACTGCTTCTTGATTTTAACTTTCTCCAGCTGCTGTGCATTTTGTGGGCAGGCCCTGAAGCAATTTTATCCTTGACAGTGGTCTCTGGTGCTGGGTTTCAGCATTTTCTGAGTTTCTTCTATCCCCTTCCCCCTAATCATGATCTTCTGACGGAATGCCCACTCTACGTTGTTTGCTTGTTCACTGTGATTTCCTCTCCTGTCCAGAGTGAGCTCCTCAAGGGTCAGCATAATCTGTCACAATTCTGTATTCCCTCACCCCAGAGCCCCTCGAGGGGAGGTGCAGATGGAAAAGGCTGAAAGCAACAGCTGCAAACCATATTTTATTTCATCTCCTCTTCCTGGTCCCAGCAGCTGGGCTCTTGCCAACCCTATGTGACTCACTGCCTAGAACTTCTTCACCTAAATCTCAGTGTGGCTCCTGAAGCCAGATTAGACTAGATGGCATCACCCACCCTGCATGGATTTCACCCCTTTGGGAACCAGCCTCTCCTTACAAAGAACCTGACTCTTCTCAGGGTTCATTTTTTAAGTACCGAGGGCTTCTTCCCCTGCCTTATTCCCTTTCTCAGACACCCACACAGATTCCCAATCTTATTCTCTCCTCCTCCTGGGAGGAAGCTGGAGCTGTGCATTGACCTTCACTGTCAGATGGCTTATGAACTACCAGTGGGGACTGCGGCCGGGAGGGGTGGGGGGGTAAATTTTTGTCTTTTCTCTGATTTCACCAGAACACAGTACACTGTTGTAGACAGCCCACTTTGGAAGTGAGAGACAGTTTTGAGCTACTGAAATTTGTGTTCAGATCATGGCTTTACTGCTCACTATTTGCCTTGGACAAGTGGCTGGTCTCTTCATTTGCAAAATGAGGATGATGATCCCAACGTTTGAGGTTTGCCCTGAAAATTAATGGATAATATTAACTACCTA
Organism: Neofelis nebulosa; assembly: GCF_028018385.1. Lineage (NCBI taxonomy): Eukaryota > Metazoa > Chordata > Mammalia > Carnivora > Felidae > Neofelis > Neofelis nebulosa. The sequence goes on along the minus strand of NC_080788.1, from coordinate 42,950,426 downwards.
GCACATGTCTATTATTTTAAAATTGCCTATCCCTTTGTATGCATACAGAATTGGTGTGTGCTAATTTGTAAGTGTATTCCTCCAAGAATAACGATTTAGGCGTTGCTAGGTTTCAGCAAATATTTGGGAAGTTGTTTTTTTTTTCCCTGATAACAATAGAAATAAATGTGAAATTATTTCTTAAGGGTTAAGTTTTAAGTGAATTGATTTTAAATGAAATGTGAAGAATAAGGAAAAAAGCACAAGAAAATTAATACAAATCATTTGAGATGATCATCGTGACCATTTTATCATGTAATGAAATTTTTATTTTTAAATTTTTTTGAATTTTATTTTAAAAATTTGTTTTTAAAATGTTATTTTATGTAAGATCATGCTATACAAACGGTTTTTACTTTGTACTCTACTACAAATTTATTGCCGTGAATCCAATTGTTTTCCAATCATATTTTTTTAAACAATTTTACGTTTATTTCTTAGAGTGTGCAAGTGGGGGAGAGGGGCAAAGGGGGGCGGAGAGGGAGAGAAAGAGAGAGAATCCAGGCTCCAGACTCAGTATGGAGCCCAACTTGAGACTCAATCCCACGACCCTGGGATCATGACCTGAGCCAAAATCAAGCGTCAGACATTCGACCAACTGAGCCTCCCAGGAACCCCTCCAATCATAGGATTGTTAATGGTTGTAGAATACTTGGCTACTTGACTGTATATACCCTGATTGACTTAAGAAATCCCCTGTTGTTGAAATTTTTAGTTGTTGCTAGTTTTTCACTGTGATAAACTGTAGCTATGCTTGGTATTTCCTGTTTCAGGAAAAGATGAAAGGCAAGAACAAGCTTGTGCCTCGCTTGCTGGGCATCACTAAGGACTCGGTGATGCGCGTGGATGAGAAGACCAAGGAAGTGCTACAGGAGTGGCCGCTCACCACCGTCAAGCGCTGGGCAGCCTCACCCAAGAGCTTCACGCTGGTACAGACCGGCAACAGGAAGGACTAACATGGCCTTGGGTGGTTCTGTGGGGCAGGAGAGGGGATGCAAGCCCCTTGAGTTTCTCAGGGAGCAGTGTGGAGAGAGACAGAGATGGAAATTCAGAGACAGCAGGGACTGGTCCAGTCTTCTAGGTTCCTGATGCTGTGTTTAAGCATGCCCTAAAAGGAAACTTTCTAATGCTCAGAGGCTGATCCAAGGTTCCCTCTTTATCTAGTTGTTTTGGAAGTTCCTGAGCATTGTGACATCTCACTGAGGTGTGTTTTCCCAACCTGCCTAGAAACAGCATGCTGTATAGTGGCAATGGCATAGACTTTGGGGTAGTATTCAAAAGCAGCTGGTCATTTCCCAGTTCTGTACCCTCGCCCGAGTCGCCTGTCCACTCTGAGACTTAATGTCATTAGCTTTAACATGGGGATCATAATACGTGTTTGACAGAGTTGCTGAGATCAAACAAGATGATGATGATAACATTCTTAGTGTGAAATATGTGGAAAGTAGGGAGAATGTAGTCGTCCCAGGCCTTGAGACCTTAATAGTTGTTAGCAGAGTATAGTTGTGTTGTTACCTTAACTATTGCTACGTTGACATGTGAGAATTGATAGGGCTGTTATTTTGTAGGGCTAGTTGAGTAATAAGAGATATCAGTGTAGAAATTTCTCCATCTCCTTAGCGCTCCTGAAGTGTACTATCCTCCAGCTCTAGTGAAATATCAGCTTGAAATATCAGCTTGTATCTAGGTAAGATCTCCCAATAGGCCATCAAAAAAAAAAAAAAAGGTATAAGGAAGGGGTTTTACAGGGAGTCTTTAGTTATCTAGTTTGATCAGTGGTTCATAGACTCTTGCCACTTGGAAGGAATCATCAGAAAATATACCTTCGTCTATCCTGTAGTCAGTAACAGCTGTCGGTACATGGCCTTTACAAGGGGGTATTCCTATTTAGAGAACTGTATGCTTGTCTTATGTGGCAGGAAGTTGTGAATAACTTGTAAAACAGAAAAATCAAGAAATCTATATAAATATGTTATTTATAAGAAACTGCTGAAAGGGTTCAAGGTAGTTGCCTGTGGGAATGGGAGGGGTGGAGAGTAAAGATGGGAATGGCTAGGGCAGGGGCCCGCTGTGTTTTATTATATACCTTTTAGAGCTATTGGTCCTTTAAAACTAGGTCCAATTCCCCCTTTGTTGAAAACAAAAAGTTACTTTGAAGATAAATAGTGATGAGTTGCAGTAACTACCTCAAGCACAAGAGAGAAAGAATATCATCAATGCCGTTTATTAAAGTTGAATTAAAGTTTGTCACATGTGATATTTCTTTCCACTCCGAGCCTTAATTTAACTTCCAAATGTTGGAGATTCTCCTGTTGTCTTCCTGTTAATGATTTTTAGTTTGATTCTGTTTTGATTGAAGGACATACTTTGTGTAATGTCAAGTCTTAGAATTTTAAGATTTGTTTTCCATCCCAGGATATGGTCCTTCTAGGAGATGTTCCCTGAGTACTTGACAGGAGTGTTCTGTAAATGTCAGTTAAACCTTGTTAGTTGATGGTGTTGTTCCAGTCTTCGGTATCCCAATAAGAATTACAGATTTTTCTATTTCTTTTTTCATCTTTATCACTTTTTACTTCATGTGTTTTGAAGCTCTCTTGGTGCCTGCACATTTAAGATCCCTCTGTCATGTTCATGGAGAGATTGTTTTATCAGTATATTCTTCTGTTCCTAATACATTTTTTGCTCTGAAGTCTGCTTTGTCTTGATAGAGCCATTCATGCTTTTTAAAATTAATGTTTGCATGATATATGTTTCATCCTTTTACTTTCAACCTACCTATATTGTACTTGAGATAAGTTTTTTGTAGAGTGCATAAAGTTGGATTGTGCTTTCTTTTAATCCACTTTGTCAATCTATTTTAATTGGCCTATTTAAACCATTTTTATTTCAGTCTAGTTATTGATATGTTAGGGCTTAACGCTACCATTTTATAGTACTTTTCTCTTTATGCTCCCTCTGCTTATTTTTCCTCTGTTTTCCTTCTTTTAGGTTACATAAACATTTTTTAGGGCTCCATTTTTATTTCTTAATAATGTTTCAAGCCTATATCTTTGCTTAGTGTTGTTAGTGCTCTAGATATTACCATATACATAAGAAAATCAAAGCCTACAGGTGTGGATACTTACACTTTAAGAAAAGTCTAGAAACTTTACTTCTATTTTGGTCTCTTTACACTCTTCACTTTTTGACTACAACTCTTCAAAGAAATACTTCTGTATCCATTGAACACCACGTGAGATGGTATTAGACCTTGGCTTCAACCATAGAATACAATTAAAGAAAACTCATGAGGTGAAGGAGAGGTTACTACATTTACTTCTATTTTTATCTATCCCACTGTTGTTTTCTTTGGAAACTTCCCAGCCTTCTTCTGTTACCACTTTCTTTGTTTGAAGAGCTTCCTTTAGCCATTTTTTTAAAGATAGGTAGATTTACTCACAACAGATTCTCTTACTTTTCCTTCATCTGAGAATGTCCTTATTTCCCTTTGATTCATAAAGGATAATTTTGACAGGTATAGTATTTAATATTGACAGTTCTTTTAGCCCTTGGAAAACGTGCTGCTGCTTTTTGGCCTCCTTGCTTTCAGAGTAGAAGTGGTCTTTCAAGTTGGTGTTCATTAGTAGATAATGTGTCCCTTCCTTAAGTTGTTGGTATGGATTTATTAGGAGTTATTCTATTTGGATTGTGATCAGCTTCTTGAGTTTGTAGCTGTATCTCTTTAATTTGGGAAATTTTTGAGCCATTATTTCTTTTAATACTTTTTTTTGTCCCATATTCTCTCACTGTGGGATTCTGATGATATGAGTGTTACATCTTTTGTTATTGCCCTCCCAGATCCCTGAAGGTCTGGGTTGTAAGTTGTTTGTTGGCTTTTGTTTAGTCTCTATTCTTTTTACTGTTCAAACTGACTAAATTTTATTAATCTTTTTGTCAAGTTTACTGACTATATGCTCTGTCATCTCCACAGTGTTTACCTTATCACGTGAGTTTTTCTGTTTTGGTTATTACATTTTTTCACTTTCATAATTTTTTTTTTTAACGTTTATTTATTTTTGAGACAGAGAGAGACAGAGCATGAACAGGGGAGGGGCAGAGAGAGAGGGAGACACAGAATCTGAAACAGCCTCCAGGCTCTGAGCTGTCAGCCCAGAGCCCGATGCGGGGCTCGAACTCACGGACCATGTGATCATGACCTGAGCCGAAGTCGGACGCTTAACCGACCAAGCCACCCAGGCGCCCTTCACTTTCATAATTTTTATATGGTTCTTCTCACTTGTTTCTTTCTTGAAACCTCCTTTTTGTATCAGGAGAATTTGTAATTGATCGTCGAAACATTTTTTTATGACGGTTGCTTTAAAATCTTCATCAGATAATTCTACTATCTGATTCAGCTCAGTATTGACATCCATTGATGATCTTTTCTTTTTTTTTTTTTTAATTTTTTTTTTCAACTTTTTTTAAATTTATTTTTGGGACAGAGAGAGACAGAGCATGAACGGGGGAGGGGCAGAGAGAGAGGGAGACACAGAATCGGAAACAGGCTCCAGGCTCCGAGCCATCAGCCCAGGGCCTGACGCGGGGCTCGAACTCACGGACCGCGAGATCGTGACCTGGCTGAAGTCGGACGCTTAACCGACTGCGCCACCCAGGCGCCCCCATTGATGATCTTTTCTTACTCATATCATAGTTGCTTTGGTTCTTGATATGAGTAGTGATTTTTTTTTTTTAATTACAGCTGGACACGTTGGTTATTAAGTTAGACTCTTCATCTTCATTTTTGTTGTATCTGACAATCACCTTGTTTAGATTTAGTGTGTAGTGTTGTGGCCTCCTTTTGTGGGCTTTGCTTACAATGACAGCTTATTTTCTGAGCCCTGGCAGTGCTATTCTGGATTGCTTTGTTGTGACGCTACTGGGGTTCCTGCTCAAACCCTGATGGTGCTGTTTGGGAAAGTACTTCCTTGGAGCACCCGCTGTTGCTGTGTGGCCTTTGTTGGGGTAGGCAGAAGCCACAGGCCTGTCTCTGTGTCTCCCAGTGGGTGGAGGGCAGGAAGACAGAAGGCCTCACTGTGACCGCTGCTGCAAAAGGACCAGACCACCTGCCTGTCTGGGTCGTGGAGCAGGGACTGGGATGCTGGGCTTCTCCTGCTCAGCAGCTGCCAAACACCAGCCCAGGTTTTGAAGCTGGGTTGAGACTCTCAGATAGATCTCTTTTGGGCTTTTCCTCTCCTGGTCCTTTGGCGGGAAAGAACAGATTTTTGAAATCCTGCCTGTTGGAGGTTCTGGGTTTCAGGCACCCATCCTTGAGGCTAACAGATTATTAAAGAAAACCCAAGAACTCCCCAGACAGTGATTTCTCAAGTACTGTGGTTTCTAGCCAGTCTACCTTTCCAGCTTTCAGAGCCCTTTTACCACTTGTTGAACAAATTTTAGGGTGTTCATTTGTGTTTAGAAGCAAAGAGAAAGGAAAAGCGAGTCTATGTCATCTTGCTCCCAGACTGGACCTGTTCACCTTTAAAACTGTGGAAATATAACATAGTTCTATTTCTTCTAACGCTGTCTTTTCAGGATTTTGGGGAGTATCAAGAAAGCTACTATTCAGTACAAACCACTGAGGGAGAGCAAATATCCCAGCTGATTGCAGGCTACATCGACATCATCCTCAAAAAGGTATTTCATACTGATGCACGTTGGAAAAGCTGCTGTTTTAGAACACTGAATGATGTTGCTCCCTGGGTGGGGAGAGTGGAACCTAATTTGAATTACTTGATTCCCGAATTTAATATTAATGTTCAGATCACTTGAGTGTGTAGTCCTTCGTCTCAAGATCCTATGAGAACTTGCATTTTAGCTGCAGTTCATATTTGTGTTATTACTGCCAGGTACTGAACAGTAGTGCCTCACTTAGCTGTTGAATGAGACTAGCTAACCCCTCAGCAGCTTCCTCTCTAGGTAGTTAGGTTATGCTTTCTAGCCTCTTTAGAAACCCAGGTTGAGGGGCGCCTGGGTGGCTCAGTCGGTTGAGTGACCGACTTCGGCTCAGGTCATGATCTCACAGTTTGTGAGTTCGAGCCCCGCGTCGGGCTCTGTGCTGACAGCTCGGAGCCTGGAGCCTGCTTCCGATTCTGGGTCTCCCTCTCTCTCTGCCCCTCCCCTCTCATGCTCTGTCTCTCTCTGTCTCAGAAATAAATAAACATTAAAAAAAAAAAATTAAAAAAAAAAAAAAAAGAAACCCAGGTTGAGGGTCTGAAAATGTTCTTGGTATTTTTCCTGAAAAAATTTTTTTACCAATTTTAACGGGGTTATATGTCATAGTGGTATGCTATGATTGACCATGACTTCAAGATACAGCCCACTGAGATAACCAAGTTCTACCAGAACATCAGTATATCTACTAGAACATCTCTATATTACGTTAAATAATGTATTTTGTATTGCTTTTGTTTTTGTTCACCTATCCCTTCGTCCAATAAAGGAATTTTGGGTAAACCTCAATATTGTTGCTTGTGTGTAGCTCCTTCTAAAAGGTATCTTCAGAGGTTCTGGTGTCAAAACCTGCTGACTTTGTGTGTTCTTGTTCTTGTTTTTGGTCTCGTTCTACCTCAGAAACAAAGCAAAGATAGATTTGGATTAGAGGGGGATGAGGAGTCGACTATGCTGGAAGAGTCTGTTTCCCCGAAGAAGTAAGTATTATTAAGAATGCTGGAGGGGCGCCTGGGTGGCGCAGTCGGTTAAGCGTCCGACTTCAGCCAGGTCACGATCTCGCGGTCCGTGAGTTCGAGCCCCGCGTCAGGCTCTGGGCTGATGGCTCGGAGCCTGGAGCCTGTTTCCGATTCTGTGTCTCCCTCTCTCTCTGCCCCTCCCCCGTTCATGCTCTGTCTCTCTCTGTCCCAAAAATAAAAACAAAAAATGTTGAAAAAAAAAAAAAAAAAAAAATTAAAAAAAAGAATGCTGGAGAACCCCCTTCTCCCTAAATGGGCAGGTTTCTTCGTGCCACCTCAGGGCTCAGTTACCCTGAAGTCTGAAACATGGTGGAGATGACAGTGGATGATATAGAGGAGTCTTCTGGAAGTGTGGTCCCCAGACCATCATTTTCAGTGTTGAGTATGTCTTGTGGGAGGAGGCGGCTATGGATTTCAGGGAGACACTGAGCAAGATGTGGTCTTTAACTCCCATCTTTGGACACAGTGAGTATTCGTGAATCCTGTTCTGCAATAGCTCAGTGAAATCTGATAACCTGTGTCATTTTCATCAAAGGCTGGAGAGTGGGCCTCTGTTTAGTTCTGTGCCCGTGGGGCAGGGGTCTAGCTGATGGAGGAGTTACTGAGTTACTGTTTATAGAACTCTTACTACATGCCACGTGTGTCATGAGGCAGCACAAATGGTTAAAAACATGGACTCTGGAGCCAGATTTAAGTGGGTTCAAATCTCAGGTCTCTTTTTTTCATGTGTGGCCTTGGGGACATTACAAATTTCTTCTGCCCCTTCATCTCAACTGTAAAATGAGAATAAGGATAGTACCCCCTTGTAAGTCTTATTTTGATGATTCACTTGTTAATAAAGCATGTAAAATGATGCCTGGCACATCATAAATATTTCCTGCTCTTATCATTTTCAATTCAGAATAGTCTCAATTTAACTTCATTTTTTAGGTCAAGAACCTGAGATGTATTAAAATTAAATAACATCTAATTAGTGATACTTTGGGGAAGTCTGAGCACTTGCTCCTGTTACGTTATGTAGAGCATTAAGTCATCTTGTCTACACTCTGTGTATCTAGCATGCTGTCTCCTTTGATCCCAATAACAACCCCCCCGATGTAAGCGGTAGACCAGATATCATTACCAGTTCATGACTGAAGAAACCAAAGCTCACAGAAGTTACTTGAGATGCATACCTGTGGCAGAGTCAGGAGTCAGTTCAGATCTTGTGATGTTTCTTCTAGGACACTGCCAGAAAGTTCTAGCATATTCAAGCATATCGAACTTGCTAAGTCATAATAATTGCTTCTCTAACATTTCCACACTCCGTCACTTTATCCCAATTTGCTAATTACCTTGAAGGTGATTTTCCTTGTGTCCCCTATTTTAGTACACAGTTTGGAACCAAACGTGATGTGATGCATTTCACGTACTTGCTACCCTCTTGAAGAACATCTTAAGTCCTTGGAATTACTAATGACTGTAGATGGAAATCAGTAAGCTAGTGCTTTCTGGCAGGGTGAGTTGTTCCCTCAGAGGGCTGTGTTGCACTTGGACTTGTAAGAGCAGCTGAGTAACTGTATGAGCCTAGAGCACTGGGGCCTCTTCTGCCTGGGATTCCTGTAGCCCCTTCCCACTGCCTAGGGCATCACAGTGAGATTTGGTCACAGCAAAGAGGAGGAATGGTCCAGAGTGGTCCCCATCAGAAGAACTGCCACTTTTCCCTGCATCAGACATCAGCTGAGATCACAGACTGCAGATGACTTCCTACTGGAACCCCTATATCTACCCCCCTTGGTGCCAACCCTTCCACTGTCCCTCCATGGATGCCTGCTGTCTGATATCCTAGCATGGCTCATGAATTTTGCCCTGAGCAATAAGGAATGATCTGTGATGGTGGGAAAACCCTAGAACAGAGGCCTGACTTTTTAGTGCAGCTGCTCACCCAATCTGCCCCCTACAACCGCCCCCCCCAACACACACACACACATACTCCCCCAGACTCTCCTTTGCGGGTGTGCCCTCTGGCGAGCTGTGACAGATACACCACCTTCATATGCCCAAAGTCCTTTATTTCTCATTCTAAGTAAATAGGAACAAGTAAAAAGTTATTTTTTTTTTAAACTAGATATCCTAGGAATCTTCCCAGACTTTAGTTGAAGTCCTCTGGAGGAGGTGCCAAAGTCTTCCTATCATCAAGGCTCCAAAGGTGTTTAAACACCTTCTGTGGTCAGTGGCCTTGGACCTGGGGAAGGAGAGATAAGCTGTGGGAGATTTTCTTTTAGTTCCTTTCTACACTTCCCCCTTCAACCAAGAAGACTAAATGACCTGTGTCTCCAGTGCTTAGAATAGAACCTGGCCCATGGTAGGTATTTGTTGAATGAATGCTCTTTCAGGTAGGATTTACCAACTAATAGATCACTGTATCCTAAACTTTTTCTTAGACCTGGAACATCGTTGTTAGAGGAATATCTATGTGTTGGTTTGGGCGGCCGGGGAGGGGGGGCGGGGAGGGGCATGGAAGTCTTTAAGAAGGACTAGTTGCATTATATCATGAATCCGTTGGGAATGGTTATTTATAGTAATAATTTTTAAAAGATGCAGGGTTCGGGGAGCCTGGGTGGCTCAGTGGGTTAAGCGTCTGTCTCTTGGTTTCAGCTCAGGTGATGATGTCACGGTTTGTGACTTCAAGCTCCACATCAGGCTCCATGCTGATGGTGTAGAGCCTGCCTGGGAATATCATTCTCTCTCTCTCTCTCTCTCTCTCTCTCTCTCTCTCTCTCTCCCTCTCTCCCCCTCCTGCCCACTCTCAAAATAAATAAATAAACTTGAAAAAAAAAAAAAAAGATTCCGGGTTCTTCAGGGTATTTGAGTATCACTTCATTCACAGTCCTGTCTGTGCATGTCTCTTGTGAATTGACCTCCACAGCATAACGCAGCAAACTGCTGTGGCACTTATGCTATCTTATCATTACACTCCCTGTGAGCGGCCACCTCCCAGTGACCAGACCCTTGTCCCCTGCAGGTCTACCATCTTGCAGCAGCAGTTCAATCGGACTGGAAAGGTGGAACACAGCTCCGTGGCACTGCCCGCCGTGATGCGCTCAGGCTCCAGTGGGCCCGAGACCTTCAACGTCGGCAGCATGCCCTCCCCGCAACAGCAGGTCATGGTTGGGCAGATGCACCGAGGCCACATGCCCCCGCTGGTGAGACTTCCCCCACGCCTGCCCTGCGCGTCAGTGGGCCACCTCTAATGTGGGGGGGGGGGGGGTGGCGGGACACCAGCCCTGGCGATAGCTTGTGTGTGTCATCGTGTTCTCACTAACTCCCATCTGAGCCATGGCTCTTCAGCTGTGCCGTCCTGACGCCTGACTCCCCGGTGCTCCTGTTAAACCAGATGCTTCGGGGCACCTGGGGGGCTCAGTCGGTGAAGCGTCCAACTCTTGATTTCAGCTCAGGTCATGATGTCATGGTTCGTGAGATGGACTGGCATGGGGCTGTGCGCTGATGGCCTGGAGCCTGCTTGGGATTCTCTCTTTCTCCATCTCTCTCTCTCAAATAAATAGAAAGGAAGGAAGGAAGGAAGGAAGGAAGGAAGGAAGGAAGGAAGGAAGGAAGGAAGGAAGGAAGGAAGGAAGGAGGGAAGGAGGGAAGGAGGGAAGGAGGGAAGGAGGTGGGTAACTCCCTGATCACAGGTGTCCTCTGGGGCTGGAGAACAGCCATGACCTCTCCACATGACTGGTGATTCAGAGCTATAGAACCCTGGTTCCCTGCCTTCACAGCATCAAGCTGCTAACTAGCCCAGGTACCCCTTAGAAGGTCTTAGAAATAGACCAGGTCTGTAGTGATCCACACTTTGCCCTGAGTGAATTGTTGCTTCTTCTCCTGCTGCTGGTCTGGTCTGCCTTCTCAAGGAATCATGTGCTTCTGGGGAAGAACTTGTTAAGAGCTGAAAAGCCTATAAGCTCAGAAGAAATTTGACTCTGAAGAAGCCCGTTGACTATGGGTTTTGGGTGGAATCTGTCCTTATTTACTAAGAACAGTTCTGTGTGTAACGTGTGTTTCCTATGTTTGAGATCTTTTGTCCTCAGTACTCAGAGTGGGGTAGCTTCCCTGCAAGAATTCTTTCTGGGCTTTTTGTCACCTAATTAAGCTCCACACGCTCCTGATCACAACCTCTGTATTGCAAACACCCATATCAAGCATTCCGTTGATACAATCAGACCCTTGCTTGAAATGGGACGCGGTTGGGGTTGTTGAGACCCACCGTGAGCCACTCTCTCTTGAGCCCAGAGTTCAGTGTGGCCTTGTTTTGTATAAAGGGTAGTGTCAGTTCCAGCAGCCAAGGTATGACTGCCCTGTGGTCATCTGCCTTTGCAGACCTCGGCCCAGCAGGCTCTCATGGGGACTATCAACACAAGCATGCACGCTGTCCAGCAGGCCCAGGATGACCTCAGCGAGCTGGATTCACTGCCACCCCTAGGCCAGGATATGGTGAGTATTGTTCGTGGTTGTCAGTTCCGTGTCTCTGCCCTGGCAAAAAAGCTGGGTGTTTCATTCTGTCTGCATTCACCTCCAAGAAGGGGAAGTGGAAACCTAGGGTTTGTTTTTTTTTGCTTTTTTGTTTTCACTATATTGAGGCTTTGTAGTGGGGTGGTACCCACAGGAAGAGAATCGTGGGGCCAAGAACTTGAACTCTGGAATCAAGTGATCTGGGCTCAAATCCCAGCTCCACTGCTAGTGTCTATGTGAATCCAGGCAACTAAGTCTCTCTAAGCCTCCGTTTTGTCATACATGCACGGGGTCCTTGTGAAGACGTGGTAGACCCGTCGTGTGTGGCGTTCTTAGCACACTACCTAACACACCGAGCTCAACAAGTATGAGCTGTTAGGTCGGTGCTTCTCAGACGTTAGCCTGCATCAGTCACCTGGAAAGGCTTGTTAAAACACTTTGCTGCGCTCCATGTCTTTTTTTTCTCACTCTGTAGGTCTGGGGAAGGGCCTGAGGCTTTGCATTTGCAACAAGTCCTCAGGTGCTCTGCTGCTCTCTGAGGACTGTGCTTCCAGAGCCACTGCCTTAGTGTTCAGCTTTCAGTAGGGCGGGGTAAATAGCTGCCTTTCTGTAGGCAGCACGAAATTCTCTGGCCTGTCCCTACTCAAATGGTGGCCCATGGACCAGTGGCATTGGCAGCACGTAAGATCTCTTGAGAGGTGTGGAATCTGGGGCCTTATCCCAACCCTCTGAATCAGGAAACTCATGTTAGTGGAGGTCCCAGCTGTTTGATGTGCACATGAAAGTTGCTGAAGGACTAGCACTGCCATTCTGTGCCCTGCTTTGCATATTCCAGTTATCTGTAGGAGCTTAAAGTTGGTTCAGACTTGAGCTTTGAGGCTAAAGGCTGAGGCCCAAATCAATCCATGTCATTGAGAGCGGGGCCTGCTTTTTTCATCTCCCCAGGTGGTTCTAATGGGCAGTCATGACTGAAAACCACCGATTTAGGACAGACAGGGCCATCATAGCCCAGAGCCAAGTGCAGTATTTAGCCTCGTGTTGGCCAGCAAGCATAACTGCCCTCTAAGTCCTTCCTGTGCACTGTGTTTTCTCACTTGCATACTTGTATACCTGCAGGTGCAATTGTACTCAGTGTTTTGTCTCCCAAGTACCTGAGATCATTAAACATTTTGCAAGGGGAAACTCCAGACTAAAAATACATAAGGCAGACACCCTTCCATATCCAGCACTATTGTGAGAAAGTTTTAAAATATTTGGACTTGGGGGGCGCCTGGGTGGCGCAGTCGGTTGAGCGTCCGACTTCAGCCAGGTCACGATCTCGCGGTCCGTGAGTTCGAGCCCCGTGTCGGGCTCTGGGCTGATGGCTCGGAGCCTGGATCCTGTGTCCGATTCTGTGTCTCCCTCTCTCTCTGCCCCTCCCCCGTTCATGCTCTGTCTCTCTCTGTCCCCCAAAAAAATAAATAACGTTGAAAAAAAAATTTTTTTTTAATATTTGGACTTGGGCACCTGGGTGGTTCTGTCTCTTAAGCCTCTGACTTTGGTGCGGGTCATGATCTCACGGTTCGTGCTTTGGATCCTGTCTCCCTCGCTCTCTGCCCCTCCCATGCTGACACCCTCTCAAAACAACACAATTTTTTTTTAAATGTAAAATATTTGGACTTAACATTGTTGCTTTACCAATTTTTAAAGAACTAGTATACAAAAAAATATTAGTGCTGGACATATCCTAAATCTCGATGAATATTTTGGGAATGTTTTGGGAAGCAAGTCAGCATCTGATGTTACCACAGGGTCATCCTTATGAATGTAAACGATCATTTATTGGCTAACCTCAGAAATGTCAGGAAATAGAGAATTTGCTATTTATAGCTTCTAGTGAACATAAAGTCGAAGATCTGGAAAGGTTTTTAAAGACCATTGAATTCCTACAGTAGAAGAAACGGGAGGCACAGGACATAGATGCTATTTGCCCAAGGTCATGTCTCTTGTTAGTGTTAGAACTGGGTCTAGAATAGAGGTCTTAACCCACCCACCCCAGGTCCTTACAGGACAGGTGTTGCATCTACACCCCATTCATGTTGTTAATAAAAGACAAATTTTCTGCTGACAGAGAACACCCATGAGCTGAAATACCCTAATTCTCACCCTGCTCGCTAAAAGTGTAGGTGGAAATTATCAACAATTGTTCGTGCTGATGTGCAATATTATCACGAGACATTAATTATTCTTATTTTTTACTGAATTTACCTAAATAAAACCATGTAGAATTTTTCTAAGATCCTAAAAGCTAAAGAGAAAACAGTGGAAGAAACCTGGAGAACTCCCATGCCATCCAGCATCAGTGAATGATCAAGAGGCCTGTGAAGGGCATGGCTGACTTCTGGGCCTCTTTGGTGCCGGCCCAGTAACCAGAGTATAGACAAAATCTTGGTATTGTTTTATAGCGTGACCTCTCTGGTGTCCTGAGCAATCCCATGCCTATAGTGACTGTGTCATGTACTTGTCTGCTTTTGCAGGCGTCCCGGGTATGGGTTCAGAATAAAGTCGATGAATCCAAACACGAAATCCACTCCCAGGTCGATGCGATCACAGCTGGAACAGCTTCAGTAGTTAACCTCACTGCCGGTAAGTCTCTGAGGGCTTTGTGATGTGGTTTGCTTCTTAAAAAAAGGACTCTTCTTTGATTGAAACAACAGATTTTCATATAATGAGAGGCTGGTCTATTTTTAGGCACACTGAGTGCTTCAGGCAGTTTTTTGCACTGACCCAGGAGAAAGGTGGGGAACATCTCATTCCTTTCCATAGATATCATGCATCCTTCAAAAAGCACTTACATAGCTCTCCTCCTTGTTCATCAGCATGATGGACGTGCCTCAAAGTGTATGGAGACTAGTATCTCCCTTCTGGGGCTTACAGTCTAAAACTGGCTTTGGATGAATGGACCCATCACGTGTGCCTCCTTCTGTCTTGTGGCACAGCGTGACTCCCACCTTGCGCTGTCAGGTGAGAGCCCAGAAATGTCTCGGCCTCATGATGCAGCATTTCAATGCTTCAGGAACAGAACTGACCGGCCGAAGCTGCTGACACGGACCTAACGGAAAGGGCCATGGGATGCCAAGACCTGGGGACTATGCCAGTGCTCGTGCTCAGTATTTCAGCTTAGGAGGCCTTGGGGCAAAAGATTTGGGAGAGGCAGCACCTCGGAGACAGGAAGCCATGTGTCTCCCTGTTTGCATCCAGCTTTGTGTCCGACTCCTGCACAGTGCGGGCTGATGCCATCGCCCATCTGGGCTCTCCTCACCCTTCACCACCCTCCCTTCTCTGTCCCAGGTGACCCTGCAGACACCGACTACACAGCAGTGGGATGTGCAATCACCACCATTTCTTCCAACCTGACGGAGATGTCCAAGGGCGTGAAGCTTTTGGCAGCCTTGATGGACGACGAAGTGGGCAGTGGGGAGGACTTGCTCAGAGCCGCGAGGACCCTCGCGGGGGCAGTGTCAGACTTGCTTAAAGCTGTGCAGCCTACTTCTGGAGAGGTGAGCTCCTGGGGCACACGGTCACCCAGGTCCTGGGTGGCAGGTGCCACCTTGAGTGCTACAGGGCTGTTGCTCCCTGAGCTGTTCCTTCCATCTTGATGGGGCACGTTACCAAATTGTGGGGCTTAGAGTTGGTGAACTGGGTACGGAATCTGTAGTTCAACTTTTGGGAGTGGTTGAGCTCTTAGTAGGAAATTTCCCTTTCCCCTCACCCCGGGGTACTTGATCAGATACAACTTCAGAAGCTAACACATATGGTCAATACACATTTAAAAGGGATACAAGTTTGTGCCCTAATTTCCATAAAGTGCCTATCACCTCCCTACCCGCCGAGCAGAACTCATTGATTGAACATTTCAAGTCTATCTACCTGTTGCTGGTTTATAAGACATCAGGCCCTTCCTTGCACAGATTGTACCAGGGTATTTAGGTCTCCCATCTGGCAGACGGTCTGAGACTCTCTTGTAGGTGAGCCAATCCTGAGGGGCTAGCTGTCTGATGGCACTTTCGAGGAACTGCATTTTCGTTCCAACCAGTGTGTGCTCTTTGTTTTAGCCTCGACAGACAGTTTTGACTGCTGCTGGAAGCATCGGACAAGCCAGTGGGGATCTTCTGAGACAGATCGGAGAGAATGAGACTGATGAGCGATTCCAAGTAAGATATCTGCAACCCATAATTTTGGAAAGGAGTCTAAGCGATGGTCTAGACCCACATGGGGAGAAGGTGTGAAAAACCAGATCTTCAGTGGGCTGTCAAGAATAATTTTGAGATGGCTTACATTGGGAATGAGGTCACTGTTAATTTTTTTAAAGAAATTTTTAACTAAAAAACTCCTTTCACTTACGTATCCGGCATCATCACTGTAAAGCACTTACTTAGCTATTCTTGCTAGTCTGGATGCCGGGCATTCATTAAACACAAAAGCGGAGGGAATAATGTCCTGAACTCCCTTGTGTCTGCCATCCAACCTCTGTAATCATCGACTCATGGCCAGGCTTGTTTCATCTTCTGGGAGCGGTTTTTAAGTAAATGAGCCCAGAGTCGCCATGGGAGGGAGAGTGTGGACTCCCATACACTTAGCTTTGTTGCCCCCCCTCTTTGTATCCAGAGGTGGGTCTGTTGTCTGTGTCATAGCCCAAACCAGCATGACGGGAAAGCCTTTTTTTTTTTTTTTTTTTTTTTTGTCACTCTTGTTCAATACCAAGGATATGTGCTGTTTGTCCTCTGGTGCACAGCTGTAGCCACTGTTGGCAGCTGGCTTGATGTGCTGCCAGCTCAGACTGGAGCTCAGCTTGTCTGCCTCTGTTTCTAGCCACCACAGATGAGGGGAGCTTCGGGCTACGATGAGCTGGGCCTCTCACATACTCATGGGCACATGCCCTCCATGCCTTTCTCCTTCTCTGACGTCCTCATTTTGAGTAGTACATAACTCCATTCTGTTGAAACCTAATGGTTCGAGCCCAGGTTCTCTGGAAGAATTACACAGCATTCAGAGGAAAAAGATCATTCAGCTTTACAGTAGCATTCAAGTTTCTTAATTCACGAGTGCCGATTCAGCTTGCCATTTCATCCAGAACTACCAAACTGCATCTACACAAGATGCATCGGTTACACTAAGACAGGGTTGTGCATGTTGGGATACACGGAACGTGTACCTGCATCCGTAGATGTAGCTGTCTCCTACTTTGCACATAGTTGCGATGCTGGGACCATAGGACTCATTCATGTTCTATCTACAATGCAATAAGACAGTCAGCGCTTAAACACTGAAGTCATGCTGGAGGGTGAGACCCATAATGGGTGGTAACAGTATTCTTGGAAGCCATTTCTAGGCTGGGATGGCCAGTAACGACTTCACTTGAAAGAGAATTTACTCCAGACCACATAAATATATCCCACTAAATTCAAGCAAACACCCTATCCTGCCTTGGCCTTGGCTAAACCCCCCACCTGCGCTTGTCTTGGGCATTGATTGTTTTATTAGCACAGGTAATTCTTGGTAGGCAGGGACCTACTTAGGAATTGGGTAAGTATGAGATTCAGCTGTTGGTGTACTAGGCTTAATTATCTTGAGGTGCTCAACTTTCTTTCCTCAAAAATATTACTGCTTTCCCCAGAGTGTTTGGCAAGGTGGAGAAGCAAGTCACAGTTCTTCCTGAGATCTTTCATGCATCCTTGTATTGTTGAAGGCTTTCTCTCTTTTCTTTCTCTCTTTGACAGACTGTTACACTGTCATGTATAAATGCCAACTCTGCTCCCTGTCGTTTGTTTCTATTTAGAGGTGCTAGGAAAGCAGGTTCACGTTCACAGTAAGGTCCTGCAGACTTTCTTACCAGTGAAAGGCCTTACTTTACTGCTTTCCATTTCTGTAAGGTCTCTAGGCAAACATCAGTGTAGTAAGGTGATCCTGTAACCTCTTGGAGTTAGGAGTAGCCCCTGGCTTTCTGACATTGGATTTCTTATGCACTATTTTTCTGATTCTTGAGATCTTATCTCAGAGCTTTTCTTGGGTTCTCAATGTACTGCATGTTCCCAGAGTTAACAAAGATTTATTTTACACGGGCTACATAATAGGGGTCTTGTTGAAAGGTTTGACAAAGGCCTTGTCAGCAACTGTAGCTGTAGTATCACGTTCTTTTTCTAACTGTATTTTTTTTGGACAAAATTAATAGGAAGAACAGGATTTCTTTAAATGAGTCTAACAAAGCCCTTTAGAACAATCGTGAGCCTACATGACCAAATCTTGGTCCCTGTGTGAAAAGACAAATTCATATCAAGCGAAAGAATACTGTGACCTACTTTGGAAAGATTTTTTTTTTTAATCTTGTGAATAATTTGTGACATTCAAGTTGAGTGTGCACTGAGCATTGAAATAGGTGCTCAAGAACTGTAACTTAGGCCATGTTGGGAGCAATTTCCAAAAGTTATGTGGCCAACAAGTGCCAGTCAGATCCCAAAAGCATCTTCACTTTTTGGCACCTCAGGCCTTGCTTTTTCCTTGGACATTCAACAAACCTTTTAAAAAAAGAAAGATAAAGACTGAACTAAACTGTTCCTTTAAGACTGTTTGTTTTTGTCCATTTTAAAATCTGCATATGTGGTCATTTTATGGGTTTCTGATTTCCCTGGATAGCATGTAGTTTTTGCTCTGTGTAAAATTGTACAGGGTGAACACCCCTTTCAGTATATCTTCCTGTAAAACGTCTTCTTGTAAAGACTGTTTGGTTGCCCTTTGCATTCAGAATCAAAAGTGCTTTTCATTATCTGATGAATTAATAAAGACTACTGACCACATTTCCTCTGGGAGAAAGCCTGGACATATTCGTTCAAAATAAAAATGGCTCATATATTTGGGATGTGTTTGGGAAGGCATTTCCAAACCAAATAAACTACCTTCACTATTCAAAGAAAAGAAGCAAATTAAATGTAACAGTGATTATTCTTCAGGCCACACAGATGGGTGACAAATCTGGTGGGCTGAATCAAAGGATTCTCCACCCTGCAGACAGAGTGCCTTTTTGTTGAGTTGAAGCATGAACTGATACACAAAGGCTCAAAGCTCCTTGCATCTTCAGTGAGGTCGTAGCTTATAGCTAGTTTATTTATGTAGGCTCCCTTTCCACTTTTCATAATAATTTAATCCCTGTCCAGAAGACTACGGAACACTGAGAATAACTTACGTTCAGAGCACTCCTTGGCTCTTGAGCTGTAGGTAATGTCTGTGCATGTCCAACATTGCCCTCTGGAGGCAGAGATGTGGCTGAATTTTTGATAGTAGCTTGGATCTTTGTGCAAAATGGAAATCCAAATGATAAATTTTTGCGTGACAGCAGGGCATGATGACTTGGAGGCCATGAATTCTATCCTTCCTACAGTATGTTGTATTTATGGCTTCTGGATAGATTTCCAGCTTTTCCTGATCTGCATCAATCACATATTCAAGAGACTTAAGACTTTCGGTGTTGAAGTACATGAATGTGAATCAGTGGTTAAAATACAAACTCTCCCCTCAAATCAACCTATTCTAGATTTAAATCTTTGTTCCTTAATGCATAGGAGACTGTGTAGCTAGGATGCAAGTCTCTTTCTTGAATTACATCTAAGGTAAGTTGACATTTCAGAAAAATAAATGGAAAGAATATTCTCATGAAGTACTGGAAAAAAAAAAGTTCAAATGGAATGTCAATAAAATGTTTCATCAGACACCGCATTTCATTTCTAGGCTGTGAAGGGTGATAAAAAAAAATAGTAAATGCCTGTTTTTTTGTTTTTTTAATTCTCTTTGTAAATAGGATGTTTTAATGAGTTTGGCCAAAGCTGTAGCCAATGCTGCCGCCATGTTGGTATTAAAGGCGAAGAATGTCGCCCAAGTAGCTGAAGACACGGTCCTACAGAACAGGGTGATTGCCGCTGCCACCCAATGTGCCCTTTCTACCTCTCAGCTGGTGGCGTGCGCCAAGGTAAGCCAACTGGCACCCCTGGCCCTTTCGTCAAAGTGTCACGTGCTCTCGTTTGCCCCCAGTCACTGGGGGAAAACAGGCAGAATTTGTTTAAACTGTCTGAGGCTTAGAGCTTGCTTAGGTGTTGTCTCCAAGGTGACATGACAGGATTTTGGCAATAACTGCCCAATTGTGCATTCATCCCAAGTTCTTTCCCCAAGTCCTCAGGCACTGGGATGTCTCGGTGTCTCATTGCCATTTCTACTTGAAAACTGCCATGTGTCCCCCTTGAAATTCTCAGTGTGTCCTGTTTACACCTGCACACCAAGGGTTCTTGCATTGTACAAGAAGGCAGTACAGTGTCACGAATGGGTTTGTAAATAACGTGCACATTTGGGGGAGCCCTTTTGCACTGCACAGTGCAAGACTGACGGTAATCAGGATTGAGTTCATTGTTGTCACTCACGATGTGCACACTCCAGCTGTTAAACTTCACCTCGTTCAGCATATCATCCCCAGTTTATGGAAGGGAAACCGAGGCCTCTAAGGCTTTGTAAGTAGCTTGCAGCCACAGGAATCATTAAGTGGCAGAACTGGGGTTATCTCAGGCCTGTTTGCTTTCACGTATCCTTTCGGCACCATGGCATGTTGATGCGTCAGAAGATGGGATGTGTCCATTTCTCAACTTGATGACCTATCATATTCTATAGATCCGTGACTGGCTTAGCCCACCATTTCCTGTCCTCTGGTGGGATTTGCAGTGTGAGGCAGATGTGTTGATGGTATCGCTCCTCCTTCCCTTGTACACTGTTAAAGTACCCACAGAAAAACAGACAGAATCCCCCTGTTCTTTAAAGTACTGTGAGGTACAGAGTTGCAGGTACCTCTGGAAAAGAAATACAATCCTGTTAGTCTTGTTATCCTAAGTCAGAGGACTCAACCTAGAGGTTCCTAAAAGGAGAAGCTATGCCATAAACACCAGAAATTTCTCTCTGTGGAAGTAGTTCATACTATAGTTACGTATCACCAGTGAAGATAACAGTTGTCGGGCATCAAAAACCACCAAGATAGGGTGAAATTGTGAGGTAGAAGAAATCTCAGTGATGGTACACTTTAAACCCTGGTGCTCTGAGTAAGGACCCAAGGCCCCGAGCTGGAGGGGCCTCGGTGGAAATGCTAGTGTGGGGTGGGGACTGAGAGCTGACCCTCGGTGCCCAGGACCTGCTCCTATCTCCCTCTAGGTGGTGAGCCCCACCATCAGCTCCCCCGTGTGCCAGGAGCAGCTGATCGAAGCAGGGAAGCTCGTGGACCGCTCGGTGGAGAACTGTGTCCGTGCCTGCCAGGCGGCCACCGATGACAGCGAGCTCCTGAAGCAGGTCAGCGCGGCGGCCAGCGTGGTCAGCCAGGCCCTGCACGATCTCCTGCAGCACGTGCGACAGTTTGCCAGCCGAGGCGAGCCCATCGGCCGCTACGACCAGGCCACCGACACCATCATGTGTGTCACCGAGAGCATCTTCAGCTCCATGGGAGATGCTGGTGAGGGGCGATGCTTGGGTGGACGGGTCAGCTTGGGGTTCCCCGATGGTCATCATTGTAACAAGAAAGGTGACGGTCACCTGGAAAGGGCAAGGTGTCATGAGCTTCTTTCGGAGACTTCGTCCCTGAGCCTGGGAGAAAGATGGAAGTCTCCCGGTTTGCCCATCCATAGCAGCCCTTAGAGAGTTAATTAGGCTTTTTAGCAAATTCTTAGCAAATTCCTTTTGTTCAAAAACCTCCATGTTGGATTTGGCCTGGTAAAGTCAAGGTAGCCACAGGAGATAAGCCTGAAGCTTGGAAGGATAAATGTATTCTGCTCACAAGTCCCAAAGAGAAAGCTACCACATGCCTGCAGGGTCACAAGGGTTTGGTCACAAGGGTTTGGTCAGGTTGCAGAAGACAGGAGTGAGGGGAGGAGCTTAAGCTCTATTCTTTTTTGGGATTTTGATTGGGAAGGCAGGGCAGGGGAAACTGCTTGGGGCTGCTTAGTTTGAAAATCTTCAGCAGGCTCTGTGCTCTACAGGTGATCCTCAGTTGCCTGGCATCGGGCCATAGGATGATTGAGGCCAGGGATATTGCCTCCAGGAGGGTACTGGCCAGATAGAGGGGATGTGGTTCTAAGCTAAGGTCAGTTTGCATATCAAAGGCGTGCTCCTGGCTGGACTTTTGCTATCTCTAAGAATTGGCTAGCCTTCAGAAGGGCAGTGTCTCTTTAGCCAGCAAGGTTTCTTTAAGATGTCAAATGTCAGGATGTACAAAAAATTTAAAAATATGTACCTTTCAGTCTATTAGTTGAAAGGTAAGTCTCCTGAGATCCAGCCCATCCCTATCCCATCTAAATCTCCAGACTTGGCAACTCACTGATTTCTGTTTTACGTTTCCAGAAATTTTCAATCTTCCTACAGTCACATGTTTGTGTGTGTTTGCATGCATGTGCGCATAGCGCTTTGTTTTCATATAAATGAAATTGCATTATTTATACTCTTAAACCTTTTTCTTTTAATGTGTCTTACAGATCTTTTTCATGTTGACCTATACACTCATCTTTTTAATGGCAGCATAATATTCTACTGAATGGAATTCTAGGATAATTTACTTAACGCATGATCTTGAAGCACATCTAGGTGGTTTCCAAGTTTTTTGGTTTGCTTCTTAGTTTTGCTTTAACAAAAATATTATTACAGTAACTATTTTTATAAAAGTATCTTGGTTTACTTTTGGGGATCTATGTAATTAGTGGAACTTCTGAGCCAATATATACGTATGATTTTTTTTTTTTTTTTTAACATATGGACTTGCTTTCCAGAAAGGTTCTACACTTTGTGACCCTGCCGGTAGTTTGTAAGATGTTTGTTTCCCTACTTCCTTGTCAGCACAGAGCCATATTTTATAGCAAGTGTTAGAAACAAACAAAAACTTGAACTTTTCTGTATCTTCCTTATGTGATTTAAGAAAATAGGAGTACTCTACACAATTTGGATTTTGTTGTTGTTGTTTGTTGTCTTTCTTTTTTAATAGATGTTTTATTTTGGAATATTTTCACATCTACAGGAAAAAAGTAGAGGTAATGCAGAAAGTTCTTATATACCCTTCCCAATTGCCCTCATTTTTAGCATCTTCCCAGGGCACCCATGGCACATTTGTCCAAACCAGATTAGCTTTGGTGCATAACTGTTAACTACGGACATTATTCAGGTTTCACCAGTTTTTCCACTCATGCCCTTTTATTGTCCCAGGATCCAATCCACGATACCTTGAATGTAGCACGTTTTGATTTTTTATGAAAGCTTTGTTTCCCCCTTAATGTTACAGTGGTGCGGCATCCTTCTCAAATGACCTTTGTGAGAGGAAAAATTCCCTTACATTCGAGTAGTTTTATTTTAAACGTTTACTCTTACATCCTTCCTACTTCTAAAGTAGATTTCAGTAAAATCACGGTACAGTAAAACCAAACAACTACTAATAACAAGATCAAAACTGGTGCCTGGAAGAAAAGAGTGAGCAAACAGAAAATTGATAGGGAAAACTCAGCCAAGACAAATCTTAGCAATTGAGCATGAATCTGGGGTCTGTGCTTCTTATTAGTGAGAGCCAAATGACACAGATACAGGGGATCTTGTGATACTATTCATCTGGAGTTAGGTAACATACAAATTCTTTCAAAGTTTAAAGATAATTTTTTGCCATTATGCACAATTTAAGGAGTTTTGGGTCAGTGATTCTTGAGCTAAATGATATTCACTAGATAAATATTTATTAAATCACATAACAAATCCACATAATTTTGTTCCCTGCCTTCTGTTTGTAAAGAGTTCCTCCTTGCTTAGTTGCGTCCTATTTACCCCTCTCTGTTCAAGATGGAACTTGGATGGGTTTGGGGTACACGATCCTAGTAGCCATAGGGAGTATTTTCAGTCCTGGGTCTAAGGACATAAGCCTTGCTTAGGACAGGAACTTGTGGTCTCCCTTCTTTCTGTCCCTCTTGCTAGAAGAGTGGAGACTGGACTGTGTGCTGCTTTTGAGCTTTAGAAAGCAGACAAACAGATGGCATCCTCAATCCCATCCCGTAGGTGAAATGGTGCGCCAGGCCCGGGTCCTGGCCCAAGCCACCTCAGACCTTGTCAACGCCATGAGGTCAGATGCGGAAGCTGAAATCGACATGGAGAATTCAAAGAAGCTCCTGGCAGCAGCAAAACTCTTGGCTGATTCCACTGCTCGCATGGTGGAAGCTGCAAAGGTATTATGTTGGATCTGTTCTATTGAAAAGTGAACATTATTAAGAGTTAGGATTTGGAAGGTGCCCTGAAGATAAAGAATGGCCAGCTGAGTGTGCATTTTTGTTGTTTAAAACCTATATGGTTTTGTAACATTTAACCTTGTTCCAGTGGGAAAGGAGAAGGGCATGGGACACGAGAATAACAGTCTTTAAGGGGAGCAGGGCTGACTCAGCTGTAGCCAACACAGTTCCTGCTTAGTGCGCACTCTCTCGCCATTGGGTTATCGCCATCGGCTTATTGCAAATGGTGGTGAATTTCAACTTGAGATCTTGAACAGCAGATTCACTTAGGCCTGTTTTTTGCCCGCAACCTTAGTATTACTTTGCCCTCCATTTGACTTCTCAACTAAACTGTCAAGATTTTACATAGTAGAGTGCTTCCTGCCTCACTGTTCTTCAAATGCCAGTAGCAGTCTTGAATGTTATATAACAGCTTGAATGAAGAGTTAAGAGTCAGCTTTTCTGCTTTTTGACGGTAATGCATTAGCATGATGCTTCTAAGAGCCAGTGATTCTTATCCCAGGGCTCTGTTTCAGAGCCCCCTCCCCCCTTCCCCGCTCCGCCCTGCCCATGAAACATTACAATGGAACGTGTCTCCATTCCACCCCTCCTGATTCACAAGGTCACTGGTGGGACTGTGCAAGTATGTTCCACAAGGGATTCTGATGCCTCCCTCTAGGTGAGAACTGTATTAAATGGATAAGGCTGTATTTTTCTATGTTCCTCTTTTGGTTATTAGGCAACTAGCATACGTTTTTGGTGGAAATGATAGAAAATGCATATAAATATAAATAAAATAAAAAGCATCTCCAGTTTCATACTCTCAGATAACACGTTTAATGTGTTTCTATGCATGTAAGATTCATTGAACGTCTCCACATCTTATCCTATCTCCCCAGCCTCCAATAGAATACCTTGTATGTGAATTCTTAATATGTTATGACACACAGTGAATTACGTAGACCTTCCTCGACTGACTCACCCTTGTAGTTCCTGAGGGACTGTGATTTCTTGGAGGTAACACGAATAGGATGAAGAGTAACCCAAGGAGAGGCAGCGTCTGAACTTGCTTCCTCTGTCCCCTGAGCCCTGTTTCAGCTGAGAAGTTAGGCCATTAACATCCCTTTTAGCCAAAAATATATATGACGGTTTCGTGCAGTGGTTAATTTCTTTATGGTTTTTACAAGTTCTGCCCCTTGTATTTCTAAGTCTAAACATAGCTCTTCTTTTTTTTTTTTAATTTTGTTAATGTTTGTTTATTTTTGAGAGAGAGGCAGAATATAATTGGGGGAGGGGCAGAGAGAGGGGGAGACACAGAATCTGAAGCAGGCTCCAGGCTCTAAGCTGTCAGCACAGAGTCCAACACCAGGCTTGAACTTGTGAACCATGAGATCATGACCTGAGCCAAAGTCAGACACTTAACCATCTGAGCCACCCAGGAACCCCTACACATAGCTATTTTAAAGTTTATTTATTTGTTTATTTTGAGAGAGAGAGAGAGAGAAAGCAAGAATGCAAGCACGCAAGCAACTAGGGGAGTGGAGCAGAGGGAGAAAGAGAAAATCCCAAGGAGGCTCCTTGCTCATCGTGGATGCAGAGCTTGATCTCAAGACCAGGATCATGATCTAGGCTGAAATCAAGAGTCGGACCCTTAAGTGACTGAGCCACCCAGGTGCCCTTAAACATAGCTATTTTAAGCAAACCTTCATGTTCACAAAAAATGATAGACTGAAAAGAACCTTAGTGTAAAATCTAATCAACCCGTGTTTGTTTTTTTTTTTTTTTAATTTTTTTTTTCAACGTTTTTTATTTATTTTTGGGACAGAGAGAGACAGAGCATGAACGGGGGAGGGGCAGAGAGAGAGGGAGACACAGAATCGGAAACAGGCTCCAGGCTCCGAGCCATCAGCCCAGAGCCCGACGCGGGGCTCGAACTCACGGACCGCGAGATCGTGACCTGGCTGAAGTCGGACGCTTAACCGACTGCGCCACCCAGGCGCCCCTAATCAACCCGTGTTTTACAAAGGAGAAAATTAAAACTCAAAAAGATTTTGCCTACCATCACATACTCAAGATTGAGCCAGGGCCAGTGTGCACATTGGTTTCTAGACGCACAATGCTCACCAGACCTTAATGCACCAAGTTACCAGAAATTTGTTTCTTTTAAGTATTTATTTTTAATGATTTATATCAGATGGGACAATGTTAAGTGGTTTCATAAATTCTTGTAGTTAAGTGTGGTGACTTTGTCTTCACGACGCTATTTTCATCTGCTGGATTTTGTTCAAAGCTGAAGAACCTGTTATAGTTAGAGCTCCAAGAAATATATTTAATGTGTAGGAAAAAAATACATTTCATAATCAGTAACTAAGATTCCAGACCAAGATTAGTACCGCATATCTAATGTACATTCCTCATGAAAGAGACGTTGCTAAGGAAGGATCCAGATGCCCACTTGAGAGTCAAGTGCAGAAATGGTTTCCTGCTGCTCAAAATACCAAAGGAAGGCTTGCATAGGAGTGGTCTAAACACCTGATGACCAAAAGAATAAAATGATTTTCCTAAACTCGCAAAAGAAGACAAAAGTAGCTGAAACAATCTTTCACATGTGAGATGCAAAAGTAGAGGTTTTTTTAGTTACTGAAACACAAAATCAAGGCTACTTAAAGTGGTTACAGTTTGAAAGAGTGGAAGATTCCCTTTGAAGGATTGCCAGAACACTTATGTCACAGATGTTAAAACTGTTGCAGCCAGGATGAATCCCTATTCCTTTTATAAATAGTTGAAAACAAATAAACGGGTTCTTGTAAATGGTCAATTTGGCAAGTTGGCCATTTGAAAAATGGAGACATTTGAAAATTGATTTTCAATGATTGGTGAGTTTCTTTCTGTTTCTGTCTCTGCCTTATGAGCAAATATTAACACCCTAAAGTGTTGATGAAAAGAAACTCATTCATCCCTATACATTTAGAGCCGGTCACAGAACATCCAGACTCAGAAAAATCTTGATTGCTGCTTCTCTTGCAGGTAGGAAAGGAAGGTTGGATGTGCTTTAAGTCTTGGTTGAATTAGTATGCAGTGAAGTTATATCCTCTTCCTACGTTACCTTTAGTCTTTTCCCTACTTCAGAATCCCACCCATCTAAATAAAATCCATTTTGAGGGGCCTGAGTGGCTCAGTCGGTTAAGTGTCTGACTCCTGATCTCAGGTCATGATCTCACTGTTCATGGGATCAAGCCCCACATTGGGCACAATGCTGAGCACTGGACCTGCTTGGGAGTCTCTCTCCCTCTGTCTCTCTGCCCCTCCTTCCTTCAAAATAAATAAACTTTAAAAATAAATAAATATAATCCATTTGCATTTCTCAGACACTTGAACCTACAGCAACACAGGGTGGCCATGGGCTGTGCATGGTGCCTTTCTCTTGCCCTGCCATGATCAGGGGCATGGGATATCTCTCATTACTTAAGTATAGTTGAGTACCATTTCTTCTTTGCTATACTTTCCAACTCAGTCTTTCTAGGTATGGTCTTTCCTGAACAACATTTCCTTATAGTATTGGGGATGGCATTCCCAGTCCCCCTGCTCCCTCTACCCCTTCCCCTGTGTCTATACTATATTCTCAGCCTGTTCACATAAACCCAGTGCCACAAGACAGGAAAATCTTTCCATAGTGACAAGCGTCTGTCCTGCCAGTTAATATAAAATTCTCCCCGAGAGATTGGGGCATGGGGGAGATTTATGTTAACACCTTTTAAACCATGGATAGCTGACCACAAGTCAATTTACGTGGATGGCCAAGGCTATGATCTCAAGTGCTTAATTTTTACCATTGGATTTCTACTGTTTACTGGTACAGCTTTGAAACATCCCCAGTAGATTTTTTGTCGTTAGGAGATAAACATCTTTATTGTAAAGATACTGCTCGAAGCATTTGCTTTCTCTTCCAGATCTTTTGTGTTACCGGGAAAAAGTTAAATTGAAGGCATGAGTTCAGCATCTGTGGCATGCTGTCCTCTGGACCTCTCAGAATCTCTGTTTTCTCCTTCTCAGGGGGCTGCAGCCAATCCTGAGAATGAAGACCAGCAGCAGAGACTGAGAGAAGCTGCGGAAGGTCTCCGTGTGGCAACCAACGCCGCTGCCCAGAATGCTATCAAGAAAAAAATTGTCAACAGATTGGAGGTGGGTAAAGAGGCTGGTTTCGTAGAATGTCTATTTTAGATTGCCAAGAGTTATTTGAAAGAATAACATGGGGCGCCTGGGTGGATCAGTTGGTTGAGCATCTGACTCCATAGTGGGTCATCATCTCACAGTTTGTGAGTTCGAGCCCTGCGTAGGGCTCTGTGCTGACAGCTTGGAGCCTGTAGCCTGCTTCGGGTTCTGTGTCTCCCTGTCTCTCTGCCCCTCCCCAGCTTGCTCACGCTCTCTCGCTCTCTCTCTCTCTCTCTCTCTCAAAAATGAACATTTAAAAAAATTTTTAAAGAAAGAATAACCAAATTAATAAGGCATTGCCCATATAAAGGAGGCTAAATCAAGATTAACGATCTAGTTTATTGGTTAAGGGACTTAGAAACAATGTGAAATGTTGGTTTAGGCACCTGGTACATTTAGGTTCAATGGCACACTAACAGTATATTCGAAAAACAACTTCAGCTCATGTTCTCAGTAAGCAAAGCCTTTTCTGAGTTGAGCATTCTTTTTTTTTTTTTTTTTAATGTTTATTTATTTTTTGAGAGAGAGACAGAGCATGAGCCAGGGAGGGGCAGAGGGAGAGAAGGAGACACAGACTCCAAAGCAGGCTCCAGGCTCTGAGCTGTCATCACAGAGCCCAACGTGGGGCTCAAACTCACAAACGGTGAGATCAAGACCTGAGCTGAAGCTGGATGCTTAACCGACTGAGCCAACCAGGGGCCCCTGCATTTAGCATTCTTGAATAGATTTCAATTTTTTTTTTGCAGCAGGAAATAGGAACTTTTTTCCCCTGGCGTTAAGGGTTGCCCATGTTCAGAAAGGACCTTTAGGTAAAAATTCCATACATATTTTGTCAGAGACAGTGACTCTTTCAGGACTTCCAGTAGAAAATAGAACCTTGGAAAGAGTGAAGAATGGGGATCCGGCTTCGGTGGAGAGGTGTGGATGGAGCAATAAGAAATATTTTGTCATTTTCAGAACATCTGTTTGGTGGGGAGGTGAGGGGGGTAGGAAATAGCACTAGGTGCAAACTCTGTAAGAAAACAAGTTTCTCTCATAAAGGCATACAGGAGACTCTTACACCAAAATTTGGGAGGTTGGAGGCCAAGAACCTGCCTGTCTGAGGAATCCCTCCATATGGTCTGGTGGATCCAGAAACAAAACCAGTCTCCTTCCAGGGGGATGGGAGTGAGCAAACCCACTTAAGTACTCTGGTGGGGAAGCCCAGGCCTTTCTGAAGGAAGGCTTCACATGGGTGGCAAGAGGAAAACCATGAGCACACCAGTGTTTCTGCTGCTTGCGGGGAAGAAAATGTTTCCCCCAAAACATTTAGACTGGATGCCGCTTATCAGTGCCATCGTGGTCATGGAATTAATGGTCCCTTCTCTTTTTGAGAAAGACAAATGAACACCGGAACTTGAGCTATCAAGTGTGACTGTCTTTCTCTCTGGTCCCAGGGAATGTAAACCAATGGAGATAACAGGGCAATTGTTAGACGAGGCTCGTCAGTGGCATTCAGGAGGCCGAGTCTGGGCCTGGAGTCCTCTTTCTTCCACGCGTGCAGCTGTTCTGTGCCAGCCTCTTAATGGTAGGGCAGATATAAATGTGCGTGTGTGTGCGATGGCCCGGCTCACCTACTATTGCTCTGTCCTCCAGGTGGCAGCTAAGCAGGCCGCAGCCGCTGCCACACAGACCATCGCCGCCTCCCAGAACGCAGCCGTGTCCAACAAGAACCCCGCCGCCCAGCAACAGCTGGTTCAGAGCTGCAAGGTGAGATTGCAGCCGCCCGAGCACCAGATCTGCTGGAGACCCCCCTGATAGCATTACAAGGCCAAGCGCCCAGATAATTCAGTTAAGACTAATCATCTGGGCCCCTAATGCAGTTTGCTCCAGCCCCTGTGTTCCAGGTACACACACATGCACACACACACACACACACACACGTGCACGCACATCTGGTTTTTGTCTCATAAGTGGATGCTCTCTGTTTGGAAGGAGAGTATGATGCTTTTTCCAGCATTGTCTTTCCTTTGCCTAGATTTTCTTTCTTTTCAAGAGACCGAATCAAGGAGGATCAATAACCAGGTCATTTTAGGGCTCTGCAATAGTAATGAAGCATTGAATTTCCAGAGGGCCTCTTTCCCTGTGAGAGGTGGGCCTTCAGCTTCAGTGCTTGCTGTGAGGAGAGTTTATTTCCTACTTTGCACGATGGCACCCTAAGGCTTGATGTTACCCTGTCTGGCCTCAGTGATGATGTGCTTCGGGGCTTTCTGTTGTTGCATGTTTTTTTCTGAGACCCAGGCCTTGATGGCATGTTGACTCCAACGTACTGCAAAGGGTACAGTGAATACCTTTGTTGCCACTTCTGAGGGCCTACGGGGTCTGCTCTTCCAGGAGTCCCCTGAAAGGTGCCAGAAATGACTTGGGATTGTGTAGCTATTGCCCTTGTGTTGGCAGTGTGCCTGACCGGAGTCTCCCAAAGGTCTTTGCGGTGAGCAGCGGGGGCTGGGTGGGCAGGTGTACTTGTGTTTAGGTTCTGAGAGTTGACTGCGCTCTGTCTGCTTTTTCACATCTCCTCTGTGAAACGGTTCACATGTGAGTGGTGTCGCCATTTCCACCTCAGAAGTGGCTTTGCTTCTGAGAACCACCCAGAGCCTTCCACGTCCTAAGCCTAGGTTCTCTGAGGCCAGCCCCTCACCAAGAAGCGAATGTACTCTGGCAGAGAAGTCTCAGCACTGGAGTAAGGCCCTGTCCTTGGGACTGTATGCAGAAAGACGGGGTTTTTCTGTGAGCCAGGCCCCACCAGAGGAGGAGAGGGTGTTTTCTGTTAGAGCCTCAATTCAGCCGCCAGCGTGGGTGAGAAAACCCTTCTTCACGAGCGCTTGCTACTCATGTCCAGGAAAATACTACAGGATGAAACACCCCTTGCCCCTTTTTGCGGAGACTGAAGATACTCAGTGTCTGTCTATCACTGTCAGGAAGGAAATCACTGTTTATCAGCTTGCAGTGCAGAGGGGAGAGTGGACCAGACTACGGGAGCCAGCCATCCTCAAGAGGATCTGAGGAAAATCTCTGGGAAATATTTGTTTTAACCTTTGCTGGAATGGGTTAAAAAAAAAAAAAATAGGTCGCCAGACTGGGGTACACTTGGGACCTTCTTCAGCAGTAGTGGCCACTGTGTGCTATGACCTTTGAGGACCTGGTCAGTCAGATGAGGAGTGCTCACTGAGGAGAAAACCCAGAAAAGGTAGTAGGCTGGTCTCCTAGGGCATTGTGGGAAATTGTTTCTTGAAGTGGTCTCACCTCAGAAACGGCTGCTTCTTCCTCCACCCTGGGCATTGGGGTTTCCAGTTTGAGAAATGAGAGGGCTACTCAATCAAAGAAGACCCATGGTGGCAATGAAAGGTCATGGACAGAATGCATCCCTGCTAAGTGAGGAATCAAAGCACTGACCTATGCTGGCACTTGAGTAGTTCTCTGAGTTTCTTCTCGTTGGGCATTGTGACTTGGGTTTCTCTGCCTGTGAATTGTAGAGACTTTTTGACCTTGGCTGTTAAGCTTTATAAGTGGTCATTAGCCACATTGGTATTAGTTGCAAGTGGGCAAATGCTTTTAAGACCACCTTAGAGAGATTCGTACCGTGCCTAAATGTATGAGGAGCTGAGGGTCGAGCGTGTGTGGGAAACAGCTACCCAGAGGCACTGGGTTAGGATTCATTGTTGGTAAGGACCCAGCTAGCTTAAAAGTGCTAGGTAAATCCAAGGCTTGTGATAAGCATTGCTCACATGGAATAGTGCATCCCCTAAAACATCCATCACTGGTGTCATTTTCCACCCTGTTTTGGTAATTCTCTATGCCGAGTGTGCTCTGTTTTAATTTTCCTTGCTTCCTATAGGCAGTGGCTGATCACATCCCTCAGCTGGTCCAGGGGGTGAGAGGAAGCCAAGCCCAAGCTGAAGACCTTAGCGCGCAGCTGGCTCTCATCATCTCCAGCCAGAACTTCCTCCAGGTAACAGGAGCATTCGCCTTGGTCACACCCAGAGTCCCCCATGGAGGTAGGAGGTGCCCTTAATCCTTAAGGAGAAGAATTACCCAGTGTCACAGCCACAGAGAAGTTTTTGCAGTAAGCAGACCTTGGAAGGCCTTCCCTTTGAATTTCCATTTTCAGGAGAGGTGGATTTAGCTTGGCAAAGCAAAATGCTAATATGCAGGGAAATTGCCCTGGGAGATAGCCCATAATCCATTTTTCTTGGGAGGCTCATCTTTATTTCTCCTCTGTGAGGGAAAACATGTAATAAGTTGCAAGTGTTGTTGAACAGCCTGGTACTAGATATAGCTCGAAGTTTGCAGGTTTCCAGAGAGTCTAATGCTATTATCCATGTACAAGGAAAAAAGAAGTGTTGAGTGCATCTTCTCTTAGTTAAGTGTTGGCAGTCTTTGTGGGCTAAGGGGTAGATTCATTTTAAAGAAAACAAAATGAGAAAAGTGGTGGGAAAACTCCCTCTTTACCTGCTTCTTGTCTTCAAATCCCTCAGCACTTCTGTCTGCTTGTATCTCTTGAACAGTTGCAGTGATCAGGCGATGTTCTTCCCTGTCCCTTTCTAGTTGAACCTGTCACTACAGGACCCAGTGATACATCTGTTGGGTTAATTTTTCAAGTGTCATGACTCCAACATGCAGAGACAGAATGTGAAAGTTTTAATGTTATTTCCTCACGTTACACCTACATGCAGACATACGTATTTTATGTATACATTTTTTAATTGGGATTTATTGTGTATAGACTCTTTGATTTTTATGTCAACATTTATATTATGAGCATTTAACATACAGCTATGGCTCTCCTTTGTTTAGCTATTTTATCACCCCTAGGCATACAGGTTGTTTTCAATTATTTGCCATCATAAACAACCGATGATAGGATAAAGGTCTTTATCTGCGCTCTACCTTTGTACCCATGTTGAATTATTTCCTAAGGATAAATTCCTAGAAATAGGATTGCCAATGGCTTATGTTTATCTTTGGGACATTGAGAATTGTGACTTGGACAGGTGTTTACCTTTTCATTCAGATGGTTGGAGGGCCTGGAGCCAGTTGTATTGTCCCTACTGCGGGCAGTCTTCTAGGGTAGTATGATAGAGCCATGTAGACATGTTCCAGGGTCCACTCTATCGCTGCTATTAGATTTCCTTTTTCTTTCGTTCTTTGAATTTTGCTATCATAGACACATCACATAGTTACAAAAATAAGGCAGAGTTAGAAATAAGTAGAAATGGGGGCAGCTAGGTGGCTCTGTTGGCTAAGTGTCTGACTTCTGCTCAGGTCATGATCTTGCCATCTGTGAGTTCAAGCCCTGTGTC
Organism: Neofelis nebulosa; assembly: GCF_028018385.1. NCBI lineage: Eukaryota > Metazoa > Chordata > Mammalia > Carnivora > Felidae > Neofelis > Neofelis nebulosa. The sequence continues at coordinate 42,917,330 of NC_080788.1, read as the reverse complement.
AGGCTCTGTGCTGACAGCTCAGAGCCTGGAGCCTGTTTCAGATTCTGTGTCTCCCTCTCTCTGTGCCCCTACCCTGCTGGCACTCTGTCTGTTTCCCTCTCTCAGAAATAAGTAAACATTAAAAATTTAAAAAAAAAAAAAAAAAAGAAAGAAAGAAAGAAGTAGAAATAGAAATAGAATTGACCAGAAAGTTGCTACATTTTCAAGTTCATTCACACGTGTTGTCAAATTGTCCTTCTGGAAGGCTGAATGCATCTAAATTTCCATGTAGCAGTACGTGGAGCACATTTTCCAATACATCTTTTCCAAGTTGGGCATTCAAGCATTTAAAAAATATTTCATTGACAATTTCTCAGTGAAGTTCTTACCGTCTGATTTTTGCATTTCCTTGATAGTCACAATGCTAAATATTTCATGTTTCAGTTTTTGTTATTATGTGAAGTTATCTACTCACATCTCAGGCTGGTTTTTCTTTTTAAGTTTTTTTTTTTTTTTAACATGTATTTTTGAGAGACAGCACAAGCAGGGAAGGGACAGGGAGAGAGGGTGACACAGGATTTGAAGCAGGCTCCAGGCTCTGAGCTGTCAGCACAGAGCCTGTTGCAGGGCTTGAACTCACAAACTGTGAGATCATGACTGAGCTGAAGTTGGACACTTAACTGACTGAGCCCCCCAGACACCCCACAGGCTGTTTTTTTTAATGAATTCTCGTGAGTTATTTAAATATTAAAAGTATTAACTTCTGCCATTAATGTTTATTTTCTGACACTTAAATTGTTTCAGCTTTACTAAGAGAAATTTTTATAACGTCTATATTAAAACCCCTAAAAGTGTATTCTTCGGTCCAGAGATTGTACTTTTAAAGTTCTATACAAAGAAAATAATGAATGTGTGAAAAATTTTAGTTACAAAGCCGTTTATCATACCCTGGAAAAAATGGACACATGCCCAACAACACAGGATTGAGAAATATTAATAGATGCATACATTGAAATACTATACAGCTATTAAAAATATAGAATATGTGAAACAAAAAATTTGAAAAATAGAATAAAGAGGATGATCTTATTTTTGAAGATATATATGCATGCACATAGACATCCATGCATAGTGAAATTATATTCTAGGTAGTGAGATGTGATGTGACAGGTCATTTTGTTTTATTTTGTCTGCCCGTATCTTTTAAAGTAGTCTGTTAGGTATATTTCAGACACAGATTAAAGAGCTATTCTAAGAAACACAAAGAAATGTATTTAATAAACTCTGTCTGCAATCTGTTTTAATGGAAATTTCAAGCCAGTATCCTAATTTTTCCCCCTCTCAATGACACATGCTTCTTTCTTTCTTTCTTTCTTTCTTTCTTTCTTTCTTTCTTTCTTTCTTTCTTTCTCTTTTCTTTTCTTTTCTTTTCTTCTCTTTCCTTTCCTTTCTTTCCTTCTTTTCTTTCCTTCTTTCTTTTCTTTCTTTTTTCTTTTCTTTCTTTTTCTTTCTTTGTTTTCTTTCTTTTTCTTTCTTTATTTCTTTGTCTTTCTCTTTTTCTTTCTTTTCCTTGTTTTCTTTCTTTCTCTCTTCTTTCCTTCTCTTTTCTTTCTCTTTCTCTTTCCTTCTCTTTTTCTTTCTTTTCTTTCTTTTCTTTCTTTTTTTTTTCTTTAACATTCTTAGAATGTCCTGACCCTAGAATTGGGGTGGCAATTTTCAGGGATAGTCTAGATGATTTTACTCTTCCTTGTCATAGAGGAAAGTAAGTTCTGGCTTTGTTGTTTGGTCTGTGCTCTCGGACTCTTGCTGCTCAGGTGTCGTCTTACTTTCTGCTCCTCCCTTTACAGCCTGGAAGCAAGATGGTGGCCTCCGCCAAAGCCGCGGTGCCCACTGTGAGCGACCAGGCTGCAGCCATGCAGCTGAGCCAATGTGCCAAGAACCTTGCCACCAGCTTGGCAGAGCTACGTACCGCCTCGCAGAAGGCAAGTGGACCCTGTCCCAGCAGTTAGTTCATTGAGATGCCTTACTTCTGGGTGTGACCTGTGGATGACCCAGGACCTGAACATGGCTGGGCATGTTTCCTGGCAGAGGCGTCCGTTCCATTTGCTTGATGGGGATTCGCTTTTACGGTTTTTAGCTACTGTCGCCTAGACTTAGTTTATCACTTTCCAATTACACATGACTTGCATTAAACTATTGTAGGTTACATGCTCCCCACTCCCATGCCCTGGGACAAGCAATGGTCCATGTTTCACAACCTTAAGGGAGACAGGGAGTCATCAGTTTCTTGGTGCCAGGTAAATTCTCGGCCACAATAAGTGATTGCGTCTTGCAGGTATTATTTTGTGAACTTCAACTATTCAGGCAGCAAAATTACTCCAGGGAGCAGGGCAAGGGGGTCATTTATAGTATCTTTTTTGCCCTGAAATCTTTTTACACCTTACATGGAAGCATTCACCTTAACAAGGTCCTCAACAGAACAGAGTAAGGGATTAGTAAGTTTCTGTCTCTAGGACTTACTTACCGATAGACCTCAGTACTGTACTGTTTGATGTGTTATTAGCATGAAATTCTGGCATGAAGTCATTTTTCCTCACTGTAGCAATCCCTTTATAGAAACAAGAGGCCTCGTACATGAGAAAGGGAAGAAGGTTCGAAGCTGATTTGAATTCTTGTTATGAACAGTGTGCCTTATCACCAAAGAAAAATTTCCAGAGCTTTAGGATAATACTCAGTTAAAAAAAAAAAAAAAAAAATCTTGAGCTGTGTTTCTCAACCAGAGGTCCAAGGACCATCTGTGCTGAAGTCACCTGGGAGCATTCAGAATGCATGTTCCTGGGCCTCACCTGTGAGCAACTGAATAAGAGTGCCTGGACATAGAGCCTGAATTTGTACATTTTACAAGTTTCTTCAGTGAGCCTTAGAGTCATCCATACCTCAACTGCTCTGGAGCAATGAGCCTCAAAGTGGGGCTCAAGCGAGACTGTCCACTGGGGAGGAAGATACTGAGAGCTTTTAAATACGTTGTTTTCTATAGTGTAAGGGTTAGGAGTATAGGCTCTGGAATCAAACTACCTGCATTCAAATTCTGGCCTTGCCATCAACTAATTTTTGGGGACCTCAGCAAGTTAATTAGCCCCTCTGTGCCTCAGTTTCCCCACCTTGTAATACTGGCACATAGCAATCAATCAGTGACTGTTTACTGCTGTTGTTGTCACTATAATCTAAAAAAAAAGAAAAGAAAAAGAAATTAAGATTTACCAGTATTTGACATACTGAGCAATAATTATACACATATAATTTATTAACGTGGGCGGGGGGGGGCTTGATCAAAGTATTTGAAGACCAATATTTTAAACGATCAAGAGAATGAAATAGTTTTCTTAAAACAATTACTAAGGAAAAAAAATCTTTAGTGACCTTCACTATGGAAAAGTAATGGTTTATAGTCTAGAAATTTGTAGAGATTCAATAAGGTGGAAAAAGCCTTGTCCCGATAGTCCTGGGTTCATTCACTCATTCCTTCTTCATTCACTTACCACATGCTTCTCAAGTCTCTTTGTGGACACGTACTGTGTGTGGTGCTCTGTCTCTAGAACCCGGACACAGTGAAGAAGGATCCTCTTAGTTTGAGCAGCAAATGCATTTCAGATCAAAATAGCTTCCAGGAGACTTTAAGTATATCCACTTATGAAGCATACATAATTGATTATCTCGGGACGTTAGGACTGTGGTCCTGAGTGAGGCTGGAAGTGCTATCAGGAAACGCTTACTCCACTTGCTTCCTGTTGCCAGTGTTGGAGAATCACTGGGTACATCCAGAAAGGCATTTTGTACATTGCAAAGTACTAGGGACGCTTTTCCTCGGCAGCCTTGGTACACGTATTCCCAACTCTGTTGACAGGCCCATGAAGCCTGTGGTCCGATGGAAATTGACTCAGCTCTGAGCACCGTGCAGACACTTAAGAATGAACTGCAGGATGCCAAGATGGCTGCTGTGGAGAGTCAACTGAAACCCCTTCCAGGGGAAACGGTAAGGAAATGCTGGAGCCCCCTGGGGGTGGGACTCTGCCTTATGGTACGATCATGGTGAGGCATTTTTAGAAGCTGGAGTTGGTGTGCTTGAATTTCTGACATTTTGAAGGCAAAGCCTTAAAATAGCCCCATATTTAAGCACTGGGTTGAGTAAAAGATGGCCCTGAAGGGGCCTCTGGTAATGGTTGTGTGGCTTGGGGTTTGGCTGAGGATGAACAAGTGTCTGTTAATGATCATTACTCTTTTCATAAACAAGACACATCCTAGTGTTTTAGTCCCATGTTGTGAACCCACAGCATTTTTTAAGAGGAATGTCCATTGCAGCTAGAACAGCTAGATTTTAAAATTTAGGAGTTCTAGGGGTGCCTGGGCCGGTCACTCAGTTAAGGGTCCTGACTCTTAGCTCAGCTCAGGTTATGATCTCAGGTTTTGTGAGTTGTGTCCCACATCAGGCTCTGTGCTGACAGCTTAGAGCCTGCTTGGGATTCTTTCCTCTGTCCCTTACCTGCTCACACTCATTTGCACTGTCTCTCTCAAAATAAATAAACATTTATAAAATAAATTTTAAAAAACTAGGAGTTCTAGCATCTAGCTCCAGCTTATATCCTCTACTAGCTCTAGGTAAGTCTTGGATCTCCTCTGTGTCTCAGATATTTTATCTATGAAATGGATGGCAATGATGTCATTAAGGTTGACACAGAAAATACTTTCAATAGTCATTTGAAAAAACATTTCCTTAGTGCAAGTCACCAGGATGGACAATGACAAAGAACTTTAATACAGTGCAGTCACAACAGTCGGTGGAATGATGGCAACAGAGATCTAATTTGATGATGTTATGGTACCTCCTGAGGCCTGTCAGGGTTTTCTTGGCTAAGATTTTTACCAGGTCTTCTCGTTTGTACGTACCTCCTTTTCCACATTACTGAACATTGCTAATAAAGAGATAACATGTGTATGTTCAGCTAGTGAGGTCGCAAAGACATATTCCTTTTGCCCAGTTACATGGGTTATAAGGAAACAGTTCTTTCAGTTTTCATGCACAAGCCCCAGCTTTACTTTCATTTATTTTTATTTATTTTTTTTAATTTATTTTTATTTTTATTTATTTATTTATTTTTATTATTTACTTACCACCATTTATTAAGTACCTCATAAGCACTGTATACACACAAAATCAATCTAGTTGTAACCTTAATGAGTGAGTTCTGTTAATCCCGTCTTACAGCTGAGAAACCAGAGGTGTGGAGGTAGGTTGTCACTATTCTGTGTGGTACCTACCAGCTAGTGGCAGAACCAGGGTTTGAATGCAGACCTATAGGACTCAAAAACCCACGCTTTTGATCACTCATGTTGAGAGCTTCTACTCTTGACTACTGCTGCTCTTTGGGTGAACTGAAAACTTGTGGAATAGAAGGAGACTTAAAAAGCACCAAATTCACCATGCAACAATGCCTGGCACCTACGAAGCCCTCAGAAAATATGTGTGAAATCAAGCTACTGCGAAGTAGTAAAGACGAGGAAACTCAGGCTCAGAGAAGTTAAGTCACCTAAGGTCGCCTAGCTAATGATGAAGTCAGGACTGGCTGTAGGGCCAGCAGCTTTGTAATGTGGTCCGCGTGACCCTTTACAAACTCTTGCTCCAGGGAGCCCAAGAGAAGCTGACATGACAGGAATCCTGCCTTTTATGTAAATCAACTGGTCAGTTAGAATGCAACAAACACGATGTAATTTTTAAGAAAATTGTTTGCCCCAAAGGAATGTGTGTGTAGCATTATAACACATTGTTGGCTACAATGGACCAGGCTCTTTTTTATTTGAAGGCACTGCCTCTCGGGAAGCATGTTGTGGAATTAAAAAATGCACATGCTCTCTGATGCCTTTCTGCACTCTTGCGGTGTGCCTGGAGGTTCTGTTCCAAAATGTTGTCCTCATCTAGTAATCAAATAATTATCTATACCCTGGACCTTCAATAATTTTGTTCTCTGAATTATTTATTCATTTTACAAAGCAACATGATGTGCTATTCACGGGAAACAAGCACTTCGCCCATTTTCATAATCTCATTTACCACGGCAAACCTCTCTTTCTATTGTATTTCCTTCTGGTTAGCACTCCTCAAAGTATAAAGATTGAAATTAACAATGTTAATGGTCCCACACACCAGGAAGGTGGTACCACTGGATGACTGCCCACTTCCTGCCAAGGCATAATTAATTCTCGCTAAGGATTTGTTGCAGACTTTCTAATTTAGCTTCTAAAGGCATAATGCTAATAGCTACCATTTGTTGAGTGCCTACATTGATTCTGAGAACTTTCTGAGCTTAGGCATTAGGATCTCCTTAGGAAACCAAGGCATGGCGAGGTTCAGTTACCTGCCCAATCTCTCACAGTTAGCATGTGGGGGGAGGAAGTAGAGGGCAGGAGCATGAACCCAAATTTGTTCTGAAACATGGGCTTTTTCCCCTCTTTGACCCTACTCAGCATTACTGGTATTAGGGGGGGGAAAGCTAAGGCCCACATTTGATGTGCATTGTTTTTATGCTAAGACTTCAGTGTATGTTTCTTTTCTTCTAAGCTGTCTTCCCCTTTGGATATTCTTATAGCTGGAAAAATGTGCTCAAGACCTGGGAAGTACATCCAAGGCAGTGGGCTCCTCCATGGCTCAGCTCCTAACCTGTGCTGCGCAAGGCAATGAGCACTACACAGGTGAGACTCACTCTTTTTGCGATTCCCTGTGGCCAGGTGCAGGCTGCTGGGTGTGGGCTGAGGGGTTCGGCAGCTGGTGTTCATGGACTTGACCATGAACCTGACTTTGTTTTTCAACAGCGATTTACAGATTTTTCAAGCACTTTCCATTTGCTTGTTACTAGGCTTCATACTGTTAATAGGCTTCATATAAGACAAATCTAATATCACTCCAAACTATTTGTGGATCACCCCTACTAGCCTATAAGCAATTATAAACTTCTGGAACTATCTATGTGGGACTCTTGAAATCCCAGTAAAGGAATAAAAAAAAAAGAGGAAAAGAAGATGACAATAAGATTTCAGTGAAATGTTCAAACATGGAAGGAGGCAGATGAGTGGTAGCAGACAGAGCCAGTAAACTAAAGGCCTCCCAGGATAGGGCAGCCAACAAGAAACAAGCTGATTTGTACTGCAAAACCCTGGGAAGGTTTGGTTATTGGAGGCACCCCCAAAGGCAGGAGACACCCTTAACAGGAATCTGTATAAGAAACAGATTGTGTAATTGTCAGCTCTAGGAAAAACACCAGGATATAAGGAAACATCTCCCTAGTAGGAAGAAGACCTAATAGGAAGTCTATAGCTACCTCAAATGGAAACATCAAGAAGTTTCATTATAAGCCCATTATTGGAAAGAGGAAATGTGTCAGAAAAAAGCTCGAAGAGCTGAAGTGGTTCTAGGAGAGGAATGGGGAACTCTGGGGTGGGGAGGAGTAGTTATAAATAGTTGGTTTTGTTACACGGTAGTACTGCTTGCCTTTGGAACACACACACACACACACACACACACACACACACACACTGTTAGTGAGGTATAACATACATCTGGAAGAGAGTGTTAAGTCCTAAATGTAGACCTTCATGAGTTATCACAAATGGAACGCACCCAAAACATCACCACCATGCTCAAGTAATGGGACATTTTGAACACCCACATGTGCCTTCTGCTCCCTGCCCCTCATTATATTCCCTCCTGTCTCCCAGAGTTAAACACCCATGACTTGTAACAGCATTAGTTGATTTGCTTATTTGTAACTATGAAGGAAATCATACAGATGTGTCCTTGTGTCTTCACTGTCTTTTCAGGCATTATGTTGTGAGATTCATGTGATGTAGGCAGCAGTTCTTACATTTCTGTTGCTTCCTGTAATATTTTATTGGATGACCATACCTATTTGAGACTTGATCCCTTTGATGGGTAAAGCTGTAGACAGTTCTAGGACATGCTGTTTAGTGGGCATAAATAAGCATTTTCTTTTTTTTTTTTCAACGTTTTTTTTTTTTTTTTTTTTTTTTTTTTTTTTATTTATTTTTGGGACAGAGAGAGACATAGCATGAACGGGGGAGGGGCAGAGAGAGAGGGAGACACAGAATCGGAAACAGGCTCCAGGCTCTGAGCCATCAGCCCAGAGCCTGACGCGGGGCTCGAACTCACGGACCGCGAGATCGTGACCTGGCTGAAGTCGGACGCTTAACCGACTGCGCCACCCAGGCGCCCCAATAAGCATTTTCTTAATAGATACCTAGAAATGGAATTGCTGAGTGCCAGGCTGTGCTTGGCTCTAGCTCTCTTCCTTCAGGCGGTGGTGTATAAAAGTTCCAGCTGTTCACATCCTTGTCTCCAGTTTCTGTTGTCAGCCATTGTCATTCTGCTGAGTGGGTATAGTATCCTATTATGGTTCTGATTTTTATTTCCCTGAAAAGCAGTGCAATTGAGGATTTTTTCATATACTAGTTGGCCATCTGGATATCTTGTGAAGTGCCTGTTCATGTCTTTTGCTCTTTAAAAAAAAAAAAAAAAAAAAAAAAAAAAAAACCTTGAGGGGCACCTTGGTGGCTGAGTCCGTTAAGCATCCGACATTGGCTCAGGTCACAATCTCATGGTTCCTGAATTCCAGCTCCGTGTCAGACTCTGTGCTGACAGCTCAGAGCCTGGAGCCTCCTTCGGATTCTGTGTCTCCCTCTCTCTCTCCCCTCCCTGGCTCATTTTCTCTCCCTCTCCCTCCCTCCCTCCCTTTCTCTCTCTCTCTCTCTCTCTCTCTCTCAAAAATAACTCAAAGTTGCATTTTTAATGTTTGTTTATCTTTGTATTTGTTGTAGGAAGTCCTTTTCATTTCCATGTATCTTTTATCTTGGAGCTTACCTTTCACTCTCAAAGTTGTTCCTTGGTGAATAGATTTTTTTACAATTTTAATGTAGTTCAATTTACAACTCTTTCCCTTAAGGTTAGTAACTGTGTCCTTTGCAGAAATTTTACCTCCAGAATCATTAAGTACTCTTCTCTGTCGCTGTCTAGAAGCTTTGTTGTTTTACTTTCTATACTTAGAAGTACGATCCATCTAAAATGGAGTTTTGTATGTGAGCAGACACAAGTGGTGTATCCCATACCACTTGTTGAAGCAACCATCATATCCCCAGAAGTCTTCAGTTTTCTCTGTCATTAGTTAAGGGAACTTTTATGAGAATCAGTTTCTGATCTTTAGATTCTTTTCCAATGACTTCATTGCCTCTCCCTACCTTAGTACCACACTTTGCTAATTACTGCAGTTTTATACTAAGTATTAATATCTGGTTATATAAGTCCTCTGACTTTAAGTGCTGACTATTCTTAACCCTTTGCCTTTCCAAACAAATTCTACCATCAGCCTGTCAGTTGCCACTCCCCAAAAAGACCTGCTTATTTTTTCCTTTTTCTAAATTGGAGTTCTATTGAATCAATTTGCGAATAAGGAACCTTTTTATATTAGTGAGGTTTCTAATCTGTGAGTATGTCTTGTCCTTACACTTAGATTTTCTTTTTAATACTGTTTTATAGTTTTATGTATATAGTTTTGTGCATTTGTTTTCATTAGGGTGTGCATGATCTGTTTTGTCCCATTGTCAACTTTGCTATATGCTTTTGTTTAACTGGTATGTTATAAGCATCATGTATTTTCTGTTTTGCAGAGAGAGGGGTTGTTGATGCAACAATCTTTTTTTTCAGCTGGACTCTTTGTTCCATTTACCTATAATGTAATGACTGATGTATTGGGATTTTAATCTAGCCTTTTACTGTTTGTTTTCTGAATGTCTTACCTGTTCTGGATTCCTTTCTTGCCTTTCTTCAGATTCATATGTATCTGTTACATTCTGTCTGCCCTTGATGAGCTTGTTAGTTGTATATTCATTGACTGTCCTACGATTTTAGAAGTCTAACATAAGTTAGTATGTTCACCTCTTCCTGGACAGTACAAGTATCTTGGAACACTTGAACTCCCTTCACCTTTCTTCCCTCTCATTCATTATTGTCATTTTTGTGTGTTTTAATTACACAGATATATCAGTCTTATCAATACAGTCTCCATATTGTTTCATATGGTCAGTATCCATTTAGAGTCACCTCCATATTTACCCCTTCCATTGCTCTTTGTTCCTTCCTGCTTCTCCCATGTGCCTCCACTTGGGATTATTTCCTTTCTGCCTGAAGAAGTCCCTTCATTTGCCTTAGTACTAGTCAACTGGTAACAAATTCTGTCCATTTTTGTCTGCATCCACCTGTGTTGTGCCTTTATTTTTGGTGAGTAATTTCATTTATAAGATTTTAAGTTGGCAGTTATTTTATGCCAGCCCTTTGAAGATGTTATTCCATTGTCGTCTGGCTTTCTTGATTTCTGTTGTGAAGTCAGCTGTCAGTGTCCTTTTGTAAAGGTAATATGGTTTTATTTTGCCCCTCTACTAGCTTTTTGAATGAAAGAAGTTTTATTGTGTGTTTATCCTGCCTTGGGTTTTAAGTACTGTGTGAGAATGGGATTTGTTATCTTACATCAGTTTTGGAAATCTCTCAAGCACTGTATTTTCACGTAGTGATTCTGCCCCATTTTTTCTGTCTTCTCTGAAGATTCCAGGTACTGTCTATATGGGGCATTTCCACTGTTTAGCGTACCTCTTCTTCTGTCCCATGTTTGCTGTGATTTTTCTTCTCCATGTGTTTTTCTCAGCATTCTCCTTTGATGAGTCTGCAGCTCACTGTTCCTCTCCTTAGCTGTGTCTACTCTGCTTTTAGCCTCTTCTGAGTTTTCAATTTGAAATGTCCTATTTTTCAGTTTGATAAAAGCCTCTTGATAGTTTTCTTGCACTTTCCAAACTTTGGATGCTGAAATTTTCTATCTTGCCATCTAATTTCTTCAACATAGTTACCACAAGTTATTGAAAGTCCTGGTCCAGTAATTCCAATATCTGGATCACCTGTGGGCCTGTATTCATTGTCATTTTTCTCCGTTTTCAACCGTTGGTCTTCCCTCCTGCTGTTGCTGATATTTTTTAATCTAATGCTAGACATGGATACTTTAAATTGAAGAGATGGTCTGAGGCTCTGAATTGTGTTCTTTTCCCTACAGAGGATTATTCTTTGTTTCTGGCACGTAGTGAACATCTAAGCAGATCACTGTAATATGGGCAGGGACGGAGCTGATTGGAAACTGTGTGGTCTATTTCCAGTTTGTTTTTTATGGGATAGCCCTTTGTGCATCCCATCAAAGCATCTGTGATGTTTACCAGGGACATTGCCTTTCATGGGCTCACAACTGTCCTTTTTAATTCTCCCAGCCCCATGAGATTGCAGGAAGTTTTGCTCAGCTCCTGGGCAACAGTTTACAAATTAAGGAATGCCTTGAAGGGAAAAGTGGCACTGCACCTCCCTCTCTGTGCTTTTTTTCTCTTGAAAATCTTGTCCCTCTTTGGGATGCCTGGGTGGCTCAGGCAGTTAAGCACTAGACTCTTGATTTCCGCTCAGGTCATGATCTGAAGGTTCGTGAGTTTGAGCCCCACATCAGGCTCCACACTGACAGTGCAAAGCCTGCTTGGGATTCTCTCTCTCCCTCTGCCCCTCCCCCATTCTCATTCATTTTCTCTCTCTCTCAAAATAATCTTTTAAAAAATGAAATTAAAATAAAATAAAATCTTATTCCTCTTAGTGCCTTGGTCTCTCTCCACTGCCATCAAATAGATGTTTTGTATGATTTTTCCAATGAGGGGGAATTTATGTGCAATAAGTTATTCTGCCATTATGATAACCAAGGTCCTCTTTGATTTTTTTAAAACTCTGTGTATTTATTAATTTTAAAACAGAGCACAATAGGAGTGCAAAAAGAGTTCTCCATAGTATAATACAGTACCTGCAATAATAAGAATTTTGTCCTAATGGGAGAGTAAGAGAAGCTGTCAAAGAGAACTGGCCACCTGATCAGGGTTTTAAGGATTGTTTAGCATCCATTTAGTGTTCAAGGAGGAGGAAAAGTATTTATAAATTCTTACAAGGCATAGGGTACATGGGAGATACAAGCTTCAAGAAATTCTACACCTTTCTGGAATCTTGCCAAGCTTGGTACAGCTGATGAAATGCCTCTTTAATGGAGCGAAGACTCCTTTATAGGTTCCGTCATTTGATACTGATAACATCTAGGATGACAGACTGTCTAGTCTGTGTGTGAAAATAGCCTGGAAGTAGCACCATTTAGTTTTGGCAGGCGCTGAATGGGTGGTTCGGGGGATGGGAACAGTGTGTATCAAGTCCCAGAGGGAAGAGAAAAGACTGACCAAGTGACCTTGAGGAGGGTTCAGGCAAAAGGCAAGCAGGAGAGGAGTAAAAACTTAAGGATGGAAAGGGAGACTGGGTCAGCTCCTAAAGAGCCTCGTAAGCCACCTTAAATAATTTAAAACTTAAGAGCATGTGAAGACAGTGAAGAGCTTTCATCCATGGACACAGTTTAGATTGCCTTTTAAATAGGTTGCCCTTCCTCTCCTATGCAGATAAAGTGAGGGAAACAAAGTTGGAGGCAGGAAGACCAGGGTGAATGCTGCTGCATTCATCCACCTGAGAGATGGGAGTGGCCTGCAGAAGAAATGAACAGATGAATAAAAGAAAAAGAGACCTGACAGCTGTTGGTTGACTGGTCGGGGACTGGCAGGGATGGAAGTAAGGAAAACAACATGGACACTCAAGTGTTTGGCCTGAGAGCTGAATGAAGCACAGGGCCATGGGCAAGCATGGTGGGGGCTGGAGTTCAGGGATGCCAGATTCAACTATAGATGTATTCAGTTTGAAGCATCTCCAGGTCAAGGTGCCCATTAGGCAGCTAGATATTTCCCTTTGAAACTCAGTAGAGAAGTTTGGACTGGAGACGATGTTTCTTAACTGTTGAATACAATGATAACAATTGAAACTGAAGAAATATGAACAAGTTTGCCGAGAAGGAGTGGTAGAGCAAGAAAAATTATCACAAGTAACTCTGGATAACGCAAATATTTAACAAGAAGAAGGCTAAGCAGCAAAGGAGATGTTTGAAAGAAGTGAGAATGTGCACCCTTGGAAAGAGCAAGAAAACCTGGAGAAAGGGAGGTGTCTAGAGCCAGAGAGGTAGCTGCTACCCAGAAAGTTGCATGAGAGAAAGGTTTAGGGGAAGTATCCATTGGCTCTGGGAAAAACAGGGTCACTCTTCTTGTTGGAGGCAAGTCCTCGTAAGTTCGAAAATGGATGGTAAGGAAGGAGAGAGAGAACGTACGTATGGACAGCGTCTCCCTGGGTCTCAGCCGCTGCTGGGCTAGATTCTAACACAGATGTGTTTTTGTTGGGCTGCTATCCAAATGTATCCAAACCACATTTCTGCTTGGCTGAATATGGTGGCATATAGACCTCTTTTCAGATACTGTATGACAGATTAAAAACCTGTGGCATACCAGGTTTTCACCCTGTGAGTTTGCTTTGTCATCTACTGCTGTCTACACACAACCTACGTGAATTCTAATCAGCGGTGGCTGCCATTACAGAGAATTTCACTGCATCGCTGATCACTGAGGAATCTTCTTAATGCTTGTTCCTAAACATAATTTAAGATCCAGATAGCAAGAATACCGTAAAAACAATTTGTGTCTTGGGGCGCCTGGGTGGCTCAGTCAGTTAAGCGTCCGACTTCAGCTCAGGTCACGATCTCACGGTCCGTGAGTTCGAGCCCCACGTCGGGCTCTGGGCTGATGGCTCACAGCCTGGAGCCTGCTTCCAATTCTGTGTCTCCCTCTCTCTCTGCCCCTCCCCCGTTCATGCTCTGTCTCTCTCTGTCTCAAAAATAAATAAACGTTAAAAAAAAAAACAAAACAACAATTTGTGTCTTCAAAGCATTGTGGTCGTTGAGACTGTAGTCTTCTTTTGTGTTGCCCACTGGCAATTCTGGCTGTGTAATGTACCCTGGACTATATGAACATTTTTATTTGGAGGGTGGTATTTTCCTGCAGACCTGACCCTGATGAATGTCCTCATTACCATCGAGAATGTTGCTGTGAACTAAGCCGTATATAGCCGTAGATGTTCATAGGGCTCCTGGCCTCTTGTTCCATTCCTTTGATGGTGTAGCTTCCTCTTCCTTGGAAACCTGATTCCTCCTAAGAGGATCCCTGAGGTGCCTTGAGATTTCATAGTGATTCCTCAGCAGAAAACACATGGGATAGACTAGCCTCAGCTCTTGGCATTCAGCTCCTCTGGTTTCTGCCTTTATAAAAAAAAAAGGTCTGGGTCTGTAAAAGGTTTTTCAGTAAATGATTTTTGCATAAATGTGACTTTTCTAATTGTACGTGATAAATGTTTCATTCTCTCGAAGTCATATACAGCTCAAATAGAAATGGACTCAGGAGACTATATAATAAATGGGAAGACAAGGGGAGATGTCGAGAAATCACAGCCTGGAATTTTCAACAGTCAGAGCAGTGATCTCAGCCTCCTAAAACTGGTGGGAAACCGAGGCCCTGAGGGAAAAGGCAGCAGTCTGGGCCACAGAGCTAATCAGCTGCAGAGCCAGAGGTGGATGAGGCCTTAACCACATCTGGTGCCTTTCTCAGCAAGGGCATCCTTCAACCCTGTGCCAGAAGCTTAAACATAAAAAGGAATTGACTGTTCCACTCCACTTGTTTCTCTCCTTCACATTCGCTTTATTTATCTTTGTGTTTTCTCTTCTGGGCTTCCCCTTTGCCATAAAAAAAACACTTTGTTTAAAATTCTTTCATACCGCACGTTGCATTCAGAAGTGCCGGGTGATAAACGGTGGATTGGCAGCTTTGTAATTTGCCCTGATTAGATTGTAGAGTTATGTCCCAGCTGTGTGACTTACTAAATATTTACAGATTCGCAAGTCTGCCGCGCTGCAAAGTTGCCTTGTTTTATGGATGCAGGGCCTCACACATTACTGTATTATGGCGCCTCACCCTCCATAAGGAGACGACCACCTGCTGCTTCTGCTGATGCAGCAGAAGCCACCGCTGGTAAAGGCCCCCTTCAGAGGCGCCCAGAGACCATCCCGCTGAAGCTTTAGACAATCGTCACCTCGAAGCTGAGCGCAAGAGAAACTGATGTGTGTCAGTTTCACGCAGATGGTGTATGTTCCAGCAAGAATCCCTCCTAGTTCTCTACGCCAAAGAGCACTGTGCAGAGAGTCTGACCCAGAAGCTTAAGAATCCTCAGATCTAGCCCCGGCACTGCCTCTGAAAGTGTGTCACAGACAAGATACCCCTCAGTGCTAGACCTCCTCTCTGAAGGAGTTGGGTGAGATCTGCTTTAAGGTGGGTTCTTCTGCATTTCTCAGGGTGTCCAGGTTCTCTTGTTACATGCTCTGGCACTTTAGCCTTCATCTTCTGCTTGGCTATGCCAGGCCCTCAGTGCCACGTAGGAACGTTCGTGTCCATTTTATGGCAGATGGTACTATAATTTTTAACTAGTTTATATTCATAGTTGATCTGCACATCCCATCATCCTTAGAAGTGAGTTTAAAGATGTACAGGCAGGGCTGCCTGGGTGGTTCAGTCAGTTAAGCATCCAACTTTGGCTCAGGTTATGATCTCACAGCTTATAAGCTCGAGACCCGCATCAAGCTCTGTGCTGATAGCTGAAAGCTCAGAGCCTGGAGCCTGCTTCGAACTCTGTGTCTCCTTCTCTCTTTTCCCCTTCCCTGCTCACTCTCTGTCTCTCTCTGTCTCTCGTTATTTAAATAAACATTTAAAAAATAAAAAATTAATGAAAAATAAAAATTAGTAAAAAATAAATAAAGACAAACAGGCACTTCCCAAAGGAAGATATACAGATGGCCACTAAGTATATGAAAAAGTACTCAACATCATTACTCCTTAGGGATATAAAAGTTAAACTGTAGTGAGCTACGATCATATGCCCACCAGAATGGCTAAAATAAAAAAATCTGACAATA
The DNA here is from genome assembly GCF_028018385.1 of Neofelis nebulosa. Classification (NCBI taxonomy): domain Eukaryota; kingdom Metazoa; phylum Chordata; class Mammalia; order Carnivora; family Felidae; genus Neofelis; species Neofelis nebulosa. Next base: position 42,901,344 of record NC_080788.1, on the reverse strand, counting down.
GCAAATTTTGGCTAGGATGTAGGGCACCTGGAACTCTCATACATTGCTGGTGGAGCGCGTCATAGTAAAACCATTCTGAAAAGGTTTTGTGGTGTCCTCTAAAGCTAAACTTCCTCTGGGGCGCCTGGGTGGCGCAGTCGGTTAAGCGTCCGACTTCAGCCAGGTCACGATCTCACGGTCCGTGAGTTCGAGCCCCGCGTCAGGCTCTGGGCTGATGGCTCGGAGCCTGGAGCCTGTTTCCGATTCTGTGTCTCCCTCTCTCTCTGCCCCTCCCCCGTTCATGCTCTGTCTCTCTCTGTCCCCCCAAAAAAACTAAATAAAAAACGTTGAAAAAAAATTTTTTTTAAAAAAAATAAAGCTAAACTTCCTCTAAGACACAGTAATTCCGCTCCAAGGTTATAGCCAAGAGAAATGATTCCCTATGTCCACTTACATACATGAAAGAAATGCAGGAAAGTTACAAGAACTTTCTTGGTAGCTTAATTCATAGTATCCCTAAACACCAGTCCAAATATCCACCCACAGAAGAGAGGATAAACAAATGGTGAATTGGTACAATGAAATACTACATATCAAGTCAGAGGAATGAATATAACAGCACGGATGAAACTCCTAGCATTCTGGCAGAGAAATAAACCAGACACAGCATATTGGTGGTTCCATCAACAGGGGATTGAAGAACAGATAAAACTAGCCTAACTAGAAGAGTGATCATTTCTAGTGTGAGAGGTTATTGACCGAGGAAGGGGACAGGTGATGGAAATGCTCTGTCTCCATCTGCATTGTGGCTATGTAGCTGTAAACATACGTAAAAATTCACTGAGCTGCACATGTGGAGTGCTCACTTGATTGTATCTAAGTCATGCCCGATAAAAAAACAATTGGGAAGAAAAGTGCGTCTGAGTGGTCCATCTGTGTACTTGATCCCATGCACTTGGCGTTACAGGTCCATGGACACGCACAGCAGAGTGTGTGATGGGAACCAGAGAGAAATCGTTGTTAGCCTGCCACTTGTTACAACATGTCTCTTGGATTGGCCCAGAGCCGGTGGTATGGGCTGCTCCTTCGGGAAACATAGCAATTCACATTTCATAAAAAGTGATTTGGAGCCCACCTGGACCACACACTGTCAGAGGGTCTTCTCCTTTCTAGGAAGCTGTGCTCTAGAGGCTGACTTTCAAATAAAGTATGGCTTTTAGATAGAGTCTAACAGAAAGTCTGCTGGCATTTTATCCCTAGGGGTGGCTGCAAGAGAGACAGCCCAAGCTCTGAAAACGCTGGCCCAGGCTGCCCGTGGAGTGGCCGCATCCACGAGCGACCCTGCAGCTACGCATGCCATGTTAGATTCAGCCCGAGACGTGATGGAGGGCTCAGCCATGCTCATCCAGGAAGCCAAGCAGGCCCTGATGGCGCCTGGGGATGCTGAGAGTCAGCAGAGACTAGCCCAGGTGAGGCCCCGGAATTGGCAATTGCGGTCATCGCTAAGGTGGTCACTCTTTTCCGGGTGTGAACATTGCTCAACGATGGGTGTTTTCAAGACCTTCCCAGATAGTATAACCATGCTGGCCATATGCGATACCCACTTTTTAACCTTGGCCTGGTAGCCCCCGTCATATGAGATCTGCTCAACTGAGTTAACAGAGAGTGTGGGGGCCTTTACTGAAATCTGTCCTTGGAACTTCGGGAGCCAGGACGCGTGGCTTGTTTGCTTGGGGCCCAGGTGTGCTTAAATACATTCCTCTTCCTAGTCCGGGAGGCGAGGTAGGTCCACTTAGTGGGTCCGCTCAAAGTTTTACACTCCCTTTATTGCCTCTTCGGATGAGTCTTTGCCTGCCCAATGAAACCTGTGGGCTAGAGACCATCTAGGCAAAGCTCTAGACAGGAAACTGGGAAGATGGTTTAGGTTAAAAGACACGACACAGCCCGCTTCCAAAAACCTTACCCTTTGCCTAAGGATACAGAACAGTACATACAGCAAGTCCTTGGACATCCTAAAGAGGCAGCATGAGGGCAGCTCCAAGTTCAAGTCTGAAGTACTCAGAGCATCCCGCCTGCCCTTGAGCAGGGTGAGGTGTGGGGGTGATGGCACCTGTGTGTCACAGAGAGAAATCAGCCACAGGCCTGCCTGCGACCCAAAGAATTCAAGGCCTCCTTCCACTTTGGTGGCCTCCACAGGGCTCTCAGGAAGGGGGCTCTTTGTGTTTCTTTCGGTAGTGGATATCTTTGTGGTAGAACCTGATGTAATATTAGAGAGTTCTGTGTTTGAGTCACAGAGCTGTGACAGCCTGGTGATGGGGTGCGCACAAGATGTACTATATCAGCGTGTCAGACCCTTTGCCAAGACAGGATGTTAACCCCAGTGAGAGGCCTAGAAGAGGTGATTGAATGGTAAACAGTGTCAGCTGGATGCTGGCAGATAATTTCCCGATCCTTTTCAGCTCTGCGCACTGTCACTGCTGGTTCCCAGCACATCTGCACAAGTGTTAGCACTGAAACTACTCTCTTACAGACCTTTTCTCCCTCCGTGTATTCAGGTGGCCAAAGCCGTCTCACACTCCTTGAATAACTGCGTGAATTGCCTCCCTGGCCAGAAGGATGTGGACGTGGCCTTGAAGAGCATTGGCGAGTCCAGCAAGAAGCTGCTCGTGGACTCGGTGAGAGGTTTTTGCATTGAGAAGGGGCACCTGGGGAACTGGGCTCACCGTAGGTGTGAGAGGAGTCTTCTCCTTTCCATGGGGTCTCAGAGCAGCTAACCTCCATTTTAGGAGTCCAGTTTTTCCTCTCAATTTGCCTTTCCTTGTTTGGCTTTTCCATGAGCAAAGTTCCCAGGCGGAGCTTTTCAAGTTGACTTTTGCTTTGAGTCCTTGTTGCTGTTTGCTCTTGTATCCTCCCTGTGAAAACAGGAAAGGTGGGTATGTGATCATCTGACTTGTTATCAGGACATCACAGGCAGTCACAGGCAGGTGGTGGAGGGACATGTGTGTCCAGAACTCACTGAGAGAGCAAGTTGTCTAAGGAACTGCATCTTGGAGTCTGTTTGCTGTTTTGGGCACCCCTTTCAGTGGGGGCCTTTGGTTCATCCATCCCTTCTCTGCCTGGTGCCTGGCATATATCAGCTATGCAAGCCGCGTATGCAATATGACTAATAGAGCCTAGCCCTAACCTCTCTGGAACTTAGGGCAATTCTGCCAGTGATGCTTCTGGTCCACGTAAAAGCTGTGTTAGCAAAGGTTACTAATTGGTGGCTATTAGTTTGGAAGAATAGGATTTGAGGTTTAATACAGCATCTGCTTTTGTGTTCTAGAAAGCTAAAGCTTTGAGAGGCTCCATCCGAAATAGAGTGATGGTTCAGAGCATGGGTCCTGGGGTCAGATTGCCCACGTGTCAGTCCTGGCTCTGCTATTCAGGAGACCACAGTCCCTGAGGATAGACCATATGCGAATCCACTGTGTCTAGCATTGACTAGGTGTTCAAGTAAATTTCAGTGAATGAAATAACGTTGGTATGTTACAGGTCATACTTCACATAGGTGGGCTCAGACCAGAGCCTTTTCATTTAGGTGACTCAGAAATGCATCCCTGGAGAGCCCTCCTTCCCTCCATGGCGCCTTCCTCATTTCCACCACGCAAAGTAAAACTTCTTATGGAGCATGCCTTTCTTCCCCCTGCAGTTACCTCCAAGCACGAAGCCTTTCCAGGAGGCCCAGAGTGAACTGAACCAAGCTGCGGCTGATCTGAACCAGTCTGCTGGGGAAGTGGTCCATGCCACCCGGGGCCAGAGCGGAGAGCTGGCCGCAGCCTCTGGGAAGTTCAGTGATGATTTCGATGAATTCCTGGATGCTGGCATTGAGATGGCAGGCCAGGCTCAGGTGAGTGTGGCGGTGGCTGACTGGGGTTGACCCTCGCCTATCCTCTGATGGACTGTTCACCCTTGAGGGCCCGCTGGACAAACAGGAATAGGGAACCTGTCAGCAGACCACACCGATGCGTTCTTTCTGCTGCTTAGGAAACTCTGTGACCTCACAGGCCTGGCATTCCTAAAGATGCTATTAGCTTATGTGTGAAATGCTTCTTAGAGATGACGGATAACTTTTCCCACGATCATGCAGCAGCGTTCATGGTTTATTTCTGCTTTTTGCAGGGAGGGCAGCTCTGTGTCCTGTGCTTCATAGGTCGTATAATATGGTGAGAAATCTTGTGTTTGAGGTTCACTGGGCCCATTTGAGGAGATTGTGTCTGATGCTAAGTGTCGAGTGATTAAAAATTACCTCCTTGAGATGAACAGATAAAACCCTTGTTCAGAACAAGGGGACATGACTGGTCTGGTGTCAGCTTGCAAAGCTGTTTTTTCTTGAGCTCCTGTGAACTGCCTAGAGGAGACACCCAGGGGTGTTGCTTGCTGTGTTATCTACAAATGGTTATTTCTCGGGTGGTAAGTAAGCCAGGTGAGAAATGAGACTTCTCTCAAGTCAGGAACTTCTAGGCTGCGGTCAGCTCTGAATATCTAGACAGTGGCAGTCGTTTGTGCCAGGCCGAGATGTACGAGCTGCTCGACAACTCCAGCATTGTTGAGCAGGATGCTGGAATCCTGGCCTGGTCTGTGAGCTGGTGTGCATGTGCTCTCTCTCCCTCTCTCTCCTTCCCTCCCCCGCTTTTAATGCCTGCCCTTGTGAGACAGCACAGCTCTCTGCTGACCCAGTTGGGGCTGGATTTCTGTCCTGTTGCGTGCATCTTGGTCAGGGTATCTGTTTGGGGGAGAGTAGACACTGGGCACCGTCTCGACCATTCAGGCCTCTGCAGACTCACCGGGCTACATGCAGTCTCCATAACTTGCTTCCATTCGAACATGGTACTCCTGGCTCTCTGAATGCCTCCCGGGAGAAATGGACAGTCCCTAATTACTCTGCCTCCTTTTGACTTTCCAGACAAAAGAAGACCAGATCCAAGTGATTGGAAACCTCAAGAATATCTCTATGGCATCCAGCAAGCTGTTGTTAGCTGCCAAATCTCTCTCTGTAGATCCAGGAGCCCCCAATGCAAAAAATCTCCTGGCTGCTGCTGCAAGGTAAGAAGGGAAACAGAATGTGCTTTCGTGTGTGCTTAAATAATGTCACTGTTGTAGAGCCGTGCCTGACATCCTGCTGCGCTTCTGTCGCTGAACAGAGACGAGGTGCTGTTTCTCTGTTGTCAGAGGTAGAGTCGTGACTCTGGCATTTGATTAAACTGGCTTATTTTCATGTGCTTTCCCCCACTAAAGAGGTCTTCTGTCTTCTACAGCCTCTCAGCTTGCTTAGGCTTCAGGCCCCCATTGATTTATAAACATGATGGCTTAAATAGACATTTTTTAAAGTAGTGTCGTTTCTTTGGGATTATGAATGTAATATATGCCCACTGGAAAAAAAAATGAGAAAATATTGCAAAGTACAAAAAGCCCACAACAGCCAACAACGCCTTCAACATTTCTTGAGCGCTTACTATGTGCCTGGCATTGATGTTAATTAGATGGATTTAAACATAATCTGTTTGTCACTTGCAGAAGGGCTCCAGGTTAGGATGAATGGGGTAGGGGTGGGAGTAAATTGTTTGGGGAGAAATATTAAAACATGAGCCTGAGTTCGGGATGTTGTCCGTGTCCTGCTTTCCCGTTGTTTTCACCCGAGGAAGCGGTTAATACAATACAACATCTGTTCTACGGCCACTGTGGCTCACTAACGGGTGATTGAATGCTGGTACGTGGAGAAAGTGCAGTGACAGGCCAGGCAGATTTTGTGTAAGCAAACCCACACTCATTTTCCTGAACCAAGAGAGTAGGGTGTTGCATGTTTCTCTGGTCCTATAGGCATGCATGTTTTCGTAGCATTCCTTGACATAACTTGATACATGGGAAAGCTAACAGCAGGAACAGATGAGATGTGGGCAACTAGAATATATAGCATAATTGGAAGCCTTTTCAAAATGTGAAGATTAGTGATTCTTTTCTTTTTTTTTTTAAACGTTTATTTTTGAGACAGAGACAGAGCATGAACAGGGGAGGGTCAGAGAGAGAGAGGGAGACACAGAATCTGAAACAGGCTCCAGGCTCTGAGCTGTCAGCACAGAGCCCGACACGGGGCTTGAACTCATGAACCGCGCGATCATGACCTGAGCCAAAGTCAGACGCTTAACCGACTGAGCCACCCAGGCGCCCCGAAGATTAGTGATTCCTAAAATGCATAACTTGAATTCTACTTCTCAGTTTTTCTTTTTAAACTTGACTTTGCTTGCTTATTGGTTTTTTTTCATGTCTTTGTCCTGGATGCTCAGTGCCTGTCTCTTCAAGCTAAGTTCAGAGTCAGAGCTGAATTCTAGTCCAGGCTCGAATGTTTGGCACGCTTGGTTACATTGGCTGGAGTGCTCAACCTGCCTAAACTTTCCCATCTGCAAAATGGGGGTATGTGCTACATCATCCTTAGGTTCTTGTCCATTCTCAGTATTAAGGTATCTTGGTGATACTGGTTAAAACCTGTCTCGTCCTCTCTTGGCTTGTAGTGCTTTTTTTTTTTTTTTTTTTTTTTTTTTTTGGCGGATGGTGAGGCAATTAGAGAATTTTAGAGAATTTCCCTTGAAAACACTTATCCTTAGGTGTATATACTTTAGCTTCAAACAATAGTGAGAGCCACTAGGAGTGGGGAAAAAAACCCTCCCCTCCCCCCACCTCCATCTTAGGCTTTGTGACTGTGCCAGTGAGTGAGTGCCCTCCGAGGGGCAGGGGGGTGAGAAAGGAAGGAGTGATGTCTCCTCTGTTGAGCAGCTGTTTCTCATATAAAACCCTCTCTTGATTCCTCTTTTTCCTACAAAGACCCTTTGGATAAGGCAACTGATGTTTCCAGGCATCCGAACTCAGACGTTTTTCATTATCTTCAATTTTTTGCGTCGTTTCAAAATTATAGTTTCCAACTTAGAACGCGCTGTTCACTTTCCTAAATTATGGGAAGAAGGGGAGAGTGTAAATTGAAAGCCAGATAAGGAAGGAAACCCAGGCCCTCAAGGAATATTGCTGCTGTCCTGGCTCTGTGGGTGTCTGAAGGCCCCCTGGTGGTGACATTGAGGAAGGGCCCGGGAGACCAGGTGATAAAGCTTTCCTTGCCTCTGTCCTGGCTTTCAGCGTTGACAGGGAGTTCCCAGCCTGATGGTTTCATAGCCAAGTACGTGCTTTAAAACCATCACATGAAATGATTGTGCTGGCACATTGTCCTTGGCTTTGTGGCACATGTTGGGAAGCTGTGCTCCTTGAGGAGGTTTCCCAGTGGAAACTTCCTGCCAGATTTCCTGAGTCAGGCAAGCTCCCTTTTGGAGGTAAAGCTCTGCACAGCTGGGGTGCATGCATTCATTCATTCATTCATTCAGCTAGCAGATTTTTCCCAGATGCCTGCTATGGGCTAGGTCCAGCCTTGGATGCTGGGCTCACACCGTGAATACAACCGGGATGGCCCTGGTAGAGTTAGGGCAGAGGGCACACACACACACAGCATGCTTACCCCCTTCTATCTGGACTTGGCAACAACCCTGCATGTAAGTGCCCTTGGAGTTAAGAACCACGTGTCTTATTGCCACTGCCCTCCCTATTCTTGAGACACCAAGCCCTGCCTGTGTGTCATGTGGATGACACAGTAGCCCCAAAGATGCCATTGTGAGGACCCAGACCTGGACCAACTCAGCCCTGTCCTGCTCCTGGGTCAGCAACCTTGAATCCTGTATTCGTTATGGTCTCCAGACTCTTTCTTCTCTGGAAGAGCAGTTGAGTATGACCTTTTCCTTTGTTCTCCATTCTGCCTCAGAGCCCAGGTGCATTTGAGGAGCCCAGTCCTTTGGTTTTGGATGCTTAGTGGGGATGAAGTCCTTTTCTGTTCAGTGCCCAGTTTGTTTATCTTCTTCCTGTATAGTTGGTGAGCTCAGACTCTCCTCTGATGAATTGGGTAGAGCTGGAAACCCTTTGTCAATCATTCATCAGCTTTTTCCCTGACCAGGGGCTGGTCTGATGCTCCCTGAACTTAGCCAAAGAAAGGGAAAACCAGGTTGCAGTTGCAAAAGGTGGGGGGAACATCATACCTCTAAGCACCTCCCCTCTATCACTGCTCACACCACAGTCACCCTGGCCAGGACAACTCCCAGCTGAGAAGACTTTACGCCCACCACTGCCAGCTTTGGGACCCAGCCAGTCTTTCAGCTGCTTTCCTGTCCCCTGAGGGTTTCTTAGAACTTTGTGAGTGATTCCTCTTCCTGGGCTGCCCTTTGTTTTGAAGTTCCTGCCAGGCAGGCTTCCTCCTGTCTCCAGACACAGTGAAAAAGGATCACCCAGCAAGCAGCACTTCCACACTATGAAATAGGAAAATATAAACTAGGCCGTGTGTTGGTCTCCTCCAGAATGTTCTGTTTCCTTTTTCCAAATCCGGATCTCACTCAGGCCTGACTTCTCCGATTGCTGTGGCCTCCCTGGAGCTCTCCCTTCCTTGAAGAACGTGTGTCCTCTGTCAGTGCTGCCTGCGAGCCCAAAGTGTATCTGGCCTCTGGGAGGTTCAGGATCCTGTCTGACGTGCTACCCCCATCCCTGCTTCCTTTGGCTCACCTTCTTTGTGCCTTATCTGTTCATTATCCTGCCTCTCCAACCAGATTGCAATCACCTTGGTTTCCTAGAGAGACAAACTACATTGTTATTTTTTTTAATTCTCATGCCTTATGCAGAGCAGGACCAGGGAATATGCACAGGTGGAATTTGGGGGCTCTTTCTCACCTTCTTAAGGACACTGTCGCTTAAGGAAGGGAAATGTCTGATGTTGCTGTTTTCCCAGCCAAGCTCCTTATTAGATGATTTGTGCTTAACAGATCATCAAAAGCACAAATTGGTCGATTGTCTTTCTTACTGCTGGCACATCTCCATATCTGTTTAAAATTTCCGGGCTGCCTGGGTGGCTCAGTCGTTTGAGCCTGCGACTTCGGCTCAGGTCATGATCTCATGGTTCATGGGTTCGAGCCCTGCGTCAAGCTCTGTGCTGACAGCTCAGAGCCTGGAGCCTGCTTCGGATTCTGTGTCTCCCTCTCTCTCTGCCCCTCCCCCACTCACGCTCTTGCTATCTTTCTCTATCAGAACTAAAATAAACATGAAAAAAGTAATAATAAAATTTCCCTCCAGAACTCCCAAACTAGTTGAATCAATTCAGTATCTCTAAACACTAAACAATGTGTAGGTTAGAGAGTCTTAACATCTGAAGTTATGGATTTCAGTTTTTTTTCTAAAACTGAGAATGGCTAGATATGCCTAGATAAAGAACAAAATACAAGGAAACACTCACTACTTCTAGATGGTGGAATTTTGGCTATTTAACTTTTTTGTATTTAAAAAAAAAAAAAACTTGTGTAGCTTTAATCATTTTTTTAATTCCATAAAAAGATTACAAAAAGTACAGGTTAGGCCTATACATTATGACATTTAATGGGCACCCAGAATTCTCTTGTAGACTATACATTTTTTCAGTCCTTTATCATTGCATATTTGGGGTGCCTCCAATTCTTTGATCTTATAACTCACTGCTATAATTTGAAACCTACAAATACTATTTATCACTGTCAAATCTGTGTAACCGTTTGCCTCTGGGCCACTCATTTCATTATTGGGCTCTTTAATCCAGACTAAAATTGGGAAAAACAATACCTAAACCATGCTCCTTAGCCATGGACCATTCAGACCTCAGTGCTGTGCTGCACCTGTATGGATTATCCAACCACAAACCTTTGGTCTCTTGGTGTTTTTTGACCCCAAGTTTTTACTTGAAAATTTTTCACATCTGAAAAATAGTCAAAACAATAGGACAATAAACAGCTCTGTATTCTTTGGATTCATCAATCATCAACAGTTTTTAATGGAAAAAATCTTTATGTGAAGCCTAGGTTAAAAAAAAAAAAAAGGCAGATAAACAGGAAACAGGGAAAGAAATAAGCTAAATGGAAAGCTTGTGTGATATGTAGAAATATCCTCCACATGATCATGTCATCACAGTCAAGGGCATTCTGCACCCTTTGTTATGCTCCTGCATGCCCACCTGTCCACTCAGAAGTATGTCTTGAAGCCTGCCACATGGAACATGGCGTTGGATCCCTGAGAGACCCATCTAGAGAAGGCGTCATGGACCACACCCTCCAAGATGCCCAGAATTAGATTGTCCTGCTCCCGGTTGTTTCTGTGTTGGCTTTGCACCATGGAGAACACAGCTGCTTCCTTACAACACCTTCATTAAACACCTTGCCCCCCACATAAATGAATTGCTGGAGTTCATCGTACAAAGACTATTTTGGGATTCCTTTGTGAGTTCAGGAATGTTTTTTTCCTCTTCCCATCCACCCTAGCTAAATTTAAAATTCAAAGCAGGATCTCCTCATCAAATAATTAAGCTGATTGCCTTTGTGCATTGGCAACATCATCGTCCATCAAATGCGATATTCTGTGGGAAGCTGCAAAGCCAATTTAATAAAATGAGACATCTTTTATATTAGGCCGCATTAATGATGAACAGCAAGTGTGCTGTTTTGTTTTTGTTTGTTTTAAGTTGCCAGTTAGCTGCAGTGGTTAGTAACTATGAAGAGAATTGAGGGCCTGCCGGAGTGTAGACCAGTGATGATCCTACGGAAAAAAATGGTTGTGGATCTGGCTTTGGAGGCAAATAGGCATGGGTTTGAGTGTTTTTGCTCCTTGTAGCATCCCCCTAGCGAAGTCTCTCCCATTTCTGTTTTTTTCGTGTCTAAAACACAGGCTATTCAATTTTAAGACTTACTTAGGATAAAAACATTGTGCTTTTGGCAAAGGGTTAGACACATAGGTCAATGAAATAGGGTCCAGAGGTAGACTCACATAAATAAGGCCCAGGGATTGTCCACAAAATTAGAAAAGCAAGGCCATGCAGAAAGAACAGCCGTTTTCAGTGAAGGGTGCTGAAATAATTCGACTTGCATAAGCCACCCTCACCCTCACAGAAAAAGAACGTGGACCCATATTTCACACCTTATTAAAAAATTAAAATGGACTGTGTCTTTGTAAATGATCCATGGCCTAACCTCGGCAGGAGGTAAGCATAGGCTGCCCGGGAGAGGTGGAATCCTTGCCAATATAGAAAAAACTCTGAGCTGCCTCTGAAGTTCTAAGAAGAATAGAAACACGTGTAAAATCACATGAGTCTTTAATTCCTGTTAATGTTAAAGAAAAGAGCTATTTTAAACAATAATTTGGGGATAGCTTCTAGGAAGTAGCAAATCTTGTAGAATTTCATGGAAAGAAGAGATTTTAAAATTATAAGCACAGTTTACTATATGCCCGCTACGTTTTAAGATACATAAAACCTTCCAAATGATACAAAGGCTATCCCAAATAGCCTAGCTCAGATCATCTTATTCCTTATGGGCTGCTAATGAAGGATATTTTAAAACAGTGTTAATATGATTTCTTTGCTATTTGCAACTTGGTTGTAAATTCTTTCCTGTGAATATGTTAAAAGATAGTCCTACTTTCTTAAAATAACTATTAGTACCCTTTAAAGGGAAATCAAATGAATAATTACAGGCAGAGTGGGGGCACTCATTCTATCTTCCCTGGTTGTGGTTTATTTTGGTCATTCAGAGCCTTGTAGAAGAGCCCGCATGGAGACCCCATCCTTTAATTTTTTTGAATGTTGACTAATTTTGGGGAGAGAGAGCCTGAGCAGGGGAGGGGCAGAAAGAGAGACACGGAATCCAAAGCAGGCTCCAGGCTCTGAGCTGTCAGCACAGAGCCTGACGCAGAGCTCGAAACCACAAACCATGAGAGATCACTACCTGAGCCGAAGTCAGACACTTAACTGACTGAGCCACCGAGGCTCCTGGGACCCCATCCTTGACAGTGATTTACTTGTATTTTTGGTGACCCAGAAAACATTGTTGGGGAAATGTTGGTATTCACAGAACAAAACAAAACCCTTTATCTGTTTCTGTCCCAGAGCTGTGACAGAGAGCATCAATCAGCTGATCACTCTGTGCACCCAGCAAGCTCCTGGCCAGAAAGAATGTGATAATGCCCTGCGGGAGCTCGAGGTAAGTCCCTGGGAAGGCTGCTGGGGATTTAAGAGGGTGTGGCTCTCTGTCCTTTCTGGAAAGGGTCAGTTTCTTCTCCTCTGTTCTTGCCTTATATCCTTCTTATAAGACTATTGGGGCCAGAGTTTCAGTCCGAGTGGGAAGGAATCAAAGTTAGATTTGGTAGGAGTATCATTTCTGCTTCCCCTTTTTCCACTAGGATGAGAGTTAATTTGTTCAAGGATTCTCTATTTCAAATAGGAAGAGGCCTGGGTGCAGGCTGAAGATGGGCACTTTCCACCTAAAAAGTTTTGGAGTTGTTATGCTGGGGCAGGTGGGAGAAACTTGCATAGATGTTCTTTTTGAGTAAAAATGACTTTCCCATTCATTTTATGTTAGTCACTGTAGGGGGCACATGAGTGGAAACCCAGAAGTAACACCTATTACAGGATCAAGGCGATGGTGGGACCCCTAGTGGCCCAGAACACAGTGTGGGTGCTCTTCAATTTATATTCAGGCTCAAGGTTTATTTATAATGGAGAATTCATGTCTGCCTGTAGCATGTATGTGGGTAAACGGAAAATCAACGTGCCTACTTGTATGTAAAGCAGTCCTAAGCAGTGCGCGTTATATTGAAACAGCCAAAGAGATAACTCAGTAGATAGGGGTTGATTGTACCCCATGTACCTTTAGTTTTCTGGATGATTAGCATGGGGACACCCAGCATGCTTCTGCATGGTTTGATTGAGGCCCATTCTGCTGGGGACTATAGGCCAGGGTGCACAGCTGGAGGTGAGAAGAGGCTTGTTACCACTGGCCTAAAACATTCTGAAAACAGTGGAGGCTGTTCCCTGCATTGAGTAGATTACTGCCCTATCCTGGTCTGTTCACATCCACAGATAGGATATGTGAGCTGGGTCTAAGATCTGTGGGCCCAGATGCAAATACTCTGTCCTTTCACTGTATCCTTGGTTGCCAAAATTAGGACTCTTTCAGGGTTGCTGTGACTAAAACAGTTTTTATTGTGTGAAGAGTGGGAGGAGGATCTTGAATGAAATGAACTTCTTTATGCTGCCCTCTTTCCTGAGATCTTTAACTTAGTAACTCAGCAGTTTCCACCATGACGTCCCCAATCCTTGGTAACTCAACGACGGTGTCTTTGTTGGCTGTGCCCCCAAAGGCTGCTGGGTTCTTCTAATGTACATTCTCCCTCACTGGAGAGGAGGCTGGATGGCTACATCCCCAGACTCGCCTCCCCTGGAAAATTCCCTCGTATGTGATTGTCAGGGATAATTACAATCTGAGAGCTAGCGAAGATTTTTACTGGACTGGAGACAAAGGAGCAAGCCCCATACCCGGCTCCTTGATGAATACCTCAACAGGAGTGAATATTTTCTATATTTTGTGAATTAAAAACAAGTGAACCATCTCAGTGGACAGTTTGGAAGGGTTACCTTTCATGCCTACTCATGAAAAGCTTCCAGAACTGAAAACTAAGGGTTCTCCTCATGAAGTAGAAATGAGTTAACGTGTCCTTGAAATAAAAACTCCTTGGAGTTATTCAGCAGAGAAATTGTGCTAACTGACTATGGTCAGGCATTAGCTTTTAGATTTTCTTAAGAAAAAAAATCTCTCCCTTTTGTGGATACCATGCTTCTCCTCCAAATGTGTGAACAGGAGGGGCGCCTGGGTGGCGCAGTCGGTTAAGCGTCCGACTTCAGCCAGGTCACGATCTCGCGGTCCGTGAGTTCGAGCCCCGCGTCAGGCTCTGGGCTGATGGCTTGGAGCCTGGAGCCTGTTTCCGATTCTGTGTCTCCCTCTCTCTGCCCCTCCCCCGTTCATGCTCTGTCTCTCTCTGTCCCAAAAATAAATAAAAAACGTTGAAAAAAAAAATTAAAAAAAAAAAAAACAAATGTGTGAACAGGAGACTCTCCTCTCTGTCGAAGCTAACCTGAGACATCCTCCTCCTTGCCGTCTATGTTTTTGTTGCCAGCGGAAAATCTGAAGTCACAGATAAAACCCTTTAAATTCCTTTCAAGAATCTGGAGACATGAGTGATCATGACCAGAATTCTCTGTAGGGAGGGGAAGTTGTTAGTTCATATGACGTTGGATTTCTCTTATTCTGTAACACTGGCTTGCTTTTGAAGTTGTGTTTTCCTTCTGTAGACTGTCAAGGGGATGTTGGACAATCCTAATGAACCTGTTAGTGACCTCTCTTACTTTGACTGCATTGAGAGTGTGATGGAAAACTCCAAGGTAAGGCTGTCTGTGCTGTTAACATTCCTCCTCATTGTGGGGAAAAATCTAGATGGTTTTGTATGTATCTGCCTGCAGCCACTCTGTGTGACTACATCATCATGAAGCCTCACCATGAAGCCCTTTGCTCAAATGCTTCTTAAACTTGGCTGTGCCTCAGAATCACCTAGGGGTCTTGTTAAACACAGATTACTGGACCTTACCCCCGAGTTTCTGATTCAGTAGATCTGAGGTGGGGCTGAGATTGTGTATTTCTGACAAGTCCCCAGGTCCCTGCCAATGCGGCCCAGAAATAACACTTTGAGATACAATGATTAGACCATATCATGGATGAGTCTTACGGTGAGTCGAATCATAGATTTCTTTCATTTGGGACCAACTTGCAGGGGAAAGCCTGTCAGTTAACCTTGGCTTTTATGAGACCCTCTTGTGTGTTCTTTTTGCCATCCATTCATGGCATGCATTCTCGAGGGGACTGAAAAACTCGGAGTTTTGTGGGGGAGGTAGGAGGAATGGAACATCTAAATAATACAGTCGTTTGTGTCCCCACCCCCTGCTAAACCTTAACCTTGCTCAACAGAATCTTATTTCTTAGTATTTATTTGGATATGGGTGGCAGTTGTGGGTGGGGAGGCTAAATAGACTTCTCAGTGGACCAATAATGATGGCTTAAAAGGTTGAGAAACACTAACTTGTGATGGTAATACCAGAGTTGTTAAGAATGCTTCAAAACCACATTACAATGAAATAGAAGTGAGAGAAACAGATGATGAGCAGCTGGCAATGCCAAGTTCGTGCTTGGAGCACAAGTGTGTGTTTGTCTACATCACTCTTATGTTAGCTCTGGGGACATGGGGACACATCTGTGTTGTGATGTCAGGACTGGCTTGCTGTGCATTGGGCTGAGACTAGAATTTGCTCCATCTAGCATCCTTTATGGAGTTATGGATTGCCTAGGCAGGCTGCATATGTTTTAAATACTTTGAGCCAAAGAAACTCTTCCTTAAAGAGGGATACAGGGTTATAGAAAGGAAAATAACTCATATAACAATACCTTCTAACTTCTTTGTTTTGCAAGTCTTTATGCAAACTGGACTGTTTGGTATATCGAAGCATTTTTAGGGAATTTCTTTTTTTTTTTTTTTTTTTTTCATTCCACCATCTGTGACTCTGGAAAGTAGACTAGGACCTGTCCTCTTGGGGCATGATGAGGCCCAGAGAAGACAGAACACCAGATATGGGGCAGGTGTCCTGCCTCTGCCCATGTGCCTTCTATGTGACTTTCTGTAGGATGCTTGACCTTTCTGGGTTAGATTTTAAATATTAAATTCCCTTTTATCTGTTCTTTTAAAGACCTCTGGGAAAAAAATACATCAATGATTTTCAGAATAAGGGGAAATACTTAAAAAATTAGGAAATAGTCTTAGTGTTCAGATCACCCATCTGTGTGTGTGTGTGTGTGTGTGTGTGTGTACTTTTTAACAAAAACATATTTAAATTTTGCTGTCAATAAGTAAGTAAATAATATTACCTAGAGTATGTCTTCTGCTTCCTGGGTGTGACTACCTACAGTTTACGTATCTGATTTTTATATTCTGGGAGCCAGCAGTTCTCAGTTTAGACCACTAACTTGTGGCATGCCCTATATAGATTTTACTTTATTGATTCGTGTATACTAACTATGTCTCTTTGAGATGTAGGTAACTTTTAGATGAAAAGTTCATACTTTCATTATTCACTTCTCTGTATGGAACAGAAATGATAGAATTCTCTTAAATCTCCTCTTAATGTGAATAAAGAAAAATAATGGCAAATACTGTCAATGAAGTGGCCTTGAATGTTAAGCTCAGAGAGTATCATTGGTTGGTTGTTTTGTAGGTTCTGGGCGAGTCGATGGCAGGGATTTCACAGAACGCCAAGACCGGGGACCTCCCTGCCTTTGGGGAGTGTGTGGGGATTGCGTCCAAGGCCCTCTGTGGGTTGACAGAGGCTGCAGCCCAGGTAAGGGACTGGCCCCCAGGCCCTATGATGCAGGCCTTCTAGCCTTAAGGCCTATGTCCTTTGCTTGTGTCCCATGGTAGATTGTGGGTACCGGGAATATCAGATGTCTGGGGTGGGGGGGTGGGGGGTGGGGTGGGAATGGGGGAGCTCCAGCTGCAGGGGCATACCAGATCCCTGTGGAGAGTGGGGCATGGGGGAGCTCCAGCCACAGCTCCTTCTCCAACCACCATCATAGAAACCATGGTAAAGGTGGAGGTTCCTGTGATGGCTGGGGCATTTAGACAAAACATCAGCCAGTTACCCCCCCAGGAACAGAGCAGCCTGGCAAGGACAGTGAGACCCTGAACACCGCAGACCCAGCATAAGGGTTCAGAGGCCAGATTTGTGTGTGTGTGTGTGTGTGTGTGTGTGTGTGTGTGTGTGTGTGTATGTGTTTAAGACCATTTTTACAGATGAGTTGTTATGAGGAGAAAACAAATGGGTATTACATAATTCACATTCTCTCTGAAGCTTTAAAAATGCAAAAATCTTAGTCATGCTCTTTTTAGGATCAGAGGGAGAAAAAAATTAGATACCATCCTGCCAAGATGTGATCGGGCATGTTCCTTGCTTTTGTTCAACTGTCCTGTGCATCTCTGATAATTATTGGGCTCATGTGACTGAAGCTTCAAAAATTGTCAGCATTTATCTTGAAGGATTTGTCACTTGACAATTACCTTGAGCCTGAAAGATTTTACTGAACCAAAGAGAAACATTCCCTAGTTTGGGGGATGAAATTACATTGCCCCTCAAATCTCACAGGAAATGATTTAAGGTTAAAATTCCCGCTCACAGATTCATTGTCTGCCTGTGATTTGACTAACCCATCCAAAGGGTTTTAAAGAGAAGACCTTCTCTTAGAGCCTCTTGTCCTCTTAGAGAGCAAACACTGCCTTTTTTTGTTTGTTTGGTTTTGGGTTTTTTTGCCCTCCTGAGCCATCCTGCGCATTCTCCTTACTTACTATTGGAAATACGAGCCTAAACACTAAGGATGCATTAGGCTGTGAGACCAGAAACTTCCGTGCAGGACAGGCTCCAGGGTTGAGTGACCTAGCAGCTTCATGCCTTTGGTCTACACCCACTTTCTTGTGCTTCTCCCATCTTCCAGTCAAAGAGTCAGCTTCACACGACACAGACTGGGTGCCCTTAGGCTCATAAGATGGCTACCAGCAGCACACAGGGCTGCCTTCATCCTTGTTCATGACCCATAGAAAAGCTTCTTTAGGCTTTCTTAGGCGCAGAGAGGTTTCGTTCCTAGAAGCCTACAGAAGACTCCTGCCACCATCGGCCCATGTATCCTTAAACCCTCACTGATGAGATTACCCTGACCACCGTGCACTAAGGAGCCCCTGAGAATGCTACATTTGCATTGCCAGGCCGTCGTCCCCTACAGGCTCATGTAGGAGCACAGACAGTCTGAGCTGTGGTTTCCTCCTCCATTTCCAGGCTGCATACCTGGTGGGCATCTCTGATCCAAACAGCCAGGCGGGCCACCAGGGCCTTGTGGACCCCATCCAGTTTGCCAGGGCCAACCAGGCCATCCAGATGGCATGCCAGAACCTGGTGGACCCCGGCAGCAGCCCGTCACAGGTAACCACGGGGCGTGGGTGTGAGGTCTGTGAGTCCTTAAGCTGTCCTAGGTGGGTAGGAGACTGTGAGAAACGAGTAAAGAATACTGTTCTCTCGGAGCTCGCAAAGTCAGGTAAACTCAGCACTGCCAATAACAACTCAGGAGTGTGGGGGGGTAGGGGGATATTGCAAAATGTGGTGAGTGTGCCAGTGTGTCAGTGCTCTGAAACGAGGTACTGGAGGCAGGAGGAGTGAAGTAATCACTGAGAGAGTCATCAGGAGTCTCATGATTTCATTCCAGTCAGAGGACGTAGGTGGAGTGCTCGTTCTGTGCTCAGCACTAGGGGTCAACACGAGGACCTGATCCCCTCTGCCCTGGCACCCACTCTTCTGGATAAAGTTTGGAAGATGGGATGGTCGGGGTGTGATGACAGCACCAGGGATGCACGGGGGAACAGGGGATGAACTCGGAGGGGCTGTCAAGGTTCACTTCACAGAGACGGTGGTACTGAGCCAGAATCCAAATCCAAAGTACACTAAGGACCCACAGAGGCATTTTCGAACTAGACCATACGTGCAACACTCCTTACTCAAGTGTCATGGAGTCCTGTTCACTTACTCAAGCTGCGTGTGCTGAAGAAACAAGGCCTGGCCTGTAGGGCCCCCCGAGCCAGCCTGAGAGTCCCACAGCCACTGTGAACCCTGAGACAGGCCTAGTTGAGGCTGGAGAAGGACCTACATTCAGGAGGCAATAGAGGGGTCCTCTGACCTATAGCAGGCCTGAGAGCTGGCGTGGAACACATCAGGGCACCTAACCTCCCAACCTGTCCAATAAAGGTCAAAGATGTGTTACCAAATTCAGCCAAGTGGATCAGGTGACTCACAAGAGCCATTGGGGTTGGGGGTGGAGCCTGGAAGATGCCCGGCCCAGACCCCTTAATCAGGTGCCCACAGTCCACCTGTGCATGAAAAAGGAGCTATTACACCTTGATGTTTATTTTCCTCCTCTAGACCTGGGCTCCAGTGTGGTGGCCACGCGCTGCTTGTGGCCATTAAGCACTCGCAACGTGGCCAGTCCAAGTTGTGGTGGGCTGTAAGTGTAAAATACACACTGGAGGGGCGCCTGGGTGGCGCAGTCGGTTGGGCGTCCGACTTCAGCCAGGTCACGATCTCGCGGTCCGTGAGTTCGAGCCCCGCGTCAGGCTCTGGGCTGATGGCTCGGAGCCTGGAGCCTGTTTCCGATTCTGTGTCTCCCTCTCTCTCTGCCCCTCCCCCGTTCATGCTCTGTCTCTCTCTGTCCCAAAAATAAATTAAAAACGTTGAAAAAAAAAAATTTAAAAAAAAAAATAAATAAATAAATAAAAAAAAAAAATACACACTGGAGCTTGAAACTTGGTATGGCAAGATTGTAAAATCTCAAATTCTTAAATCGATTACCTGGTGAAATGAAATATTGTGCCTCTATCAAGTTAAATAAGCGACCGAAATAAATTTCTCTTGGTTTTCTCTACTTATTTTAATTTTTTTATGTTTATTTTTGAGAGAGAGTGTGAGTGGGGGAGGGGCAGAGAGAGAGGGAGACACAGAATCAGAAGCAGGCTCCAGGCTCTGAGCCATTAGCACAGAGCCCGAATCGGGACTCGAACTCGTGAACTTTGAGATCATGACCTGAGCCGTAGTCAGCACTCAACCAACTGAGCCACCCAGGCACCCTTTTCCTTATTTTAATGAGGCTACCAGAAAATTTAAAATTTCACGTGTCGTTCACATTCTCCTCGTGTTGGGCAGCACTGGCCTGGATCCTGGACCATTTGCCTCTTGGCTGGCCAAGGGTCATGAATCATAGCTGCCTGCATCTCCTTTAAGACTCTCTGGAGTCCAGCCCTCTCCCAGTAAGGAAGCATCACTTCCTTTCCTTTTGTTCGTTCTCTCTTGCTTAGTAATTCTTGTCCCCTGCTTTCTTGGAGTGACTTGGGGGCAGTGGAGCTAGACGCACATGTTGGAGTTACACAGATATGGGAGCTGAAGAGGAATCCAGGGCTCCAGACCAGGGTGGACTCCTTGGCACTGAGCATGGGATGCCCCAACCCAGCTCCACACTTTGCAGGTTCTGTCCGCGGCCACAATTGTCGCCAAGCACACCTCGGCCCTGTGCAACGCCTGTCGTATCGCCTCATCCAAGACAGCCAACCCAGTGGCCAAGAGGCACTTTGTCCAGTCAGCCAAGGAAGTCGCCAACAGCACTGCCAACCTGGTGAAGACCATCAAGGTAGGTTTCGGAGCTGAGACCTTCGTGACCCCTATGTCACCTGTTGCCGACGGAAAAGATCTTTGCAGGATTTAAGCTCTTTGTCCCCTAAAGCTTGTGTCTAGTGAAGCTTCACTCCTGATTCAAATCACTAAGGAGGAGTCCTTTATTAATGGAGATACTTATCATGAAAAACCAACAGCCTTGGTCTCAACTAACCTTCTTGGATAATGGGGGAGGGCGTCTCCAAATTCTGTACATGGGAAGCTTAGGGGCAGAAATCGGGAAGAGGTTGGCTGTGAGGCATTTGTTGGCACTATGCTTGGGTAGCAAATACCTTGGGTTTACTCAAACAGTGTGCTAATGTAGGGTGGTTTTGAGCTCATTTGCTGCAGGGAATTTCTGGTACAGGGTATACCATTTTTGGTACATCTATTGGGACCTAGAGAGAAGGTGGAGGGGAGAAGGGAATGGGAAATTGTGGGAAGTCACTTTAAAAATTCAGTTTAATCTATCCTTTGATCTCTATTCTGTTTAAAGTTGTTTAAATGCTTGAAATGGAGTACTTGATTTTTAAAATAGAACGTCCCATGTTTCTATCAATCAAGTTCATCTTTGTGTTAAAGGCCATGGACTGGCTGGGGGAGGAGCAGGGACAGGGGCCCTTGTGAGGAAGGAATTGCAGCGGCTGGCCTCTAGTATTTATAGGTGGGTGATAAAGTCACGAATCCTGTCTGCCCTGAGCGGGGACCAAGCTGCAGCTGGCAGCTGACCTTGTGGGGAAAAGAACCACAGCTGAACAGCAGACCACAGGCAAAGAGCCCAGGACCTCGCCCCCTAGATCCAAACCTCCAAAGGTGGCTGTTGTGGAAGGTGAGCAACCCCCATAGGAGGTTGGGGAAGCCACTGGAGGCTTAATATTTACTTAAAGATTGTCACATTCATTGAGGGAGGGTCACCTGCTTTCTTGTCGGGCAAGCCCGGGAGTAATGGGACTTTCCCCTGTCCTCTCCAGAGGACAGGGTACCACACCCCTCATTTTTCTAGCACTACGCAGAGCCGCTTTAATAACATGGAGAAGTCCATCCACAAGCTGAGCCAGCCAGAAGCAAAGGGGAGAACACATAGCAAGCTGGCGGGGGAGAGCAGGGGGCACTTAGCCCTGTCAGCAGTTTCTTAGCTGTCTAAACAAAGAGCCTGCGTATTTGAAGACAATAATGAGATAGGTTGGAAACAAATTAAAGCCATGACCAGGTGCCCCTGGGATCTGGGCGGCAGCTTACCTTAATTACCATCATAGTTCATAGAAACTAAGAAAGCTTACATTTTTAGCTGCTTGCTTTGTACAAAGCCTGTTTCAAGTGTTTTGTGTGTATTACTCATCAACTCATACAAATCCCCTGTGCTTGTCACCCCCATTTTACAGTCAGGACACTAGGAGCTAGCAGGTTAAGTGACTTACCCAAGGTGACCCAGCCAGTAAGTGGCAGATGGGAATTGCAGCCCAGACCCGGAGCCCCTGCTCTTTCCGCTCTCGATCCTGCTCTCACCCCAGCATCCTGTTCAAATCCAGCCTAACCTGGGAAGAAACACCTTGGTGTGTTTACACTCCTTATGTGCAAATTGGGGGTGGCAGGATGAAAGACAGCAATCGAGTTGAAGGGAGTGACATCATCAGTGCTTGCTGTATGATTAACTGACTTCAGTTAAGCTTGGCCATTTTCTGATCATTAGAAAACAGACTATATTTAGACGGACCACGGGAGGGAAAAAAGGAAGGAAACTGTTCGATAGAAATTCCTGGGAACCTTTCTTTTCTGTCTCCTCCTGGTATTAAGTCCTGACCTATCTCTGTATAAAGCATCTCTGCTAAGATCTCCTGTTCTTTTCAGATTCCCCTCACAGTGTCCAACCCTCTTTGCAATTCCCGGCGGCAAATGAGCTCTTGTGATGGCCTGAAAGATAGGCCTGTGCAGGAACATCAGAGGAGGGTACGGCGGGATCATTAGGTGGGGAAGACGAAGGCCTCGCCTCTGTGAGCTCCCTGGGATCCAGTAGCGGTGCACAAGGAACAGAAATGAACCTAATGCCCCTCACCTGGCTGAAATGTGCTTGGTTTTGCAATTCCCCCTGAGGGGACGGGGCAGGATTGGCCAGGGACAATGAGCCTTGTTTTTAATTTACTCAGAGGAAAATGGTCATGGTCATTTCACTGCAGCTCACCACACTATATACTGAATGTGGATTTCCTATTTTAAGGAAGGGTTAAGAATCCTATCAGATGGCAAAAAAAATGAATATTTAATTCCCTAAAAGTTTAAAACAGCTGCCCCGGTAGCTGCATTTTGCTCTGTTTTAGGCCTCCTAGTGCTTCTCTTTTTCTTCTCACCATGACAATGTGGCCCACCCTAAATCCCAGTTGCCGCACCTCTATAGGCACAAAGAAAGGAGGGGGACCCAGCCAGAGAGACACTGAAGACCAGGGAACAGACCTTTGTGGTGGGTTGTCAGCACCCTAAGAATGTGTGCCTCCGGGAATCTTAAACCCCTACCAAGGGCATTCTTTAAAATCCCAAAGCTTGGCTCAGCAAGAATAAATTATCCGCACCCTCCTCCCTGGCAAGTTGCTCTAAATGCCAGACACGTTAGAAGCACACAGACCCCCTCCCCACGGTCGCTGTCTTTCCACTGGTCACCCCACAGAGGTCCGCTGCTTGTCTTTCTTCATTCAGCTCATTACCTAGTCTTAAATCACAGATGTGGAATGGAATGCTGTTTTAAATATGCAGTCGCTCAGGTTTCGGTGCCAGGTAGAAGTTGTACGACAGCTTTTACTCTTCTGAGAAGTGAAAGCGTGGCCTTGAGTCTGACAGCGGAGTTGAAGCCCGGGTTTTGCGATGAAGCATTTCCAGGGTGTACCAAAGGTACATTAATCGATGTTGATCTTGTTGCTCATCTTTATGTTTGGATTGGTAAAGTAAGTTTCGTTGTGTTTCGTTTCGTTTTGTTTTCGGAAGAAAAAGGGAAAAACTTCGTGGGTTTCTCTTCCTCCTTATTGCCTTTGTCCAAGGTCAGGAGAAAAGGGAGGCAGGTGTCACAGGCTGTCATTTGAGGCCTGAGCCTGGATAGCATGCCAGTCTCTGGGTGTTGGTTTTATCATCTGGAACATTAGGGATTTGTGATTAAGGTCCCAAATCTTTAAGGTCTTAAGGTCCCTCCCAACCCCCTAAAGCCCGTGAATGTTTGATTCTGGTACATGTGCAGAAATGAGGTCTCCCAGACTCCTGTGAGATTTTGCTAAGGGAACATTCAGAGGAGCTGGCCCAGGGGTCAAGAGTGTCCTTGTCCTGATGGGGCCTAGGCATTTGACTCGGTGACTTCACCCCCTTCATTGTTGCGATTGGGGTACTAGACATTCTGTGACATGGAATGTCTACACGAAAACTGTCACGTCTGCTTAAAATTTCACCAGTGAGCAGATGTGCATATTCAGGTTACTTGCGTGGCTCAGCCATCCCCAGAGTGGAAGAGGCATTCAGAAATGACATAATATCTGTGTAAACCGTCCTTTCTGACGCTAAGTGCTACCTCCAGTGGAAATAGCTTTTCCTTTTTTTTTTTTTTTAATGTTTTATTTATTATGAGAGAGTCCGAGTGGGGGGAGGGGCAGAAGGAGAGCGAGGAGGACAGAGCATCTGAAGAAGCCTGCTCAGCGCTGACAGCTGCGAGCCCGGTGTGGGGCTCCAACTCATGAACCACGAGATCATGACCCGAGCCGAAGTCAGAGGCTTAACCAACTGAGCTACTGAGATGCCCCTAGCTTTTCCTTTTTGAAAATGAAAAAAAAAGTGGTTGACGTAGCTTGGCCCACCATTCCACATTATTCAAGGTCCTGTCCCATGAATAGCAGTGGGCTGCGTGATGTGTGATTTTAGTGCCCAGGCTCAAAAAATATATGTCCTTTCTTCACCTCTTGGTACAGTTTATGAAACTGCACAATTAGAAAACTGCTTCTTGGGATTTAGCTCGGCTAATCATCTTTGCATTTTGAATAACAAGTTCAAGTAAAGAAAGGTTGCTGGCTTGATCGGATGTCTGCCTTCCTAATAGGCTGAGACGATTGTGGGAGGTGGAAAAGGGGTGGGGAAAAGTGTGGGGAGGTAAGAACAGGAGGCATGAGCATCACTGAGGGGAGGCTTGGCATCTTCCATTGAGCTAGAAGCCACATCATCCCAGCTGAAGGCGGTGGCATTGGCCACTGGTGTGGCTGGGATTTGAGTTCCTTTGACACCGAAGACCACTTCTGCCGTCTGCCTGTTAGGCTGCTTGCCTGTGCTGGGGCCACTCCTGCCCGGCTCCTGCTGTATAATACCCGCCCTGCCTCCTAGCATATCCTCAGATTGCTCTGAAGGCTGGCGGGGCCTGACTCAAGGAGTCGATGGTGTTGATAGTATAACAAGACGAGAGTAACAAGACACCATGCAGGTCACCGGTGCTAACTCCACATGGACTGAGCACACGAGTGGCAGTTAGAACAGAGGCCATATATGTGAGTCAGAGATGTGAGCAAGCACATAGGGTTGCTCTTGGGTCTGGAAGATTGGCAGAATTGGTGAGGTTAGACTAGGGGTCATTGCCTATGGATGAGCAGAGGCAAGGCATGCATGGTATTAGTAATGATGGTAAATTAGCAGGGCTCACGGGAATTCCTCTGAAAATGTTAGCATGGTGGATGCGTAATTATTGTCCCCAGCAGCCAGGGCTTGATTGGAATGTAGCTGTTATTCAGAAATAGCCTTTATCGCGTACGTGCCTGTCTACTCTTGCCTTCCTGAAAAATAGAAACGCTCTCATCTCAGATCTGGTTTGTTTCATAATGCTGGTGCCTCTGTTTTTTTGTTCACTAATTGTCCAAATTGGCTTTTATATATTGCTCATCACAGTTGAATTAAAAGTTTAATTGGCCATCTAATGGAGAAATTTACATTCTTCTACAAGTATAACTGCCTTTTCAAAAGTAACCCTTTGCCTAGAAGAAGGGATACTCTCACTGGATCACAGGCTTTCTAACAGTCTTGTTCTTCAGGAGGTAGGGTCTGGGTTTGGAGAACCTCAAATCCAAGTGTTAACCCTTTATCAGGCAGCCTGTCACGGATCACAAACTACATTCCTGGATTCTTCTCATCTGGGCCATTAATCAGCAGTGTGACTGATGAGTCACTGCCACTGTGTTACCTGCTACTATTTTTTTTAAAAAGCTCTTGAAGCATAAGATGGATAGAAAGAAAACACATATCATAGGTACAGAGTTCAGTGAACTTAAGTTGAATGCACGTAGGGAGCTATAGCCAGATCAAGACATAGAACGTGGCCAGCCTACAGAAGCCCTCTTTGTGCTCCTTAGTCTCACCTGCTGTGAAGGGTCACTTGATTGCTAACACCTTACATTAGTTTAACCTCTTTTGTGCTTGCACAAATGGAATCATACAGTAAGTACATTTTTGCCACTGGCCTCTGTAAATATATGTTAGTGAGATTTGCCGATGTTGTTGGAGGTAGTTCTGGTCCATTCCTTCTCATTGGATTCCATTTTGCTCATTTCAAAATGGCGGATACAGAACCCCTACCTCCATCATTCTCTCATGGGTATTCAGGTAAAAGTTAGAAAAAGTTGAAAGTGCTATACAATGTAAAGTGTTTTTATAACTTGGGAGGGAATAGACTTAGAGTGAAAATGGAGGGAAAGAGCCCAAGGGTTATAGTCTGAAAAGTGGGGAAGAAAATGGTTCAGCTTGAAGGTCATATGAGTGGGAAATTGATGGACCTTGAGGTCAGGTGCCTTCTGAGCTACATACTAAACTTTACTTCTTATAATTGCTAATTGAGTCCCTCTGCTTGATGGCGTGATCTCTCCAATTACTTATTTAGGAATTCCCCTAACATTTTCAGTATTCCCATTAATCCACGTTCTTCCAATAGGAGATGATTACCGTGGCCACAAGCGGTTTGTGCATTTCAATGGGCTAATGTCTCTGTGTTTTCTCGCATCAGGCCCTGGATGGGGATTTCTCTGAAGACAACCGCAATAAGTGTCGCATTGCCACTGCACCCTTGATCGAAGCTGTGGAGAACCTGACAGCTTTCGCATCCAACCCCGAGTTTGTCAGCATTCCTGCCCAGATCAGCTCCGAGGTAGGGATCTTAGCAGCAAAGGTAATATTTCAGTCTGTGGCTAGTTTATGTGGCACTGAATGAGCATGAACAGTTAAGAGCTCCAAAAGCCCTGTCTTGTAGAACATTGTTGTTGTTGTCAATGATGATACGTGCCCAGAGTTCATGAAACTCAAGGTATGCACATCTTAAGTGGTAATGCCTTAATTTTATGTATTGAGAAAAATCTCTGTGCCTAAGTTTAGGGCTGATTCTTTCTTGGGATGTGCCACACTCAAAAGTGATATTTAAGGGCAAACATGGACCCAGGTCCCCACCATTCAGGCTCTGCGTGAACCAGTCTTCACGGTTTCCTAACCTCTGTGTCACTTTCTGAAGAACCCAGGTAGTGACTTGGGAAAGAAGGGACCTTCCAGGACCCAACTTGTTCACTTAATCTGTGCACCCTGCCCTCTGACCCTTCTGCTGTTTGCTCTCAGGGCTCCCAGGCACAGGAACCGATCCTGGTCTCAGCCAAGACCATGCTGGAGAGCTCATCATACCTCATTCGCACTGCACGCTCACTGGCCATCAACCCGAAAGACCCGCCTACCTGGTCTGTGCTAGCCGGACATTCCCACACCGTGTCTGACTCTATCAAGAGTCTCATCACATCTATCAGGTTAGTTTCTACTCTAGAAATTGCTAGGGGCCTGCATCTGAACAGGGCAGAAAGTAGATAAATCCAATGGGACTTGGGTTTCGTAGCAATGTACCTGATCATTATCATCATCTTTTCGTGTATCTCTTTGGGACCAGCGGTAGCACTGGGCACAATAGCTAACTTAAACACTTATTATGTCAGATCTGAACATTTTACCTGTATTACCGTATTTCATCATCATAACCTTGAAAGGTAAACACTGCCATTGTCCACATTTTACTGATGAGAGAATTCAGGCAGAAAGGACTTAAGGAGTATTTTCACAGTCACCCCCAGGCCTGATGGTTCTAGTCCCAGGGCTAGCCATTGTACTACATTGTCTATACCTAGGAGCTTAGGCAGAGAACACCACTATGTATTTAGCAGGATTTGAGGTTATCTTATTTGGCTAAAGAGGCAAAAAGAATATTCCAGGTCCCACAGTAACTCTGGACATCTCTGAACTCCTTGGCAATAGAATGAACCTGAAAAATCCCCAGAGTCAATATAACATCTCTAAGTTGGCCACATACCCCATAGCATGGAATGCATCCTTTTCCTTTGGTTATACTTTGTTTTTCGATTGCTTTTGAAATTCAGCACCATGGTTCTCTTAATGCCTCACAAAGTACAATCCACTAAATATTTGAACTCCTACCACAGGACTTTGTAAATAGTATACAACATAGAGAGTATAGTATGTTTACAGTGGAAATCACACTGACCTTTTTATAATACAAAGGTTTTTATTTATAATATTATTTATAGTATTAATTTATAAATATTCACGTAAGCCAGTGAAGTCAAAATTGTTTGATTAGCAGTTGTCTGTCACCAGCCTGAAATGAGGAACAGCATCCTATCCTTCTCACTAGAAACAGAGTTAGCACAAGTGTTAAATTAAGAAATGCATGGGCTATGCAGAGAGGCCTTTCCAAGCAAGAGTCAAGGATTCACTCCTTTTTTTTTTTTAATTTTTTAATGTTTATTTTTGAGAGAGACAGAGCTTGAGTAGGGGAGGGGTAGAGAGAGGAAGACAGAGACTCTGAAGCAGGCTCCAGGCTCCTAGCTGTCAGCACAGAGCCCGACGTGGGGCTTGAACTCACATACCAAGAGATCATGACCTGAGCCTAAGTCAATGCTTAACCGACTGAGCCACCCAGGTGCCCTGAGGATTCACTCCTTAAATAAAGCAATCAAATGTGGTAGAAGGTAGACAGGGCTCCTGCCCCAGCAGTGTTGCTGCAAGTTGTGGGACTTGAACCCCAAGGAACTATTGGACTTGCCCTGTCTCTTCCAGGGACAAGGCCCCTGGACAGAGAGAGTGTGACTACTCCATCGATGGCATCAACCGGTGCATCCGCGACATTGAGCAGGCCTCACTGGCAGCTGTCAGCCAGAGCTTGGCCACAAGGGATGACATCTCTGTGGAGGTAGGCCAGGGCTCTGTGGCTGGATCCAAGGCCTCTGGGGATGGGGAGTGGGACCAAATGCATTTTTGATGCTGGCATTTCATCACTGAAGCACCTTCCCCTGGAACAAACCTAGGAAGTTTTTGGATGGTTTGGTGAAGGAACACATGTACTGCTGGAGTGGAAATTACAAATAGGGCTGAAACTTGTAGGAAAATGATTAATGTCGGATAAGACTGTATCAGTAAGGTGAGGTGTCCATATTCGGTTTAACGCATCAGTAGAGCAGGCCAAAGTAGGTAAATTTGGATGTTTCCCTGTCCTGTGTTATCAATGTACTTCTTAACTACCAGGCATATTTAGCGTTAAACTCTACACATGTGGTCCTTTTAGAGATCAAGGATTCTGCCCTCAGTTAACCATTATCCCATTGTTGGGATCCTTCTGCCTTTTTTGTGTGTGTATAGCTTTTGTACTCGTTTCTACTATTTCCTTTATGCCTGCAATTTTTTTTTTAAGTTTAAATTCAAGTTAGTTAACATACAGTGTAGTCTTGGCTTCAGGAATAGAACCCGGTGATTGATCGCTGGGCTTGAAAAAAGCATAGAGGACAGCAGAAAATCTACTGCCACAGAGATCAAGGGACTAAGAAATAGTCATGAGGAGCTCAAAAATGCTACAAATGAGGGGCAAAATAAAATGAAGGTGGCCATAGCACGGATTGAAGAGGCAGAGGAGAGAATAGGTGAATTAGAAGATAAAATGATGGAAAAAGAGGAAGCTGAGAAAAAGAGGAGTATGAGGGGAGAATTAGAGAACTAAGTGATGCAATCAAATGGAACAATATCTGTATCATAGGAATTCCAGAAGAAGAAGACAGAGAGAAAGGGGATGAAGGTGTACTTGAACAAATCATAGCTGAGAACTTCCCTGATTTGGGGAAGGAAAAAGGCATTGAAATCCAAGAGGCACGGAGAACTCCCTTCAGACATAACTTGAATCGATCTTCTGCACTACACATCATCGTGAAACTGGCAAAATACAAGGATTAAGAGAAAATTCTGAATGCAGCTAGGGATAAACAGGTTCTAATTTACAAAGGTAGACATGTAAGAATAGTAGCAGACCTGCCTCCTGTAACTTGGAAGGCCAGAAAGAAATGGCAGGAAATCTTCAATGTGATGAACAAAAAAAAAATATGCAGGCAAGAATCCTTTATCCAGCATGTCTGTCATTCAGAATAGAAGGAGAGATGAAGGCTTTCCCAAACAAACAAAAACTGAAGGAATTCATCACACTAAACCAGCTCTACAAAAGATCCTAAGGGGGAATTCTGTGAGTGAAATGTTGCAAGGACCACAAAGGACCAGAGACATCACTATGAGCATGAAACCTACAGACATTACAGTGACTCTAAACGCATATCTTTCTATAATAACACTGAATGTAAATGGACTAAATTCTCCAACCAAAAGACATAGGGTATCAGAATGGATTAAAAAAACAAGACCCATCTATTTACTGTCTACAAGAGACTCATTTTAGACCAGAGGACACCTTCAGATTGAAAGTGAGGGAATGGAGAACTATCTATCATGCTACTGAAAGTCAAAAGAAAGCTGGAGTAGCCATACTTCTATCAGACAAACTAGACTTTAAATTAAAGGCTGTTACAAGAGATGAAGAAGGGCATTATATAATAATTATAGGGTCTCTCCATCAGGAAGAGCTAATAATTATAAATGTCTATGTGCCAAATACAGGAGCCCCCAAATATATAAAACAATCACAAACATAAACAAGCTTATTGATAAGAATGTGGTCATTGCAGGGGACTTTAATACCCTACTTAGAACAATGGATAGATCATCTAGACAGGATCAATAAAGAAACAAGGGCCCTGAATGATACATTGGTTCAGATGGACTTGACAGATATATTTAAAGCTCTGCATCCCAAAGCAACAGAAGATGCTTTCTTCTCAAGTGCACATGGAACATTCTCCAAGATAGATCACATACTGGGTCACAAAACAGCCCTTCATAAGTATACAAAAATTGAGATCATACCATGCATACTTTCAGACCACAATGCTATGAAGCTTGAAATAAACCACAGGAAAAAGTCTAGAAAATCTTCAAAAGCATGCAGGTTAAAGAACACCCTACTAGAGAATGAATGGGTCAACCAGGCAATTAGAGAAGAAATTTAAAAATATATGGAAACAAATGAAAATGAAAATACAACAGTCCAAACTCTTGGGATGCAGCAAAGGCAGTCCTGAGAGGAAAATACATTGCAATCCAGGCCTATCTCAAGAAACAAGAAAAATCCCAAATACAAAATCTAACAGCACACCTAAAGGAAATAGAAGCAGAATGGCAAAGACACCCCAAACCCAGCAGAAGAAGAGAAATAATAAAGATCAGAGCAGAAATAAACACTATAGAATCTAAAAAAGCAGTAGAGCATATCAAACCAAAAGTTGGTTTTTTGAAAAAATAAACAAAATTGATAAACGTCTAGCCAGGCTTCTCAAAAAGAAAAGGGAGATGACCCAAATAGATAAAATCATGAATGAAAATGGAATTATTAGAACCAATCCCTCAGAAATACAAGCAATTACCAGGGAATACTATTAAAAATTATATGCCAACAAACTGGACAACCTGGAAGAAATGGACAAATTCCTAAACACCCACACACTCCCAAACTCAAACAGGAAGAAATAGAAAACTTGAACAGATTCATAACCAGCAAAGAAATTGAATCAGTTATCAAAAATCCCCAGCAAATAAGAGTCCAGGACCAGATGGCTTCCCAGGGGAGTTCTACCAGACGTTGAAAGCAGAGATAATACCTATCCTTCTCAAGGTGTTCCAAAAAATAGAAAGGGAAGGAAAACTTCCAGACTCATTCTATGAAGCCAACATTACTTTGATTCCTAAGCCAGACAGAGACCTGGCAAAAAAAGAGAACGATAGGCCAATATCCCTGATGAATATGGATGCAAAAATTCTCAACAAGATACTAGCAAATCAAATTCGACAGCATATAAAAAGAATTATTCACCATGGTCAAGTGGGATTCATTCCTGGGCTGCAGGGCTGGTTCAACATTCGCAAATCAATCAGTGTGATACATCACATTAATAAAAGAAAAGATAAGAGCCATATGATCCTGTCAATGCAGAAAAAGCATTTGACAAAATTCAGCATCCTTTCTTAATAAAAACCCTCAAAAAAGTGGGGATAGAAGGAACATAATTAAACATCATAAAAGCCATTTATGAAAAGCCCACAGCTAACATCATCCTCAACAGGTAAAAACTGAGAGCTTTCCCCCTGAGATCAGGAACACGACAGGGATGTCCACTCTCACCGCTGTTGTTTAACATAGTGTTGGAAGTGCTGTCATCAGCAATCAGACAACAAAAGGAAATCAAAGCATCAAAATTGGCAAAGATGAAGTCAAGCTTTCACTTTTTGCAGATGACATGATATTATACATAGAAAATCCGATAGACGGGGCGCCTGGGTGGCGCAGTCGGTTAAGCGTCCGACTTCAGCCAGGTCACGATCTCGCGGTCCATGAGTTCGAGCCCCGCGTCAGGCTCTGGGCTGATGGCTCGGAGCCTGGAGCCTGTTTCCGATTCTGTGTCTCCCTCTCTCTCTGCCCCTCCCCCGTTCATGCTCTGTCTCTCTCTGTCCCAAAAATAAATAAAAAACATTAAAAAAAAATTTAAAAAAAAAAAAAAAAGAAAATCCGATAGACTCCACCAAAAGTCTGCTAGACCTGATACATGAATTCAACAAAGTTTCAAGATACAAAATCAATGTACAGAAATCAGTTGCATTCTTATACACTAATAATGAAGCAACAGAAAGACAAAGAAACTGATCCCATTCACAATTGGACCAAGAATCATAAAACACCTAGGAATAAACCTAACCAAAGATGTAAAAGATCTGTATGCTGAAAACTATAGAAAGCTTATGAAGGAAATTGAAGAAGATACAAAGAAATGGAAAAACATTCCGTGCTCATGGATTGGAAGAATAAATATTGTTAAAATGTCAATACTACCCAAAGCTATCTACGCATTCAATGCAATCCCAATCAAAATGGCACCAGCATTCTTCTCGAAGCTAGAACAAGCAATCCTAAAATTTGTATGGAACCACAAAAGGCCCCGAATAACCAAAGTAATATTGAAGAAGAAGACCAAAGCAGGAGACATCACAATCCCAGACTTTAGCCTCTACTACAAAGCTGTAATCATCAAGACAGCATGGTATAGGCACAAAAACACACACACAGACCAATGGAATAGAATAGAGACTCCAGAATTGGACCCACGAAAGTATGGCCAACTAATCTTTGACAAAGCAGGAAAGGATATCCAATGGAAAGAAGACAGTCTCTTTAACAAATGGTGCTGGGAGAACTGGACAGCAACATGCAGAAGGTTGAAACTAGACCACTTTTTTATACCGTTCACAAAAATAAACTCAAAATGGATGAAGGACCTGGATGTGAGACAGGAAACCATCCAAACCCTAGAGGAAAAAGCAGGAAAAAACCTCTCTGACCTCAACCGCAGCAATTTCTTACTTGACACATCTCCAAAGGCAAGGGAATTAAAAGCAGAAATGAACTATTGGGACCTCATGAAGATAAAAAGCTTCTGCACTGCAAAGAAACAATCACCAAAACTAAAGGGAAACCAATGGATAGGGAAAAGATATTTGCAAATGACATGTCAGACAAAGGGCTATTATCCAAAATCTATAAAGAACTCACCAAACTCCACACCTGAAAAACAAATAATCCAGTGAAGAAATGGGCAGAAAACATAAATAGACACTTCTCTAAAGAAGACATCCAGATGGCCAACAGGCACATGAAAAGATGCTCGACGTCACTTCTCATCAGGGAAATACAAATCAAAACCCCACTGAGATACCACCTCACTCCAGTCAGAGTGGCCAAGATGAACAAATCAGGAGACTATAGATGCTGGCGAGGGTGTGGAGAAACGGGAACCCTCTTGCACTGTTGGTGGGAATGCAAACTGGTGCAGCTGCTCTGGAAAACAGTGTGGAGGTTTCTCAAAGAATTAAAAATAGATCTACCCTATGACCCAGCAATAGCACTGCTAGGAATTTACCCAAGGGATACAGGAGTGCTGATTCACAGGGGCACTTGTACCCCAATGTTTATAGTAGCGCTTTCAACAATTGCCAAATTATGGAAAGGGCCTAAATGTCCATCAACTGATGAATGGATAAAGAAATTGTGGTTTATATACACAATGGAATGGCAATGAGAAAGGATGAAATATGGCCTTTTGTAGCAACGTGGATGGAACTGGAGAGTGTTAGGCTAAGTGAAATAAGTTGTACAGAGAAAGACAGATACTGTATGTTTTCATTCTTATGTGGATCCTGAGAAACTTAACAGAAGATCATGGGGGAGGGGAAGGAAAAAAAAAGTTAGAGAGGGAGGGAGCCAAACCATAAGAGACTCTTAAAAACTGAGAATAAACTGAGGGTTGATGGGGGTGGGCGGGTGGGGAAAGTGGGTGATAAGCATTGAGGAGGGCACCTGTTGGGATGAGCACTGGGTGTTGTATGGAAACCAACTTGGCAGTAAATTTCATATTAAAAAAAAAATCAGAACCCAGTGATTGACGTCTTACCTAGGGCACCCAGTGCTCATCCCAACAAGTGTCCTTCTTAATGCCCATCACCCATTTAACCCACACCCCACCTGCCTCCTCTACAGCAACCCTTTTTGTCTCTGTATTTAAGAATCTCTTATGATTTCCCTCCCTCTCGGTTTTTATCTTATTTTTCCTTCCCTTTTCTGGTGTTCATAGAGCCATTTGGCCTGCTTTTGCCAATTTTTCCAAAGTTGAGAATAGTATTTTCCTACTTGGCTTCTGTGATTTTCTTTTCCTGTTAACCTGCTCAAAGACTCTTGATTTATACTTCCTTCTCTCTGTGTCAAAACTGCCAACACTCAGGAGGTGCTTAATAAAATATGGATGGTCTGTTTACTGATGTGTCCCTCACTGCCACCAAATTCATCAACAATGAACTTTGCCTGCTGTCTCTAAGTAGTGGGCCCAGAGTTGGTCTTGCTCATTTTTTTACTAGAGCTGTCGATTGTACTTCAGCTTTACCCTCCTCCCTCAATGCCAAGAAAAGAAAGAAGAAATATTCTTACCCTGTGCAGAATGTTAGAATTACTGTCAACCTGTTACTTAAAGAGGGGATATGCATACAGAAAAGTGTGCACATCATAAGTGTGTGGCTTAATGAATTATCACCAACTGAGTATAGCCCTTAGCACCGAGATCAAGTATCAGAGATGACCAGCACCTTGGAACCCCCACCCTCGCCCTGCCTTTAACCACCCATCCCAAAGCTTGTCCTCTGTCTTCACTTCCTCCCTAGGAAGAAAATCCCTCCCTTTGAACTATGTGTGCTCCATACTTATTTCATGTTTATTTTAAGAAGCCATCTGTAATAAGATAACATTGCTGGAATGTTCTTGCATTCTTGACTATAATCACATTATGAGCAGAAAGATGATAACGAGCTACATTAAGACCCTTGGAAGTTTGAAGGTTTCTTTGCACGTCTGCCCCTGTTTTTCCATCTTTCCCTCCAGGATTTTCTTTTCACTTTAGCATACTACACTGCTCTTCTCATTGAGTAACCCCTGCTCAAAGGCCCCAGGCAGTATGAAGCATTGTTCAGAGGGGAAGCTGCCTGGGCCAGACTCTCATTTCCAACAAGCAGGACATCGTCACTTTGCCCGGAAGTACCCTATTCCATGCCGGCATGTGCTCACCTAAGATGTCCAGTGTCCTGATATATTAACATTGAGTCTTACCAAGCGAAGCTCCTAGGAAGAATCCTACAAATCTGACCTTTCCTGCCACTAGCTGCCAGTGACCAGCTTGGAATTCCCTCCCCATTTCCGTCATGTGGCCTCATCATCCAGATACTTTGCCCCATCTCTTGACAGCATGACTCCAATTCTTCTCTCAAAAGCCATTTTTAACATTGGCATCCACATCACCAAAAACAATGCCCTGAGAGCCTGAGCTGAGCTCAGCAGTTTACTCATCTGGCATTTTCACCGTGTCCTGTCTAGGAAATGGTCCTGCTTTCTGAGAGCTGATCTCATTTTCACCTCACCCTTCTTGCCCCCGCCCCTTCCTTAAGGAGTTCCTAGTTTTGAGGACTCAGCCACCTGGAGGTTCCCCGAGGCCCCAGCAGTAGCTCTCCCCATTTGGATAAAATTGTCTTCCTTCCTGGAAGGGAAATGTTTTTTATTTCCAGTAATTGTGCTGAATAACCCAAAGTAAAGATACTGGCAACAGCACTCAACACTGTGGTTGGTGTGAGTGAGGAAGAGCTGGTAGAAAAAGTATCCTTGGGGCCTGCCTCGTGTCATCCCTGGGTAGAAGCATGGGGGGCTGTGGCCCAGGGGGGCTGAGGGTCCCCGGGCAGGACAGGGTGGACTGGTGGCTGTGTGGCTCACTCAAGTGAGCTTTTATCCACTACAGATAGAGTGGATATTTTGGTATCCGTTTCTCGTGGCCTCCCATGTCTTTCATATGGGCCTTTATAAATCCGTGTGGCTACGTGGTAAACTGCCATAGGGGGAATTTGACAGCCCTCTCTCCTTATCAGGCCCTACAAGAGCAGCTGACTTCAGTGGTCCAGGAAATCGGGCACCTCATCGATCCCATTGCCACAGCAGCTCGGGGGGAAGCAGCGCAGCTAGGACACAAGGTAATGGACCCTGCTGGGGGTGTGCGTGAGAGATGGGTGTGGGGCAGTCATTGATCATTGACCGTTCTGGGGTCTGTTTTCCGCTAGAATCCAGACAGAAACTAGAGTGAAGTCTTTCAGGTTATGGTCAGACTTGCCAGCCAACAAGACATGACATTCCCATGTTGTGCTTGACCTCCCCTGGATAAGTCAGAGACTAAAGTTGATGTCCCTAGTCTGCTCTCTGCCACCATTTGTCCCTGGCTGGCTGGCCTCATTCTCATGTGTATAGGGGTACATTGTTCTCCCATGGCTTCTAATAGAGTGCCTGTTTTCACACATGAGGGAGCAAAGCAACCTTGCAAACTTCATCTTGAACAGCCAGGCCTCGCTGGACAGCCACTCCAAAGGAGCCCTTCAACTGAGAGCTCATACCCGTGTTGTCTAAAGGCTGAATGATATTTTGCCTGTTTGGGACTCATTTTGCAAATCTTTGAAGGGTAGGTGCCTTGTCCAGCAGCCTGCTGGACAGAGAGAGGGCCTCCTCAGCAGAGAGAGGGCAAAAATTGGATTTGGAACCGCCTCCAGGGTTTCCTAGTGTTTATCAGTGTGACCGTCAGTATCGATGTGCATATCAAGAGAACTCGGTAGCCAAAATCTTTTCAGCAGGTATTGATTTTAGAAAATCAATATTGTTGCTTTTTCACATCATGAAACAGGGGAAGGGCTACTTAGCTTCCTGCTGGTTCTAAGGACAGGTTTTTGAGATTTAAAATGACCAGGGTCCCTCTACGCTTTCAAATGTGGCAAATTTCATTTCTCAGCTGAGTTCCTTTATAATGAGAAGAGGGCTTGTCCACCTGTGTGAACCTCTTCACACAGGAGAGGAGCCTGGAGGAGCCGGGAGGGGAGGCTGGTCTGGAGGCCGGAGCTCTGCCAGCCGGGGGCCTGGAGCCAGTGCTTGAATGGTGCCTGCCACGGGGAACTGAGTTTGGCACAGAAACCAGACTTCACTTCAGCGGTGACTTTTGATTCCGGTCAGAACTTTGTAAGACAATTTTTCTAGGGGTGCCTGGGTGGCTCAGTCAGTTAAGCATCCAACTTCAGCCTAGGTCATGATCTCACCATTCCCCACTTTGAGCCCCGCATGGGGCTCTGTGGTGACAGCTCAGAGCCTGGAGCCTGCCTCGGATTCTGTGTCTCCCTCTCTCTCTGCCCATCCCCTGCTTATGCGCTTCCTCTCTCTCTCTCTCTTAAAAATAAACATGAAAAAAATGTTTTAAAAAAGAAAAGAGAATCTATCTAGACTTGGAGGACAACAAATCTTGTCCCTACAGGTATTGTTGTTAGTCTGGAAGATTAATTCCTGTGTCTGTGGGCGATATCAAAAGAAAGGTAATATATTGTGTCACTTGAGTGACAAATTTACTCTCGGTCCTTGGGCTAACCCAGTCTCACTTGCCAAAAGACACTTCTGGACAAAGGAAGCCTCGGCCCTCCTTCCACAAGAGTCTTGGACTGAGAGTTGATACCTACATGGTTCCAGTTCTTCGTTGAGACACTCTGGTGGAGTTCCCGGGTCAGCTTCACTTGGGAGTGATAAACGCAAGCTCTCAGAACCCACGCATATTAGTTCCCTGGAGCTGCTATAACAGATTCCTAAGAACTGGGTGACTTACACCAACAGAAGTTGAATCTCTCGCAGAAGTCTAAATTCAAGGTCTCAGCAGGGCCAGACTCTTTCTGGAGGCTCTAGGGGAGAATCCATTCTTTACTCTTCTTGTTATTTTTTTTTTTTTACCTTTTCTTTTTAAGTTTATTTATTTTGAGAGAGACTGAGACAGCACCAGTAGGGGAGGGACAGAGAGAGAGGGAGAGAGAACCCCAAGAAGGCTGTGCACCATCAGCACAGAGCTCAATGTAAGGCTCAAACTCAGGAAACCATGAGATCATGCCCTGAGCCGAAACCAAGAGTCAGACGCTTAACTGACTGAGCCACCCAGGCGCCCCACTTCTTTGCTCTTCTGACTGCTGGTGACTCTTCATGTTCTTTGACCTTATCCTGCCAGTGTCTGCCTCTCTGGTCAATTGTCTCCTGCTCTTTTCTTTGTCTTCCCTTCTTCCGGCTCTTATTAGAATATTTTTTAGTAGATTTAGGACCCACCCAAGCAAGCTAGGATGACCTCATCTTAAGATCCTTAGATACATCTGCAGAGATCTTTTTTTCCCCCAGTAAGATCGCACTCACAGGTTCCAGGGATTTGGACATGGTCATATCTATTTTGGGCCACCGCTCAACCCACTCTGCCACCCTAGGCCTAAGGAATCCACGTCATGTAACAAATACTCAAAATTCTGTGTTATTTTAATTTCGGTGCTACCCCAGGTAAGGATATTTCCTCTGCCATGTCTCGAGAACAGAAGGTATTAGAGTCTTTGCTAAGCTACCTAAATACAGGGAAAAGCACATCCTTTCAAAAACCTTTGTCCACAATACATGAAGAATAAGGACATGTGGCATTTATCAAGGGCCTACTCCATGGCAGGCATTGTGCTGTGTACTGTTATGTATGCTAATTTAATCCTTCTAACAATCATTTGGAGGTTAGTGCTATTATTATCCCCGTTTTATAGAGGAGGAAACAGAAGTTTGGTAATAGGAAGCAGATTGCCTAAGATTTCTCATTTAAGGAATTGACAGGATTCAGATCCAGTGGCTTCTGAAACTGGAGCCTTCTCTCCATCACCCAGCCGTAGTGCCTGCGTGAGGGCACCAGCTCAGTTGTATTGAATAACTCTCCACACACAGCAGCCCTTGACATTTTACAGTTACAGTGATGAAATGTACTTTTAAAATTAAAAAAACAGAGGCTCCTGGGTGGCTTAGTCAGTTAAGCATCTGATTCTTGATTTCGACTCGGGCCATGGTCTCGTGGTTCGTGAGATCACGCCCCACATTGGGCTCTATGCTGACAGGGTGAAGCCTGCTTGGGATTCTCTCTCTCCCTCTTTTCCAAATAAATAAATAAACTTAAATTAAAAAAAAAAGAATCAAATTAACAAATGAAAATAAATAATAAATAAATAGAATCTAGAAAACCTGTTAGATTCTAATGCACTAAACACCTTGATTCCTCTAGTACATACAGGACCCATCCTGAGTCCTGCCCCCTGATGACCCATTAGTGCACTGTGGTTCACCTTGGTGGTGACCCCAGTACCCTACTAGGGGATGAGGGTGAAATCCAATGCAAATGTGTAGGGCTGATACCTGGAGTTGTGCAAGCTGGGTCTTACACAAAGGTGTTTGGGCAGAGCAGAGAGTGGGGCCAAAATCTAGTCGAGTCATGTGCCTTGGAATGAATCATGTCTGACCCACAGATAAGGAGCCCCTTTAAAATTCATCCAAAGCCTCACAAAGGCCAGCAGCAGCCCTGCGGAAGCGCTTTGAAACCATCTGATTAAAGAGAACTGTAATCGAGAGTAAAAGAGCAAATGTACGTTTCCTGCTGGCTGATGGTCCGTCTCACTGTGAGCTCTAATGACCTTTAATATTTTGGACTCCCACCTTGGCCCAGCCACCACCAACTGCATGAACCCCTGCCCCCTGCTTCATTTCTGACCCAGTGACTGCACAGCTCAGGAGTGGCCTTCTTTCCTCCGCCCTCCTCACACTCATTATTCCTCCACATAATGGGAAGAAGCATTAACGGAAATTGCTGGCTAGATGTCTGAACTCACATACACTTGATGGAACTAATTTATCAGTTAGTAATTGGCATGCACAATGAGGAGTGGAACAGAAAAGTGTGGTCAGTGCCATTGTGTTTTTTCCGAGTGGAAATAAATGGTGGTATCTGAAGCAAGTTCAAATGTTCAACTCTGGCATTCTGGATGCTAGGTAAGTGGGTATTACTGTATTATTCTGGAACTTTATTTTAAATGCCTTACAGAGCAGCAAATACCAAACAAGAAACTTTTGGGGCGCCTGGGTGGCTCAGTTGTTAAAGCGTCTGACTCTTAATTTCGACTTTGGTCATTATCTCCCAGGTTTGTGAGATCAAGCCCCATGTCTGTCTCCACGCTGACATCAGGGAGCCTGCTTGGGCTTCTCTCTCTCCCTTTCTCTCTTCCCCTTTTAAACTCACATGTGTGTGTGCTTGCTTTCTCTCTCCCTCTCTCAAACTTTTAAAAAAAAACAAACAAACAATATGTGGCGCCTGGGTGGCTCAGTCCGTCGAGCGTCCGACTTCGGCTCAAGTCATGATCTCACGGTTGATGAGTTCAAGCCCCGCGTTAGGCTCTGTGCTGACAGCTCAGAGCCTGGAGCCTGCTTCAGATTCTGTGTCTCCCTCTCTCTCTGCCCCTTCCCCACTCATGCTCTGTCTCTCTCTGTCTCAAAAATAAATAAACATTAAAAAACAAACAATAAACTTTTTTTTTTAAATATCTATTCGTAACTTCTGCCCATTTTTTAATTGGATTATTCCGTTTGGGGGGTGTTGAGATTTTAAGTTCTTTTTTTTTTTTTAATGTTTATTTATTTCTGAGACAGAGACAGAGCATGAGTGGGGGAGGGGCAGAGAGAGGGAGACCCAGAATCGGAAGCAGGCTCCAGGCTCTGAGCTGTCAGCACAGAGCCTGACGTGGGGCTCGAACTCACAAACCGTGAGATCATGACCTGAGTTGAAGTCAGTTGCTCAACCGACTGAGCCACCTAGGTGCCCCAACAATAAACTTCTAAAATCCAATATTACAACCATAGCAGAGCTGAACTAAAAAAGAGAAGTAGCCAACAGTAGAGCAGAAGGTGGGAATCTGGACTGTGGTCTGGGACATGGGATTCCTTTCATAGCTCCTTGTTTTAGCTGCTTGAGGTCAAACAAGTTACTCCACCCACCTAAGCCTTGGTTTCTTCATTTGGATCTACCTGGTAGGATTGTTGTGGGGATTAGATGAAGCTTGGTGAGCTGTTAGTAGAAAGCCTCGCATGTGGGATATTCCCAGTAATGCCTGTGAGGGGCATCTGGTGGCCCAGTCAGTTGAGCGTCCAACTTTGGCTCAGGTCATGATCTCGTGTGTGTAGGTTTTAGCCCTGCATCGAACTCTGTGCTGACAGCTCGGAGCCTGGAGCCTGCTTTGGATTCTGTGACTCCCTTTCTCTCTGCCCCTCCCTTGCCTCCCCACTCACACACTCTCACTCTCTGTCTCAAAAAAATAAAACATTAAAGATTAATGAAAAATAAAATAAATTAATTAAAGAAGTAAGTAAAAATAAATAAATATGGCTCTGCAGCACCCAGTGGGTGGGTTCTCGTGAGCACAGAAGCAACATGACGTTACCTACTGGAGAGGCCTAAGCAGGAATGGTGGTTAGCCATCTGGCTAGGCTTTTTTCTTCTCCTGGACTGATCACAAACAGAACATCTAGGGCAATGTGAAATCATTTTTGCTTTTATTCCAAATCTATGGTTAGGCCAACAATGTTCCAGGTAGAGAGCAGTTGGATTGGCTTCCTCGAAAGCCTTTGCTCTCAGGCTTCTTTTCTCAGCGGTCCTTGGTCCCTTGCTCCGCTCCTGTCCCCCTTTCTTCTGAGTTCCTAAGATGCTCCTCTTTGGTTCTTTTGAAAGCTTGACAGTTTGTGAGATTTGTAAAATGCTCACGCCCAACTCAGGATCACGAAACAAATTCCTTAACACTTGGGCCTTGATGAGAGACGAGATGAAGAGCTCCCCAGAGGAAGTAACATCCAAACAAGAGTTCATTAATGAGCAAGTGCTTCTAAAAGTAAAATTGAGTGATGAATAAGGTCTGAGGGTCTAATGTGTAACATGATGACTGTAATTCATGATAGTGAATTATATTAAATAATAGAAAAAAACAAAAAGTAAGTCTCTGCCTGTGTAAAAAGCAAATTTCAGCACGTCTGTCTCTCCCTGTGCATCATCCCAGTCCCCTCCCCACCAGTGCGACCCCTAAAGGAGACACATGTGATTACGTGATGTATCTGTGGCGTGTTTTTTTTTTGTCTTAAAAGGTGACACAGCTGGCAAGCTACTTCGAGCCCCTGATCTTGGCCGCAGTTGGTGTCGCCTCCAAGATTCTGGACCATCAGCAGCAGATGACTGTGCTGGACCAGACCAAGACGCTCGCAGAATCTGCCCTCCAGATGCTGTATGCAGCCAAAGAAGGTGGAGGAAACCCCAAGGTACAGTTCAGGATTCCAGGGACTCACCTAGGGCCACAGAGAAGCCATGACACATTCCTCCTTGTTGTGTTCCTCCAAGGAAAACTCCTCCAGTTCTCGGTTGATTGTATGTGATTTCCCACGCAAAGATGGGAAATAATCTTTGATTGGCCTTCCCAGGGATCTTTAAGAGGAAAACCAAGAGATCTACATAATGAAGCCTTATTGAGAAGTTGCATTTTCCATGACAGAAGGTGTAGCCAAACGTCTACAAAGAAAAACATTGTGTGGTGTTTGCAGGAATAAAAACTAATACTGCCCGGCACCTGCTCGGTGGTGACACCCAGCTTGCGCAAAGCAAAGCTCTGTTGTTTTCCAGTGAATGTTATTTCCATTCCCGGTTCTCAAGTTCAAAGCAAAATGTGATGCAAGGTCACCCACGGCATGTGCTTCTATTGCCTTGGGGACAGTCGTTTAATATGGAAATCTCCCTTACCAGTTTGCAGGTAGAATGTTTCCACAGCCAGAGGTATCACCCAGCTACTAAGCAACCAGAGATGGTGACAGCATGCCATCTTTCAGGGTTGATACTTGTGTCAGGGTGATTATTTTACTTGTGAAACCATCACGTACATTGTGAGAAGGCCAGAGGCTCCTCCTGCTCTTGGTACCTTCTAGCAACCGCCTCCACACGTTCCATCTGAACTTAACGGGTCCTCACTTAAGCAGACTAAGTTGTGGGATTACTGACTGGAGAGATTTGTATGGGATACTTGCCTATAGGCTATAGAAATCCATATTATGTATCTATTCTTTTTAGTGTGCTTTGTTGCTTTTCTAAGGTCTTTACAGGGACAACATGGCACAGCAGGGACGACTCTAGATTAAGAGGCAGAATCACAAATGGGTCCTCTCAGAGCTCACAGTTACTGAGCGCTGACTCTGTGTCACCCCTTACACGTCATATCCTCTTGATATTTGATCATCATAAAAATCCCATGGTGTGAGAAGGTTCCCACTGGACAGATGTGGAAACTGGGACTGGTTAGGTGAGTTGTCCCACGTCACAGAAGAGGTGGACGTGGAGTCAGGACGGAGCCTGCACCCTGTGAAGGCACAGGCCGACTGCCCAAAGCAAAGGCTGGAGAGAGGTCGAGGAAAGTTGCAGGAGAGAGGCCACATGTGACAAGTTGGTCTCACAAAAAGAAATTACCTGGTACATAAGGGCGGTCAGGGGCGTGCCAGGAAGAAGGAACAGCATATGCAAAGGTGTACGTGGGGTTATAAAAGGATTGTGATACCTTTAGAAAATAGCATGCAGGGGCGCCTGGGTGGCGCAGTCGGTTAAGCGTCCGACTTCAGCCAGGTCACGATCTCGCGGTCCGTGAGTTCGAGCCCCGCGTCGGGCTCTGGGCTGATGGCTCGGAGCCTGGAGCCTGTTTCCGATTCTGTGTCTCCCTCTCTCTCTGCCCCTCCCCCGTTCATGCTCTGTCTCTCTCTGTCCCAAAAATAAATTAAAAAACGTTGAAAAAAAAATTTAAAAAAAAAAAAAAAAAGAAAAGAAAATAGCATGCAGTCTGGTGTATATGGAATGTGCTGAAAGTGGGGCCATCAGGGTGGGAGGATAGACTGGGCCGTGTTGTGACTGGTCTCCTCACACTGTACAGAGGTTGGGCTTTGTTGTGAGTAGTGGGGATGACAACCCCACCAGAGTTCAGAAACACCGCTCCCGTAGCACCATGCATACTATCTTAGACTTGGGTTTTCCGTGTGCATTTTTACCCGTCATGTATCTGGCAACTATTAAGAGCCTAATTCTTGGGATGCTAAAAATATTGAGAGCCAGCCATTGCCCTCAAGTTGTTCCAGTGTTCTGGACAAAAAATAAGTCTCGTTGCTGAAATGGCGAGGTCGAACCACAAGAACAAGAACACCCTTTTGACTGATGGATGAATGATAGTTGCCTCTGAGTTGGGCCAGCCTCTTTTGCACCTGCCCCAAACTGGAGAAGCCAGGATTTGCCTTCCAGACCCAGTTCTGGGTTGTCTTTTCTCCAGGGCTGAGTGCCACATGTCTCCCCCCTGACCTGAGAGGGTTTTATTCCCAGCAGAGTAATTGGAGTTAGGAATTTTCTGGGGGCTATTTTAACATTTTTTTTTATTTTGAGAGAGAGACAGAGAGAGAGAGAGGGGAGAGGCACAGAGAGGGGGGGAGAAAGAATCCCAAGCAGGCTCCACTATGCTATCAGCACAGAGCCCAGCGTGGGGCTCAATCTCATGA
Organism: Neofelis nebulosa; assembly: GCF_028018385.1. NCBI lineage: Eukaryota > Metazoa > Chordata > Mammalia > Carnivora > Felidae > Neofelis > Neofelis nebulosa. Next base: position 42,856,636 of record NC_080788.1, on the reverse strand, counting down.
ACTCAGAGATCATGACCTGAGCCAAAACCAAGAGTTGGATGCTTAACCAGCTGAGCCACCCAGGTGCTCCACGTTTTCTGGGTTTTTAAGATATTAGCCCATCTATTTGGACTACAAGTTCAGAGCTCCATGTGGAATTCTGTTCTATACCAAGAAACTCACAGTTGGGAGTGTGTGTAGTGAGCACTGTAAGCTTTATAATGACATCGCCTGCTTGAAAATGGTAGCTGGACATGAGAGTGGAACAGTTTTCAGCGAATGACCTGAAGCATTGGCCACAAGCTGAGACATGCTTGGCGGGAGAAAGGTGGCTACATGTGTGTTTCCACTGACTGGCATCCTTCGGCCCATGCTCTGTCTATAGACCCTGCCAGGCTTGTCGCAGAGGATGCCTAAGATACTACAAGTTGGCTTTTAGGTCCTTTCCTAAGAAGCCTGATGCGTGGACTTAATCACTTTGGCCGCTATTCTTTGGGCGAATATTTCCTAGGTGTTACTTGCTAAGTCTTCAGTGATGCATGTGTGTGTTAGATGTTGTGGGTCGTTGCTTGCCGAGGAAATACGGTTAAATGATGATCAGTGGCTTTGATGCGGTGACAAAGAGGATAAGCTTTGGGTCCAACATAATTGAATTCATTTCTTTGCTTCCTCATCTAGACAGTGGGGTTGATAATGAATACCTCTCAGGGAGCGTTGTAGAGATTGACTGAGATAATGTGCCTGACGCAGTAGGTATTCCAAGAAAGAAAAAAGTGACCTCCCTGGACCCTGCTGTTAATGAGTCATATGATTACAAGGAATTTGCTGGGTAGCCTCCCCCTTGCCCCGTGGAGTCCCCTCCTACACTCATTCTCTACCCCTAAGTTCTCCCTTCTGTACTCACCCCTACCCCACCCAGTTCCCTCCTACATCCTCCTTGAAGGGCCCCTCCTGCTTCTTCTGTCTGAGACCCTCCAGTGTATCCACAGCCCTGCGCACTGTGGGGCATTTCTAATTATTAGTGGGGTTTTTTTCCCTTCTGCTAACATTGACATGTCTCCCAACCCCCTGTAGCCTTCTCCCATTTTCCAAATTCCTGTGATGTCTGTGCCCGCTTTACTGGGCTTTGTAGTTGAAGCACCGTCATACAGAAATCAGACTCCCTTGGAAGTAGACTTCAGACGTGTTTCCAAAAAAGAACCGAGTCTGATGTATCTCCCGTGTTGTGCTGTGAGGAACAGTAACAAGGAGCCCCTCCGGAATCTAAAATAATGAAGGGTCTTTGTTGAGCCTTCTGACTCCACTTCCCAGATTGCTGTTGCACTGAAGCATGCCCTCGTTGAGCGCCTACTGTGTCTTTGCATTCCTGACACTGGTGTGCACAAGTGGCCTGCAGGATGATAGGGACGTGGCCGTGTGGCAGAGATGAGGTTTGTCGTTGGAGGCACAGGAAGCAGCCCTGGGAGAGGCTTGGGGTAACTGGAGGAGGCTTCACAGACTCTCAGCTGACCGTTTAAGGGCCTGGGACTTAACTCGGGCAGAGTGAAGGGGAGCAGGCCCGGCGAGCTTCTCGTGCAAGCAGATGAGAAGGTGATCCTTTCTCAGGCAGCCGAGAGCAAGGGCGTGTTTTTGTGGGTTTGGATGCCCCAGTGTGGAGAAAGCGTTGTTTACGTTTTCGGAGTTCGGAGAGCAGTTCTGTGATTTACTGCTGCCGCCCCCAAAACTTGCTTCTCGTACCTTCCCCAGCCCATATGGGAAGGCACACGCTTGGCGGGCAATACTCACTTCTCACCTGGAAACGTGCACTCGACTTTAATGTGGGGGTGCAGAATCGCTGACACTTTTGTGCCACCAGTGATCGTCTCATTTGAAGTGAGATTTAGAGAAATATTCACTGTCCAATTTTGCCTTCTTTTATCACTGAGAACATCTTTGTATAGGGGCTCTCTCTAGAGGGTAACGTGCAAGAAATGTCACCTTTCAGGCTTCTGTCATCAAAATAAAGCAATCTGCACATGTTGTGTTTTACCTTCTCTGTACCAGGAAATCAGCGATCAACCTAAATTACCAGTTTCTTCCATCACATCCCTGATAGAGTTTTGCATCCTGACACGTTTGCCTCAAGACAACCACCTGTGATCTGACCGTTCAGACCTCTTCTTGATTCTTGAGACTTTTCAATTCTGCAGACTTAGCCAGTTCCTGTGGCTCACACAGCCACCTCTTAGAATTCTTCTCTTTCAGTTAGTCAAGAGAGTTAGATTTAGGGGTGCCTGGGTGGCTTAGTTGGTTGAGCATCCTACTTCGTCTCAGGTTATGATTTCAGGGTTCGTGATTTTGAGCCCCGCATCAGGTTCACTGCTATAAGCATGAAGCCTGCTTCCTATCCTCTGTCCGTTCTCTCTCTGCCCCTCCCCACTGGCATGCGTGCATTCTCCCTCTCTCTCTCTCTCTCTCTCTCTCTCTCTCTCTCTCTCTCTCTCTCTTTCTCAAAAATAAATAAAAATATTAAAACAAGAAAAAAAGTTACCATTCACCTTCTCTTACTGGCCTATTTACCTTCTCATCCACCAAAGTGAAAATGTCATTTCTTGGACCTTTGGAAGGGTCGTCTCCCCCTGAGGTATGTCAGGGCAGGCATGGCTACTGCCTGGGTGACCTCAATGCCTGGAGCAGTGCAATTCTAGAAATAACTCGCTGGCATCAGTTCCGATTTCCCAGTTTAAGAGCATTGTCCTCAATTCAGTCACCCGACCTAAGTTCCAGGGTTCCCGGGCCATCCTCACTGTGACCTGATGGTTACAAATTCAAGGGATTCTCAGTACCCTTCAGGTTCAATAATTTGCTAGAATGACTCAGAGAACTCAGGAGACTTCTCTACTTACTGTTACAGTTTTGATATAAAGGAATACAAACCAGCCGAAAGAAGAGACCCAGAGGTGAGGTCTGGGGGGTGCCTGAACATGTCCCAAGGAGGTGTCACCCTCCCAGCTTATTGACATGCATCACCAACCAGAGAGGGCTCACTCCAGCTTCGCTGTGCAGTTTTACTGGGATTTCAGTATGTAGACTTGATTGATTGGTTTTAGTCCTGTGACCCGTGATTCAGTCTCCAGCCCCATCCTGTCCGCAGAGGTCAGGCTGGCATTATGTTGTTCAAAGCCACAGCCCTCTAATCACATGGTTGGTCTTCCCAGCACGACCAGCCCCCCATCCTGAAATTGCCCACTGACCACCATGAGTCACCTCCTTAGCATAAACTAATGTGTAGTCCAGGGGGCCCACCGGGAATAACAGGCAATCCTTGATCTTGGAAAGGCCAAGTCTCCCTCCCAGGAACCTAGAGCACAGATCAGCCAGATATTTTACTGCTTCACACTGGGTGAGTTTCCAGGGTCGGGCTCAGCTGGTGGCAAGCTACCAGGTGTTGGAAGGTATACACAAGCTCAGCCCTGGGGAGCTCCAGGGAGCAGATTGGAGAACTGTGACTGGCAACACATTCATGGGCAAGAGTGGAGCCCACGATGGCAGATAGAGCTGAGAGACTAGAGGCCGGGCTATTGCTGAAATGCAGAAGAAGGCACTGAATGATGGGGACCCAGCCAACTCGGGTAACAGTAGCAAGTCCTGAGGCCCCTTGCCTTTGCCACATGATACTTGTGAGGCTTTACCTTAATTTAAAAGCACCCCGTTTGGGGGGGAAAGGCGGAAACTTCCCTTTGTAGATGGCAAATTCCCTACATTAGTGGTTTTTTTCCTAGTAGCGCTGATAAATTTGACCTGATCTGACCATCTGCTCATTTTCCTTGTGACCAGTGGTATCGTTTCAGCAGATGGCCCGCTGGTGGGTGGCATTTGTCATCCACCAGATCCGGAAGCTTTAGTACTTAAGCTCCCATTTTCAGACTGTGACTGTCAGAGGGGGTCCCTGGCAGGGACATGGTCCAACCCTCCCCTTCCAGTGGGCTGTGAGGATGAACGGGACCTGAATCACAGTGGTGAGCACAGTGCCTGGCACAGAGGAGTCCCTAGGGAATGTTAGCAGCTGCCTGCTGTTCCTGCTGTCACGTGCTTTGACATTTACTGTTATTCCTGGTCCCCTGCCTGTCACCTAGAACGAAGCAGTGACTGTCAAATGCAAAAATACCTGACCCGAGATATAAGAACACGGGTTATGAAACTAGTTGGAAAGTCACATCGGGTCCACAGGCTGGCTCCTACATTGTATAAAGTACACACCAGCCCTTGGCATCTTGCTCGCATCCCCAGGAACATCGTTGGGTATTCTTGGCCCAGTCAGAAGAGCTGGAGCAGGTCACTGCAGCCCGAGGGAGCCCAGTTGATGGTTCAAGGTAGGAAGGAAGGGCCAGGTCCCGTTCTGACTTCCCACAAGCCCCGTCTCCACCGTCAGCTCGCCATCCGTGCCTGTTCAGCATGAAAACAGATGGTTCCATTAATTTCTAAACAAGCCTCTCCAGAGGGGAAATTGGCACCAACAACCTGTGAAGGTTATCCTTTTAAAAAAATTATGCGTGAAAGTAAAAAGTTAATGTCACCCTTTACATCAGCCCCACCTGGTGACTTGATCGGACCCTTCATTTCCTCTGAATACCGTGCTTCTAGAAGGAAGCAGAGCCCACTGTTGGCAAGGAGCACACAGTCTAGTTGGAGAAGGGGCAGGAGCTGTGCATCAGGCACCGTGTCAACCCTTCACACACAGTGTTTGGGCTCATCTTCTCAGTCCACGTTCCCTCCTGCCTCTGGACCTTGGTACAGGCTGTGTCCTCTGCCTGGAAGCCTCTCCCTTTTCTCCCATCCTCACCCCGTCAACTCTGCTAGACTCTGGATTGTTCATCCAGGTCTCTGCTTCAACAGGAACACCACCTACGAGAAGTCTTGTCTGGACCCAAGGTTGCATTAGGAGCGCTCCTTAGGGGCTGTAGCAGTTCACTGCTGCTCCAAACAAGCCATCCTAAAACTTAGTGACTTCAGACACACCATTTTAGTATGCTCTCTGGTGGATCTGCAGGTGGACTGAGCTCAGCAAGGTAGTTCTCATTCAGTCCCTCCTGCCATTGAAGCCAGATGGTGGCTGGGGCTTAAATGACTGGACGCTCCATCACTCCCCGGCGCTTGAGCTGAAATCAGATGTTGAGGGAGCTGGGGCTCCGTGGGCAGCCCTTTCTCGCTCTGTGTGGCCGGCATACAGCCTCAAGATAGCCGGCCTTACCCAGTGGCCGAGGACCTCACAGGAACATCTCCTGAGAGAGCAGGGCAGTACTTGTATTGTTTTTCATTATTGAGCCTCTTTTCCCAATGTTCTTTTCTCTGAGGCCTTTGTCTCTTTATGACTGTTTGACTCCAGAGATGCTTCTCGGGGCTACAGAAATCCCAGAGAAAGCTGACGGGAGGACGACAAGAAGGCTGCTGGAGGAGGTGGTATTTAGGCTGGGCCTTGAAAGAGGGCTGGGATTTGCATGGAGGGAAGAAAAGAGGCAAACTCAATAGAACCAGCTGCTACAGGCCTCAGGTGACAGGGTGCAGCTGTGAAGAGCCTTCCAGATGGCTGCCAGGACCATACCAGGGAAGCAGGTCAGGGGGAAGAAGTCCCAAGAGGGAGGCTGCCTGGCTGCCCCCATGGAAGGCCCGTGAAGTAGAGAAGATGGCCACTAGTCTGGGCAAGCCACAATGGTCAATGATTTGCATTTGCCTCCTGACACAGTTGCCTCAAGGTAACCATCCGTGAGGTGCGTGTTTCACCTCCCAGCAGATGTCATTGTGGAAGGCCTCACTTTCAGTTCCATACAAAGCCAGTTCCCATGGCTCACACAGCCCCTTCTAAAAATTCTTCTCTTCAGTTAATCGGTCAAGAGTTACCGTTGACCCTCGCTCAGTAGCTTCCTTGCCTTCTCATCCACCCAAGTGAAGGTGTGATCTCTTGGGCCTTTGGAAAGGTCTTCGCTCCTGAAATACGTCAGGGCAGCCACGGCCATTGCATGGGTGGCCCCAGCGCCTGGAACCTCACCATTCTCACACTGACCACCTGACATTAGGTCAAGCTTCCCTAGGCTCAGGCACCTACTAGACTCCTCTTATTATAAATATACGGTGATGCAGCCATATCATCTCACCAGAATTTGGCAGAGCGTTGTTACCATTATTCCCATTGTGCTGAGGAAGCAAAGGCCAGGACCACTTAGCTAGTTAGGGATGGATCTGGAGCTAGAACCCAGCTTTTCTGATGCCAGGACCTTGGTTCTTTGTCCTGCATCTTGCTTCCACTGGAGGTGTTTTTCAGGGAGCCTGCCACTACCATTGGTTCATCTTTTCATTCATGTATTCAACCAGTGCCTACTCTGTGCTTGTCCTGCATGTAGCAAGCCTGTGGTCATTAGAGCCTCTCCAAGTGTGGGTCAGGGGGGAACTCGTGAGCGCTCGCAACTCTGCCTGCGGAATGAACATCTGTCCCTGGGGAACTTGGCTCACTCGTCCCTCCAACCTCATGACAGTGTAATTTGTGACATAATTCTAAAACCTGTTCATCTTTCTGCAGATTTGTTTGTTCGCCATATACTTAAATTTACGTGATCCAGTCTTAAGGAATGGTAGGGTATCGGGCAGCTTTGAACAGAAGTGCATTTGTTGTGAACACTTTTTTCCTTTATGTTAGTTTTTTTTATTATTTTCTTAACATTTTCCTTTTTTAATATAATTTATTGTCAAATTGGTTTCCATACACAGCCACTGCTCATCCCAACAGGTCCCCTCCTCAATGCTCATCACCCACTTTCCCCTCTCCCCCACCTCCATCAACCTTCAATTTGTTCTCAGTATTTAAGAGTTTCTTATGGTTTGCCTCCCTCCTTCTCTGTAACTTTTTTTTCCCCTTCCCCTCCCCCATGGTCTTCTGTTAAGTTTCTCCACATTAGTGAAAACATGGTATCTGTCTTTCTCTGCCTGACTTATTTCACTTAGCATAATACCCTCCAGTTCCATCCACATTGCTGCAAATGGTCAGATTTCATTCTTCCTCATTGCCAAGTAGTATTCCATTAAATATATAAATCACATCTTCTTTATCCATTCATTAATTGATGGCCATTTAGGCTCTTTCCATAATTTAGCTATGAAAGTGCTGCTATAAACATTGGGGTACAAGTGCCCCTATGCATCAGCACTCCTGTACCCCTTGGGTAAATTCCTAGCAATGTTATTGCTGGGTCATAAGTGGATCTATTTTTAATTTTTTGAGGAACCTCCACACTGTTTTCCAGAGCGGCTGCACCAGTTTGCATTCCCACCAACAGTTTAAGAGGATTCCCGTTTCTCCACATCCTCTCCAGCATCTATAGTCTCCTGATTTGTTCATTTTACCCACTCTGAGCAGCGTGAGGTGGTATCTCAGTGTGGCTTTGATTTGTATTTCCCTGATGATGAGTGACGCTGATCATCTTTTCGTGTTTCTGTTTGCCATCTGGATGTCTTCTTTGGAGAAGTGTCTATTCATGTTTTCTGCCCATTTCTTCACTGGAATATTTGTTTTTCGGGTGTGGAGTTTGGCGAGTTCTTTATAAAGAATTCACATTTTATTGATCTCTGAGACAGAGTGTGAGTAGGGGAGGGGCAGAGAGGCAGGGAGACACAGAATCCAACGCAGGCTCCAGACTATGAACTGTCAGAACAGAGCCTGACGCGGGGCTCAAACCCACGAACCATGAGATCATGACCTGAGCCAGAGTCGGACGCTTAACTGACTGAGCCATACAGGCACCCCATGTTAGTTTTTTTTTTTTTTTTTTAATTAAACCCATCAGCTTATATATTTGGGAATCTGTGGCATTCTCTTTCTGCTACACTGAACGCACTAACTTAAAACTGGTCCTGTCTCAAGATGCTGTTTCATATATTGAAATTTTTCCTTTTAAATTGTAAAAAGAGATCTTTTCCTATTTTCCCTTCTGATTTTTAATGATTTCGCACACAAACGTACCCACATAATAAAAGGAAAAACCCAGAATACATTATTGTGCTCCATAATGGAGATACAGTTTTGTATTGTGTCTTTTGAAGGTTATACTTAAAAGTAGTGAAGTGATTCTGAGGAAACTGAGCACCATTTTCTTCTGTTTATGGAAATTTCCCACAATCCTCTTTCCCCTTTGCTTTCTCAGGCCCAGCACACCCACGACGCCATCACAGAAGCCGCCCAGCTCATGAAGGAGGCTGTTGATGACATCATGGTGACACTGAATGAAGCAGCTAGCGAAGTGGGGCTGGTGGGAGGCATGGTCGATGCCATTGCAGAGGCCATGAGCAAGGTAGGCCTGGGCATCCACGTGTTCACCTTCACCCCTTGACCCCATCTCCTCCTCAGTTACCCTCAGACGTGATCCCCAAGCACTTTTCTCTAAGGAGTGGTCGGTCAAAGTGGATATCAGTGAGCCTCCTCTTGAGGGTTCTGATAAATGTATACATTTTCTATCCTCTGTCCACCATAGTATTCATCCCTTATTATTCCTTCATTACTTTTTTAGGCCACTCTCACCCTGTCTTTCAGTTTTATGCAAGGGAAAGAAAATGGAGATGGAGAAGGTATCACTGGCTCCTTCACTTATAAAATGGAAATAATTATTTACCTCCCCTGTTGACCTCACAGAGATGTCGTGGGGAACAAACAGCAAAGTGAAATAGTGAAGTGATTCCCAAGCGCTAGTCTTTGGAATGGCTACTTAGGAATCACAGGGAGCACGTTCCAAGACCCTACCCTAGCGATATTCAGTTGGAATCTCTGTGGGGTTGAGCCTAGGAATCTCTCTATATTTTTTTAATGTTTATTTAATTTTGAGAGAGAGAGAGAGCATGAGCAGGGGAGGGGCAGAGAGAGAGGGAGACACAGAATCTGAAATAGGCTCCAGGCTCTGAGCTGTCAGCACGGATCCCGATGTGGGGCTCAAACCCACAAACCGTGAGATCATGACCTGAGCTGAAGTCCGCCGCTTAACTGACTGAGCCACCCAGGTGCCCCGGAATCTCTGTATTTTTTAAATCTCCCCATGGTTTTGGTATCTACAAATGCAGAAACCACTGAAGTAGTATGTGTGAAAGCCTGTAGTGAACTCTTTTGGGCAACGGGCATAGGAGATAATGTGAGAATTATTTCTCCTGCAGTGACCCCTCCATTGACTTGGATCAGTAGAGAAGTAAGACTGGAGAGTGTCTCCTGCTCTTTCCCCAAGGAATCCTTCACTCGTCTTATCAGTTTGATAGTCATTAAAATTAACAATTGTTTGTCAATATCTAATTGCCATTCTGGGATAGCACAGCCAAGAACTTGAGACTTTGTCTGTGTTTTGAAATGTCCATTGTCAGACTGTGAGTACATTATTACAGTTTTTCAGGATAATAAGTGGTCTTTAATTGCTAATTTAGAGAAGATTGGTTGGTTCATATCTCCATAAAGAGGTGATAGCCCGAAGCTGTAATTAGGATAATTCTCCTTAAACATCACAATCCAGGCTGAGATGCTGGGGCTCCTTCAGAGACCCCAGGCGTGCCTTGTCAGAGCCCTTCAGTAATTTCTGCTGTGGGATTCTTGTGCCTCAAATATGGACAGTTTGGCAGAATATGAGTGAAGTTCCCCTCTTTCTAAAGGCCTTTGGGTAAGTCTCCATGGGTTTGTTTGGCTTCCAGGAGTCAGAACACCAGAACTTTGAAAGTAAGCCATGTGCCTACCAAGGTTATTAAATAATGGAGCTCAGGTTTTCTCAATACAAATTAGAAATTCAAATGATAACCGTCTTCTTTCTAGGAGAAGGTGTTTTCCAGAATCACCCCAATGATGGGGAAGGGTTCCACCAATCCCTGGAATGTGGAAGTCAGATTCTTGAAGTCTTTTTTTTTTTTTATAGCCTTTGAGCCTTACCATATTGTGACGGCTTTTCAGCAAAGAAAGCAGCTCTTGTACTGGCTGCTGTCAGTCGTTTGACAGCTGCTCTCTCACTCAGCCCACGACACACTTGATTCTCTCTGAAGGACTGGGGAGAGAAGTCCAGTGTGAACTGATAGCAATAATTAGGAACTGCTAATGACACGACCCACAGAGGCCGGGAACAAAGGGGTTTTTTTCCTAAATTCCATAGGGTATACAAGTAGGGTTTTATTGGCACCCCTACACTTGGACCTACCCAGACCTGCCAGCCAAAGCCCAGTGAACCACCTAGTGCCTCTTCCCCATTCTCCTTTCGTTCAGCTCACCCCAAACTGCCCATCACTACACACTTTGGGCTAAGTGATATTCCAGATCCTTTGAACCCCTAAGCGTTGAAGTATTAGGATTGGCACACATTCTTAGTCCTGGTTATTTGGTTACATTATTGATACACTGTTAGCATCATCGTCTGAACTTCTTAAAGCCATTGAGCGACTGGCGGAAAAAAACCAACGTGCGCCCAAAGTTGATTCTAACGTGGACACAGTTTACACTGCTTTTGGTGCTTCTGCTGTGGAGGTTCTTTTTGGAATTCTCTCTCCATGTCTAAGCACCAGAAGGTTTGGGTTAATATGAAGTAAGCAACTTTCTGGTCTACCTTGGATAAAGAACTCAAGCCCTCTGAACCTCGATTTCCTCGTTCAATGAGGTTAGTGGCCCTCGGCCTTGGGACTCTTGTGACCCACTGCCTTTTCTTTGTTTGAGTTTTTGTTTGGGTTATTAGATGGTGGTGGTGGTGGTTTATTCTTTTTGATCAGGGATGGAGATGAAAACAAAAAAACCTGCTATCTGCATCACTACTGTTTCCTGCAAGAAAGGTCATGTTAACATCCCCCTCAAAAAAAGTAGGAAGGCTATAATTAAAATCTCAGAGTAAAGGAAAGTTCTTTAAACTAAAGAAATCTGGAATCCAAAAATTCAGCCCCTTTGATCTTAATTGTGTCATTGACCTCAGATTGGTAAGTTTGTCACAGTAGCCTGAAGCCCCTGTGTTCCGAGCTGCCCTCCAGCTCCAGCATCCTGGTGTGTTTGTGGTTAGGCCACATTTCGTATGAAGTCTCCCAGCACATTGCTGGACACTTAGAAGATGCCCAGTCAGTCTCTACAGAGAGAAGGAGTCCACAACTCAGTCCTCATTTGACCAACAGGGTCCCCATAGTGCATTGGAGACTTAGACAGCAGCTCTATCCTTGGCAAGGAAGCCTAGACAAATCCACCCTGGGGTTTGTGCTGAGGCTTTGATGGCAATTATATTCCCGAACTGTGCGGCCACATCACACGTAGGCTGTAGTGATATGCCCCCTGGTCTCTGCCCAGACTTCAGACTGTCTGTCATTGCCTACCCCAGACCCCATGTTTTCCCCATGATTTCAATGTTCTTCATCAAACAGACCAGCTTCATCCCCATGCTCTCAACAGCCCCTCTTCTGTTCGCTCTACTCCCTCTACCTGTATTTGTTTCTTTTTCCTCTACGTCCTTACCTGGAAGGTATTCCAGTCCTTACCTGGAATACCTTTCTGCAGTCAGTGGCAACAGTAGCAATGATGATGGTGGTAGACATGGGTTGCCTTTCTCATCGTCATAGTGCTCATTGACATCATCATCATAATCTTCATTATCCTGGTCATCATCTCTTCCTTCATCTCACTTGATGTGCCCTACAACAACCTGACACTAGGAAGTCTCCACTGAAGGACCTGAGACTCAGAGTATAAGCGACCAGCTTGAGCCCCCCTCACAAGCCCTGGAACCAGGGCTTCTGAACCAGTATGCCCCCAACCCTTCAAGGGACAGAGTCACTGTCCCACTTGTTCCACCTCTTCCCCCCACAGTGATGTCTGCCATTTGTCAATTCCTGTTGCTTTCAGTCAGATGAGCAGCAAGTTGTTCCTAGTGGTTCCAATTCCTTGTCTTCCCCAACCTAGATCAGAAGTGAGAGTTCGAGGGTGTACACTCTGTGGGCTACACCAGTCCTAGGGAAGCCATTCAGGATGTAGATTCTGCCTCCTCTCCTGAGTCATCTTCTGTCATTCTGTGCTTCCCTGGAAGTGTCTGGCTCATGCCCACTGCCATATGCTTGAACTCTAACCCTGCTTCTTGGAACATCTTCCCCACCTTTTGTGTGTGGCAGACTCCTCCCCTGGTAAGGGTTGGCAGAAATGCCCTTCCTCTGGAGTGCCCTCCCTCTCCTCTCAGACAAGGCTTGGGACCTCCTTGCCTCTGTACCCCGAGTGCCATCTTGGCACTTCTGTTAAAGCCCTTATCGCCAAAGCTGAGGGATGCTGTTGACTCTAAGCCAAAGAAATTCTGTAGGCGTCTCCATTTTCAAAGTTCTGATTCTAATAAAATACAGTCCATCCTTCAACTGCCCTCTCCTGACATGTGGGTGCTTATTTCTCTCCTCTGTAGCTGGATGAAGGCACTCCTCCAGAACCAAAGGGAACATTTGTCGACTATCAGACGACTGTGGTTAAATACTCCAAAGCCATTGCGGTAACAGCTCAGGAAATGGTAAGAGGAAAAGAGCTGCCCCACCCACTGTTGGTTGCCCTGTTGTCCTCCACTACCACCACTGAGTCATCAAATCAGGGTCTGTGTTGGAGAGAGATGACTCCATGTTTCTCGTTCCTTATGGGCCCCAGCTCTGTGCTTTATTTGTGATCTCTCCGGCTGCCTATGGTCTAGACGCCCCAGTCTGTGGGAGCTCTGATTTCATGGAAAAGCTGCAAGAGGGAATTACAGATAATTGAGACTTGGGCATGAGGACAGGGGAGCAAAGGAGGGAGAGAAAATGAGAAGGAAGTTGGAGGTAAGGGGAAAGAAAGAAATCCTATCTGCCTCACCAAGGACTGGACGTGTTTTATCAAGTTACAGTATAAGAGAAGACACATGGGGGTAGTACAGAATGTCTAATGGAATCAAGCTACAGTATGTGGACAATAAGATATGCTAGTCTGTCAGGCACAATGAAACAGCATGGGTCTGTAAAATCAATTTCCCAGACAACAGAAGGCCTGTAACCTTTGGAGGTAATTTTCAATTTTTCTTTTTTCTTAGAATGTATTGCCATCAGAATTGTATTAGATGCATCTTTAGATAAAGATGGCATCGAGAGACAGTGAATGCTATCTTGGTATGCTAAAAAAAAATACAAAAGATGACAAATGGTGTCCTCAAAAATACATAGTACGTAGTAAGAAAGCTCCTCTTAACCTCTGAAGGCTCAGAGGTCACAGAATAAAATTTTGGAAGACGCCTGTCTGCTGCTGCCACATGAGCCTGAGTTGAGAGAGGAGGTGGCTTCCCAGCTCGAGGGGCTGAGCCCGGGCCTGGCTCCTGCCCCACCAGACCCCGCACCTCTGGATGGTTTTGTCATGTAGTCTTACGTCCACTAGAGGTTGAGCTTGGACCACAAAGGCTTCCCCGGCTGCTGCTACTCCTTCTTAGAAACTCTGTGATTGTGCCAAGCTCATTGGTACTTAAAAGGATTTGGGATGGGAGGGGGAACAGGAGCAGTGCCTGTCTCGGCAACTAAAAGAGCTGGAGTCAGGCCCATGCTGGTTCTGCTCAGGGTACTCCAGGGCGGGGCACAGGTCGCATCGGGCGGCCCTCCTGTGCCAAGTTCTCTGAGCAGAGAGCACAGCGCAGCAAGAGATGAAGGTATTTTGAGTGGCCTCGTGGTGTTTTCTGGAACCTCTCGCAGGCTAGGTTCTCAGCAGGCCCATCCTGATCCTTGATGTGCATGCTCTTGAGGAGCCCCGCCTGGGATGGCGTGTCTGCTCCTAGGCTGGCTGGCCTGGACCCTGGGTTGGCAAGGGTCCGCTTCGCCATGCCAGGTTGCCCGGGATCCAGGGCTCACACAAAGCACCCTCCCTCTCGCAGGGTGTTTAGCGTGTATGTTTCTTGGGAGCCCACGCCTATACCAGAAAGCCTGTGATGTTTTCCTGGTACACCTGCGTTAGACGGCTACATGTTCCCATCCAGCCTCCGTGAACATGGAGCCATTTAAAACATTTTTTAAAGCCCTTTGAAGCCAAGGTCTTCTAATGCCACCAAGAGAGAGGAGAGGGTAGGGCAGGAGCAAAGCCTCTTACTCAAGAGAATGAGGATATCTTCCCGGGTGGCAGTTAAAACTGCTCTTGTGGGGGCGCCTGGGTGGCGCAGTCGGTTAAGCGTCCGACTTCAGCCAGGTCACGATCTCGCGGTCCGTGAGTTCGAGCCCCGCGTCAGGCTCTGGGCTGATGGCTCAGAGCCTGGAGCCTGTTTCCGATTCTGTGTCTCCCTCTCTCTCTGCCCCTCCCCCGTTCATGCTCTGTCTCTCTCTGTCCCAAAAATAAATTAAACAAAAAAAATAAATAAATAAATAAATAAAAAAAATAAAACTGCTCTTGTGACAACCAACAGGCATTTTGTGGGAGGAAAAGGAAAAACTAGAAACCACTGTGTTAGCCTTGTAGGGTAAACTTAAGTAAGTTTTTCTATGAAGCAGGAGGAAAACACTGAATATCCTGATAATGAAGAGGCAGAGCTCGACCATTTAGGCTACAGTATACTCTTTTTTAAGTTTATTTATTTTTGAGAGACAGCACAAGTGGGGGAGGGGCAGAGAGAGAGAGAGAATCCCAAGTAGACTCTGCCCAGTGCGGGGCTTGAACTCACAAAAACCAAGAGACGTGACCTGAGCCGAAACCAAGAGTCAGACGTTTAACTGGCTGAGCGACCCAGGTGCTCTAGAGTGTACTCTTAACTAAATTTGTGGCTGAAACCTTATTCTTTGGCACAAATTTACTACAAAGCTATATTCTCTTTGAATATCGTCCTCCCAGACATCCGGCTCGCCCATCCCTCCTCAATCATGATTTCCTTAACAGCCCTGTCCTCATGCCCTCTTGCCCGTTGTGGGACCTGCTTCTGGGTTCCCAGAGACCAGGTCAGCTCTCTGCAGAAGCATGTGACCAGGGATGTGCACTGCATGGGGCCCGTGCCCCCCGTGTTTCCCTGGGGAACTCTCCTGCCTACCTGCAGGGCCGGCCGGGTCAGGGGCTGCCACACTCACCTCCCGGAGTGGACACCCGTGAGGGCCCGGCCTCCACGCTGCACAGCCGGGACCTAGCATGTCGCCCACTGGCCTGGCCAGGGCCTGCTGGCCTGAGAGGGGCCCTGGCCTGTTGTGCACGTCGCAGCATGGGCTTCGCTTGAATTGCCCTCTCTGGTGCCCAGCCCCCCACGCAAGTCAAGAGCTTAAAAGTGAACAACCCCTTTGGCTTCCAGTGATATTAACACGTGGTTCTCATGCTTTTCTCTGTATGTGTATGTGTGTTTGTGTCTTGCTTGTTTTCTTTTTCCAGATGACTAAGTCGGTTACTAACCCGGAGGAGTTGGGAGGACTGGCTTCACAAATGACCAGTGACTATGGGCACCTGGCTCTCCAGGGCCAGATGGCAGCAGCCACGGCGGAACCAGAGGAGGTCTGCCATCATAAGCCCCTGTTTTAAGAAGCACATGCACACTGGTACCCACGCCCGGGGGATGCTCTATAGCGTAGCTCCACCCTAGAAGATTCCAGCCTGATAGCCAAAACCAGGCTTAGTTTTCACTACTCTCCTGCCAGCCCTCCAGGTCCAGATCCAGTAGCCCCGGGCTTTGCTCAGAGCTCACTGTCCTTTCTGATGCCAACAGGCTGAGAGCTGGGTCCCTCTGGGGAAGTGGGTTTTCAGACAGACGGCCTCTGCTGAGAGTGTTCGGCCAGCTCACCTCCCTTCCAGCCCATCACCTGGCTCCCAGGGCAGAACACATGCTGCCATCATCCCTGTGCTTAGCACATCCCCTGCAATTATTTTCCTGTTTCTAAAGGCTCACAGAAATGTTGGAAGAACCAAGTATGGGAGTTAACTGCCTCTGATTAAGGGCCGGGTAGCCTGCTTTTGTGTAACAAAGTCTTGTCCAGATATGGTTGGTGGCTTTCTAAGATCTACCCCCCCCATAATCTCCTTTGGACCCCTCTGTATTACCTACCTGCCTTCCCTAAACGCACTTTCCTTAGTGGCCAAACATAGACTTTGCCTTAGAATGCCTGCACCTGTAAGATTCTGAATTTGGTGAGAGGTTGGTCCCAAAGGCCACTTGCTAAGAACCTGCTTTCATCTCTGATACCCCAAGTAATCAGGTGGTCCTCTGGGAAACAAACAAGCCGGTGGGGGCTTCACATGCCTGAATGCTGCAGCCATACCAGTGTTAGCACACCGAAGGTGCCCCTCCCCGAGCGACCGCCCGGCTCCTTAGAGACTGAAAGCTCAGTCTGGAATAAAGAATAGTGGAGTCGATTATAGGGACACTGGGAAGATGAAGGTAACTACATACTGTGGGAGTTAGCATAGCCATTTATGAAGCACAGATCCTGTATATGATATTCCTAAATGAAGCGTGCTGTCAGGATGGAAGGCTGTGACTGATCTACCTTTCTCTTTGTGGTGACAGCCCGTGTCCCCAGGTTACTTGGTGTCATTTCTCCTAGGAGTCCATTCTAAGTATGTCTTTACAAAGACTCCCAGAGATAATACAGGAATGACCCAAAACAAAATCACTTGCTAACATATGTTGTAACAACGCATGTAAATAGGAGTATCATATGTATGTACTTGCATACATATATATCTAGCATGGGATGATGTAAGTTTCTAACAGTGCCTGCATTTTGAGATTTTATTATGGTTGAGTATTAAGGCTGCAGCATGAATAATTCTGTTTGTAATGAGTCTGTTAAGTTACTACCAAGAAAGAAAAATCGTCAGACCTCCCCACCTTGACCCCAGTCAGGATTCTGTTGATTCTTTACACAGTCCTGTTATTTTTTTTTTTAATTCTTTTTTAATGTTTATTTTTTTGAGAGACAGCACAGGCAAGGGAAGATCAGAGAGAGGGGGAGACCCAGAATCTGAAGCCAGCTCCAGGCTCTGAGCTGTCAGCACAGAGCCCGACACAAGGCTGAAACCCACGAACAGTGAGATCATGACCTGAAGCCAATGCTTAACTGACCGAGCCACACAGGTGGCCCCTGCCCAATCTTTTTTTTTTTTTTAAATAGGCTCCCTGTGTTAGTAAGCTCATCTGGACTCCTATAACTCGTTTGATTTTACTCATGCTTTTGAATTTCCTGAATAAATGTAAGGGAACTTGGGTTACAGAAAGGAACAGTTTGGACAGAAGGAAGCAATGTTAGGCTTTGTAGGACTGAAACACTAACAGGCTGTGGGGAAGGTTCGGATCTCTGTTTGCAGAAATCTTTAAAGACGGAATCTACATTTGTCCAGTTGGTTCAGATGTTGACCTGCCTGAGTTACTGAGTGAAGAGCCCATGATCTGTGGAGACCTTTCCACATCTGAGTTCTTTGCAGCTACCCGGCCCATGTGTGAAACAAGCAGGTTTTCTTACTGCAACCCAGAGCATGAAGCAAAATACAAAATAATGCCAGAGCAGCCGGGAAAGAAAAGGTATCGTTAAAAGCACAACACAAAATGACTTTAGTTCCTGGCCCTGCGTTTGTAGCAGCTGACGTTTTCATTAAGGTTCTCCCTTTTCACCATTGCATCTTGAGTTATATTTTACATTCCAGACACAAGAGCAGTGTGACCTGAAGCAAAAGGGGGCAGCGAGAATATAAAATTACCAGTGGCTTGCTCAGGAAAATTCTTTGTGTGCATTTGCCAGACAGATATTTAGGGGAAAACTGAGAAGGTTGGGAGATCCCTAAAGCAATGTAGTTTTGTGTTTTTTTTCCAAGACTTTGGAATTAGTTTTATATCCAAGAGGGCCCCACATCACAGCATGTGAAAGTATTTATACCCAGGGCAAATACGAAGCCATTCCCCCGGCCGCAGTCCTGTAGGCTGTGCCGAGTCAGCGCTTTGGGCTTTCCCGGAATGTGACCGTTCCCGGACAGGTCCCAATTCTGCCCTCTGAACATCCAGCAGGAGCTTTATCTGCTGCTGCTTCCGTGGGAAACTCAACTCCTGTTAACATCACCGTGAAAACTACTTTCTTCATAAAAACTAAAACCCTCGGGCAACTTCACGATCGAAGATCACTGCTCTCCTTAAAAAAGGAAATGTAGATCCTGTGAGCCCCAAGTCCTGAATATAAATGCCGGGGGAAGGCTCTAGTGACTACAGCTTTGTCTCTGGAGAAAACTCTGCTGGGACATGTGTAATACTGCCTGTCTCCAAAGCCGGCGGGAACCTTTGTCAAGAGCCTGTGGCAAGAACCACAGCCTTTTCCCAAAAAATGAGACGAGTGTCTGCTCTAGAATTCTCTAAAACTTTCCACTCCAGGACACAGTTTCTATAGGTGGGAAGTGATTCTTTGCTTCTGTTGTACACTTTTGATTTCTCCTTTTAAGGAGAAATTTGCAAAGCCTGTCATAATAGCCATTTGTTGCCTCTTCAGTGTTCATAAGCTCTCCCAGGCAATTATGTGACCTGATTTCAGATATGATGGTTTTGGAAGCCTGAGAAAAATCTGTACGTTTTGTTTAGTTTTATGTAGTAAAGAAGATGATCAGGATTTCTGAGACCCCCCCCTCCACTTGAAATTTGATCCAAAATTTCATAAAGGCCAGACTTCCAATTTCCCCCAAGGCATAAAACCAGGAGACGATGCCCATTTTGTTTGGGCAAGAAGGGAATTGAAGGCTTTTCTTGCCGTTCGAGTAACACTTTGACTAAAGTTGCCAACTTAAAACCCCAAGTTGGATGTCTCTGAGCAATATTCCTTTATAACACACCCTGGTGGTAAGGCGGATCACCCTGGGGACTGGTCCTGTTTGCTGAGAATTGCAGTGTTGCTTTGACAAGTTAACGTTTTTAAAGCCCTTATCTTTTTTGAATACAGTCTTCAAAACACATTCCCTTTCTCGGATGTTCCTCCAGCAGTACAGGATGTTCTGGGACACTGCAATAGAGTATGTTGCTTCTGTCATCCCCTTTTACGTAAACGCCTGCTCTGTCTCACTTAGAAAAGAATACGATGAGAGGCGTTCATCAGGTCCATACCACACGTCACACCCGTGACGGCTGCGGCCTCACTTACCGTCACAACTGCACAGACCTTTGTTCTTCCCCATTTCACAGGTTAGCTGAGGTTCAGGGAGCTCACATTGTCCAAGACCACATAGCTACAGGAGTTAGTGTGGAAGCCACTTGAAATAACTTTTTGGAATAAGTGAAGTTTCAAGTAAGTACATAATGCATGGAAATGCCGGGATTCAAACCCAGGGCATCACAGCCTTTGCTCTTTGCCCCTCACCGAGCTTCCTCTTATCACAGCAGTGAACATTCACATGGCACTTTCTACTTGGAGATGTTTTCACACACATATCTTTGACTTGGTGGTGTGTCAGCCCCGGGAAGTAGGGCAGCTTCTGTCCCATTTCACAGGTGAGGGACCAGAGGCCTGGGAGGTTAGCTGGCTCACCCAGGGAGTTGATGTCCATGAGAGGGCCGGCCAGAAGCAGGGTCCATGGGCCTTTCTGCTGCCCATGCTGCCTTCATGGGCCAAGGGCTAGGAGTGGGGCTGGCATCCTGGGACGCCTCCCCTTCTTGTTGCGTTCAGCCCTCGGCCTGTGGACATGCGCAAACCCTATTTCAGCATGTCCTTTGTGACCCTCTGTCCTCCTGCGTGCTGTCCACATAGGGCCGTGCAGCCAAGTATATAGGAGGATTGCATGGCAACCAAGAAGGCAGTCATGTGACCTGGCACAGACGTGATACCCAGACTGAGGGCTGGATTGGCCAGGAACCCCACGGGCTTGTACACCTGTGGCCTTATTTTAGGCACATATTTTTGCTTTCTGGTGCTGGTCTTCACTGGGGCTTCCTAACTGGAATCTCATCGCTAATGATCAGTGTCCCAGCTCCACAGTCATCTTTACAGGATCCTTTGCTACGTGCACGATGTCCCCTCCAAGGAAGAGGCTGAGCGTCGGGACGTTGGGGTGCTTTTCATAGCATGGCCTCTTGCAGGGGTGCAGAGGGAGCATGCGAGTGTCCTGCCCGCCCATAGGTTTCAGGCTCGACACAGTGTGGGAGCAGGTCCCTTCTCCCTCATACCTCGAGGGTGATTTGAGAGGGATTTAAGAGACCTCTGCTGGCCCTGGTGCCCACCACTGTGCAGACCGGAAGCTCAGGCATGGTTCCAAGGAGAGAGTAGGAGCAGAGCACGGAGAATGTTCTTTCTGGGCCTGGTCCTTCCTAGCACCGAGGTCACCCACCTCACTCTTAAGAGCTCTGACCCTGGGAGGCGCTTTGAAAGTCCTGCATGTTTGACTCAAGGCTCACTTTTTAAACATAATTCAGCTATTTTTAAAACTATTAGGAAAACCTGTGTGTATTTTTGAACATACTCTGGGCCAAATGGTAACCCATCGGGGGCCACCAGCACCTTACCGTGGGCTGCTGGGTGGCTTGTGCAGATGTCAGGCTGAGGCAAGTCTCTGCCTGCTATGGTTTAGGGGACTACGGGGAAAATCGCTCCTGTTTGCCTTATGCACAAAACAGGATTTTCTCAACACTGCAGCCAAATCAAAATATAGAAATGAGTTGGTGGCCAAGGCTATCTATATCTGGCCTTCAGAGTCTGACATTTAAACTTTGGCTCATTTAGCCTTATTGTTGACTTTTTATTGAGTCAAAGATAGAAGTTTTGACTCCTATAGGAAAGGTATACTTAATAACAGATGATATCAATTTTACACGTTGACTTTCCATGAGAGGTTTGGGTGGGGGGTAGGGGGCAGAGGGTGGCTCTGATCACTTCTCTTCACAGTCTCTGCACAGTCTCTTCATCTGTCATTGAGGTCTGACTAGTGAAGTCATTTTTATTTTGAAATCATATGGTTCTTCCTCCATTTGTGCTTTCCCAGCAGCACCTGTCATTTAGAGCTCTGTAGGCATCCTTGACACAGAGCTCTTGCCTATGGATTAGTGCTGAGCCTCAAGTGTTTCCGGTTAAAGTACACAGATCTGAAAAAGCCTCAAGAGCCAGGCTGAGTTTTCAGCTTTCATGGGGCATCCTCCTACTTCAGCTGGGCCTCATGTTTAAACCAACAGCAAACAGCTACATTTCAGGGGCGTTTCTGCTGAGTGGGCTGAATCGGACTGGAGATGGTCCATAAGAAACCTGGCCTGCCTGATCGTGAAGCTTTCTCAGCATCCCCAAAAGAGCCGAAGTTCCACTTTCTGGATCAGGACAATTTTCTATTAAATGGATTTAAACATGCTTTCGGCCTTAAAAGGTCAAGGGAATTACCTATCTTCCCAAAAGCATTATGTGTTTCAATAACAGAGTTAACATTTGCAGCCCCCTTGACTGTCCAAAGCCCCCCTTCCTAATAGGACGATACTGGAAGATAGCACCCAGGTGGTCCAGATCTCCCAGCTTTTACTCGAGACACCAGAGATCTTAGTAGCTATTCTTGGTAGAATAGCTGGAAGGAGAAGCCACGGCTTCTTGCTATCGTGGAGTCTTGGAAATAATGCTTGTTCACGAGAGCTTACAGTTTTTTGTTTTTAGTTGCTTACTTCGGCTGGAGGGCAGATTATTTATGGCAGCTGTATTGATCAGACCCAAATGAAAATTGATGTGAAATCACCAGAGGAATGCACACTTTGGGCGGTGGAATTTATTACCCTATAAAGAGACAGCTGGCAGCTTATCCATAGTGGAGCTCGTTTGGGTTCTTTTAGGCCAAGTACCTTTTATAATCACATGACCCAGAGGTCATTAAAAGAATGCGTGCCTGCTGAGCCTTTAGCTCTGAAAATATACCTTTTTAAGGAAACCTCAACCCTGCCTGATAGGCAGCCTGGGCCCAGTGTGGATATAGCTGAGGAAGGGGTCGTTCTGATTGGAAACATCCCGATGTTGCAAGAATCTGCAAGCTTTATGCTTCTTACTAAAGCTGTATATTTTGAACTTCTAATTACTTTTTAGGACTGTTGTGTGGAATAAATGAAAGCAAATGCAATACCTGCTTAGAAGAGGCCCTGACACACAGTAGGGGCTCAATAAGTGCTTGAATGGCTAATAATTACCCCCACAGAGTTCATCTAATGAACATACCTATCAGGTGGCTCAGATAGAAGTTGGCAGTTCACTGGAAAAGGTAACAAATATCAGAAAGCCTTTAGGCTAGCAGGATGAGGTGTAGGCCTGCTTCCTGGGGACCGTGGGCATTTTACAGTCTCTAAAAGGGGAAGTAAAATCAATGAAATTCCATACTCCACCAAGCACAGACTCCTAACAGCAGTGGAATTTTCCTAGCCAGGCTCCCATAGGACGTAGGAGAAATTTTCCACATAGGGGAGACCTCAATGGCAGAATCCCTCATGCTTCTCTTTCCCCACCCTGGGCTTGCCTCTGCAGATCGGCTTCCAGATTCGCACACGTGTGCAGGACCTGGGCCACGGCTGCATCTTCCTGGTGCAGAAGGCGGGGGCCCTCCAGGTGTGCCCCACGGACAGCTACACCAAGAGGGAGCTCATCGAGTGTGCCCGTGCAGTCACAGAGAAGGTAAGGAGCAGCCCTCAGGTCAGACACGGCCACGGTCACCCACACCCGCCCTCGATGGCCCACTGTGACCAGTGACATAAGCGGGACGCTATGCCAAAAAGGATCCAGTCAAGTCTGGTCTTCCCCCTCATGCAGGGATTCCCCAGGGATGGGGCACATAAGGGGGCCGGGGTAATCCATAACCCTGAGAAATTCCGAACATGGGATGTACTGTCCCATGAAAGTCAGGGCCCCAGCAGTGCACCTCCTTGATGGGTTTTCTTGTAGGTAGACTGGAAAGACCACATGACAGTCACATGAGTACCAGGAGCCCCCTTTTGACACTTGTCCCCTGGGCTTCCTTCTGAGGGAGGCTCCCAGGTGCTGGGGACTGAGTAAGAAGGGCCTGAAGCTCTCTTCGGGTTATCTCCTTCCTCCCAGAAGAGACTGAGGTGTGCAAGGGTTGAGCACCGCACCCAAAGTCGCACGGCACCTTGGTTGAAAGAGCAGGATCCTGCGTGATCTTTTTAGAGTCTAGCAGCGGCTGTTTGTGGAGACAACTCCATGGTGTAGCGAGTGGGGGCTCCAGGGTCTCAGCTAAGTTATCTCACCTTTCTGAGCCTCTGTACCCTCACCTGCAGAATGAGCACAGAGAAATACATTTCCTGGCCCATAGGGTTGTGGAAATGAAATGCGGTGATAAGCGTGAAGGTGCTTGCTTGGCATCGTGCCAGACACACAACCCAACGTGTCACAGATACTTGCGGTCCTCTGTAAGCTGCCTTCCAACACCCTCCTCCACGAAATTTACCCTGCTCGACGAAGCCGGTTCTCCGCATCCCTTCGTTCCCGTGGCTCCCTGATGGCCCCAAAGTACACTCCTCTTCTGCTTTGCTCATTTCTTAAGAGTCCTTTTTCAGGACAGCTGTTTTGCAGGCCGAAGCATCTGTGCTTTGCTGGCTTCTCCCTCTCCTTCTCTTGGGTCCCCAGGACACAGAGCTCTGCACTGTTGAGCAGCCTGGCCACAGGACTCAAGGGCCGGGTGGGGGACCCCTCACCTGGCAGCTGCTGGTACAGATGCTTTTCTGTACAGGGCTGCCAGCCGAAGCCAAGCAACGCCTGGCCGTCTCCTGCAGCCCACAGGACTACCCAGGCCTCCTCGGACTCCACAGGATGAGGAAATAAATCTCTCAGCCGGAGGAAGGCATTCTCCCTCCTTTCAAAGCCCTGCCTTGTTGTTGAAGTTACTCTGGCCGGGTTCCCTTGTTGAAGACCTTGGAACTGGCACATGAAGGCGGGGAGGCAGAGGTCCAAGCAACATGATCTTCCTGAGCTGTTCTCTGTCTTACTGCTTCTCCCAGCGGAGGGTCCCTGCCACCTCCTGCCCGGAGGAGGCTCAGAGTCAGAGGATCAGCTGTTCAGGCTAAACCAGCCTTTTTGGTGCTTTCTTGCTACGTGCTCTGGCCCCCCATCTCCACCTGGTGTGGCTTTCTTACATGTCCTGGTTGTGTCTGTAACTTCCCACCAGCCACAAGAGGCTTCACTTGCTCATCTTTATGTCCTTGTCCCCTAGGAACTAGTAGCTGCTCAGTAAACTCACACAGCTTTTGTAGCAGGCGGGACACTGTTTCCGGACTCTTTGAATCTGGCTGAGAACGTTCCTCTCGTTCTCATGATCACTCATCTTGGCCTTTGTCATCTGTCCTCAGAGTTCTTTCTGGAAACTAGATGCTTGATTCTCAGGCCATCTCTCTTCCTGGTGGGACATAGTGGCATTTAACTCCAGGAAGGAGAATCAGGCAAATGAGGAAGAGAAGCTGTTCCTTGTGGGCTAGTCTTGGGATATGGCCGGTGCTCGGGAAGTGGGCCCTCTGCCCTGCATGCTGGGTTGTGTCCACCACCTCTCCTAAGATGTGAGCAGCGCAGAAGGAAGAGAGCATACGAACTCTGTGCCTCTCAGTGTTGCTATAACTCCTCTGTCCCGGCCATTGTATTTTTAGAAAATGCATTCACGAAACTTTGCAGACTCTTCTATGAGCCAGCCATAGTCAAGGGTGGTGCGTGTGTGGGCACAGAGAGATTAATACGACAGCTCCAGACTGTCTGTCAACTCAGAGCCTCCAGTCACTGGCTGGACGCGTGCTGTTTTAACCTCTGCTGAATGAGCTGCCCCGAGGCCAGGGACAGCATGCTGGTGTCTCTGGACGAGGACAGCTGAGACTTTGAGCTGGCTTCTGCAGGATGAGCAAGTTAGTGGCTGGAGAATGGGGAGGGGAGGCACGGCAGGCAGGGGGCAGACCCACTGCATGAGAGGCGGGGGAAGTGAGGAGCTGGCCAATGTGGCAAGAATGTGGCAGGAAGCCACAGAAGTGGAACTGGTCTGGTCGTGGGAGGAACTCAGCTTCCCTTGACAGCAGGGGAGAATTGTATGCAAGGGTGTGGGGTTAGCTTTGTGTTACAGGAAAGTGTGTCTAGGAATAGCGAGGGTTTTCTAGAGGGGGTGATGGGTGGCGGGTGGCAGTGAAGGGTTTCTGACTTGAAAGGCGCTGGAGGGAACACAGCCAACTTGCTGGACTCTCAGGTCACTAGAATTATTATTTAGTGACAGGTGATAGCTCAAGGGAGTGTCGGGGTGGAGAGGTGACGCATGCAGGTCTGCTCTGGGCTCTAGCCTCAATGGAGTCGACCACGAAGAATTTCTCATCGATAGGCAGCCAGAGGAAGGAATATCAAGTGTTAGCGGAAGGCTGTTCTACAGAAAACCTTATCAGAGCAGGGCACAAATGATCACACCTTTCACAGGAGCCTGAACTTCTTTCTGGTTCCACAAACGTAATCCTATTAAAATTATCTCCCTGCTCATCACCTAGTATGTGATCATGTGTCATGCTAGACAGTTTACATACGTCCTCCCTCCTTATTCCTCCCAACAAGCCTTATAGGCAAGAAATAACATCCCCATTTTACAGATGAGGAAACCAAGGTCAAACAGCTTGCCCAAAGTTGTTTAGCCAGCCGGGGTGCCTGGGTGGCTCAGTCAGTTGAGCGTCCAACTTTGGATCAGGTCATGATCTCAAGGTCTGTGAGTTCAAGCCCCACGTCGGGCTCTGTGCTGACAGCTCAGAGCCTGGAGCCTGCTTCAGATTCTGTGTCTCCCTCTCTCTCTCTCTGCCCCTCCCCCACTCATGCTCTGTCTCTGCCTCTGTCTCTCTCTCTCTGTGTGTCAAAAATAAAGAAACATTAAAAAAAAAAAAAAAGTTGTGGGGCGCCTGGGTGGCTCAGTTGGTTAAGCGTCCGACTTCGGCTCGGGTCATGATCTCGCAGTCCATGGGTTCGAGCCCCGCTTCGGGCTCTGTGCTGACAGCTCAGAGCCTGGAGCCTGCTTCAGATTCTGTGTCTCCCTCTCTCTCTCTGCCCCTCCCCCACTCATGCTCTGTCTCTGCCTCTGTCTGTCTCTCTCTCTGTCAAAAATAAAGAAACGTTAAAAAAAAAAAGTTGTGGGGCGCCTGGGTGGCTCAGTCGGTTAAGCGTCCGACTTCGGCTCGGGTCATGATCTCGCGGTCCATGGGTTCGAGCCCCGCTTCGGGCTCTGTGCTGACAGCTCAGAGCCTGGAGCCTGCTTCAGATTCTGTGTCTCCCTGTCTCTCTGACCCTCCCCCGTTCATGCTCTCTCTCTGTCTCAAAAATAAATAAACATTTAAAAAAAAAAAAAAGTTGTTTAGCCAGTGAATGATATTCACTGGTATTCAGCCTGTGATGTTGACACCAAAACTGTGTTGTTAACCCATCAGCTGCATTGAGTCCCAGAGAGGAAATTAAGTGTTTTTGTATTGTACTTTTCTCCCCCTGGTTTTGAGATGCAATTGACAAAGGCACTAAGTTTAGGCTGTACCGGATGATGATTTATCTGTCTTGTGTATTATAAAATGATTACCACAAGAAGTTTAGTTACAGTCCACCATCTCATGTAGATAAGACATGGTGGTAAGATCTTTTAAGATTTACTCTTAACCCTGCTGTATAATATGGATGAACGCTACATCCCTAGTACTTATTTTGTAACTGGAAGTTTATGCCTTTTAACCACCTTTGTTCAAAACACAACTTCATTCCCACCAGGAATCTGATCCCTTTTTCTGTGAGGCTGGTTGGTTGGGTTTTGTTTTGTTTCAATTTTTATTCAATGCGTGCAAACAAACAAAAAACTTCACCCATTTCTCCTAACTCCCATCCCCTGCCTCTGGCAACTACCAGTCTGTCCTCTGTCTCTGTGAGCTTGCCTTTTTTTTTTTTTAATGTTTTTTTTTTTTTTTTTTGAGAGACAGGGAGGGAGGGAGGGAGGGGTAGAGTGAGAGAGAGGGAGACACAGAATCTGAAACAGGCTCCAGGCTCTGAGCTATAAGCATAGAGTCCAACACGGGGCTTGAACCAACAGACCGGACCGTGAGATCATGCCCTGAGCTAAAGTCAGACATTTAACCAAATGAGCCACCCAGGCACCCCTTGGCTTTTAAAATTCTATTTTAGGTTCCACATATGAGAGATCAAATGGCATTTCTTTCTCAGACTTATTTCACTTAGACCTTCGAGCTCTATCCATGTTGTCTCAAATGGCAAGATTTTATTCTTTTTCTGGCTGAATAATATCCCACTGGATGATAGGTCCCATATTTTCTTTATCCATTCATCTGTCATTGGATATTTAGGTTGTTTCCAATGCTTGGCTACTGTAAGTAATGGTGCAGTGAACCTGGAGGTACATATCTTTTTGAGTTAGAATTTTTGTTTTCTTCAGTTACATACCCAGAAGTCAAATTGCTGGATTATATGATAGTTCTAATTGTAATATTTTGAGGAAACTCCCTGCTGTTTGCCCTAGTGGCTACACCAATTTACATTCCCACCAGTACTGCAAGAGGGCCCCCTTTTCTCAACATTTTCACCAACACTTGTTCTTTCTTGTCTTTTTGATAATAGCCATGCCAGCAGGTGCGAGATGGTATCTCATAGTGGTTTTGATTTTCCTGATAGGTAATGACTTTGAGCATCTTGTCATGTACCTGTGGCCCATCTGTTTGTCTTCTTTGGGAAAATGTCCATTCAGATCTTTAGCTCATTTTTATCATTAGATTGTTCTTCTGCTATTGAGTTGTATGTTTTATCTACATATCTTAGGTATTAAACCCTTATCACATATGTGATTTGCAAATGCTTTATTCAGTAGGCTGCTTTTTATTTTGCTGATGGTTTCTTTGCTGTGCAGAAGCTTTTTAGTTTTCTGTAGTCTCACTTGTTCATTTTTGCTTTTGTTGTTTCATTTTTGATGTCAGATTCTAAAGTTCATCACCAGGACTTATGTCAAGAAGCTTACTGCCTATGTTTTCTGTAGGAGTTTCATGGTTTCACTTCTTACATTCAAGTATTTAATCCTTTTTAATTTTTGTGTATGCTCTAAGACAGTGGTCCAATTTAAATTTTTTGCATGTAGCTGTCCAATTTTCCCAACATCAAGAGACTGTTGTTCTCCATTGTATGTTCTTGGCTCCTTTGTCATAAATCAATTGACTGTATGCTTGGGTTTATTCTTTGCCTGTTCCTTTGATCCATATGTCTGTTTTTATGCCAGTACCATAATGTTTTGACTACTATAACTTTGAAATATAGTTTTAAATCAGGGAGTATGATACTTCCAACTTTGTTCTTCTTTCTCAAGATTGCTTTGTCCATTCAGGGTCATTTGTGGCTCTGTAGAAATTTTAGGATTGTTTGTTGTATTTCTGTGAAAAAGGCCATTGGAATTTGAATAGGGATTGTGTTGAATCTGTAGATAGCTTTGACTAGTATAGACATTTTAACATTGATTATTCCAATCTGTGAACATGGAGAATCTTTCCATTTATTTGTGCCTTCTTCAACTTATTTCTTTAATGTCTTAAAGTTTTTCTGTACACAGGTGTCTGACCTCCTTGGTTAAATGTATTCCTAGGTCTTGTATTCTTTTCAATGCATTTGTATAAATGGGATTGTTTTCTTAATTTCTCTCTGATGGTTCCGTATTAGGGAAATATAACAGATTTTTCTGTATTGTTTTTATATCCTGCAACTTTACTGAATTCAATGATTACTTCTGACAGTTTTAGATGGAGTCTTGAGGGTTTTCTGTATACAATATGTCATCTGCACATAGTGACGGTTTGACTTTTTCCTTTCCAGTTTGGATTCCTTTTATTTCTCTGAATTGCCTGATTGCTTTGGCTAGGGCTTCCAATATTCCGTTGAATAAAAATGGCAAGTGTGGGGATCTTTATCTTGTTCCTAATCTTAGAAGAGAAGCTCTGAGCTTTTCACTATTGAGAATGATGTTAGCTGTGGGATTATCATGTGGGCTTTATTATGTTCAGGTACATCCCCTCTGTACCTACTTTGTTGAGAGTTTTTATTATCAAGGGGTATTGAATTTTGTCCGATGCTTTTTCTATATCTATTGGGATGATCAAAAGGTTTTTATCCTTTGTTGGGGTACCACATGGACTGATTTGTGGATGTTGAATCATCCTTGCCTCCCTGGAGTAAATCCCACTTGATCATGGTGTATGATCCTTTTAATGTTTTGAATTCAGTTCACTATATTTTGTTGAGGATTTTTGCGTCTATGTTCATCAGGCGTATTGGCCTGCAATTTTCTTTTCTTGTGGCATCCTTGTCTGGCTTTGGTATCAGGGTAATTTTGGCTTTATAAAATGAGTTTGGAGGAATTCCCTCCTTTTCTGTTTTTTGAGTTGTTTTTTTTTTTTTTTTTTCAGTGATGTTTGAGTCTGAAAATCTTTGGGTTACATCTTTTCCATTTCCCTGTTCCCCCTGGCATTCTCTCTGTACCTACAGGTGTCCTTGGTGTTGTCAGCTCTCCAGGCTGGGAACAAGGGGACCCAGGCATGTATCACAGCTGCCACTGCCGTGTCTGGGATTATCGCCGACCTGGACACCACCATCATGTTTGCGACTGCAGGGACCCTGAATGCAGAGAACAACGAGACCTTTGCAGACCACAGGTGTGGGAGGGGAGGTCGTCCTGGGGGCTCCTGGATCTGGAGAGGTTCAGGCTGGCCTGATGGATGTTAGAGACTGCTCAGAAGCCAGAAATGCGGTTATCCATGTTGATTTCAATAAGATGCTCAAAGGGAGAAAGTGAACCACATAATCAAAACAAGCCCTTCTTGCCAACTGTAAACATGTAGTCATGTTCCAGCTTTGTGCCTTTCACAGCCTGAACCCAGCCTGCTCTGGCAGAAGACAGCTTTTTGATCTTCTGCTTGCCAAGCTGAAAAGATGTGCCTCTCATTTGCTCCCAACCCCCATGGGAGTGGCCAGGACAGCCACATTTAGCTCTTACATAAATGGGGAGTGGGGCTCTGAGCCTACTGTCTCTCCCAGACTGGCTCTTTAGGCCCTGCTCCTGGAGGCTGGTGCGGGGGTCTCCACTTGCTGTTAGAGTACCACCCCCCCTCCCCAGTAGCCTTGCCACATGTCTGTCACCTTTCTTCCTCTCTTCAGTCCCAGGGCCGGGATAGGGAGGAGACTGCCAATGCTATCACCCATTCCAGGACCCAGCTGACCTCTCACTGAGCTACA
This sequence comes from Neofelis nebulosa, assembly GCF_028018385.1. Taxonomy (NCBI): domain Eukaryota; kingdom Metazoa; phylum Chordata; class Mammalia; order Carnivora; family Felidae; genus Neofelis; species Neofelis nebulosa. Next base: position 42,826,495 of record NC_080788.1, on the reverse strand, counting down.
GGGTTGGGGGCCAAACTGGCGGGCCTGAGTCTTTCGTGGAATTTTACTATTAATCGACTAGGTGGATACTGGGCTGACTTTGCTCTCCTCTCCCAATTTTCCTACACAGAAAATGAGTACCCCTGATAAGGGAGGGGAGACACATCACCTCTCTTTTTCAAAGCCCTGTAACAAAAAGCCCCGTATGAAGGGTTTCTTTGCTTCCTAATTGCTGGTAGCCAAACTTTGCCCTTTGTCTGTCCCCGTCTTCTCTGCCCTCCCCCCTTTCTCAGGGAAAACATTCTGAAGACAGCCAAGGCCTTGGTGGAAGACACGAAACTCCTGGTGTCAGGGGCTGCGTCCACCCCGGACAAGCTGGCCCAGGCAGCCCAGTCGTCGGCAGCCACCATCACCCAGCTCGCTGAAGTGGTCAAGCTGGGGGCCGCCAGCCTCGGCTCTAATGACCCTGAGACGCAGGTATGGGTGGGCCTCGGGGGGGGGCGGGTCAGTCCCCCTCACGTTCCCATAAACACTGTGCTGCAGACCGCAGAAGAGGCCCGGGGCGAAATAGGAACTTCTGCAGTGACCAGTAGGTGCGCGAGTATGTCTGTTGCTTTGGGGTCTGCTAGGACGCATTTATCCTGGCAGGACGGTGGCCCAGACTGTGATGGCAGCCACGAGGGTAGAGACGACTGGTGAGGGATTGAGCACAGTGACCCCTTGGGTATATGGGAGAGGGAAAGGGCGGGATGAGTGAGTGGATGGTGGCTCCCCGGGGAGACAAAGGCGGGTTCGGCATGGGACCATGCTAGACACACGTGCAGGTGGAACTAGAGAGGGGGTCTAAGCCTGAACAGTTAAGGGCATGTGGATTCAGGGGTGTTGCCATACAATGACTACAGCCATAGGAGAGGAAGAGCATGAGGCGAGGGGAAAAGGGGGGTTCAAAGCAGAGGTGAGGAAGCCACCATTTAAGACCGTGGTAAGGAGAAAGGGATGCCCAGACAGATTCAGGAGCGGCAGCAGCTGATAGGAGGAAAGCCAGGGGTCCTGATGCTAAGAGCGGGCGTGTTTCATTCCACCGGAGGCACGGCTGAGTTGTCGAGAAGGTGAAGGTCTGAGAGCTGGCCACTGGCCCTCGTGCCATGGAGGGCCATTTGTGTGGAGTGGCCCGGTGAGGGAAAGGAAGGAAGCCAGCATGTATGGACACCCCTTGAGAAGTCTGGCTCTGGAGGGACGGGGAGGGACGAGCTCTGGGCTGGGAAGGGCTCTGTGCTCCTGTAACCACGCTTTGATTTAGCGCCGTCTGCCCGCTCCTTCGTCCTCAGCCTGGCGGTCCAGGTGAGGGACAGCACCCACAGTTCGCTAACCTCGGAGAGCCAAGTACCCGCCACCGCTCCAGCACAAGGTGGATACTCAGCAAATGTCTCCTTAGCTGTTACTGAACGGGTAGCCGACCAGGGCCACCAGTAACGGACTCTACCCGTTCCCGAGGGCAGAACCGAAAACCCCTCTGCTCCATCCCGGCACCATCAGACAGCAAACACCTCCGTGTTCACTGCTTAAACCACTCTGTTTGCTCGTCTGTTTGGTCCACGTGGACAAAACTGGATTGGAAGCCGCCTACCATCCAGTGCCCCCGTTGACGACAGCTACTGTTATGGTTAACACAAGGCCGTCAGCTTTGCTCGCATGTGACCATGACCCTTCCCTGCCCGACATCCTCCAGTGGAGCAGAGCTCCATGAGGAAACGTTCCATGTGTGGCCATTTTACTCCTCCTGCTGGATTTCTCTCTGATAACATCTGAGCTCCGATTGGCTGCCCCTTGGAATTTGAAGCATTCACAGAAATGCCTACCTGTGTTTTGTTCTTACCCAGTGGAGGAAGGAAAAGCTTGAAAACGCTCAGTGAGGTTGGAATCCACACTCTCCGAGCCTGGCTCAGCCTTAGGAAAAGTGAACAGGCTGGGGAGCGTTTAAGTCTTTGAACACACGGAAATGTATCGAATTATTTAGTCTTCACTCCCAAATGGTCTAGTAGATGTCCTAGAGCCACAACCGCTAATGAGATCTCTAGTGGAAAATATCCTTTCAGAAAAATGCGCCTACTCACCAGTCAGATGCCCAGTGACCAGGGATGGGACGGTGCATGCTGGGTGTTAACAGCAACCTTTGCTCGCTGTCCCTTGTTCTTCCCTGGCTGCCCCTCCCCGCTGTGATGACCAGAATCAGGGTGAGTGAGGTCCACACCCGTCAGCCCTTCCTCAGGAGCCGATCCCCTTCTGCCGCGTGGTTTCAGAGGTTGCCAGAGGCTCCATGTACCCTGAGGGTAAGAAGGCACAGGACGGAGCCTGAAAGGTGGGAGGGGCAGAGGCACAGTGTCACTGTGCTCCCCAGCCATCTGGGACCCTAGAGTTTCTGATGTGTTCTCATGTATGTTACGCAGCCACCCTCACAGCCATGCAGTGAGAGATACAGTGGCACTGCCAATGCCATTTGTACGTGAGGAGCCAAAGCCCTAGAGCATAATCCAAGTGTGAAGGTTAAGACCAGTAACCCTTGGGATCATGCTGACTAGAGTCTGAAGCCCAGCCCTGCCGCTCCCAGGCCCTGAGACAGTGTGGACAGGAGCACCCTAGCTCCCACTTGAAACAGCAGGGGTGAGGATTAAGTGAGGGCATGGGTAGCGCACATGGCTCAGCACTGGGAACACTGCCCTCAAGTAAAGGGAAGTTGTTGCGATTACAGCAGCAGGAGCTAAGAAGACTCGTGTTATGCATTCAGTGTCACGTCTTTCCCAAGTATGGCTGGTGCTTCAGACCCCAGGTCCAACACACACACTGTAAAGGTGGCCTGTGTTCTCTGTTGAGTCACGAGAGGGAAGATACCACATGCTGTCCGGTGTCATTAGGGTGCACACCTATCCATGCAGTCATTCCGTGAGTATTTACTGAGTGCCTGCTACAGGCCAGGCCCCGTTCCGAGCACAAAACACAACACACACAAGTCCAGGCTGGCCCGCCTGGAGCTCACATCCAAGTGGGGGGAGAAGACAATAATTCCACATACTGATACATGCTGTAAATAAGGACGCGCTGATGGAATTTCAGGTGGGGGGTGGGGAATGGGGAGTGGTCAGGAAAGGTCTCGAAGGGCCCGACGTGTGAGCTGAGACGTGAGTAATGAGGAGAGCAAGAGGAGAGGCCCTGAAGGAGGAACGAGGGGGATCTGTCCTGGGGAAGATAGACCCGTATGCCCGTAGCATGTTGAGTGAGTCACAGAATCCTACGAACCAAAGCTGGAGACGCAGGCAGGATGCCACGGACGCCTTGCAGGCCAGGGTGCGAGGCTTGCATTTTGTTCTCCACGTTTGGGGTTACCAGTTCAGGGTGCGGGTGAGTAGCGTTGCCTCTCAGGCGTCTGCTTAGCTGGTCGCCTCCTTTCCTAGGCAACTTGTCGTCACAACTGCCGGCTGGGAGGTGTCTGAACGTGCTGGGTGTGTGTGGGGTCTGTCTTCCGGCTCAGCGTCAGCCTCTCTCGGGGAGACTCCTGCATCAACATCTTCAGGGGTGGCTCCTGGGGAGTCTGCCTTGCTGCAGGCTGTGGAGCTGCCGAGATAGAGACTGGCCTCCCGGATGCCCGCACCTGGCCCTCGGGCCGTGTGCTCTTGGTCTTGCCCGCAGGGGACCGCTGGGGCTGCTCACCTGGGCTGTCTGCTTTCTTTCAGGTGGTGTTGATCAATGCCATCAAAGACGTGGCCAAGGCCCTTTCAGATCTGATAGGTGCTACCAAGGGGGCCGCCAGCAAGCCTGCCGATGACCCCTCCATGTACCAGCTCAAGGGGGCCGCCAAGGTAGAGCGGGGTGCCAAGCAGGGACAGGCGTGGCGGGCGGTGCAGAATGAGAGAAGCACACCCAAGAATAATGGGAACATATGCATCTGAGCACCTTCCTTGCTTAGCAGCGTTTTGTCCTCCTGGCATCAGAGCCAGAACTAAAAGGAGCGGGGAGTAGACCTCAGGGTGCTCCTCATTTTCTCTCGGCCTCTCCTTCCTATGCAGGTGATGGTGACCAATGTCACCTCCCTCCTCAAGACTGTAAAGGCAGTGGAGGACGAGGCCACCCGGGGCACACGGGCGCTCGAGGCCACAATCGAATACATGAAACAGGAGCTCACGGTAAGGAGCCAGCAGTCACCTCCCTAGGGCATCCACGTGCAAGAGCTGACACCCCGCCCACCTCCAAGACATCTCAGTGATTTGTAGCATAAAGAGGTTTTACCTGGGGCACCTGAGCCCAGGAGGCCCACTCACCTGCCTGCCCGCAGCTTTGCATAATTGAGGCCCCGTGCGTCAGCGTTTGTCTACCATCAATTTGTAGTTAAGAAGTCAATTCAAATGTGTCACTTAGGACTGTTCAGGTTTAGTTCCACTAAAACTGGAACTGAAACTAAAGCATTACAGAAGATTGCCGGCAAAGGGAAAACTCGGTACGGGTGTTGGCTGTCACCTTGAGCTTAAATGATGTGTATGGCGTGTAGGCCCACCCAGCACCTCTTGATTCCCAGTGCCGTTAGCATCAGCTCACACAGCTGCCCACATACGGATTTTAGAGGGTGAGGTGCCCTGTTAGAAAAACCCGAATGCCTTTACCTGAGATACTTGCCTGTAAAATTCAGCATCTTTCTGTGCGTGGTCCCTCTGATCTCCAAGAAATTGACCGCGTGTTCTTTCTTGCCGTGTTCCCGCATTGTATAGTGAGGGTGTCCCGGTGTTCCTGTGATATGGATATTCTCTCCTGTTCTTTTGATCCTGTGATGGCTGTGGATTGACTCACCCTAATCCCTAGAAATAGAAATATGCTGAAAATGAGGGTTTCAAACAGATTTCTTTCTAACTGGAGGTCTGCTCACAGATTCGGTTTCTCTGTGCGGGGAGCAGGGGACCTGCTTTTGCTTCCAGCTACTCTGCGTCTTTAGAGAGTCACCTGGGAAGGCCGAAGGCCCCTGCGGATCAGCAGTATAAAGCAGCAATTCTGTTGGGTTTTGTTGGTGATTGAGCCTTGGGTTCTCTTGTCCTGTTTTTAATTAAGCCGGTCTTGCTTGGTGTTAAACCCGGTTCTTGCACAAAGAAAAAACTGAAAATTGCAGGTGGTGTCGTTAAGCACTGCCTCCTGACGCTCACCTGCCTCTGTGGGCTGTATGTTTCCTATCACAAGTCCGGGTCTGTATTCTGATAGGTGTGGGTGGGGCTAATGGGGGCAATGGAAGAGATTTGAAACTGGGAGCTTTCCTGGGACATTACCCACGGTCAACCGAAGTCTGCCAACGTGGTTTGGAATTGACAGAGGTTGTGTGTGTCCACGGACGTGGGAAGTTTCCAAAGGAGCATGTGGCAAAGGGCCACATTAATGCAAAGGGTTCCATACATGTGGTATTCGTTCCCCTTGAGCGTTCAGGCATGGTCCTGGGTAGCTTAATTGCACCTGCCCATTTTTGGGGGGCTGGTGATGTTTGGTGCCGGTTAACAGGCTGCAAGGATGCTGGCTGGGTTCTCCCCTTTGCCTCAGGGAAAACTACCTGGCTGAAAGGTGGTTGCCTGGGGCTGAGGACAGAGCAACCCCAACTGGTTTAGGAGTACTCATGTGTGGGGACAGACGCACATGCAACATACAGCCCCTGGCACCAATCACCCATGTTAGAGAGACAAGACAGATGGGCTTGAAACAGAAATGGCTGGCTTGACTGACGGGTGGAATTTTAAAGTGGGATATTCACTCAGCACGGTTAATTATTTCAGCTTCTCTAAAGAGTGGTGTGTGTGTGTGTGTGTGTGCGCGCACGCGTGTGTGGTTTTAAATAATTCACAGTGTCACTGTGGCGCCCTCGACACGAACGCCTCCACACAATTATGCAGTTATATCTGTAAGACAAGCTAAGAATAGAAGAAACTGAATGCTTCATTTCCCCCAACCCCACACCCTCTTAAAGAAAGAAAGGGGAGTTCACAGGGATGCGTCCAGGTCCGTCCTGCCTAGGAACCAGCATCAGAACTGCAGAATTTCTGGGAGCTGCCGAAGCCCCAGCAGGGAGGGGGGCAAGAACTGGGAAGCCACACCACCACCTTCCCCCAGAGAGTTTACAAATACCGAGGGTCTGTTTCCGCAGGCGAACAGGTTAATGCTGTAGACCTGTCTCCCTCACCATATGGTTCCCTTGAATGCCGAGTACAGGTGTACAAGACTTATCCGTGCTAGCATCTTGAAAGCAAGAATAGTATTACTCAAATTTCTAATTTCCTGCCATTTGACAGTTTCTTCCTGTTGCTGGCTCAGTTTTCAGACCGTGAGCAGCATCCTGGTCAGAGAAGAACCAATTTTTTTTGTCTTTGTCTTTTTTCTTTCATTTTTTTTTCACCTGTTGTATTTCCAACTTCCAGGTGTTCCAGTCAAAAGAGGTGCCTGAAAAGACATCATCACCTGAAGAATCGATAAGGATGACGAAAGGCATCACCATGGCAACAGCCAAAGCCGTGGCCGCTGGGAACTCATGCAGACAGGAGGATGTGATTGCCACCGCCAACCTGAGCCGGAAAGCCGTGTCAGATATGCTGACGGCTTGTAAGGTAAAGGCCTTGGCGTTGTTTTGGGTGGCCGGATGATGCCCTGTCACGACTATTTGGTTTAGTCTGGAGCCAGGGAGGGGCCGGCCGTGTGCAGAAGGGAGCAGCTCAGTACCTCAAACTCGGTGATGAAATGCGTGCTGAAGAGCCCACGGGAAATGACTCTCCAGGGTAGTTTTGTGTTTGAGAGGGGATGGAGTCGGCCTGCTAACTCACCCTCCCACTGTTCCTCTCCGTTCTTGCCAAGTAGGCAGGATGCCTGCTCTGACAGAGGTGAAGAGGCTCCTGACCCTCTGAACAAAAAACACATCCCACTTGTACCTGCCCCCCTTTCCAGCCTCTGCAGGTCAGCATTCTGGGCCAGGAGAGGTTCTGCCATGACTGAGGGAGGAAGTGAGTCAGAGGAACAAGACAGAATGTTGGGGAACAGGCTTTTTCGCTATCTGTGCCAGACATCTTGCAGAAACTCTCGTGATCCTTGGCTAGACAAGCAGGGTAGCTGCCCTGAGCCCATCCTTGGTGAGGGCGCTGGTGGGACCTGACCATTAAAAGCTTTACTTTATTATTTTTTTTTTAATCTATTAAGAAAGTGAGTCATAAGAGCCCTCCCACCACCTGGCTTGAGCACCCCACACCAGACCTTCACCCTTCTGGGGACAGCTGGGTCCCAGAGACTCTGGCTTCTGCTCAGATTGATTGATAACCCCCCACCATGGTGAGCGGGTTGGGGATGAGTCACAGAAGTTGAAAAAGCAGCTGTTGCAGCTTGGGGTCTGAGGAGACAGGGCCGTTCTTTGTGGGGAAGTCAATTGTGGGAGAGCTGGCGCCAGGTCCAATGATGGCTTCTCAGGGTTTCCTCAGAGCAGGTAGGATGGGTGAGAGGTGACTGGGGAGAGGGACGGTGAGGCAGCCAGCCTGAAGGAATGGGTGTGTGAGGACCAGGCACGGGAGACGGTGTGGGGGAGTTGGGGGGGGAGAAGACAGTAGAAGGTGGTAGGGCCGCTTTCATGGGGGACCATGTGTGCTGTGCCAGGGATTTAGACTCTCCTAAAGCCGTAAGTATTTGCGGTTATGATGTACTTAATGGAATCTGCCCTGTCAGAAGTGACAACTTTCCAGAGGGGTTATGGCCTCAATCAGAAAATAGCACTTTCCTAGCAAGGTAAGGTCTGAATCCCACCATGACATGCAGGGAAGGCTGGGATGCATATTCTGTCATTGGATCCTGGAGGGGAAGGGCACCAGGGATTACCCCAAGTTGATGGATGATTAAACAGGCTTGGGGAGTTTAAGGGGAATGACCATGGTCACACAGCTATTTCCTCTCTTAAGGACGCTGAGGTTGATGAGTGACAAGTGCTTTGTCTCCGTGTTATAGACCTGAAATGAAAAGGGGAAATAGATTAAGGAGGAAAGGGAAGGCGGCTCGATTGTCAAGTCCCTTTCTGAAACACATACCCCTGTTCTCAGGGGAGGAGGATAAAGACAGGTGCCATTTGCACAGCCTCTGCTCCTCTCTGTCTTCCTGCCCCCGGATCAGGCCACCCTGACTTTGCAGGACAAAATAACAGCCAGAGCTTTATACCTCAAAGCCAGACTTGGATGACAAGTGTCAGTGCTGAGCTCTGAGACTGCTGTTAGGAGAGCACTTATTTAGCAGACTTAGTGCAGCAGGGAAATGAGGCCGCTTGCCAGAAAGGACGTGCAATAAGGAGTATATAGAAAACCAGGGAGGCCAAGCAGTGGATCAAGAAGAAGCCCTTATATCCAGCCAGAAGGCCAACTTGACATGTTGGAGCACTGCCTTTGGGGCCGAGCAGGGTGGCTGGGGCAAAAAGGGAAGCGCAGAAAGTTACATCCTGGCTCCTTTTATCAGAAAAGGAGGATTACACTAAATGCTCAGGTGGCGACAAGGGCTGCCCCACACCCTGAGTTAATTCTTGTGTCTGTTTCTCATCTTACTTACATGTGCATATGTCTGCACTATATACAATACAATGAACTATTACAGCTAATGTCATATGGCTCTGGTCTCTGGTGCTCTGAGTCCTTATAACTGACTCTTTAATGACCACAAATACTCTGTCAATGGATATAATTTTACCCTGTTACCAGAAATCTCAGTTGTCTGCATTTTTAAATAATGCATAAACTGTACCGCCAGGAACATCTTTGGGCATACCTGTTTTTTCCATGCTTTGAATAATTTCCTTAGGCACGTCTCCCAGGAGTGGAATTAGTCAGATGGTCTGGCATTTTAATTCGTGCCAGATTGCTCTCCCAAAGAGTTCTGCCTGGTTAGAGCCACCAGCAGTGGACAAGAGCACCCACCCTCAGTCCCCATACAACTCTAAATTGGGGTCTAACACACTGCATACCAGAGGTAGCGTCATAGCCTGTGTCCTCCCCAAGACATGGGCTCCATTCTCACACTTGGAGACACAGGGCAGTGGTTAAAGGCACGGCCCGTTAGTCCTCAGGTGGGCAAAACTGAGCTCAGTAATGATAGATCCTGGCCACTCAGATTATCCCCACTCTTTCTGGGGTGTATTTGGGGGAGCAGGTGAGGGGAGCACCCACAGGTGTTCCCACCAGCATCCCCCATCCTAGACGGAAAGGCTTGAGTGGAACAAACGTGAAGGCTAGTCACTATCCCCCACCACTTTGACTTTTTATCCTAATGTGTAATTCATAAGTGTCCTGGTTTGCGATGTATTTGCAGTTTTGAATGTGTTCTTGTAAGCCCCAAGTTCTTTCCAGGGTAAGGCTTTAGAAGGAAGAAAGGCTGGGCAGGGTTGCCAGATTTCGCAAATAAAAAATGGCGTTTCTCAAATTAACATTAAAATTTTTTTTATTGTTTCTTCAAAAATACAGTTAACTATGATTAACCTGGTAACCCTGTGAATGGGCATGTCATCTGTTATATCAGGATTGAATGAAGCCAACAGGTCACAAGTGCAAGAAAAAAAGCACAGGGTGCTGTATTAACCATACGTCCTTGTTTGCTTATCTCACCGTGCATAATGTGAGATGAGTTATTTACGGCCCCTCTGAGGGTAGTGGGGAGCTTACCATCTGAAGTTTCCCAAGAGCCAGAGGAGACATTGTGAGTGCAGCATGGTCAGGCCACGTAGTGAGGGCCTGAGTGTGATCAGCCTGTGAACAGAGAGGGGCTTCAGGAACCGCATCCCCCCCCCCCCCCCCCCCCCGCCCATGCTGCTGGAGAAAGGCAGGCACACCCTGGGACAGGCAGCACATGTCCTGCTGTAAGCCCTAATCATGACCCTTTCCTGGGCTTCTTACTGCATGTGGAATTTCTTACAATGCAATAGAAGGGGACAGGGAGAAAGGATGGGAGGAGGGACAGGACTCGGGTGCTTCTGTCTGGCTCCAGGGCACTAAAAAAGGCAAGACACAAAATGCGGTGAGAGAACCTGCCGTGGACACAGGTGTGAGGTTAACAGGAGAACACGGAGGCAGGCCACCTTCTCTATCCAGGGAGTCATGGAAGGCTTCTCAGGGAGGTCGCTGAGGGCAAGGCAGAGGGAATTCCAGAATCAAGGTCTCCTCCCTCTGGGGTGCAGGGCTGGTCAGCACTGCTAGGCAGGTGCCTTCCCCTCCCCCCTTACTCCTTGGTCCACTCACCAGCTGGCTCTTCCTGTTTAAGATGTCCACATTCCTTTCTCTCCCCAGCAAGCATCCTTTCACCCTGATGTCAGCGAGGAGGTGCGCACGAGAGCCTTGCGGTATGGGACGGAGTGCACCCTTGGCTACCTGGACCTTCTCGAGCACGTCTTGGTGGTGAGGAGGGGCGTGGGCCGGGCCAGGACTGGGGAAGAGCTTGTTCAGATGCAGACCATCCTTTCCTCAGGAAAGTACCTCGTAGAGCACTGTGCGGGCTCCACTTGGGAGGCTGGGGGTGGATGGAGCTAGAAAGTGCCCAGCATCACACTGCTTCAGCACATCGAGATGAAAGAAGGCTCTAGAAGAAGCTGCAGTTAGCATCCAGGGGAGCCAGGCTCTCTCTTGGCACCAAAGAGGCAAGAATAGCATGCCAGAGGGTGGGACAGGCAAAGCCACCACTGAAACAACGTTGGGAGGTCCTGTTAGGAAGACCCCAGTCCATCCTGCGAGGACAGGGAAAGCTCCAGAAAGAGCCACCCTGGCCTCCATGACAAGTTAAGGAGAAATTTCACTGGTGCTGCAGGTGACCTACCAGCCTCTTGTCCTTGAATGAGTACTCAGACCACACTGAGAATGATGCCTCCCTTCCTCTGATGACCTTCCTGTCAGCCTAGAGTGCCCACCTGGAGCTGAGACAGAAGGCTGGTAGGGAAAATGCCAGAAGGGGAGGTGGGGACAGTGGTCATGGCTTATAGGGACTGTCCACATGGGAGCCTCGGGCTTATACCGACTTAGGTTCCCCACAGATCCTAAGGGCCAAACTCTGAGCAATCGAGAAATGTATTTGCTATGCGTCTCTCTCTGTCAAAACCCGCCATGGGGAGGTCTGGGGCAGGCCCTGAGAGAATTTGTCCAGGAGTCAGACACAGCCTCCGAAGAGAATTGACGATGCCCCACATTCCCTTACTGCTCCTTCCCAAACCTTAAAAACAAAACAAACAAAACAAAAACAAAAGAAGATCACCACCAGGCCACAGACAACTGTAAGCCTTTCATTTGTGGAGCCCTGAGATTTTTCATTTTGTCCTTGCGCTAATATATGAGGCTAGCAAGGCAAAGGAAGGATCCCGAGAAGTTCGGCCCCTTGCTTGAGGTCGCCTAGCTACTAGGACAGTCCTGGAACCGAATCCCAATTCTTGCTACTTCCAGGCCCGTGCTCATTCCAGCACTTCACTGCCACCTTGAAATTAAATTACCTCCTGATGTTAAACATGTTAGGTCTCTTAGGGAGGGAGCATTACTTTCATTCTTCACCCAGGTTAAGTGTGGTCTGTGTGAAAGTGTATCTTCTGTGAGTGGAGGCAGTCTGGGGATACTAACATTGTGTTCCAAAAGCCCTGAACTCCGGTGACTAGAAAACAGTGTATCATCGCATGTGGGCCAAGAAAACACATGGCCAGTCCCTGTTCACAAGGCAGGAGCCTCTGCCGCCAAACTAACTTTCTGCGTTAGAACAGAGTTAAAGTGTTCAGTCTGGAGCATGCATTTTAGCAGGAAATTCAGGGTATTCAGAATGAAGCCAGCAAGGCTTCCAAAAGGCATTTTGTTCTTGGTGGAATCATATAGTCTTAGTCACATAGAACCTTGTTCTATCAGAAAATTAGGAGTTGCAGGGGCGCCTGGGTGGCTCAGTCGGTTGGGCATCCGACTTCGGCTCAGGTCATCTCGCCGTCCGTGAGTTCGAGCCCCGCGTCGGGCTCCGTGCTGACAGCTCAGAGCCCGGAGCCTGTTTCGGATTCTGTGTCTCCCTTTCTCTCTGACCCTCCCCCGTTCATGCTGTCTCTCCCTGTCTCAAAAATAAATAAACGTTAAAAAAAAAAAAAAAATTAAAAAAAAAGAAAATTAGGAGTTGCAGCAGAAGCCGTGTTAGGCTTAGGTTTAGAATCTTTGCATTCGATTCCCAGCTGTGCCACATAAATAGCCGCATGACTACTGCTTTGTCCAGACTTGAGTTTCCTCGGATGGTAAACAGTGCCAGGAATCCGTGAGAATGTCAGGAAGATCGGGCTTCGGGGCTCAGCTCACGTGTGCTTTATACCTCATCGAAATCCACCCACAGGGTGCCCATTTCCCATATTGCTTTCTGTCTCAGACTTTTTTTTTTTCCTCTTAATCATTTATTGGGAGGGAAGAAAATACTGGGATTTTCATATTCATTTAAATGAGGGATCCTCATTTTGCCCCTTTTCCCCAGCTCCATTTCTTTTTTTCTCTTTTTTTTTTTTTTTTTTTTTTTTAATGTTTGGTTATTTTTGAGGCAGAGACAGAGCATGAGCACGGGAAGGGCAGAGAGACAGGGAGACACAGAATCCAAAGCAGGCTCCAGGCTCTGAGTTGTCAGCACAGAGCCCGACGCAGGGCTCGAATCCATGAACCGTGAAATTGTGACCCAAGCCAAAGTCAGATGCCCAACCGACTGAGCCACCCAGGCACCCCTCTCTAGCTCCATTTATTGAGCAAACCCTATGTCTTGTAGCACCTGTGCCTGTATCTGTGCAGGGCTGATCATTTACCTCACGCCTGTAGGTCCAGGCCTCAGGCACACTGCCCTCAGGCTGGTGCTCTCTGGCTTTGCTCGTGGTGAGCCATGTACCAGGAATGTCACTGCAGAGGCATCTACCTCCAGCTGTGTCCCTGACAGAGCCATAACCTGGATAAAAAGGAGGCAACAGCCTTTAAGGTGTTTAATGGACTGAAGGTCTCCTGTCGTGCTCTGCAGCAACAAGACAGCTTATACCTGGGAGAGGAGTTTTGCCTTCATGAGGAGGGGCAGGGGCCAGCACTTGAGAAATTTTCCCAAGCGGGGAAGAAAAATGGAACCCTCAGAGGGTCCCCTCCCACTTCAAGCCAACTTTAGACCCTTTGCCAATATCTGGGAGCCAGATGTCACATCTACCAAAGGGATACCCGCCCCCCTGTCTCTGACGTCTTCTCTCCGTGTGCATCGTGTTTGGGTGAGCAAAAGAAGACAAGGCCTCTAGGGGTTGGGTGGATGATTGGCCTCTTTGCGCGAGAAAAGGCCAAGAGGTCCAATGCCTCATGAACATTAGGGAAGCTGTAGTAGCCATTCCCAGTCCACACATTCAGAGACCCCAGTTTTATGGCCACTTAATTACTGTATCAGGCATCGGGCCTAATGATAATCATCAGGTTTTTCTGGAAGAGGAAGAAGGTCACTTGGTGCATGGAAACCCCACATCATGTGTGATTTGGGAGATTAACTATGGAGGGCAGAGCTTAGCAAGAACGGGAGGATCCACTCCCTTCTTTTTCTGGGCCCAGGCAAGAGCGATTGCACTTTGCAGTAGATTATGCTTCTCTTGTGGCTGCTCATATTAGTTGATGGGTTTTCTGTTATGAGTTCTTCCTTGTATTTATTAGAGAAATGAGACTCTTAAGCCTTATGTGTTGTCAAGTTGGATGGTCGAGGTGACTGTTAAAAGCCTGCCATCTGAGTTTCTCTTCATCTTTCTATACGGTCTTCATCATTGTGACCCAGAATCATGGTGGAAGGAGAAACGTCTTGTTTCCCCAGAGCTGTTTTGGGGTATATTTTGTGAAGGTAGCTAGTGCTAAAAAGAAATCATGAATAGAAAGAAAGCCTGAATGGCGTTAAAAATGGTATAAAACATGCAGAACTTGTCTCAGCTTTTGCAAGGTTGTTTCTGCCTCCTCATGACAGGTACTGATGGTTCCGACTTGAGGGAAATGTGAATGAATTAGCATCATACCTTTATTTGTCCATATATTTATGTTTGTCTCTTTGGAAAGCTGGACATAATCTTTGAAGGTTATTTTCTAATAAAAACACAGCAAGAGAGCAAGGCTTCCCCGGGGATTATCATAAACATAGGAAAAATAGCAGTTCATAACTGAAAATTGCAGAAGTCCTATGACAGCGTTCTTTCACGTCTGCTGTGGACATTTGTAGTTTTCTTGGGCCTGCAGCTGAGAATAAGTTCATCTCTCATATCGTTAGCCCTAATTCTTCCTCCAAAGCAGACTGAGAAGAAATCTGGACTAACACGAGGCCCAAGTGTGGAAGATTATACACCAGTGAGAGGCCCAGGAGCCACAAGACTGAGGCCAGTGCTGGTGGAGAACCCAGCAAGGAATAAGGAAAATGGAGACACACAAACAGGGAAGTTAGCATTCATGTCAGATACTAAATTGGCTCCTTGAGGGTGATGAATAAAGAAACAGTTAAAAAACTAGAGATTTTCACATGAACACACAGCATTCTGTTCTCCTCTTCGTTTCTGGTCTTCATGGGATGGCTACAGCATCTCCATTCTGAAAAGAAAGTTAACTTAAAACTGTAACAGGAGATGGGGCGCCTGGATGGCTCAGTCACTTAAGCGTCCAACTCTTGATTTTGGCTCAGGTCACGATCTCATGGTTTGTGGGATCAAGCCCCGCCTCAGACTCTGTGCTGACAGCACGGTGCCTGCTTTGGATTCTTCTCTGTCCGTCTCTGCTCCTCCCCTGCTTGTGCTCTGTCTCTCTCCAAATAATTAAACTTAAAAACAATTTAAAAAATACAAATAAATTTTAAAAACTGTAACAGGAGATCTTGAGACAGTCCCCTTGGATCTCTTGTAAAGTTGACGTCTTGTTTTAATTGTTGAAAGAGAACTAGTAAGATTCCTGAAAGCTGAAGAAAGGCCAGATAATTGTCTAATTTTTACAAAAAGAGAAAGAAGTAGAAATAAAGGTTTGGAGACAGTGTCCAGCGATTTACAGAAATAAACTGAGGTCACTTTCAGCTGGTCAGGGAGCTTCTTTAGTGAGCTGCTGCTTTTCTTAAATTAAGGCGCATCAAAATGTGGGGAAAGTTATGCTGCTTCAGTCTTGTTCGATTTAAATATGTTAGGGCCAAGGATTCTTAACTTTAATGGCTGGTTTGTATATTTCAGTTTTTACTTTTGAAAGAGCTTAAAAATACAGAAAATCATATCAACATCCATGTGCCCACCCTCTATAATTAACTAACTTTGTTAATGCTTTGTCCTATTTGGTTTAGATCCCTACTTTAAAATATATATATCAATAATTTTTTATCCGTTATCAATCCCATTCTCCTTTTTTCTCTAGGCACAAATAACTATCACGATTTTAGCATTCTTAGACCCCTTGGAGCTGAAAGTCCATCTCCTGCCTCCCACCAGCAGCATCAGAGAAACCGCAGCACATTACACACACAAGATTGTTCCTTAAACTATTAAGAGGGTCCCCAGACCCAAATGCCCAGCTGGATTCTTTGGGAATTTAGAAACTCCAAATCAAGAACCCCTGCTTGGGGAATCCTTTCCTTTGGAGAATCTAGTTAGCAATTAACAAATAATGGGATCCAGTTTAGGCAGAGCCCTGTCCCTGCTGTCCAGGGAGCTGCTCTGTGAAGCTTTAGACATGCCCATGTGAGCACTGTTGGCCTCCTGCATTTGCTCTCTGCTGGTTTGTCATAGTAGGTTTGTACTACAAGAGGCAGCCACATTGCCTCTGTAGCAACCACAGTTCAATATTGCTGCTAAACCACAATGTGAGATCTTTGACAGCCTTAAAATTACCCTCGCTTCCACTAGCAGAGCTTTAATTTGGTTCCATCTCTTGTCTGTATTAGAAATCATGCTGACTTAATGGCAGAATAAAAATAGAACTCCTTTCCTCCTGCCTTGTCTGAATAGGATACTTTACCATAGGACTTGTAATTTCTCAGAGCCAGAGCATATGAAGGAGTGGCTCTCTCTCTCTCACCCTCCAGGCTCTTCTTTTTAAAGACAGAAGTCTTTAATCACTCCACTTTGATGATGTAAGTGAATTTGCCCACCACACCCCTAACTTTTTTTCCAGCTTTATTGAACCATAACTAACATACAATAAACAGATAGTTAAAGTGTGCATTTTGAGTACTGATATGTGAATATATCCTTGAAAGCATCACCACAATCAAAATAACGAATGTATCCATTACTCCTCAGAATTTCTAGGCCACTGCTGGTCTTTTTGTTATTATAGATCTGTTTATACTTTCTAGACTTTTATGTAAACGGGATATATAGCACATACTTTTCTTTGTTTTGGTTCTTTCACTCAGCATCAATATTTTCAATTCTAGCCATGTTGTTACGTATAACAATAATTTGTCCCCCTTTATTGCTTAGTAGTATTCCATCAAATGGGTCTGTCATACTTGTCCATCATTAGGTGAAGAGACAAATATTTAAGTTGTTTCTAGCTTCTGATTACTAATAAAACTGCCAAGACCATTCTCTGTATAAATCTCTGAGCCTAAATTTGTTCATTTCTCTCAGATAAATACCTGGATGTGGAATACTTATAAAATAGGGTATGCATTTTTTTTTCCTTTCTTGGGAAACTTTTTTATAGTAGTTATACTATTATACATTTCCTCCAGCAGAGGAGGAGAGTTCCAGTTGCTCCACACCCTTGTCAACACTTGAAATGGTCTGTCTTTTCAATTTTAGTCACTCCAGTGGGTGTGCAGCGATGTCTCACTGTGGTTTTAATGTACGTTGTTGAGTATCTTTTTTAATGCACCTGTTTGCCCTCTGTATGTCTTTCTTGGTGAAGTCCCTATTCAGATGTTTTTGGCTGTTTTCCATTGGGTTTGTCTTATTACGGAATTTTGAGAATTTTTTACATTTTCCAGATACAAATTGTGAATTTTTTTTTAATCCTTTCTCTTAGGGTGTGGTTTGCCTTGTCGTTTTCATAACAACATCTGGAGAGAGATGGAAATGTGTGTTATCAAAAAAGAAAATAACAATGCTGCAGGGAGTTAAGGAAACAAAAAGCTTGGATGAAACTTGAAAAAATAGAAAAGTAAAGCCAAAATAGATCTTATATCTCAAATAATTAAACACATAAGATGAATCGAATGTTTGTTTGCATCAGTTATGTTTGCAAATTATTTTTAGGATTCTACCCCGGTATAAGGGAAGACAAAATAATTTTCTCTCTACACTTCGGAGTTCTTGCCTGAGACCCTGTGTAGTGAGGCAGATTAACAAGAGAAAAACAAATACATTGTGTACCTCATGGATGCATAGCAGATATCCAGGGGAAAAATGAGTAACTACATATGTGGCCTAAACCACTGGCTTAAATACCATCTTCAGTTCAGTGAAAAAAAAGCTGTGTAATTGGTTTGGGACAGGTGTTGGGAGGTTGCCCGGAAAAACCTCCTGGAGGTTGCCAGGAGATTATGCAGATTTAAATCTGTGCCTTCTCCTCTGATAAATTCTCTCGTGATAAAGAGTCAACCTTCTCTTCAGGCAGGGAGAGGGAGACACTCTAAACAGAGGAAGATTTGCTTTGTCACTGTAAATTTCTCTTTCAAAAGAGTAACTTCTACTCTTTTTTCAGAGCTTCTCCCGTGTCTATTTCTCACAATGATTAGCCCAAAACAATCCGTATACCAAAGAGGTTATTTCAGGGTGCCACGCTCTGCTACCTCTCACCAGCTTCCTGTTCTTTAATTTGCATGCCCGATCGATTCTCTTTTGAGCAGCCTTATTGAGGTATAATTGGCATATGACAGAATTTTCCCATTTCAGGCATTAAATTAATTGTTTTTTCCTGTCTTTACAGAGCTGTGCACCTATCACAAAATATTAGAATATTTGCATCACCCCAAAAAAGAAACCTCATACCCTTAAGCAGTTGTTCATTGCCCTCACTCCAATTCTAAGACCTAGACAAACACTAATCTCTTTCTGCCTCTGTATATTTGCCTATTCTGGACTTCTCATATAAATGGAATCACACAGTGTATGGTCTTTTGTGACTGCTTCTTTAAATTAACATAATGTTTTTAAAGTTATAAAACATAAACTTCCAAGTTCATGATTTTTAAAGTTTTCAAGCCTAGTTTATATTTTGTCCTCAGAGAATCCTTACCAAATCTGAGATCACTAAGATTATTTTCTTTGGTTTGCTTCTGTATAGTTTTAATTCTTATATTTAGGTTTAGATGTGGGGAAAGGGCCAGGGTTCATACTCCTACGTATGGCTATCCAATTGTTCCATCATCATTTGTTGAAAAGAATTATTCTGTCCCCATTGAATTAAAGGCATCTGAGCACACTTAATGACAATCAGTTGACTATATATGTGAAATCTAGTTCTGGACTCTTTTCTGCTCCATTGATCTATATGTCCAAGTACCAATATCATGATGTCTCGATTACTACTACTTTATATGAATGTTAAAATCTGGTAGTTGAAGACTTTCAACTTGGTTCTTTTTCAAAATAGTTTTAGCTCTTCTATGTGCTTTGCATTTCATATCATCATGTAAATATCTAAAAAAAAAGCTTTGGGGATTTTGACTGGGATTGTGGGGGAGATTTGAGGGTAATTGACATTTTAAGAGTGTTCTAATCCGTCAACATGGCATATATCTCCATTTATTTAGGTCTCCTTTAATAATTTCAACAATGTTTATAATTTTTAGGATTCAGGTCTTGCACATGTGTTGTTGCATTTAGCACTAGGTATTTCATAATTTTTATGGTGCTATAGATGATACTGCTTTTTAAAAATTCTTATTTTTTTATTGCTGTTGAACCTAAAAATATAATTGATACTTGTATATTGACCTTATAGCCTGTTACCTTGCTATACTCACTTATTCTAGAAGCTTTTGTTTACATATGCCTCAGAATTTTCTATATAGACATTCACATTATTTATAAAGAAAGATTCTTTTACTTCTTCTCTTCCATCTCTGTACCATTTACTTATTTTTCTTGCCTTATTGCACTGTCCAGGAATGTTAGTACAATACTGATAAGGATGTGAGATCAAACATCCTTACCATATTCTTGATCTTAGGTAGAGAATGTTCAGTCTTCCATCATTTACTGTGAATCTCCCCATCATACTTTTAATTCTTTGCTTATTCTTGTTGTGTTGACCACCATGGATAAACCAACTAACCAACGAACAAGGCTATGGACCACTTAGCTTCTCAAACCCTGAGCCATAACCATTATTCACCTGGTGAACTTACAACATGTATTGTTTCAGGGGGGAAAAAATAGTACAGGCCTTTGATTAAGTGGTGCCAAATGGTACCATTTGAGTCTAGGGCAGTGGTTTACAACTTTAGCTATGTATGAGAATCACATGGGGGACTTTTAAAAACCCTGGTGCCCAAGCTGTACTTCAGTCCAATTCTATCAATAGCCCTGATGGGAATATATATTGTATCAAATTACATATTAATTTATGCAGTCTTACCACAAGTCGGTAACAAAAGGACTGTTGCTATGCCTATTTACTAGACAATTTACTTACACTGAGGCTTAGAAGAAAAGTAACTAGACCAGGGTTACATAGGTAAATTGACTCTAGAACCTATACTTAACTAAACTGCCTACCCCTGGCTGTATTAGAAAATAAAAGACACTTAACTTCCTCCCCCCACCTCTCCATGGTTCTAGTGTTTTAGAGCTGGTCCATGAAGCTATCATATTAGGACTTGTCCCAATGGTATGTTGCTCTGTTTTTACCCATCCATTCATTTGTCCACTCATTCTCAGAATTGTACTGAGTTCTTTTCTTTTCCTAAAAATTTTCTTTAAGTAATCTCTACACCCAACATAGGGCTTGAACCCACAACTCCGAAATCAAGAGTCACATGCTTTACCAACTGAGCCAGCCAGATGCCCCTGTACTGAGTTCTTAGTATCTGCATAGTGATATGTATAAGTCCTAGGGTGAGAAAATAAGAGCAGAGTAACTGAATTCATGGAACAGTAGCAAATAGAAAATAAATTTTAAAGATTGCCAAAGGAAGGAGGATGGTGATGGATGCATGTAAAGTGATGCTCAAAGACCTTTGACTAATCAGCTCAGGCATATAATACAATGTCTTCTACACACTGGTGCGGCCAGTGCTGGTCAAAGTATAATCCCACTAACTCCCCCATACCCAGATTTTTTTTAACCAGACTTACAGTTTTCTTTTATCTCTGGGGTCCAAAAGACTTCTTTTCCAGACTCCTAAGAATGAGTATGGGACACCAAGAAGGGAATTAACATTTAATGAACACCTGCCGTGTTGGAGGCATTGTGCAGGGTGTTTCTTATGTGTTACTCCTTTTGATCTTTATGCCAATCCTGAGGAACAGGCATTATCCCAGCTTTACAGAGGAGAAAACAGGTTCTGAGGGGTTCATTAACCTGCCCAGCATCCAAAACCAGGCACAAAGGAAGCCAGGTGTGAACACAAGTTTGTCCAGTTCCAAAGCGATGTTTATCCCTGGCTCGAGGCTTCAAAATTATCCAGAGAGAGGCAGCAGTTGTGCTTTCCTCCTGAAGGTTTGAGCATTTCTTAATCTGAAGAGTAGCACTGGGAAGCATGAGAAAGAAATGCAGAAAAAGAATGTTGGAAGAGGAATTTCAGAGTTAGGCAGGAGCAAGGTGATTTAAGTCAGAATGTAAATTTATGGTGAAGATCTCATCCCATTCTTGAGTGAATTGGAGAAGAAATCCTCACACAGGATATCCTATAAATTGGATTGGGTGTTGGATAGCCAATATCTTTTTTAACACCATCAAAAACCAAAAGGCAAAAAAGAAACTTAAAAAAACCTTTGAGCTAGTTCCAAAAAAAAAGGAAAATCCTCAGAATCTCTCCCAGGAGAGCTTGCCCTTTGATCAGAAGGTTGTGCTTTCTTGGGACTTTGTCTCTGAGACCCCAGCGGAGTCACATATTTCTTCTGGTCCCACATTTGTTTTGTCACAAGTACCATCTGACCTGTAACCTCAGGCTCTCGCGTTCACTCGGAGTGTTCCTAAACTGTGTATAATTTTCGTGTGCATATGTTTGGTTTATGTACAAAAGAAAGGGCAAATAAAGGACAAATAAGGACTTCATCTCACTTACGATCTTACAGAAATGTGTCCACAGGGACCTTAGAAAAACTGATAATTCCCAACTTTTCATTTCTCACAGGAAACTGAAGGCCAGTGAGCCTTAAGTGTTTTCCCCCAAGTTTCTGAAGTCACTTGGGTGGCAGAGTTGCAACTTCAAACCAGGTTGTCCAACTCGGTTCACCAGTAAGAGTGTGCTTTCTGTCACAACGGCAACCATCTTTCTCATGCATTTGACTTATTCTTCATCCTCAGATTCTTCAGAAACCCAGCCCGGAACTCAAGCACCAGCTGGCTGCTTTCTCCAAGCGCGTCGCTGGTGCCGTGACTGAGCTCATCCAGGCAGCAGAAGCCATGAAAGGTAGGCTGGATTCTCTCGTGTCATCTCGTGGGACACCACTCAGCGGCCGTGAACTGAGCAAAGAAACCCCGCAGCCAACATAGGCCCTTTCTTGGTGAACGCAGTCAGAAGGAATACGGTAGGGTTTTTTTTTTTGTTGGGTTTTTTGGTTTGTTTTTTTTAGCAAATGAGAATAGAGTTAGAATTTCAAAGTAATATCCTCCTCGAGCAAGGCTCTTTTCCAGTCCTTTGATTAAGTACTTCCACTTAAATGGTATAATCCACCTAGAGCAGCTCACTTCTCTTAAGGGTATCGCCCTTTATTTTTATCTGCATTTGCCTTCATCAGAATATCCTCATTCAAATCATACAGTCCATGTCTAGGAAATGATACCATCTGTGTACATTGTTTGCACACCCCCTTGTGGTCACATTAGAAGCAGTCACCTCACCAGAGCAAGGTTTTCTTACCGGGTTCCCTTTGTCTGAGTTGAGGTGAATGGTGGTTCTCCATGAGTCCCCAAGAGAAGAGGATGACAAATCTGTGTGGTCCGCATAGTCTCAAGTATCTTGAAAATGGTTACTTGCGTTCATGAGCTTTAAGAAAGAGGTCAGAGTAAGGCTCGAGCTGGCCTTGAACCATGAGATCTTGATTTTTGACACTGCATCGATGAGTGCTCCTGCGGTAGGGCTGTATACACAACTGACTTACACAAGCGACAGGATCAGATAGGAGCTCCCCTTCGCCCAGCTGATCTCGGTGAGAGCTGGAGAGAAGATCCCTTAGGACGGTGACGGAGCCTCCTTGCACGTAAATCCAGATATGGTTGGTAATGAAGCCAGAGCCCTGCGGTCATAGCTACCAAGAATGACCCTCTTTGGACTGATTTTAGGAACAGAGTGGGTGGATCCGGAAGACCCAACTGTCATCGCGGAAACAGAATTACTGGGGGCTGCGGCATCCATTGAGGCTGCTGCTAAGAAGTTAGAGCAACTGAAGCCAAGAGCCAAACCGAAAGTGAGTGTCCATGTGTGGCTGCTTGTCCGATGTCAATAGGTCTTCCTGTGGATGGCTGTGAAGTGAAGCTAGGTGTGCCCACAGGGAGCCTGTCTCCTTCCCCGTGGTTAGACTGGCAAGTGGCAGACCTGCTCTACCTGCCCAGCACCTTTTTACACGGCATGGAAAAAAAACCATGGGTTGATCCTTCAGGTTAACCACCCAGAAAAATACCTTTGGGTATCCAAAGGAAGAATCCAGGGCACTTAGGATCTGAATTTAGTTCCATTATATAGAAAGCAGGTGTTAGATGCTTACTATGGGAAGTCCCTGTTACTGAACGGGACGTTGTCACCCTCAAATTTTCTGGTTTCCATGATGCAGTGCAAATAGCAATGCTGGGTCTCTCCTTTTCTTCAAATCAATAAAGGGTAATGTGGACCTCAAAGTGGACCTAGTAACAGAGTTCCTCAGTATATGCTGGAGACTGGTGGGCTGGTATGTTTTCTCCATCTGTGTTGGTCATCTAGATAAATGTTTAAAAGTTAAGTCGTTAAGGGGAGCCTGGGTGGCTCGGTTGGTTAAGCATCTGGCTTCGTCTCAGGTCATGATCTCACGGTTTGT
Source organism: Neofelis nebulosa (assembly GCF_028018385.1). Classification (NCBI taxonomy): domain Eukaryota; kingdom Metazoa; phylum Chordata; class Mammalia; order Carnivora; family Felidae; genus Neofelis; species Neofelis nebulosa. The sequence goes on along the minus strand of NC_080788.1, from coordinate 42,803,349 downwards.
GGGTTCGAGTCCCGCATTGGGCCCTGTGCTGACAGCTCAGAGCCTGGAGCCTGCTCCGGATTCTGTGTTTCCCTCTCTCTCTGCCCCTTGCCCGTTCATGCTCAGTCTCTCTGTGAAAAATAAATAAAAACATTTTTTAAAATGTAAAACTTAAGATGTTAAAGAGAAACAGACATTTAAGGACTTACTCTAAGATGGGGCCATAGAAAGGACAATTATACGTAAAAGGATGGTGAGCTAGTGCTGTCCGGGGGCAAAGCCCAGTCCTGTCCAGAAGCAGTTACCTTTCACTCTACCTCCCATGGCTGTCTTCTCCCAGGAGACGGTGGAATCAGAGGAGGCCTCTTTTTCTTTGTATTCAAGCAAGTCCCTGCTGGTACCTATCACCTCACTTCTCTTCCAAGGACCCAAAAACCTTAGGAGGTAAAATATGGTTTTTCCCCTCAGAAAAAGCTGGATCCCCCAGATTAGGTATGCCTAAAACTCTACCATTTTTATAAAACCAGAAGATGGAGTCTGAGCACCGAAATACACCAAACCACTCAAAAGCAGCACCCAGGTTAATGCTGCATGTAAAACAGACGTGAGCATGTAAGTGAATGTATTGAGCTTGGGAACCTTCTTAAAACCATTAAATTCTTAGAACCAGTCTCCTGATAGTTGCTGATAGTTGGTGAAGGCATTTCTGTAAATCTCTCATCAAGATGTAATTTAGGAGTTATGGCTTTCTGATTTGGGGGTTACCAGGGTTCTCTCTACTAGCCTCTAACCTAAGGGTCTTAAGAGGTCTGAGATTGTCCAAGGTGTTCTCAACAAGTTTAAGAACTGGGTGTGTATATAGGGGCAACTCCCACTTTCTGGCCTTGTCTTTATTTGTACTTGATAAATCAGGTTAATTGCAAATGGAAAATGTGCATTCAACTAAGAAGCAAGCAACTGTTGACTAAGATTTGGAGGCTTTGTGTGTAATTTGTCTTTCCTTTTCCTCATCTGATTTAGCACAAGTAGCCTCTCCTGGAGAGCTTGCGTCTGCTATTGCTGAAGTCATGTCAGTTGACACTGTTCTGGAGAATTAGCCTGGTGCTCATGTAACATTAGCACTTCCCCAGATTCTAAGAGCTCCTGTTTCAATCCCTCTCCTTTTGTCCTTTTGTAAGGTCCCTCTGTGCTCTGTCTCTGAGTCCTAATTGCCCTCTGTCCAGCCATTGATATACCTCGTGATTCTTGATCTGAAAAAAAACCAGCAATTAGAGGCCCTACCCCATAGCATTGTTGTTATAACAGTTAAATGAGATAATTTAAGAATACAGTGCCTAACTGAATAAGCAGTAACCAAAAAGATGCTTCAGAGACTTTTATTTACTACTTCCTAGGAGAATGCCTGAAAGAATAATTTTTCCATAGACCCATGAGCTGATGGCCTTAGCAAAAAGAAAATAAAAAACTCACACTGATTGAGTACCAAGTATGTGCTAAGCAGTGCTTTACAGGCATTGGCTCGTCGGGTCCTTGCAACGTGTCCACAAAGCAACGCCTGTCCATGCAGAATCAGAGGCAAAATACCTTGCCAGAGTCAGGTGGCCTCGACTGATCTGGAAGCATTGTATGTGTGCTGTGGATGACACAGTCAGTTCATACCAGTTTTCTGGGTTTAGCCAATGTCAGAGGCTGGGGCAGCTCCACAGGGAAGCTTTTTGGTTTGCCTGTACCCTCTGACCTGTTACTGCCACTTCCTGTGCAAAGGAGGAAATCCAGAGAGAAAGAAACCTGGGGGAGGGGAAGCGGTCGGGGCTGTTGCCTGTAGCCTGGTTTGTAGTAGGAAGAAGTTAGACGTGACCTGAGTGTCTCCTTGGAGAAGAAGTACACAGCTGTTGAGAATAATGTTGGTAGGACTGTTCGGTGTGCAGAGGATTCTGCTCATGGCATAAACGTAAAGTAAAAACACAAAACAGAACAAAAAAACAGGATGCAGAATTATGTGCTCAGTATAACTCTGTAAACAACACTTACATACAAAGGAGACAGGCGGGGAATGTACAAGAATGACAGTGGAATTCAGGGAGTGCCTGGGTTTTAAAATTTTGTAAAACAGTGTTTTAAAAATAAGAGCACTTAAAAAATAAGTGATGGCTGCAGAGGTGGATGTGTGGGTGCTCCCTGCACTGCCCTGGGGTCATCTAGCTTTTGTATTTACAGTGTGGCTCTTTACGGAGAGCCAAGGAATCCTTGGGTCAAGGTCAAAGTGGACATAACTGTTGACCTGAGTCTCTTCCTTGGGGACGCCTACCTTAGGCCGCTCCCCTCTTCCTGTTAGGAAGGGTGCTCAGTACTTTCTGAGTGTCTCACAATGATGTGAAGTCTTACGCCACCCATTGGCCAGAGGCTCCTGACACATGGATTATATTATCGATAAAATTCTTTTAAAGAAATCTTCAACCCAAACCAGGGTTTTTGTGCCTGTCTAGGAACAAAACTATCTGCTATGTGGTAATAACTGCATAAAATCAGATATCTTCCTTACCTTTATAAAGGAATGCATTTCCCCAGTTTATCAGTCAGTGAAGCGTCCGACTCTTGATTTCGGCCCAGGTCATCTTGATCTCATGGTTCGTGAGATTGAGCCCCGCATCGGGCTCTGCCCTGTCAGTGGGGAGTCTGCTTGGGGTTCTCTCTCTCCCTGTCTCTCTGCCCCTCCCTGCACTCACACACACTCTGTGAAAATAAACTTTTTTTTTTTTTTTTTAATTCCCAGTCTGACACCAAAAGCAGCCAGTCTTTTGTGGTTCATTGGTTCTCTCCATCCCCTTCCATAACTGAAAAAAAATAAGTCATCCCCAAGATACTGTGAATAAGCATTTGCTCTCACATTCCCATCCCTGTAACTACACACGAACACACAAGCCCTTAGTAGAGAGCAAATAATGCTTTCCTTTCATAACGGGAGAGCATTTACACTGCTTAGAGGAATAGTATCGGGGATGGGCAATGTTTTATTTTTTTTGTTTGTTTGAATTGTTTTGCTCACCACATTCTCAGGTCGCCTGTTTTAAAAGTAGAATGCTCCATGGTTTATGAAGATGATTCCTGGCACCTTTTCCCCGCTCAGGCCCTTAAAATCTCAGCACCTCTTTTTGCCTGGGATCTGCCAAACACAAATAACCAATTGGCACTGTTGGATCCACTGTTTTCTTGGGAAGATTGTATCAAAGCAAAAGGAGAGAAGGTCGGATGGTATTGAGGCTGGTGCGTGTACCTACAATGTTGCTAATGGTGTCGTTTCCACACTTACAGACAGACTGTGCTCCACAGAGAGGTAATGGACTTGCGGCAGTGGTGACCACCCCCTGCAGCCGTAGCCTGCAGTACTCTGCCTTTTCTCGAGCTCAGTCAAACCTGGATGCCTTTTCTGCAGGCCTCTGTGTGATATGTTTGATATATTAGGTTGTTATTTAATCCAACTATATATCAAACATATTCCTACAGTGTCTTGCCCTGTCTCCGGGGGTTCCTAATATAGTTTATAAGGCAACAGGAAAGCATATGTTAAACTCACAAGCAGATTTAGAAGACGGGGTGCTCATTCCATTTCATAATGTTATCTTTCCGTTTTTTCTTGTAGCGTTTAAGACCTGTATCAGTGTCGCTAGATTCTTTTGTTTGTTGTAGAAACAAATCATACTTGTGGATGTTTTCGTAAGAGCTTGAGATATTATGTATAGCTTAGTTTTGTCAGTAATGAATCCTTAAGGGATATGCTCAGTGGAAAAAAAATGGAAGGTTCCAGGCCATGTTTGTGACATGGGCTAAAAGCATTATAACCCCCACACACGTAGATTTACGTTTCATCCTGATCTTCAATTTAGAAATTAGTAATTTTCATAATCTATTTTCTAGCAAATATTTAAACACAGATCAACTCTCTGTAAATTTCCCTTCTGCCCATAGTATCAAAACATATAAACCAAATCAGCCATACTAACTGTAGGGATGGTGAGTCACTGGGTTTATAGAAACCTCAGGACTAAATGTATCTAATAAAGATAGTGTGCACTCTGTCTGTCACATTTCCTGTAATAGGTTAACTGGTCAGTCGAAGTTGATAATATTTAGAATAAGCTGACAATCAGAAAGTAATTCCATGGCCTAATTGGGAGCAGCAGGAAGTTTGGGATTATGAAACATTTTTTTCTGGCACGCAGCAAGCCGCCTTTGGTTGGCTTTGACCTCCTCCTCATGGAAGCGCCTGTGCAGTTTGTGAGTTCATTCTGATCTGTCTCAACAGAAGACTGAGCACTGCTTTCTGGAAAGAGAACCATTGTGCCAACAGCTCAGTCTTTTGGAGCAGAGAAGTGCTCTTTTAAGAGCACATTTGAGTATGTGTGTAAGCAATGCCCCACACAGGTGGCGAGCCAGTGGTTTGAACAGGTTGGTCAGGAAAGTTTCCCCTGTTATGTCTAGAAGCCATCTCCAAGTTGCTTGCAGTGAATGCATAGTGACAGCAGCAAAGTGATGACACAGGAGAGGGAAACACAGTGTTGGAGTCCCAGCTTCCAGAGTTATAACGTGGAGCCTGTCCCTGGGATCCTTGTCCACTGAGAACAGATCAGTTTGGAGGGTGTGCAAGATGCTGCCACCTTCACGCAGCTAGAGGACAGCGTTTGGGTTTTGACTGCAGTTAAAGTTATTGGACCAAAATGACAAACTGTCATGGAAAAGAGATGACAAGTTATTATAAATAACGAAAAAAAAAAACAAAAACCCCAGTTTAAAAGGGCCTTGAGGGGAAACCCATTGGTTAAAACTGATGGGATTTTCTTAATTCTTTCTGTAATCTTGCTGTTGGCCAGCATGCTGTACTGATTAGCTGAGTGGATGGGAAGGGACAGCCAGGTGTTCAGGGAGCAGTAGGAACAGATAGGACATTTTCTGTAAGGCTGAAGTGGGGGCTTTGAGCTCATCTGCCACTAGTGGCTGCCAGTCCCGGAGATGTAAAGAGTGTGAAAAGCAAAGGTGTGCGGGGAACTCAACCCGCCCGTGTTCCCAGGTGACTCCCGACCGTGTAGAACAGGAGGTCTTGTCACACTCTCGTCAGTTACATAGAGGATTCCTATCACAGCAGCGAAGGTATCTGATCGAGATATTTGAAAGCATTCCATTATCTTTTTTGTCTGTGCTTCCTAAGTAAACACTCACATGACTTGTTTTGAAAGCACGATCATCTTTAATAATTTTTCCATCAAACAGAAGTAGCAATTAAAAGATCGTTTCAGTGGTGTTACTTTTTATCAGGAAAAAGATAAAATAAAACAAATAAAACAACAGCTACCATGGGAAAACCACTCCTAACATACGAATCGTGCAAGCTCGGACACTTTCTAATGGATGCTGCATGAATATGCAGTTATTACCTGGGTACAAAGAGTGGTCCCTCCCCAAGTTGGAGGCAAAACCATTTGGCACTCCTTTCTCTCCATCATCCATTTTGACTGTTTACTGTTTGCCTAGGGCTTTCAGGGGAATGAGGCCAGCTGTCCAGGTTTGGGATCCTGGCAGGTCTAGTTATTCTAAGAATCTTCCCATTTATAAATTCTCATTTATATAGTAAGAGTGGTGGTCCTAAAGACAACCCACCCATGTGGCCTCTAAAAGAAAAGCTGATTTGGCTCTTATACAGTTGAGTTTTTGGGTACAGGCTAAGGTCTCCCCCAAGGCACTTCTTAGTTCAATACCAGAAGCAAACTGGTAGCAGCCAAACTATTCCACTCAGGCTTCCAGTTGGCAAGAAAATGCTTCTCTGGTGTTGTGTGTGTTCTTGGTGTTGGCCTCCTTTTTTCCCTCAAGTATATTTAAATTATATGCAAAATGTCCACACCTTTAAAAAATATTTCCAAAGTTGTTTTTTTTTTTTTAAGTGTCTGATGTGATATGACCTTGTTTTTAACAGCAAGCATTCTGCAGGACTTTGGGTAACACAGAACAAAGCACAATTTCTAAATGGAAAAATGGCACCATGAGTTGTGATCTGGTTTTTGTAGCCAGTTGTGAGAAAGGTGACCCCTGTGTTTGTCAGCTCTTAGCAAGGCAGTCCCTTAAAGGAGGTTTACACAGAGGGAGGCGGACACCAGGGCAGGGACCTTTGGACCATCTCCTATGGATGCCCTCAGCTACCTCACCTTCAAGCTCATGGGGGAAGGGGCCATAGGGCTGCAGGGATGTAATTCACAAATGGCAAGTAAAAGGACGACAGGCCAAAACATTTTTTCTCTGGGCACCATGTGCCCCACATCCTGTCAGGGAGAAGGTTGGCCAAGATGCAGCATGAGGGAGGCAGGGTTTCTCCATGGAGGAGACTAAGAGAATAAGGAAGAGAGAAAGTCAGCACCTTCTTAAGAAATGTTTAATTTGGAACTGTAGCACGTCTAGGCTACAGGACCAAGAGAGCTGAGGTTCCTCCGTAAGTAACGAATAGAAAACTGATTGATACCTGGAGAAAGGCAGCAAATTCTCTGTGGTCAGAAAGTGCAGGGCACTGACTAGAACCCAGATTGCCCATCTCCTTTGGGGGGGTTGAGGCAGAAGCTGGAAGCAGTGCCAGTCGGTATCATGTGTTACTTGAAACTTCATTCATCATTGGTGTATTACGGGTTTTATTTATAGTTATTTTAGGCTGTCATCAGAAGTGGCAGTTAGACCCTTTCTCCAAATGATGAGTGGAAAACGGCTCAGAGAGGGAAAACAGACTAGCTTAGCACCAAGTCTAAAAAGAACAGTTTTTAAAACCACAGAACACGAAGGTAGTAAGAGAAGTCACCATGAAATTAATTGTTAGGAATTGTTGAGCATTTGCTATGAGTCAGTTGTGCTCTACATGTATTTATAATGTACTTATAACAACCCTATCAGGTAGGAGGGAAGGCAGGTTCAGAAAATGAATTGCTCCAAAGGTTATGTCCTCAGAATGCCTGAAAGGCCAAAAGGCAAAATACAAACTGAGTAAAGACCTCCCCTTTCCCTTCCCTTCTCTTCTCCCCCTTCGTACCCCAGTAGAACCTCAAGCTCCTGAGACACATTAGATCAATCAGGACAAGACAAGAGCCTCACGTGTTCTGCTGAGCACAGGAAGCAGGCATCAAGAGAGCCAGCCCAAAACGTGGCCTTTCCCCAGAGGCACTTCCCCAGACCTCCAACTTTTTAAAAGAGAAGCTCTGCAGGAGATCACCAAATGGGAAAAATACCAGCAAAAGGGTGCTTGGGCCTTTCCCAAAGCTACCAGAAAGTCAAGATGAGGATAGGTCTATCCTCTGCTAGGGCTTAGTGGACAGTCCAGGAAGGACAGCTCCTGAGGGCTGGCGGTGAGCTGGCCAGTGCTTTCTTACAGTGAAGGGGAGCAGGGAAAAGGGCACACCGTACAGAGGATGAGAAGACAGATTCAGCAATCATTTAAGCAGAGCAGATTCTCTGTTTGCACATCTGGTGCTCTTTTCACCAGCACTGCTTTGCTAAGAGCCTCTTTGCAAAATGCTGGAAATGCCATTTGCATCCGTATGTGCACAAGTAGATGTCACAACAAACTACGGATGCAGGTTGAGGGGTGAAGGCAGAGCAGACAAATAACAACCCATGGCCTTGAACGGGGCAGGAGCCAGTGTATAGATGTGTGTTTCTTCCTCCCGGAGGAACCCAGAACGGACAGTTACTGATGTAGACGCTTACTCCATGCATTTCTCCTTCCCCAACCATGTAAATTGCCCTCTGGCTGAACTCTAGAACTTGGAAGACTCGTTTTGAATGGATACATTCATTCAGCAAACATTTATCATGTAGTCTAGCTGCCTGATTGTATACTCGAGAGACCACATTAGTGGAATAAAACATAGTCCGTGTCCTGGAGGAAATGTCAGGCGGGTAGGCTTCAGTTAACTGGGGTCTGTTTCACGTAGCCCAGGCTAGCATTTCCCGTGGAGTAGCCCACTTCCATTAGAAATGAGACCTATTGAAACACAATCTGCATCTTGAACCAGATCATCAGGTGATTCTGAGCAAGGGCTGCCCGTTTATTAGCCTGTTTAATGAAAGCATTTTCTCAAGTTCCCTGTGCCCTGGGTCTCGGGGTTCTTCAGGCTCTCCTTGTAGCGTCCATGTGACTGTCCTCATTGCCCGCCATCCCCCAGCTACAGCGGGATTTGTTCTGTTGACAAATCCTGCAATTTCGTTGTGATCCTTTTATGTAGGAAGATCCTTTGAAGACCAAGCCACTTTGTTTCTTTCCTTTTCTGCAACACGCTTGAGCATGCGCCCTCCTCCTCTTGTAGCTCTCACCGCCCTTCCCCCAGATGCCGTCACAGGTGCTGGTGACAGCCAAGCAGACGGCAGCATGGACAGGGACACTTAGGCATTTCCGAGTGTCCTTGGCTTGGGGAGAATCCCACCTTGTAGGCTAGAAGTTGTGTGTGGTATGAAGAAGTGCCCGGTGTTGATGTTTATGTCCAGCAGGAGAGAAAAGATGGGCATTTAGTCTTAGTGATAAACCTGGCCTACAATGTATAGACGTTAGCCCTCTGTCCCTGTTGTCATCCCGTTTGGCTTTATTAAGCCTTTCTTGGGAAACTAGTACTTTTTAGTCAGAGCAAGTGTCTCCCAGACAGGAGGCTTTCTGCCATGTTCGTTTGAAAACATCAAGATGTTATGGAAAGAAAAACAAAAATTCATCAGCAGGCATTATACCAGTTGCCACTGCAAGAAAAATCTGTGGGTGTCAAAAATATTTCCAAGCTGAATATCTATTTCAAGTATGTGTTCTACAAAAAAACTTCACGGCAGCAGGAGACGTGGTAGAGGCCTTTGAAATTAGTTTTAATAGGATGATTCTGTAAGATCTAGCCATGGCTTAGAGTTAGCACTTAATTGGACGAAAACTCCATTTTTGTGGATCCTAAAATTTGAGAAAGCAGAAATCGGATGGGGTACTTCACACTATGCATGGACTCACCTTGGCGGCCGCCCAAGATGAGGATCTGGGACCCATTCAGAAGCCCCCATGGGCTTCTGTTTCCCCTGCCACAGTGGAGGGGGCTCCCTTGGGGCTCACAAATTACGTGATTTCCCTGGTGCTTTAATCTGTTAGATACTTGAGTTTCTTTTGTAGAATGAATTTCCAAAAAAGTTCTTAATTCGAGGTCACTGACTAGATAACTACTGATATCAGAGCCTAATGCAATTTCTTTGGGGCCTACGCATGATAGTACCTTTTATGCCAGTGTCTTACGATGAGTTGTTTTCCTATTTCAGTAAATAAACGTTATACTCCACCACTACTCTAAGCTCCCTTACTCCAAATTGAATACACTGCAACTGAATCCACTTCTGTCCTGAATGCTCCTAGAGCAAGACTTGGTCAGATAAGAAAGAACGTATGGCTTCTCAGAACTTCTAAAAGGCTGGCATCGTTCTCTGGATTCACCAGACGTGCACTGGAATGTTATTTTGATAACATGACTTGTAAAAAATAAAAATGAGCTGGGAATCTCTCATAGTTCAAGATGTGGTCATAAAGAATGGGGAACGGAAAAAAAAATTGTACCTATGTATCCATCCTGTCTGATGTTCCATATGGGACCATTAGCGACCAACTTTGAGTCTCTGGCACGATGTTAGTCATCACTGATGCCCAGAGGGGTGACCAGGCTAGTAAGAACAGATCCTCATGGAGTCCGAGAGATGGAGAATCTTAATTGCAGCCCTGTGACCTCATCCCAACACTCTAGCTCCCTGAGTCTGCTTTCTCACTGTGAATATAAGAATGAATATAACTACAGTGTAAGATTTGTTTTCCTCTTTCTCAGAATTAAACAAGCATTGGAAGTGGAAATGCCTCACAAAACATTTGGCACATGGTAGGCACAGCATTGCAGATACACCTGATGATGCTGAGTTGTACACTTAAAATTGGTTCAGAGGGTGAATGGCATGTATATTTTAACACACAAAGAAAAGTATTGCTATACCTGACCCTCACTGCAGTGCCTGAAAGGTACCAGCCACACCTTTAACTTTCCTTAACCAAAGGGGGACTTAACCGTACTCAGGTGCACAGAACATTAGTGGTGAGAGGACCATGGAGGGCATCCAGCGTGACCACCCCAAATTGTGAGACTGCTTCCCAGCCAGCCTGGGATCAAGGTCCTTATGCTTGCCCCACTTAGCAGAGCTTCTCTTCAGCTACCGGGGCTGTTCTGGCCCGGTGCTGGTGAACTTAGAGCAGGGCCCTCCTAGCTTCATAACACCTGCACAGTCATGGCCGGAGGTCTTCCCCAGGTGGAGCCGGGCCTCACGTTCCCAGGCGGCTGAAGAAGCTCCACCTCGATGTCATGTCACCTGGATTTCTTTCCCCCCTTTGGTGAGCTGTGGCTAGTAAGTCACTCCTTCTGCTCAGCCGCAGAAGATGCAAATACGGTTTTGCTTTTGTTTTTACCCAAGAAAAATAAGGCTTTTCACCACTCCTAGCCACCTCATCATTGTTTCAACCCATTTTTGAGCCTTAAGGTCTGGAAGAGGATTCCACCACCCACTCTGGAGATTTTGATTACCGATTATTTAAATTTCGGTTATTGATGCTAATGGAGCAATTTGAGCATAGTTTATTCACAGTGAATTTACATCCTGTTAAAGAGTCTGGTCTGGAAAAATAGTCTTAGAATTTCCTGATTTGAAATTTGTGTAGAATGTCAATGCTAGCAGCTTGTACCTTTTAGAATCGGGGAAGGGGGGGAGGCAACAGATGGAGATTTGGGGCAGCTTAGGCCTACCTGCCCTGGGTGTGGTTTGTCAGCCAAAAGACATAAACGGATGAAGAGCCAGGTGATGGAGCAGTAAGTAGTTGGGCAAAAAAGCGCCCTTTGTGGATGTGAATGGCATGTGACGCCATTTTCTTTTGTTATAGCAAGCAGATGAGACCCTGGATTTTGAAGAACAGATTTTGGAAGCTGCTAAATCCATTGCCGCTGCCACGAGTGCCCTGGTCAAATCGGCCTCGGCAGCCCAGAGGGAGCTGGTGGCCCAAGGAAAGGTGGGTAAACCCCTCTGGCCACGTGCTGGAACATTGCTACAGCAAGAGCCTCTGAGGGCTGAGGGAAAGATGTGAACGCTCGTGGCCCGCACTGAGGAAACCAGCGCTGCGTCCTCCCTCACTGAATGGCTCGTCTTTGCCCCATCTGACTGAAAACTCTGTTCGCTTAAGCCTGACCTCCAGAAGGACGGGTTTGGCTGCTGGGCCTCTCATCTGCTTCTTGTTAAGGAAAGCGTCCCATTCCAGACATTGATCAGGGCCTGAACAAGACGTTTATATTCCCACTGTAGATTAAGCTATTTAAAGATGTGAACTGTCATATTTTCCTCGCGGATGGCTGGAGGAGCACCGTGGTCAGGGACTTTATATAATACAGTTTCCACCTCCAACGTCTCAATCCATTTTGGAGGACTGCTGAGCTAAATGCCGTCCAACTCTGCAGTTAGCGTTTTCCTGAGCCCATTGATCAAAAAGGCCAGTCTGGTTTCAAATCTGAGATTTCTTTTATCTGCTTCATCCCTAGTAACCCATTCCATCTGCATTAGCATGAAAGCATAGTTCTGTTTCAGTGACCCAAAGGATTGTTAGTATATTAGAGTACTCCTGGATATAAGAGGGTCTTACAGTTTAGAATACCCCTGGTGGTGTTCCCATACAACATGGAATGACTCCATCCAAATCGCGCCTTGCAGACAGCCTCTCAAATATAGAGGCACTACAGAAATCCTGTCAGGTTGTGGGTTTGGGGAATTTGGTCACCATCGTTTTCAATTATTTCTGCCTGATATTAAAAGGCCTTTGCCATCAGTGTATGGATAGATGGCTACGATTGCACCCTAACCTGAGAAAACTTGTAATATAGACAGGAAGTTAGGTCCAGCGAGTGGCCATCTGTCTTCCTCCACGAAGTGGCTTGAGCTAAGCCTTGTCGTAGTCCAGACCACAGACTTCGGCTCCTCTTTCTAAACCATCGTGTGTTCTATTGCTCATTATTGACATATGTATTTCTCTCCAGCCAGCATGTGGTCTGTCCCTCTGTGCTTTTCCCTTATGCTCTGTAGATATAGCAGAGTGTTGACCTTATTTAATCAAGTACTTGTTGACCCATCAATATGTAAAGACTAAAAATGGATCAATTTTAAGATTTTAGGAATATCTTACCTACAAATTTCAGTCTCTTGATAAAGGGCTGACTGTGCACCAGATTGCTAGGTACTAAGAGAACCTAACTTGTTGACACATTGAGAAAGTTGGTAAAGGAGGCACCCCTGGACTTGAGTAAACTATAGGCTTATAGACAGGACCTTGGGGTTTTATCTGATGTTCACTGAGCCCTGGTATGGTGCCTCATAATTGCTGGCAGATCCCTAATTTCATATTCAAATTGAGGTTGGAGAACTCCTCTCTGACCTCTCCAGGCACCTCCCGCCATGTAAAGGTATGTAAAGGTATCCTCCCATAGCCATTCCCTCTACATCTGGACAGAAAATGTTTCACTTCTTCGTATAATTTCTAAATCAAAGCAGAGATCATCTTACATCTAGCTTCCTACTTCTCTCCCCACCCCTGACAAAATAGTCTGTATTTCCTTAAGACCAAGGTCTGCACTCCACCATACTAAAGGAAAGGCACTATCTTTTTTTTTTCCCCCCCATCATCTGCCAGAAAGTCACAGCATGGCCTGAGGGTCAATGATCAGGAGAGATGTAAGTTTCCCTTGGCCCTTGAAAGAAGAGGGCTCAGTGGCTCCCATGTTTGAAATGGAGAAAGGTCAGCAGAGGAAATAAGCATGTAAGGACAGCCCCAGTCCATCACTCCTGAGCAGTTTTCCCAGAAACTAAAGGGAGACCATTCTGAGCATTTCAGATTAAGTCATTGTGGTGCCGTGGACCACAGGCAGTCTCAGAATGGCAGAATCCCACATGAGAAAGGGTGTTCCCTTCTCACGCTGGTGGTGCTTTGTGTCCGAGGAGACGTCATTCTCTCCAGTTCCAGAGCAGGGTAGAGTCTGAGGGGCTGCAGATGACCCTGCACCTTCCGGCTCTCATTACGGATTTCTACACTCTCTAGGTGGGCTCCATCCCCGCCAATGCTGCGGATGACGGACAGTGGTCGCAGGGGCTGATTTCTGCCGTGAGTCACCTTCTCCTTTCTTCCCATTTGCTTTTTGGGTCCCCTGAGGGAGTTTTGGGCCTTGGGTCACTTCTCTGTCAACTGTCCCCAGGCCCGGATGGTGGCAGCTGCAACCAGCAGTCTCTGTGAGGCGGCCAATGCCTCTGTTCAGGGACATGCCAGTGAAGAGAAGCTCATCTCATCCGCCAAGCAGGTCGCTGCTTCCACAGCTCAGCTGCTCGTGGCCTGCAAGGTGAAGGCCGACCAGGATTCAGAGGCCATGAGGCGGCTACAGGTAATGGTCACTGATGCTGGTGGGAAAATACTCCTGTTGGAGCGGGTAAGTGTCGCCAACGGGGACAGTCTAACTTCCTTGGCATGACCCACCAGGCCTTCCATCGGCTACCGCTGTCCCACTTTTCTCATTTTTACCACGTACGGCCATGCATCCTACAGCTGCTGCCCCAGCAGACTGACATTGTCCATGTGTGCCTTCTGGTCTCATGAGTTGGGGCCCTCTCTCACCTAGAATGTCCCAGCCCCTCCCCACCAGCCCAACCTGCTCGTTCTTCATGACTCCTCACTAGAGTCCCCTCTTCTAGAAAGCCCTCCCTGACCTCCTGCATGTCAGGCAGTCATTCCCTCCTCTATCCTGCCAGAGCCCCTGGCCAGACCACTCTTGGGGTTCCTGTCACCTGATACCACCGTATTTATTTTTATATCTATCTTTCGGGAGGCTGTGAACTCCTTAGGCACAGGCACCACATCTTTATCTTTGCCTCTGTCACACCCGAGATGGTGCCTATTCAAGAGGGGGCCCTCCTCCACTGTTGGCAAAAGAAAGCAGAGAAAGGACTGAGGCATTTATATGAGACTGTGGCTAAGGTTTCCCAGAGCCCAAAGGACATGGTTATTATGTAGGTTATAATCCAGTCTCTCCCAGTGCATATACATTTTCCTGATTGTTTTAATTACGGAAGTGTTTTAAACACAGCGAAGGAAATGGTTGAATGAAAAAATCACATAGCCTCGACATCTTCCCATGTCAAATGTTATCATTTTTTTTCTCTTCCTGTTTTATGTCTATACAAAATAGTTGTGTCTACTTGTAATCATAGCAAGAGACATTCTGCTTTTTTTCACGTAACATTTTATCATACGTGTCTCTTTACTTGAAGACAAGGCGTCATAATTTCTCTATGCAAAGCTAACTGGTCCATTCTTCATGAGTCTCATTTTTAATGATTGCATGATATTACATCAACTGATTATGCCAGAATTTCCTTATGCCTTGGACGTTTTGTTTCCAGTTTCCTAGATTTTCCAGGTATTTAGAATATAGACTATTTCTGTTGCTGAAAAAAAGTGTTTATACGTCATGAATAAACTCATAAATGGCAGAAGTATGAGAACAATTTCACCAAAACCCAGAACTCTAATTTTATTTTGCAAGTCCTAACATGTATTTCTGTTGTTGGGTTCTCCTGAGTCTCTCTCTCACCCACCTCCCTTTACCTTCATCTGACCCCTGGACTAACCCAGGGGGGAAATGGGGAGCTTCATGTTGATGACATGTGGTTTGTGGGTTTGGGGGACACTTCTGGCAAAAGCATCCTGAGTTAAGAGAGACCTGGGTTCAAGTCCTGCCTCTGCCATGTATGAAGTATGTGATCTTAACACAGATGACTCAAAACCTTTCAGGCCTTAGTTTGCCTCAGCTATAAAATGTGGATAGAGATACCTCACTGGCTCTTAGGAAGGTCAAGAGATGTGAATGTGCTTTTCTAACCCCCAAGGACTTACACAGACAGAGCACAGCATCACTCTCTTTGTCATCATTGCTGATTTAACTGGATGCTGCAGTGTCCTATCTGAGTCCCTTGCAGTGACCCAGAGGTCCCGTGGGGCTAGACTGATCTGTAGTCAAATCCCATCTCTGTGACATACTAGCTGCAGGGTCTGAGGTAAGTTACTCGACCCCATTTCCTGCCTCAGAAAAGTGCACTGATGACCTCTAAACTCAGAAAGCTATTTTGAGACCAGGTTTGTCATATATATTAATTGGCTTCCCCTTCTCTTCTTGTGCAAAAGCCCTCATAGTCCCTGTTGGTGACTTGAGATCACCAGCCAGATGAGCTAGTTCGCTTTGAGAAAAACTCAACTTTCTGATGGCTAATCCCCACACACAAGCCCTTGACCCAGAGGTGGCCTGGGCAAGGAATATGGGAGTCTTAATGCAGCTTTGACCACGCTTCGAAGAAAATTCCAAACCTCAGGGGGCAGAGGACAAGTCCCCAGGGCCATGCTTCATGAGCATTAAGAGTAAGCCAGTATGAGTTCACATCAAAAAGCTTTTCTTTACCTGTCTCTAGCAATTGCCCCATCCTTGAGCACTTGGCATAAAGCCCAGCTGTGACTCGGAAAATATACCTGTCGAGGCCCTAGTTACTGTGGGGCTCCCAGCCTTCCCATGCAGGGATAGGTTGTGCTTTCCTAGCCCATCATTCCCTCAAGAAGCATTCAGCAAGTGCCATCCCTGGGCATCCAGTGTGCCAAGTACTAGGGATGCAGAGAGAACGGTTACAGCCCCTGCCCCCAAGTGACTCACTGTCCAGGAAGGGAGAGGCAACCCCAAGTGTGGAAATGGCCACAAAGAAGCGAGTGCAGAGCACGCAGGGAGCACTGTGAGTAGGTGTTGGTAAGGCCAAGGCAGACAGGAAGAGTGCTATCTGAACCACATCTTTGAGTTTTTTTAATTGGATGGGGCAGTGGGAGATAGTTTTCTAGACCAAGGAGATGACCACTGGGCATGCTTCTATTAACACGTTTCACATTGCTACCATCATTTGTGTACATAATTTTAATTCTCCCTCAAAAGTATGTGTTCTGGGGCGCCCGGGCGGCTCAGTCGGTTGAGCGGCCAACTTTGGCTCAGGTCATGATCTCACAGCTCATGAGTTCGAGCCCCGTGTCGGGCTCTGTGCTGACGGCTCGGAGCCTGGAGCCTACCTCGGGTTCTGTGTCTCCCTCTCTCTCAGCCCCTAACCCACTCGCATTCTGTCTCTGTCTCTCTCAAAAATAAATAAACATTAAAAAAAAATTTTTTTAATAGTAAAAGATAAAAAAAAGTATGTGTTCTTTGGGAGCCAGGAACTATATCTCATTTATCTGTGAATGAGCGAAGGTTAGGTAGGTGCCAGCATTGGTAGAATCGTTGGACAGCTGGACAGACAGATGGATACTTGCTAAAGAGAAATTCTGTGTTATAATTGGATGATAAGCCATTCATAATCCCATGAATTGTACTCTCATGTCTATTCTTGGTGAATCCAAATTGGCTGTTTCTAATGATATAATGTATGCTTTTCCCCCCTCTCCAGGCAGCAGGAAATGCTGTGAAAAGAGCCTCAGATAATCTTGTTCGTGCAGCCCAGAAGGCAGCATTTGGCAAAGCTGACGATGACGATGTTGTAGTGAAAACAAAGTTTGTAGGGGGCATTGCTCAGGTTTGTGATTAAATCTAGACAGTGTTTACTCCCGAGATGGGCCTTTTGTTATTACAGAGACTCAAAGTAACAATGACTTCAACAGGATGGACGTGTATTTCTCCTTTGGGAAACAATTGTGGGTGTAGGCAATCTGTGGATGGTGTGCTGGTTCCTTTGTGTGTCATCCCCAGGCTCCATCTGCCTTATTCCCCCCACCATCCCTGAGATGTTGCCTTGGCCATTTGCTCCAAAATGGGTCAGTAACCACCCTCGCTTCCCAGCCATCAGAAAGGGAGAAAGAAGGGACCACAGGATCCTGAAGTCGCGTCCCTTGCTCCCGCTCACATACCATTGGTCAGCCTTTAGTCACATGGCCAACCAACCTGGTGCAAAGGATTCTGGAAAGTGTAGTATTCTTTTCTGAGTACCCCTGTGGCTAGGCAAAAATCAGGGATTTTGTTACAGAAAGGGGGAAGAAGAGAGAGTGAAAGGCAGTAGTATTATCATTTAAATAAAATGACGAATTTGGAGATACTACCCACTTCACATATTTGGCCCTACAGAGAGAATGAACGATAACCCCTTCCCACAACTTTTATAAGAGCAGCTGGGCTTCAGACTCACACAGGATTGCATTCTTGTGCGTGGTAGTGAGGAGCAAACTTCAGGAAATCAGGCCTGCCGTTGAGGATATGTGCTAATACAAATCCGTTATACATGATCGGTTTTCTTATCAATGCCCAGAAGTTACTCATCCCCATGCCTTCCTCAGCTCTTCCCAAACCACTCCCAGTAGACATACACTGGGTGCATTTTTATCAGAATCGATTTCTTGATACGCTAGTTCCATGAGAAGTTCCATGAGGAAAAGTCACTGATCGGATAAGGTGGGAAATCCTGCCCTCTCTACCTCCACCTTGGACTAGCACAGTGATGGTTAGTAGAGGCTCTGAAAGGGCCCACAGGAAAGTACGCTGTTTGGCTTTCTTGAACACTTACTTACCTTTTTCACCTGTTATCTATTAAGTGATACTCCTCGGATCATATCTTAGAAACGTGAAACAAATATATGAAAGCTGTCAATTGGTTAAGGACTCCAGCTTTAGCTTCATCATCACTTGGCCAAGTCCTGCTCCACTAGCTGGGTGTTAAGGAAGGTAGACCCACATCTCTCAGTTTCTAGTTACTCGTTGGAAAAACGGGACATTCAATAAGGACTTCACCGTGTTGTCACGAGGATGATGGGACGCTCCGTGCAAAGTGTTAACACAGCATCTGGTGCATAGTAGGGATGCAGTAGATGTTTGCTGTTAAATCATTGGCCAGAAGCCACTTAATTTTCTTGGGTCATTTGGATCTCAAAAACCGAACTGTGGCCCATAGGCTGGTCTCCAGCACTAAGATACTTAGTACCATTGTACGGCTGTGTATAGCAGCAGCTATGGGAACTTATGAGACAAGCAGTAGAGTTGGGAGGGCAGTTTCCTGGAGAGTTCTAGATTCGCCCAGCTTGTCATTTTTCCTTCTAGATCATTGCCGCCCAGGAAGAGATGTTGAAAAAAGAACGAGAACTGGAAGAAGCGAGGAAAAAACTGGCCCAGATCCGCCAACAGCAGTATAAATTCCTACCCACTGAGCTGCGGGAGGATGAAGGCTAAGGCCAGAGCCAAGATGGCGTGCCCCAGGGAACGACTTTGCAACAAATAGTGTTCCTGAGAAGCTGGGACTTACCTGGAAACTGCCTGCCTCCCCTGGGGCCAACGCAGAGCCCTGAGTGCTCATTCTCACATCTCTGTCCTGTCGGGCACCGGCTGCATGATCGTGATGTCACACGGTACAGTGTCCCACCCACAGCTCCTTCGCCACCTCCCCTCATGCCTCACCGTATCTCAGGAGAGAGGGGCGCACGTTTCGTGAACTGTTACCAAAAAAAAGAGAAGTCAGTATTATGTCGTTCTCAGACACTTTTGCTTTTGTTGGTCCTTCTCTAGGCCTGCTCCTGGGCCTTCTGTGAAATCTTAAGAGGAAACAAAAATAATGGCTTGGGGGAAAGCATTGATATCCTAGAGATTATTCTCCCTCTCGGGAGAAGATGGAGGTTGGAGTTGGACATGGCTACTAAAAGCTAGAAACGTAAACCAGTGTGGACTCCAGGAAGGCCACTGCCATCCTTCTGTATCTCAAGCACTGGCTCACCCAGAGGATGGAGAATTCCTGCTCCCATTTGCACGCTTTCTTGCCTCAGTGTGTAAGCTCCTTGTACAATCTAGACCCGTCTTGTATTCTGTGGCCCAAAAAAACTGAACGATTATTTTTTTCCTCCGTAATCCAAAGGGCAGAAGTATGGGGGACTGTCAGGGCTCGGTGAGCAGAGGCTGGAATAAAATGTGTGGGCTCCTTACTCTGCAGAGACTTTTTCAGTTCATACAAGTCCCATGGCCTCTGATGACAAACCCATGTCCTCCGATGACAGTCCACTCAACACCCCCTCCGAAGCATCCGAGGTGGGGATTCAGCTAGAATAAAGCACTTCCTTGGTGACTGCCAGGTCCTACCCGGGGTCCTCTGCTCTCAAAATGGTTAGATTTCAGAACTGCAAGGCATCTGTTTCAAAATCTGTCCCCTGCCCTCCATCCCAAGGTGCAAATTTGTTCTGTGTCTTAATATTCTTACAATCTAGATGCAAACTAAAATCAGTGTGAACCTTTAACAAGTAGACTTGCTCACTCTCGCATCTTTCAAGGGAAGGTATATGGTACATCCAGAGTCCGTCTTCCTGATGCTGCACCTCCCAAATTTCGTATTATTTTCCCTCCTCTCTTTTTTTGCTCTCCTTTCAGATCCCTTTCTTTAAAAGGGCATTTTAAGGCCTTGAATTTACCTTTAATCTGACTCTTTAATCAGAACAGTACATGAAGGACGAATGACTCGTGGAATAGATCCGAACGCCAGGTAGCCAGCGTCCGTGAGAGAATTCATGAGGGAAAGACGATGGTAACGGACGTCCGTGGGTTTCAAAGCTGATAACTGGTGAAGGCGGCCATCCTCCACTTCTCTATAGTAATGTGGCGTCGCGTCTCCTATTTCATCCACAGGATGGCTTCAGTGTCCCACCCGGGGTCAATATTGACGCTTGGGTCCTCAAAAGGCATCACTTTTAGACCTTGCCCCCTGGTCCTGCTTTAATAGACTCTAGCCTGTGGCATAATTTTAAAATTTAATTAAACCTCTGACCGTTGCCCGTATTTATTAGAGACGTGTAAGCGCTATACATCAAATTTGTTTCCAGACAAGTGGAAAGTTAGAGGAAATACAGTACAAATAAAAAGCAGAGAGAGTGTAGGGCACTGGGGGGATGTGGGTACCAGCTCTGAAGAGGAGGGAGCAACAGAGCCCTGGCCTCTCAGGAAGAAGCTCACACACTCTTGGTTCTCCCTGAGTGTAGCTAGTACAACTCTTCCTCCCTGCCCTGGGCTGTACCCTCTCAGACCTCAGGATGAAAACTGAGGGCCCCCTGGACTTGGCAGGGGTGAGGGTTCTCCCCGAGAGATGTTCCCTGGACAGGCACAGGGTGCTTTCTGAGACTCTTAATCAGACCCAAAGGCTCAGAGTCAAGGTGTGTTAATGGCCTCATGTAGCAGGACCCAGGGAGCCCCTCCATGGCCCACCCTCCCCATATTTTCTTCCAGGCTGTTTGGTTCCCTCTCCTCTTCCCACCTGTCCTCTGTCACATCCTGGCATCCCAGAAGTGAGGCAAGAGCAGACAGGGAGTTCTCTGTCCCTGCCTCAGTCATTGAAAACCTCTATTGCGTTCGATACAGAAAACCCTTCAGAGAGAGGCAGCGAAGAGGCCTGTCCTTTACAACTTGGGAGAACAGGCATGAAACCAAGCTTGTTCTTGTATGACCTATAGAAATACACTCTTGTCTCAAGTGTTCTGCTGCTAGGAGCTTTGGGGAAGTTGGTTCCCAGTTATCATTATCACCGGGCGTGGTGCTGGTTTTTCACCTGTCCCTTCCTCGTCCACACTGCAGACGTGTGTGTGTACATGACCTTGTGGCTGCCTTCATCTCTTCCCATTTCATCAAATGGTTGAAAGACTGTGCTTCAGGAGTTATTTAGTAGGCTCTACAGCACATGACCCCAAATGGCATTGAGGGGGCTTCTGGTTCTTCTTCAAAAGGAGCTAAGGCAGATATGACTTGTGTTTGGGGTGTGAGCCTTCATTGAGGAGCCTCTAACAAGAAGATGGTTTCAGGGTAAAAATGGTCCCAGGCCTGGAGCATAGAAATGCTTCTGTCCCTGTGAAGGGAAAGCAGGTGTCTGCCCCATGAGGGGAACTGGCACTGGGCTTCGAAGCTTTCAGCTGATCTTTGCGCCCCAAAATTTCTATTTCAGAAGGTCAAGAAAGGAACCTGAACTGGACTTAAGAACTGCTCGTTGATTTGGGAGTTCGGATTTTGTTTGGTTCTGCCTTTCAAAAGTCTTGGAGTGTAAGGATGCTTAAAGCCACATTCAGTTAAGCAGCCAGCCCTTATTTAGACTGGCGGTGCCCCAGCAGGTCAGTGTGTGCGGAACCTTGAGTCCTGGGCGGCTGTGCAGTCAGGTGTCATGGGGACCCCAAGCCACCTACTGAGGAGCCACGTGGTCTTGAAGGATGAGCCACCTGGACCACTGCAAATGCTTTATCACAAATACCCTTAGGGCTTCTCAGAGGCTTTCCCTGTGTGCTTTCTGGGTGTTTCGTTAGTCCGTGAGTTTCTAGTAACCAAAGCCTATTCTAAGTTTATCAATGTATTAGTACCAAATTTCACCATCCCCCAAGACAATGAACCCCACCACCAAAGTAATCCCAAGGCCGAAACCTCATGCAGGAACCAGGCTGCAGGACAATGGTGGTAAGCAAGCTGTGGTCTCCACTCCCCGGGGACTTGAGGACCTCCCACTGATAGGCCACTTGCTCCTCCTCCTCAGCAGTGAACCCTCACATCTCCCCAAGCTCTGAGGTTCTGGGTCATGGCAGAGCCTCAGGGGATTCTGGCTTTGAGACCCCAGGACAGACTATGAGCATGTTCAGTTCTCAGACTCGTGGAGGAACTGTCCCCGCTGCTGACCAAGGGAGTAGCCACCTCTGAGACCCTTAGGGGAACGCAAGGAGTTGGGGACAAATGTTCCCTTCAGGCTAAGAGGCAAATAGCATTCAGAAACCCAAAGATCTTAACAGCTGTGCTAGGGGCTCGGGTTCCAACTCCCCAAGGTCTCTTCCAGGTGCTGGCCTCCCCAGTAGGGGGCCTCAGGGGAAAGGTGTCTTCGTCCACAAGCAAGGTTCT
This sequence comes from Neofelis nebulosa, assembly GCF_028018385.1. Lineage (NCBI taxonomy): Eukaryota > Metazoa > Chordata > Mammalia > Carnivora > Felidae > Neofelis > Neofelis nebulosa. The sequence continues at coordinate 42,781,354 of NC_080788.1, read as the reverse complement.
ACCACCTTTAAAAGTCCCTGAGATGACAACTCTGTCTTTCTGAGCGTCTGCTTGGTATGTTTATGGTCATTAGGAACAGGCATGTGATAGAGCTTCTGGTGACTCTAAAAAAACACAATGAAGGGACATTTCTGTACAAGAGGTTGGGATTTGGCTTTCCTCTGGGCCCTGCTCGGCCTTCCCGTAAGCGTCGGCCTCTCCTTGTTCCACAGTGCATGAGTGTGGGTCTCCCTCCACCACCTTCCCACCTGGCTGCAAAATCTAGGAGCAAACAGGAAAGTTAAGCTCTGCCCTATGTCATAATGTCTTTATTGATCTGGTCGCATAAATTATTTTTTTTTAATTCACCAGAAATAAACTTTTAAAGGAATGAGCCTGTGTGAAAATGTCCTGGGAAATGGAAGGAAGGTGGGGGAGAGGGAGGAGGATGTGCCCTTTTTTTATGGGCGAGAAATTCTTTTTTTTTTTTTTTTAATTTTTTTTTAACGTTTTATTTATTTTTGAGACAGAGAGAGACAGAGCATGAACGGGGGAGGGGCAGAGAGAGAGGGAGACACAGAATCGGAAACAGGCTCCAGGCTCCGAGCCATCAGCCCAGAGCCTGACGCGGGGCTCGAACTCACGGACCGCGAGATCGTGACCTGGCTGAAGTCGGACGCTTAACCGACTGCGCCACCCAGGCGCCCCAATGGGCGAGAAATTCTACCTTGAGTACAACCCCGCAGTTAACCAGGCGTGTGTGTATGACAGGAACGAAGTTCGTGTGTGTGTGTGTGTGTGTGTGTGTGTGTGTGTGTGTGTGACAGAGGCAAAGCCACAGGGACCACTGTCTATGTAGCTTTGCTGGCTCTGGAGGAAATTCAGAGAAATAGACCATAAGTAGGAAGATGATTATTTTCCTCTGAAAGAAGCAGGCCCCGTGGACAAGCAGCTTGGAGCTCAGTGACCATGGTGTGGTACCCAGCTGACCCTGCGTTACTCTCCGACCCTGAGGGGCACCTGACCCAGGAAGATGAGCTTCACCTCTGACAGCTGAGGCTGAAATGCAACCCACAGGGATTGCACCTTCTCTTCTGTGTTGGGGGGCGGGGGGAGTGCAGATGGCTTGGCAGCATCCCTGTGGGGGGAAGCCAGACTCCGAAAACTGTGAGGCGCTTCTACTCTGCAAGGGGGCGATGTCAGAGAATCACCACGGCAACGGAGAGTGTGCCCGCTATGTCTCACAACTAAGAGGATTATTTCCCTCCCTGAAATGGTGATGGAGGATCTCTAGGCAAACTGGTGATTTGTTTCTATCTTTGACTTGACGGAAATGGGGCTCAGACCGCGGACGGCCTGAGGTGCAGTCCAGGAGGGAGTGAGGGGAGCCATTGTTCCTGTGGCCCCCTACGTTTCTTACCTCCACAGCAGTTGGGAAGGTGCTGTGGCCGTTTGGCGGAAGGGCACAGCAAGAAGGCGGCAAGGCACAGCAGTGGGAGGCGAGGGCTTGGAGGCCGGCTATAGGAATTCACATCCTCTGTGCAGCTAAATCAGGCTGGCCCACAAAGACCTGAGTGCCCCATCGCCCGCTCTGGGAAGGACACTGGAGACCGTAGAGAAGGTCACCAACACTTGAGCCAGGGCCCTGAGCAAAGAGGGCAGAGCCCTGGAGTTGAGAAAAGCCTCACGAAGAGGGCATTCGGCCTGACTCCTAACAGATAGTTTTCCCGGTAGAGAAGAGGCAGGGGTTAGCATTCCAGGCACTAGGGACCACCCCGTGCAGAGGCCTGGTTTCTGAAGGATGGATTGCTTAGGGGAACAAGGAGGAAGTCGGGGCTTGGGGCGTGCGGCCCAGAGAGGAGGGTGGCCAGGAACACCGCGCAAGGGCCGCTGCATCCGGCTGGGGCACTTGGGATTGTTATCAGATGAATCCCTCTGCAGGAAGCTCAGAGAACTCGTGATCGAAGCGTGGAGATGTACTGACAGAGGTCAGCCACTCAGGAGTGCGTCGGGGCCCAGACTATTGTGCCAGAAAACTTGAGAGCAAGGAAAGAGGGTGTGAGCCGAGAGCCTCTCCGGCAGGAGATGCCACAGCAGGAGGGACTGACTTAGAGGGGAGCGGATAGAGCGCTCGTGTCTAGATAGCTAGTTTATTGTACACTTAGCACATGCCAGAAACGGAACTTATTACCCTCTGGAATCCCTACCACATCCACACAGAGCACGACACAGAGGCACTCCTTTATTATTTTAGAGATGATAGGGCTGAGGCACAGAGAGGTTAGGTCACATAGCCGAGGCCACACAGCTGGCAGAACTGGGATCTCCCAACCGCTGTGCTCAGATCACGCAGCTTGTGAGTGGCAAAGCAGACACTCACACTCGTTTGTTTCCAAAGCTCACGCTTGTGACCAACAGTATATGGAGAACCTGGAAGACTGGGTAGAAATTAGGCAGAGGCAGGGGGAAGGAACCTCAAGGGCAGAGGGAACCCGTGTGCATGTGGCAGAGCCAGAGACATGCTGGAGGGGCTGCTGGGCAATTCGGGACAGGAGAGGATGGCAAGTCCTCAAGTGTGTGGAGGCAGGGGGCATCCCAGGGGTCACTGAGTGCCTAAGGAGCTTGTTCTTTAACGTGCAGGTTCCCAAGAGCCAGCCTTGGCTTTACTCCCACCTGGTACTCCAAAATCCTGATCTGGGGTCTCTCTCTCTCAGACCACAGCTCTTTCCTGAGTCTATTCACCACAGCCACCTGTGTGGCTCAGTAGGTGAAGCATCCGACTCTTGATACTGGCTCAGGTCATGATCTCACAGTCCGTGGGATCAAGCCCCAAGTCAGGCTTTGCGCTGACAGCACAGAATCTGCTTGGGATTCTCTCTCTCTCTTCCTTTCTTGACCCCTTCCCCGCTTGCTATCTCTCAAGTTTTAAAAAAAGGTTTAAATAGGGGCACCTGGGTGGTTCAGTCGGTTAAGCATCCCAACTTTGGCTCAGGTCATGATCTCACAGTTCATGAGTTCAAGCCCCACATCAGGCTCCGTGCTGACAGCTCAGAGCCTGGAACCTGCTTCCAATTCTGTGTCCTCCTCTCTCTCTCTCTGTCCCTCCCCTGCGTGTGCTCTCTCGCTCTCTCGCTCTCTCTCTCTCTCAAAAATAAATAAACATTAAAAAAAATAAAATAGTTTAAATCTCCAGTGCTCAAGAATGTCTCATGGTGGAGAGCAATGCAACTGTGGGTTTTTATTTGAACATTGTCTGTAATCACAGGGTATGATTGCAGCAGTTTCGCTAACTGAACCTCCCGAATGAGAAGCCCAGCCCCGGGTCCTCTGTACTGGCTGGCCTGGAAACGGGGACAGAAATGCCCTGTGGGGCTGGCACCTGAGAGGGACAGTAATGGGGCCCCAGCACTTGGGACCACAAGAAGAGCTTCCTGTCTGCTTGGGCTTCTCTTTGCTCTATGTCTTATTTTTAGAAAGAGAAGTTTGGGGGCACCTGGGTGGCGCAGTCGGTTAAGTGTCCGACTTCAGCTCAGGTCACGATCTCACGGTCCATGAGTTCGAGCCCCGCGTCGGGCTCTGGGCTGATGGCTCGGAGCCTGGAGCCTGCTTCCGATTCTGTGTCTCCCTCTCTCTCTGCCCCTCCCCTGTTCATGCTCTGTCTCTCTCTGTCTCAAAAATAAATAAACGTTAAAAAAAAAAAAAAAAAAGAGAAGTTTGATTCTGTGAAGCCCAGAACCGAATGTTGAGACATGCTTTCTGTGCTCGCCAGAGGGCAAACAGCCTGGGTCTCGGGGCACCTCAGAGTGAGAAGGGGTTCCGACTGTATTCTTGGCACCCTGAAATAGGATGTTCAGAGGGATCAGGCAGAGAGAGGCAGATGGGCTCTGGGCATGAGGAAAGGTAGAAAGAGAATAAAGGCACAGTCCTTCCCTCCACAGATGTCAGACCTTCCAGGAGAAGGCAGTCTCCTTCCAGGGAGGTGAGGACGACACATGTTGCTAGCCCTTGGGCCGAAGGCTGGGAGGGTGCAGGGACTGGGTTCTGGCAGGGCCAGGAAGCCATTAGGCTGGGCAAGCAGGAGGAGTAGGCAGAACATTGGGGGGCCTAAGCCTGCAGACGGGGGAGGGAGACGGAAGGAGAGGGTGGACCCTGAAGAGGCCCGACACTGCAGGGTAAGTAGAGGCAGAGGCCTCGGTGTGGCACGCTTCTGCCCCTCACAGGCTGTTCCCAGGTTACAGGGAGGAAGGCCCTCTGCACCCTTACGGCCCTAGTTTATTGTGCATCCTGGCTGGTGTTGACCCCAGGGGGCAGTGTGGTTCCACGGGACACCAACCAGGCATTCTTGTTTTCCCTGAGGGAAAAGGGGCTTTCCTTTGGCAAATACTTTTAAGAAACAGAGTATTAAACAAGCGAGTGCCTTAAGAAGCCTCTGTGAGATGTCCTCAGGCCTGCGAGATACTTGGGTACGCTGGATATCTCCAAAGGAGCGTATGATACATTTGGCCTTAAGGCACTTTTCTTTTCATTCCAGTGCACTTGGAGAGACAAATGTCCCATGCAGCGTAGCCGGGGACGCTCTGCTCAAGGATCTGTGGGGAATGACTGCCCCCCCTCCTCACTGGTCGCATGTGGCACACCCTGTCTAACATTACTAGGTAATATTTCGTCTGTGCAGCAACCTCATGTAGGTCCTAGGCGGGGATCACATCTTGGCACGTAGCTGCCCTGGCTCCTAAAACTGAGCTGTGGATATGTGAGATATTTCCTAAAGATTGATGACCCGGGTGATAAACTTGAGACCATGTCGTTTGCACCAGTGTTTACGACCTGGGGATCAGCTGTTTTGGACTCTGGCTGATTTGAACTCAAATAGGCCAAAGAAAAAAAAATTTGTTCCCAAACAGTGCCTACACATGATAGCCACCCCCTTCCTTTCCCCACTGCCTCCCAGGGCCCCACCGTGCCACAGGGCAACATTATGGTTAAAACGGTTTCTCCGAAAATTGCTCTCCTAGGGTTCCGTTCCTAACACAGCTGCATGGAAACATCTTGACCCTAAATATCCTGAAACCTCCTGGTAACACTCCCCCAACATGTGGCAAAATCCAGAGAATGGTCTCAGGCCGGAGGGGGTTGTTAATGAAACATTGAAAGGACTTCGGATGCTGTGAGTTGATCCCTACGAAATGGTGCCCATGGCCCAAATCCCAGTGCAATGCAGAGGCCATCTGGAAGAAAGGGGAAAAGCTGGGGTGGGAGGAAGGGGTTTCTTAAGTTTTCTCCAGCAGCTCCATTGCCTCAAAAGGGCACCTGAAATTCAATTCCCCAATCCATCTTTTTTTTTTTTTTTTTTTTGCCACAGAAGGCAGCACAGTGAAGTGAAAAGAACACACACGGGGGCTCTGGACTATACGTTGACCTAGTTTTAAGCACATCATGTTGCTTCCAAGCCCACGGGGATATACATTGGATGGACCTTGCCCTTTCTCTCCCCAGCATTTGTTTTCCCCCAATGGGGCTGCAGCAACATTTGGGGCCAGTGGACCCTAGTCAGGGTTGGGTATGACTGGTCCAAAGACACCACTCCAAGGTTGGTGATTGGTTCTGGAAAAACCTGATCTGGCTAATCAGCTGGGAGGCAATGTCTGCTGAAGGCGTTAGCCTCTCTCTCCCCCACATCAATAGTGAAAAGAGAGGCTGCTTCTGAGCACAGCTAAGCCAGCCTCAGGATGGAGCCCATCCCAAGGATACACAGTGAAGACAAAGAATCTGTGTCTTTGGTGATGTGGTCGGCCAACTTGTCTAACTCTAATTCTTCCAGAATTCCCAATCCCTAACCAGTACGTCCCTACCATGTTGAAGCCTGCTCAGTCTGACTTGCTCCCAGCACACTATGACTGACCCCGGCCAGCAGTCATGGTGGAAAAGAGCCACGAGCGTTTGGCCACGTATTAGGTGCTCGGCAACATTTTGCTTCCCCCTTCCTTCACACCTACGTAAAAGTGATCTTGAAATGTGGCCAAAGAAAACCCCATTTCTTCCACTTTCAAGAAGCAGCTCAAGTGTTCTCCCACGGGCCTAACGTGGTGCCAGACTCATAGTGGGTCTTCAGTTAAGTATTTGAACGACTCTTAACCCATGACACTCCTCTAGAGTATGATGTCAGTAATGTCTGGATTTCAGCTCATGGCGTGCGTGATCGGGGTGGAAAAGATCACAGACAAATTTGTTGCAGAGGTCTGAGTCCTGTTTTTGGACTCTGGGATGATCAACCGGAACACGGCTCTCCCCTCCCCCACGCCCCCCACTTCCTCCACCCCCAGGCTCCCTCCCTCCCTTTCAGATAGACATCTGCCACTGGTGAGCTCAGAAGTCTGGCCAGTCACCTACCAAGCAAACCATCTGAGGAATGTCTGGTATGCAGGGTATGCAATATGGTGTAGGTTTGTTTTTTCTGTTCATCACTTGGCAAGGAAATCCCTCACTATTCTGTCTGGAGGCATTAGCATGGAGCTGAGGACCCCGGGAGTAGGAAGTAGGGACGGGTAGGTAGGACAGTTTTCCCTCTTCTCCTGCTCCCAGGACTGCACAGCACCATCCTCAACTTGGTATCCCCCCGCCGGCACCCCAGGCACCCCAGGAGAAGCCCAAGTGAAACAGAAGTAGCTGTGGCAGGAGGGGAAGGCGTTTCCCTGGGGAGGAGAATAACTGAAAGCCAGAGGGGAGAATAAGGCAGGGAGGAGGCTGAGCTACCACTGAATGACACGGATCAGTGTACTTCACCTTCAGGGTCTAGCTCCTTAGTTTTGTGCAGGGGACCAAATCCGGCCGGGAGTCGTGAGACCTGGGTTCTAGTTTTGGCTGGGCGATCTTGGGCACGTTTCTTCACTCCACGGAACGTCTCTTTCATCAGTGAACAGGCCGTCTGTCTTCCGCCACGACTCCAACTGAGCCTGGATGGAGGGCATCCCTGATGTTTGACAGCTACCAATATTTTTGAGTATTAATCATATACTAGGAGCTCCTCTGGGTACTTCATAAGTACCGTCATTTTCTTTGCTGGAGCTAACACTCACTACGTGCTTGCAATGTGCCAGTCACAGGTCTCAGAACTTTATTTCCATTGCTTCATTACATCCTCATTACAAACCTACAAGGTAGATACCAACCCCATTTTACAGATGAGGAAATTGAGGCACAATTACTTTCTCCAAGTTCATACAGCTTAAAAAAGAGCAGATTCAAGCAGTGAACCCAAGGCTGCCTGGCTCGGGATTGTATCTTCAACCACTGTGCTCTGTTGTTATTCATGATTCATTTTTCGTTAAATAAAATGGTAGAATCTCTAAGGACAATGAAACTCAGAGTGAGAGAAGCCATACAATTTGTCCACAGGCCTTAGAGCCAAACCTGGATGTGTTGTTCAAAGTTTTTCCACCACTGTGGACCACTTCTCAACAGACCTATACAGAGAGAAGATTCTTCAGACTCTCGGGGCAACCCCAGCAGCTGGCTGGGTCTGATCGTGGAAGTCCCATTTGTAACCATGATAAGGATGTCCAAATATGATGTGCGATAAGGTCAAATTCATGACTCCTACAAATAGTGAACATGTGTCAAAGATTTATCTAACTTATTAAAGAAGGAACCAGTAGAATGGCAAGGTTCATTCAAAAAATATAGAAAACCATTAATCATCCCTGAAAGAATGCTGGGATAAGTTTGCTAAATTGCTTACAAGATTAATTACCCTATAAGGCAACAAAAATATAGCCTTTGGGTTGTAACCTATTTTACCAGCCAAAATCATGGTGCCTCTAGAAGACAGGAATCACGTGTGACTATTGGTCTCATGCAATTTCACGTAATACAGTGTCCCATTTGCGAGTAAAAAAGGAATAGATCCCCAGAGAGCTAGATAAGATTTAAATGACTCTGTTAGAACACACCCCATGCAGTCGTTCTTTTGCCTAACTCCAAGTTTTGGACCCTTAGTCTAAACACAGGGCAGTGAGCTGATGACCACCCAAAGCTGTTGTAAAGCATGATGTTGTAAAGCACGACGTTGTAAAGCATGGTGTTTAGAATCAGGAGACGCCCAAGTTCAAATCGAGGCCCTGCCGTTTTGTGTGCATGAGCAAACCTCTATACTCTGAGCCGTAGTTTAGTCATCTAAAAAGATTCTTTTTTTAATTAGGATAACCATACTTTCTCTTCGACCTCACAGAATTTGGGGGACGATCAAGTAAGAGTGAATATAGCAGGACTGGGTCAGCTCTTGCTCTGGCTTCTGATTTAAGGGGAACCAGCCCCTGGCCGTCACGGGAGGTCCTTGTTGGAGGACTTTGAACATGGCAGGATAAATTGCTAAGCCCCTAGTTCCCTGTGATGCTCCAGCAAACACGGGTGCACCCAAACGAGTATGTGCCACCTGCACACGGAGCCAGAAAAACAAGTATTGCGAAAGACTCCAGAGACCTAGGGTCGTATGCAGGGTTCAGAGCTGCTGGAAGGGTCCTTTTGACAATGAAGCTTTGGAGAGACACAATGACCCTGAGTCGTTTCACCGACCACCCCAGGGTGAGCTCAGCACTAGACATATGTCAGCCTTAACTGCGGTCTGGCAAACCCCTTCCCCCAGATGGTAGGTATTTTAGGCCTGGCAGGCCACATACAGCGTCTGTTGCAGAGTTTTGTTTTTATTTTTGTTTTTGTGTTTTACAGCTTTTTTCTTTTCTTTTACAACCTCTTTAAAATGTAAAAGCTATTCTCGATTTCCTGGCTGTACAGGCTGAATGTGGCCCACGGGTCGGAGATTACCGGCCCAGATGTGAGTGGCTTTGGAGTCCAGAGAACTGGCCCTGAATCATGCTTTCTTCATTTTCCAGCTGTGTGAGCCCGGGCAAGCTTCCTATCCCTCTGAGCCTCGGTGTCCTCACTGATGAAATTCTTTCATGAAACACCTGCTGCTCATCTCCTACCTTGCCAAGCACAAAAGAGGGTTTAGGAAGCTAAAATAAAATGTAGAGGTCCCGGTATGTGAACAGGGTGTGGCCTGAGGCACATCAGCTATTGCTTGAGCCCTGAAATAGCTGGGGCTGCCCTGGGCAGAGGACCCTAAAGCGGTCCATGCTCCATGACGACAAAAGTTCCATGACAATGTCTTGCCAAGAGGCAGGGCTATTTGACACACCCCAACGACTCTGTGAGTCTGCCCTGCAGCCAAGATCACTAAGCCCCCAGAGGAGTGTCCCGCTCCTCGTGGTCTGACAGCTGTTGCCCATGCAGACGGCACGATGCTTCTGGTGGCCTCCTGGCCCCCGTCCCTGTGCCCAGCTCAGCCTGGCGTCCTTCAAAGCAGAGCCGTTTCCCCAGTCCACTCAGGGTGAAACTTGTGCCCAAGACACCAAGACCTGTTGTCTGCCAAGTGCGTTAGGCCTGGCCCTGTTTACAGACATAAAGACTGAGGCTCAGAGAGGTCACCCAGCTGGCTCAGGCCACAGCGTTCATCAATAATATTGATAAAGAGAGAGAAGTATAGTGAGTCTCCATAAGGCTGGTCTCTCCTGTGACTGCAGTCCTGTACTCTTACCAACACCCCTTTATGGCACTTTCTTATGGCCATAAGATCAGAACAGTGAAACATTTATGCCAAGTATTTCCAAGGGGATTTTTTGTTTTTAATCTGAAAGGCTAATGATTAACTCTTATTAAGGAACAAATTCCTGTTCCCATCCTGGAGATTCAGACCTGGGGCATTTCTGAGCTGGAAATACCCAGGCTGTCACTAATTCTCTGCTTTATCCTCCATTTGTTCCTGAAAAGATTGGATTAAAAAAAAAATCATTACATGATTTAACATCATTTAAAAGAAATTTGTGTGTGTGTGTGTGTGTGTGTGTGTGTACATGTATGTATGTATGCATGTGTTGAGGTTTTCTGGGGTTTTTTTTAAGTTTTTGTTTTGTTTTGTTTTGTTTAGAGAGAATCAGAGCGAGTGGGGGTGGGGCAGAGAGACAGGGAGAGATAGAATCTCAAGCTGACAGTGCAGAGCCCGACATGGGGCTTGAACTCACTAACCGTGAGATCATGACTTGAGCTGAAACCAAGAGTCGGATGCTTAACCCACTGAGCCATCCAGACGCCCCTAGGGGTTTTCGTAAACAGCAGAATTCTTCTGCAAAGAGAATAATGTGGTTTGCAAATTTAGATTTTGGCATAGTTGGTTTTCTTAATTATGTCTGTAACTTGAGCTACTGTTTCTTTAGTGACAGTTCCTAAATTCCCACAGATGGAGTTTGTACTGTGTGAAAACGGACTCTTCATTTACACTAACCCTGTACTCCTTTTGTACTTTGAGAGGAGCTGGTTCACACACACAAGGAACACCAGTGTGGCCAGCTTCCCCCAAGTAAGAGGAAGCCCTCGCTGGTCTGAGTCAGTCAGGTGCTCACCCAAACCCAGGGAGGCTACAAAAAGGAGTGCGTATGGTTTAGACGCGTCCAGACTTCCCACTGATCCCTGGCACTGTCCTCTGCTGGCCGAGGCTCATGCTTCACTGCCTGCATTGCACAGTGACCAGAAGGGACATGGATGTCCTTGCCTCTCACGATCTCCTGATCAGCGGATGTTCTCCCAAGGCACAAAACCCCCTCACCCACACCCTGTGAATCTGGAAGGATGTTTTGTTTTGTTTTGTTTTGTTTTGTTTTGTTTTGTTTTGTTTTGTTTTTAAATGAAACTTCAGATCAAGACTCTGGCCCGAACGCTTATGTTGATCTGAGTTGAGCTTCTGTTGCTTTGCCACCAAATGAGACCTGAGGAGCAAAGCTAGCGCAGTGCTTACCGCAGCGCCTCGCCTTGTGAGTGGTAAGTCTCCGATAGTTCTCAGTGTTTGTGGTTGTTAACATCAGCTTCGTCCGTCTGCCCGGAGTCTGTGCACTCCTTCAGTGGGGTAGGTGGTTGTGAAGGTTGGCCAAATTGACCAGTGGAGGGGGCTTCGAAGGTGGCCCATAGCCCTGACGCCCTGTGGTGTAACCGTGTCATAGCTCCGCTGCAGTCTTTCCAGTAAGTCCAGCTCATGGTTGGGGTACCAGTGGGCCCGACAAACAGGCCATGGTGATATGAGAGACAGCAGCGACTGCTCTCGACCAGGTGTGTGCCAGGTGCTTGGCACCAACCACGCCAGGAATCAGGAAGCCTCTCAAGGTGAAGGAAGTTTGGTCAGGACGGGGAAAATCATGGAAGGCTTTCCAGGAAGGTTTATGTCATCATTTAACAAATGCTTGCTGAAAAGAGCAAATAAATACTGCATTGCCAAGAGCAGCGACTCAGAGTCCAAGGACCTGTGTTCCTGACCTTGGCTCTGACACCCTTGCGGTGTCTTCTCTGAGGCTCAGCCTTCCCAGCTGTAAGACGGGGGATTTGGACCAGATTGGCAGTTCTCACCCTGAATTCTCTTGGAGTCCAAGGTTTTCAGAAGGCCCCATGGGCAGGGGTACGTGAAAGGGAAGCAGAAGGTCAGGACCCCACACCTGCTTCGGAAGAGCGGCTTGCGTCTGCTATTTGTACAGGGACTCCATGTGTAATTCCACTTGGAAAAGGATTCTGCTGCTTCAGGAGGGTCTAAACACCAGGCAGTCTCCAGGTCCCTGCCGCCCTGTCCACCTGGGGAGTTGTGTGCCAGGCACTGTATTTGCTGCTGAGCCAGCACAGAGCTGGGGACCCAGAGCTCCAAGCACGTGCAGGCAGAGTGGCAGGCCAGCGGAGAGGTTCCATGAACGTGGGGGCGGTGGGGGGGGGGAGGGGGGGTGCTCTTCCTTCCAGGGGAAACCCTCCAGGCCCACACTTGCCTAAAACAGAGGGCACGTGCCTTCAGGGCTCCAGGGCCCTGTGAAAGAGTAGCTGTGAGCCAGGAGTCAGGAGTCCTGACTTCCAGTCCGGTCTTGGCTCTGTCCCTTCCTCTCTGCGATTTGGCCGGGATTCTAAGCCCCAGTGAGCCTCATTCTCGTGAGTCATGGGCTCCTTTTGAGAAAGAAACAGATGGTGGACACGAGACTGGACACACGAATGCCAATGTCATTATAAAAGGAAAATCAAGGTGGAAGAATTCATTTGAAGCCAACTAACTCTAAACTACAGATCCGCATTTCTGGGCTCAGCTGAGACACCACCTGGTACAGTACTGGCTGCAGGTGCGCCCCTATCTGAAGCGCTAAGTGTGTTATCTTTTCTTCCTTAACGGGGTGGCCATGACTGCTCATGCCCCTGGCAAACTCTGATCCTCCTAGCCCTGCTATGGCCCTTTCTGCATGTCTTTGGGGGCGGGAGCAACATGTTCCAACCCTTCTCTACCCCTTAATAGCCTTCGTGGCTTGGTTTCCCCACTTGCAAAAGAGAAATAGAACTAATACCTATGTCCGGGAGCGTTGGTGAGATTTGAATGCACAAGTGTACATGAAAGGCCTAGAATCTTACCTGGCCCGTCGAAAGGGCTTGCTATGAGCTAACCGTTATTATACCATGGTATAATGCACACATGTCTGTCTACAGTCGTAGATGTAGTACTCAGAAATATCGCTGCAATAAATGAACAACCGCTCAGGTTTTTGTCATGTCTGCAGTGAGCACTTTGCATATATTCATGTACACAACCCTCATACAACCCTGTGAGGTACAACTTACCATTCCCATTTTCCAAATGAGGAGACTGAAGCACAGGGAGGTTCAGTACGTTACCCAAAGGTACAGAGATACAAAGGGGCAGGGGCAGGATTTGAGTCCGGGCAGTCTGACTCTGCAACCTTTACTCTTTTTTTTCTCATAACTCTTTATTTATCAGAATATTTACCAGACTATATGGCTAATCTATATTCAAGGTAAAAAATGTTAAACTACAAGAAAGCACACTAATAAAAATCAACTTAAATTCCACCACCCGGATATGAACATCTGGCCGACCAACTTTTCCTACATGTGCTGGGTCCGTGTTTACGCAGATGCCTAGTACTTACATAATGAGATCATGACATAGCTGCATTTTTTCTTTATCATAAGCACTATTACGGGTTGAATTGTGTCCCCTCCCCCCCCCCCGCCACCGACATTTCTATGTTAAAGTCCTAACCCCCAGTACCTCAGAATATGACTTTATTTGGAAATAGGGTACTTCCAGAGGTAATCAAGTTAACATGAAATCATTTGGGTGGGCCCTAATCCAGGATGACTGGTGTTATGATTACACAGGGGAGATGTGGACACAGAGTCACGGGTAGAGGGAAGATTATGTGAGGAAGCACGGGGAGAAGATGGCCGTCTCCAAGCCAAGGAGTGGGGTCTGGCACAGATCTTTCCCTCACACCCCTCAGAAGCAACCAACCCTACCCACACTTTGATCTTGCACTTCTGGCCTCCAGAACCACGAGAAAATACATTTCTTTGTTAAGTCACCCAATCTCTGGTAGTTTTTCACAGCAGCCCTAGAAAGCTAACACAAGCACCCTAAGTACTTCTTTGATCTCTGCTGACTTTTTTACACCTTGTCTATAACCCCTCCCTCCTTCCTCTACACCTGGATTCTACTCCATTGGACCCAACTTGCTGTGGGGGCCCTGGAATTTTTTTAATGGATCCAAATTATCTCTAATTTCTACCATGTTCTCCTCTGCATGATGGGACCAGAAAGTCTTTCAGAAATTGCTATGGAGTATCTCAGTGCTATGGAGTATCACCTCTGAACCCTACTGAAGCCTCAACTTTCCTGAAAGAAGGTCAATATTATGGAGAAGCTGGTACGGAGGTGTTCCCAACTGGGGAATAATGGAAGAGAAGGGAGGTCCACAAGCCACTGTCAGCATTTCAGAAAAACCTAACAGACATCATAGCTTTTATTCTTAACAGAACCAAATTAAGTACCAGGCCAGCTGTCCAGGTTGCCAACCAATAAAGGCACCAAAATATCACTGAACTAATTCAGAAAGACGGAGACACTTAACTCCAGTCTCCAAATATGCCTCCCTGTTCAGCTGATGAAAGGTAAGTGAAGGTGACAGCATCATCTGGGAGCAAGGATGACGGAAGATCTCTCTGTCGAGCCTCTTGGTTGCCCACATGAAGATCCTGCCCTGTGCTCTAATGGGAGGTACCAGCAGCCCTGAGCCCGGCCAGGAAGCAGGGCCCTCCCTGCAGGGCCTGTGTCAGTCGACTGGACACGAAACACCAATAATGCCTGTCATGGTGCGATCACTGGAATGCTGTCAGCCAAGTTTTAAGTCCTTTTAGGTGCCTTCCAGGAAGTTATCAGCTCAGAACATCAATACAGACAACAGAAGAGACAACAAAAACTCTGAAGGTCAGTTTATAAAGAAAGAAAACATTTTAGGGATCCCTGGATGGCTCAGTCAGTTAAGCATCCAACTTCGGCTCAGGTCACGATCTCACGGTTCATGAGTTCGAGCCCCCCGTGGGGTTCTCTGCTGTCGGTGTAGAACCCACCTCAGATCCTCTGTCCCCCTCTCTCTCTCTTCCCCTCCCCTGATTACATGCTCTCTTTCTCTCAAAAAGTTAATTAGTTTAAAAAAGAGAGAAAACATTTAGAGCTGCACAAATAGACTTTGTAACTTAAAACCATGTTAATACCTCTGTCCTTGGTGAGCCTGTGAGGCTCAGGCCATCCACTTATGAATGACAGAAAAATAGGCTGACCTGCTGGGCATTTATATATGCGGCTTTATGCGACAGGAGAAAAGGAACCATTACCAAGGCATCGGGTTGAGTAGTTAGAATATTTCAACATGGAAAGGCTCAAGTTGGGGCTGGGAAGAAATGAATAAGAGAACGCATCCTTGATGGTACAGAGATGGAACCCACTGAATGAATCAAGAAATGGGGACACAAGGTGAGGACGATGACCCAGGGGCAATAAATGCAAAATCTCCTATGCACCTGGTGCCACACCAGGCTAGAGGTTCTCAAACGTTTGGTCTTGGGACCCCTTTACACTCTTAAAAATTATTGATGCCCCCAGAGCTTTTGTATGGGTGGGTTCCATCTATTGACATTTACCACTTTATAAATCAAAACTGAGAACAATTCAAAAACAAGAAAACCCAGCACACATTCTCCTAGCCAGTAGTCTTTGGAAAACTCTACTGTACCCTTGTGAGGGTGAAAAAAGCAAATAATATCTTAGAATTTTCTTCTTTTTTAAAAAAATTTTTTTTAGTTTATTTATTTTGAGGGAGAGAGAAAGAGTGAGCACGAGCAGGGGAGGGGCAGAGAGAGGGAGAGAGAGAATCCCGAGCAGGTTCCATGCTGTCAATGAGGACCCCGACACAGGGCTTGAACTCATGAACTGTGAGATCATGACCTGAGCCCATATCAAGAGTTGGATGCTTAACCAACGGAGCCACCCAGGTGCCACTCTTTTTTTTTTTTTAAAGTAAACTCTACACCCATCAAAATTCAAATTCACTACCTGACGATCAAGAGCCACATGTTCTTCTGACTGAGCCAGCTGGGTGCCCCGATAGCTCAGAATTTTCATGAAAATAGTTTTGACTTCACAGCCCTTGAAGGGTTTGGGGGACTCTCTAAGGCCCCTGGACCATGAGTTGAGAGCTCCTGAGCTGGGCTGCTATATTTCAATTTGTTCATTTAAATCCCTGAAATGTATAGGATTACTATTCCCATTTTCCACAGGAGGAAAGTGAGGACTTGAAAAGCCTAACAACTTGCCCCAGGTGACCATAGCCCTCAAACAGCAGGCCAGGATTTAACCCCGCTCTCTCAGACTCTGGAGCCGGAGGAGGGGAGCACCTGGAGAGTCCTCAGGTGGTAATGAGGTGGGAAGAATGGACCTTCCCATCACGGAGCTGACTGGCCATGAGGAGCTGGGGTGTCCAGGCTGAACCCCGCTTCGTGCGCATGCAACCTGGGCACAAACCTCTGACCGTCTGGCCTGGGGAGGGAGGCGACTGGAGGTGGTGGAAGGAATGGGTGAGTGGAGGGAGACCTTGCTGCCCGGCCAGGCTTTGCCAGCCGATGGTGGGGGGGCTGGGCGAGGTGTGCCTGGGGGGGCGGGGCTGGATGAGGCCTTTGAGCAATATTGCTGCGACTCCCTCCCCAGCCCTGAGCCTTTATCCTGGATCCCAGTGGGAATCTCGGGGCCACTCTCAGCCGAGGGTGGAAGATGGTCTGCACAGCCTGAGAGGAAAATAGCTCTGTTCTGGCTAACCCACGCGGGTGAAGGATCAGCCCAGAGAATCTGGGGCCTCTTCCAGGACCATAATAGGTGATTTTGTTCCAAAGCCTGACATTGGGAGTATCACTGAAATCCACTGAGAGGGAGAGTTTTATATTAGAACAGCATTCCAGAGCTACTGCCGGCCTTCCGCTGGGGAGCTCTGTTTCCAATCGCAGAGATGTCAAAAGGTTTTAAAGGCACAGGAGCTCATTGTGACCCAGCAAGTCAGCAGTACCGAGTGGGTATGGTTGTAGCCAGCACCATCCCGCCGGATGCTCAAGGCACCATGGTGGCCCTGGCAGCCCCACCCCCACCTCGGACTCTGGGCCCCGCCCCCTCCTGCTTCCCAGCTCCTACGTGGGCTTGTGGGCTCGGGGCACATCCAGTCCTGAAATTGGGGGTGCCCTTAGCGATCCACTCAGACCCTTCAAAGGAGAGGACGTCCACACCTTCAGGCTTGCCCACATTCCCTTACTCAGACACTTAGCTCCTGGCCACACTGTCTGGGATCACAGGCCCTGCCAGGCCCCCGTGGCCCACATTCCCTGCCAGCCTGGCATCATCTACATGCCACCTCCCAAGGCCTCACATGTGGCCTCCCAGGGATGGCCACACTCAGCAAGCAAAAATAACACTAACTGTAGCTCACGCTGTGCTTCACTTCACACTGTGCTTCACTTCACACTTCACACCTGACCACACACCTGTCTCCCCGGGTGTCGGGTTACACAGCTGCCCGCCTCCTGAGAAGAGGGAGCTGAGGCTTGGTGGGTGAGTGAGAGTTTTCAAGGTCACCCCAGGGAGAGTGACCCCGGCCCCAGATCTCTCCATGTCAGCCCAGGGTTCTCTCTTCTGCACGGTGTGCTGTTTGGGGGTTGGGGGGGGGTGGGAGAGATACAGGGCACTGGAGCCCACAGCCGTGGGGACCTGAGGGCCCCTTCCTCACCTTCGTTTGATCTCTGGTGGCCCATCTGCCTGGAGTCCTGGGAGAATCATTCTTTGAGGTTAGAATGGTACCAGTTCCAAGTTTTAATCAGCTGAGCAGTCTGTTGGATTTGAATTCTCTCACCTAAAGAGCACCCCCCCGCCCCTCCCCCCCCCCCCCCCCCCCACCATTTAAGTGATTCTCCTGGGCCTTCTGCCCTCTGGTTTCTGGGAGTGAGGAGGCTGCCCTTGGTAATCTGAAGAGCCTCAGTGGGCAAGACTAGACTTTGATATTCTTCCTGTGATGTGATCATGGCCACTCAGTGGGTTATTTAATAACGTGCCCTGTGGGAAGGAGAACTTCTGACCTTTCGGCCATGGTGTGATAACCCCTGCGTCTTCCTGGCATCTGGTTACAGCCAGAAAGGGAGCTAACCTCATGTTGGGGGCCCAAAGGGACTGCTCTCCCTGGTAAAGCCGCCTCTGGGAAACAGCTCTCTGCCCAGACCAGGGATGGGAGAACTTTGGGGAGTCCTGTGAGGCATAGGCCTGGATGACCTTTGGGGGCCTCTCTAATTGTGCAGCGATGGGAGGCCAGCCCGGGACCACCCTGAACCTTTACAGTGAATGGGCCCTTCAGCTGGTCGAAGGCAAGTAAGGCTCCCAGCAGGCCAGGCAGCCCCAGGGGCCAAGGATACCTCCAGAGGAGGGGGCCCAGGTGTGACGCTGACATTGCCATCTCGAATGCTTCACTCCGAGGGATCACAGGCAGGTAAAGCAAGCTTTACCTGAGAGCAGAGAGAAGCCTCAAAACAATATCACTGTCACTCCTCCCTGAGCTTGCTGGCTTTCTCCAGCAGGTACAGGACTCTGGGGTAGACTTAGGCATGGAAATGCACTCACGTGGGTGGGCAGTCACATGAGCTTTTTACCTCTAGGAAAATATGTTTCACTCCACCCAGATGCTTCCTGAGTCCTGAGTTTCCAGGGAGGGTCTCCTGGAGCCACTCTCTTGTGCTGGACATAGAGCTGGTGGATGATTCCAACCTCCCAGCTGTGCTGCTAGGAAATATCTCTGAGAATCTAAGGAAATACCTTCTACCAAGCAAACCCGGCTTCATTCCGGGAAAGCCAACCTTCCCTTCTAAAGTGACCCCTCTTCATAGAATTATGTTCTTCGGCCCCGTGGGAAGTGTGGGAGTGCGAGAAGACCACATTTGTCCTTCAGTCCTGGGCGTTTTTGTGCTGGGGTCAGTTAAGATGTAAACTGCTTCCTGGGTCACCACCCATGAATCAGTCACTGGTAGCCCACAGCCCTGAGGAGAGCAGAGGCAGTGGGACAGCAAATGGGTAAACAAACACGTGCATGAGAATGTGATTCAGCTACTGTTGGAGGCGAGCACAAGTGCCAAGAGAGTGAAGGTGGTCATGACTAATGCCTGTGGGCGCAAAGGAGGCTCTGCGGACATAATGCCCTGTTAGTCTGCAGCAGGGTGCGGCCCAGTTAAGAGGCAGATGATGTGCCCAGGCAAGGCCTGGAGCAGTTAATGGGGCTGGAAGTGAGGAGTGAAAGAGCTGACCCCAACATGTTGGTGGCCCCTATGACTGCCCCTGGGTGGCAGGCCCGGCCCCTACCTGCTCCTGAGAGAGGATATTGAGAATAGGCTTCCGCTGAAGGTGTGGAGTGACTCAGGGTCATCAGGTGCAAGTAACAGAAACTCGTAGGCTGACTTGAGCAAAGAAGAGCTCTATAGGGAGACCCCTGGGGTGCTCACAAAATTAGCCGGAAATCTGGAGAAAGCAGGCTTGGAAAATAGAGAGGAACCAAGAAAGGCAGGGCGGCAGCCAACAGATGAAGGGCATGTCATGGAAACACTACTGCCAGGAATGATCTCCCAACTGTCCCTGCATCTTGTCATCTTTCCTTCCAAGGTCTAGGTCCCAAATGGTAGAGACTCGGATCCCATCTCCACATTCTGACTGCCAGGGGGCAAAGAGCAGGATCCTCTCACTCCCACAGTCTGGGGAAGGGAGGCTCAGAGTCCTCAAGGGACAGACCTCAGCCGTTCTCCCAGAGTCTTGGCTGAGAGCTGCTTCCTGTGGGGAATGGGTAGCAGTTTTTCTAGGTGTTTTATCCCTGCTCCTAAGCTAGGGAAAAGTTTAGCAATGTCCTGGGGGATCAGGATGAAGGAAAGAAAGAGGTTAATTTCCTGTTTTCTATCTGTGTTTTTTTAAAGATTTTATTTATTTTGAGAGACAGAGAGCGGGGGAGGCACAGAGAGAGAGAGAGAGAGAGAGAGAGAGGGAATCCCCGGCTCTTGGGGCTCAAACTCACGAACCATGACCTGAGCAGACAGAGTTGGACGTTTAACCGATGGAGCCACCCAGGCACTCCTAGTTTCTATCTTTTCTAATGTTACTACTTCATTTCTTTCTATGGCTTTTTGAAAAAATTTTCTGATCATCTGTAGGCATAGAGAGCCCACTGTGACTCGTATGGAATAGGGGAGGGGAATCCTAAACAGAAAATAATGAGGACATCTCTGTAAAATACTTGCAATGATCAGAGTATATTAAATGTCTAGTATGTCAGGCTCTGGATTAAGTACATTTGTTTATATAGCAGGGAGAAAAATTTATTTAAAAACCTTGCTACACACTGTTTGTAATAGCCTCAAACTGGAAACTACCCCCATGTTCACCAACATTAGAATAAATGAGTTGTGGTATATTCATATATGCACATATATTCCACATAGTGGCATATTCATATATGCACATATATTCCACATAGTGGAACACCATGCAGCAGCATTCTTAGGGGGTGGTCTGCCCCTGTAGGTGCCTAAGATCCTTTCAGGAAATCTGCAAGGTCAAAACTATTTTCATAATAACCCTAAGATGTTATTTGCCTTCATTGACATTTACACTTTATTTACATTTGCACTGATGGTGCAGGAGCAGATATGGGTAAAACTGCAGGGGACTTAGCACACATCAAGGCAGTGACGCTCAACTGGACTAGGTAGTCACTGTCTTTCTCCTTATCATACATTCTCAGAAAAATTTGGCAGTTTCACTAAAGACTATATCTTGATGAAACAGTAGAAATGATGAATTCTGTTAAGCCTTAATCCCTGAGTGTAGGTCTCTAGTATTCTGTGTCACAAGATAAGAAGCACACGTAAAGCCCTTCTGCATGGTGAGATATGATGATGTAGAGAAAAGCCATCCGTGTGATTGTTTGAGTTGCAAGCTAAACTAGCCGCTTTCTTGTGTGTGTTTCTTGATGTCCGTATACAAGACACTCTGGCACCAGGAATGCAATTGCCGGGTCATAGCACATGTGCATGTTCAACTTGATAGGAAAATACCAAACTGTATTCTAAAGCATAAGGAATGTATATGAAATCTTGTGAATCCACATTCCAACACTTGGTATTGTCTGACATTTATATTTTTTTAATTTTTTTTTAATGTCTATTTATTTTTGAGAGAGAGAGCTTGAGCAGGAGAGGGGCAGAGAGAGAGGGAGAGAGAGGATCCCAAGCAGACTCTGTGCTGACAGCAGATGGCCCGACGTGGGGCTTAAATTCACAAACCTTGAGATCATGACCCAAGCTGATGTCAGACACTTAACCAACTGAGCCACCCAAGACGTTTTTTTGCCCAAATTAGTGGCTATAAAATGGTATCTCATAGTGATCTCTGTGTTTTCCTGATTGTTAATGACATTAGATGTGTTCATTGGCCATATATTTGGCCTTCCACTGCTAATTTTGAATCAGCCTTATCAGCCTCTGTCACAGAAAATAAGAGCATGTATGGTACCAGCTAGGAGTGGGAGAGGTGGCTTAGTATTATCATATTTAATGTTATAAGATGCCATCAGTTATAAGATGCATCATCAATTTCATATAGGTTTTTAGAAAAAAAGAACTGTCAAACCAAATCATACCATTTTTAAAAACTAATAACAGTGTACATATTTATCAATACAATCACACACCATCTTCCTTTTTAATATCAGCATCTAGAATCAATCTTCTCATTCAGGATCTAAAGTTTCCTCCCAGTTGAGGCAAACACTGTAAAAGAAGTGTGGATGTATGAAGTCTCTTCCCACAAATGGACATCCTGAGTATACTTAATAAAGACAGTTAATATGCCAGATTTTATGTGCATTTCCTATTTGGTTAAACTCATGGATTCATTTTCTCTGTAATTGAATTACATATCACTGGAAATTTGAAAGTCAGCCAGACACTTTTGACAGATGGGTGTGTAACGTCTAGTGACAATCTTCCACAAGGCACCAATTAGACACAGCAGCCTCTCATGGCGCTCGGTTCCGTGATCTACTCAGACTGGCTAAGTTTGCACAGTCCCTTGATGACAACCATGTTACGACTCATTCCTTTGGTTGCTACTAGCAAATTTCGGCTGACAGCAATTAAAAGATACAAGCCAATCCCAGAAGCATTCAAAAGGGAAAGTATACATCTTGTTTTTCTGCTAATTATTTATTAATTAAATTGTAAATATATGTATGGGTGTGTGTGTTTGTGTGTGTGTGTGTGTGTGTGTGTGTGTGTCTAAAATTTATTGAGCATCTAGTAAGTGATAAATCCCATGTCAAGGACTCTCCATTCATTATCTCTAATCAATCTCTATAGTAGTTTTGTGAGGGAAGGAACATTATCCTCATTTTAAAGAAAACTGAGATTCAGGGGCACCTGGGTGGCTCAGTTGGTTAAGCATCCGACTTCAGCTCAGGTCATGCTCTCACTCAGAGTTCATGAGTTTGAGTCCCATGTTGGACTCTGTGCTGACAGTTCAGAAGCTGGAGCCTGTTTTGGATTCTGTGTCTCCCTCTCTGTCTGCTCCTCCCCTGCTCATGCTCTGTCTCTCTCTCTCTGAAAAATAAACATTTTTTTTAATTATAGGAAAAAAAAAGAAAACTGAGATTCAAAGACAAGGCTCCTAAGTAGCAGAATCATTATTCAAATCCAGCCCTCTCTGGCTTCGAAGCCCATAAACCTTCTACCATGCCATAAAAGGCACAAATGTTGAAGATGACGAGTCTCTTTTTTAGGTACTGAACTCCCTGGGCCACTGGGTGAGATCTCAGACAAATCATTGGCCTGGTCTTGCCTGTTTCGTCTCTAAGGGTGGATGCCTCCCTTTATGAAGGTTACTGGCAGGGACAATAGAGAGACTTACTAGAGAGTTGAGCTATGTTAAAAATAACAACAAGGTATTTACTCCTAATCCTGTTAAGCTCCTCTGAGCTGTGTGCAAGCTGAGCAGGGGAGGGCACGTTGGCTGGCCCGCGTACCGGTGGGTCTAATGTTGCTGTTACAATCTCCCACATTTTCCCACCTCGGCCAGGGCTCCCTGTCACTGTTCCTAGTGTTGGTCCGTGCAAAACCCTAAACTTACTTGTTATGACGGATTGGTTGTCAACAAAGAAGTTCAAGTTTGGCCCTGGAACTGTACTTCTTTTCCTTAGGCATCTCCCACGCAGAGAGAGAAGGTGCTCTAGGCCGGGGGCTGATACCCCCGGGGTACCAGAACCCAGGGGATTGTGTTTTTGCCAGTCTCCAGTTTACACACAGGTCTCATCTGGAGTTCCCACAGATCTGAGGACATCTGGGGTGGGGGTGGGAAGGGTTCCCTGCCTTTACTCAGAATGACGCTAAGCTATCCTGGGCAAGTAAAAGCTTATTTGTGTTTCCAGACCCTCCCAAAAGATCACATTCGTTCATCTCCCTCACATGTGTGGCTAAGTCTGGACATTCGCAAATTTTTCACCACCATGATTTGTCCCCCATGGGCCTCTTTTGAAGGACTTTTGTCCACTAAGCTACATGTTGACTTTTAAAATGCTCTATGAATTGGGTATGGTCAGCAGAAAAAGAGAATCACGGCCCAAAGCAAAAGAACTTGAGATTTTTCTCAGTACAGGTTTTCATGTGAAAGTAAGTTTCCATTTCTCTTGGATAAACACCTAAAGGTGGGATTGCTGGGGCAAAGGATAAGCGCTTCTGCAACTTTATAAGAAGCCACCAAATTGTCTTCCAAAGTGTTTACTCCATTTTTGCATCCCCATCAGTGATGTATGGGATTGTAGCTGCTTCTTGGCCTCACTAGGAGCTGCTATGGTCAATTTACAAAAAAATTTTAGTCGTTTTTTTTTGTTTTTTTTTTTTACATTTATTCACGTTTGAGAGACAGAGACAGAGCATGAACGGGGGAGGGGCAGAGAAAGAGGGAGACACAGAATCGGAAGCAGGCTCCAGGCTCTGAGCCATCAACCCAGAGCCCGACGCGGGGCTCGAACTCACAAACCGCGAGATCATGACCTGAGCTGAAGTCAGAGGCTTAACCGACTGAGCCACCCAGGCGCCCCAAAATTTTAGTCATTCTTACAGGTGTGCAGTTTTAATGTGCATTTCCCTAAAAACTAACAATGCTGAGCATGTTTACATATGCTTATTTGTCTTCTTATAAGCTCTTGGGTGAGCTGCCTGTTCAGATCTTTTGCATATTTTTAAATGGGTTGTTTGTTTTCTTATTGAGTTTTGAGAGTCCTTTATGTATTCTGAATACAACAAGTCCTTTGTCAGATGTGTTTTGCAATAATGTTCTCCTAGACTGTGGCTTGTCTTTTTATTTTCTTAGCAGTGTTTTGTTTTGTTTTATTTTGTTTTGTTTTGTTTTGTTTTGCAGAGCAGTTTTTATTTTGATGAAGTCTGATTTATCCATTTTCTTTTATGGATTGTGTTTTTGGTGCCATATCTAAGAAATTTTTGTCTAACTCCATGTTACAAAGACTTTTCTCTGTATTTTCTGCTACAAATTTTATAGTAGTAGGTTTGACATTTAAGTCTTTGATGCATTTTGAGTTAATTTTTGTGTAAGGTATGGAATATGGATCAAGGATTGAGTTTCTTTTCTTTTTTCTAAATGGATATCCAATTGCTTCAGCACAATGTATTTATTTAAAAAAAAAAAAAGCGTTCTTTTTCCATGAATTGCTTTTGTAACTTTATCAAAAATCAGTTGACCATATGCATTTGGGGCTCTTTCTAGACTCTTTTCTTTGTTCTCTTTGCTGATAGGACTTGATCTTGATTATTCTACTTCCATAGTAAGTACGGAAAGAGGATAGTATGAATTCTCTAACTTCATTTTTCTTTTTCAGTTGTTTTGACTGCTCTAGATCCTGGGGCTTGCCATACACATTTTGGAATCAGTTTGTTGATTTCTACAAAAAGTCTTCTGGGATTTTAATTAGGATTACATGAAATCTATCAGTCAATTTGGGGAGAATTGCTATCTTATTTTTTTTTTCTTTTTTTCTTTTTTTTTTGAGAGAGAGAGAGAGAGAGAGAGAGAGCACAAGGAGGGGAGGGGCAGAGAGAGATGGAGACAGAATTTGAAGTTGGCTCCAGGCTCCGAACTCTCAGCACAGAGCTGGAATCCACAAACTGTGAGGTCATGGCCTTAGCTGAAGTCAGAGGCTTAACCCGCTGAACCACCCAGGCACTCCAGGGAGAATTGCTATCTTAAAGACAGTTAGTCCTCCAGCCTGCATATGACTTCCCTCATTTAGGTTTTCTTTGGTTTCTTTCATTAGTGGTTTGTAGTTTTCAGCATACAAATCCTGCCTATATTTTGTAAAATTTACACCTAAGTATTTCATGGATTTTGTTGCTTTGGTGCTATAAGTGATACTTTTTCTTTTTTTTTTTTTTTTAATTTAAATTTTCAGTTGTTCATTTGCTAGCCTATAGAAATACAACTTGTTTTGTCTATTGACCTTGTGTCCTCCAACCCTGCTAAACTTACTAG
The DNA here is from genome assembly GCF_028018385.1 of Neofelis nebulosa. Lineage (NCBI taxonomy): Eukaryota > Metazoa > Chordata > Mammalia > Carnivora > Felidae > Neofelis > Neofelis nebulosa. The sequence goes on along the minus strand of NC_080788.1, from coordinate 42,756,351 downwards.
TTCTAACTGTATTCTTTACCAGTGCTTGGGATTTTCTATGTAGACATTTATGCCATCTGCAAATATTTTCTTTTGCAATCTCTACATTTCATTTCCTCTGCTTGCACTATTACATTGGCTAGAATTACTAACACAATGTTAAGCTTGCCTCTCTTATGATAGGCACTTTGATGGAAGGAAAAAGGCTTTGTTAGCCCCACAAGATGACGGCTGAATTACTACATTCTCCTGAAGAAACTGGAATGTAAGGAAATAGCTGTTCACATTTAGCTCATTAATGACAATACTTAACCCTTGATCACCTGCCTTAAGACCCAGTACTCTGCAGTTTAAGTGTATTATTTTACTTGATCCTGACATCAGCCTTATGAGATCGATATTATTAACCCTACTTTGGAAATGAAGAAACTGATGCTCAAAGGATTTAAGAAACTAAGATAACAATCCTTTTCAAATGGTGAATTCAAATCTATTGCTCCCTCCCTCCAAAGTCCATGTTCTTCCCACTACAATACACTGCTTATGGTCCGAATCATTTTGAGGACATCTCAATCTTGTCTACACATGACAGGCATTTGGGGAGCTGTTAAATATTATGGCTCCTTGGGTCCCCCCAGACCAACTAAATCTGAATCTCTGGGGCCAGGGCCTGGGCCTGGGCACTTTTTCAAAACACCCCCAGTTGATGCTGAGCTACAGTCAGGGCTGAGAACACTGGACCTGCCACTCCCAAAGAGAGAGGTCCTCCTGTCCTCAATAGCCCAGTGGCCTGAGGTGCTTAGTCTCTGGATCTGGAAGCAGTGGGTAATGAATGCTTAGCAGGAGGTAACTTCTGTGTCTGCTTTGGGCCCGGGAGGCTCAGGGCTATAAAAGGCAAAGCTTTCTCCTCCATTTATTAAATGCTAGTAAATCCAAGGAGTATGTCATGGTATTTTAGCATCAACTTATCACACATGTTTGTGCTGGCTTACAGTTGAAATCTTGATGGAAACCAGGTGGGACTCCTCAAAGCCGTTGTTAAGGACTTAATGGGTTACAAAAGGATGCCAATGAAACAGTCTAATGAGAGGATCTTTGCCATTCTGGTTCAGAGGATGTGGGGGGGGGCACCCTCTTTTCTCAGACAGATCAGGGCTGCTGGGGCATCTTTCAAAGCAAACAGTAAAACTCCTCCAGTCACTGTGGGAGGCAACAGCATCCTTCAAGTGTGCTGCCGAGAGTAGCCACAGTCAAGAAAGTGGAACCTTCTCTCGAACGTGGCAGATTGAGTCTGAGGCTGAGTTATTGGCAGGACAAAATAATTTTTAGGCCAGCTATTACTAAAGCTTTAGGATGCCTTTGGAAGTTTTTCCCACCCCAGATATGGCATCTAATCTGGGTAACATTGCCTTGTTTGAAATGTTCCTATAACATGGATCATATCTTTGTTGTTATTATTTTAAACTTATTTTGTCCCATACTCGGGGTAAAATGCACATCATGGAAAATTTAGACAGTGCAGAACAGTAACCAACAAGAGGCTGAGGAACGCTTACAAAACCAGTACTGCACTAGAACTTTCCCAAGCATCGTCCCATTGAGTCCTCATAAGAACCCTTGGCGGGGACGAGCCTTGTTGCGATCTTCAGATACGACCACTGAGGCTCTTGGATACTCAGTGGGTTGCTCAGGCTCCCACAGGGAGGCAGGTCGCCTTGCCGGAAAGCTCCTTCTCACCCTCAAAACCATACACATTCTGGAATGTTCCCCACCCTCCCCCACCCCCCCCCACCCCCGTCTTCCTTTTTTTTAAGCAAGCATTTTTCTCTTTTATGTGATGTTTGGGTCCGTACTTTTGAAAACACATGAAAAACTCAGTTTTGCTTGTGGCTTTGTGTGTGTGTGTGTGTGTGTGTGTGTACCTTTAGCATAGAAATGGTTTTCCCAATAGTTTTTATCCTTAGAGCGTTCATTTGATGGATGGCGCACTATTAGTACAGGCTTTGAGGGAAGTTCCTCCCAGGTGAAGATTTGTCTTGGCAAACCTGGCTGTGGATGAAACTCGGTTCAAAGAGCACATCGCTGTCATAGACAGGAGTGGGGTGCTTGGGAGTGAATTTTGGGAGGCCAGAGCCAACAGGAAGTAAAGAACTGGGTTTTCCCATCACTTAGACTGATTGCAGCTCAAATCATTTTTTTTTTTTAGCAAACCACTATCCTGATTGCCCATGAGAATGTAAGCTTTTACAAAGTAAGGATTTTATTTTTTTAAGAGACAGGATGACATGGGAAATAAAAAAAGAATGATGGTTCCAGAGTTAACAGGCAGACCCAGAAGGAGGGAGCCAAGGTCTGTGCTGGCTTCTTGGAGGAAGTGCCTTGGAGAGCCCCCTTGCTTGCTCTGCAGGCTGGAGCAGGCCAAGGCTGTGGGAAGCAGAGCAAACAAACAAGACAGAGAGAAACAGGCCCCAGGGAGAGCAGGGCCTGCTGTGGAGAAGAGGCAGGCTTGGATTTCAGGCCAAAAAGGCAGGAGCGAAGACCACGTTTGTTTTAGAATCCTAAGCAGTTATGAAGATTCCCGATCCAAGATAGTAGGAGTTAGCAAATCTCTTTTATAACCTCTGTTCCAGGTTAAAAGGACAAACCCCACCTTTGCATTTTTCTGGCTAAGGTCTTGCCTTTTTCTTTACTTCACAATAGATTCACTGACCCACGCTGTGTCTGTGAGTGTGTGGGGGGAGGGGGGACTGCAAACATGGGCATTCACAGGACAGAATAAACAGCAATCTAGGCAAACTGGGATCCCTCTGTTTTCTTTCAACGTAAGCGTTTTGCTAATTAACTACCAGGGTTTCCGGTAGGTGATTAGCCCCAGCGTTTCCACCAAATGTCCTGGGTTTTCTCTCTTTCATATTTTGACCGTGTGCTTTTTGGCTGAAGAAGAAAGGAAGGAAAAATCTGAAATGCTTTCTCTGATTCTCAAAGGCCCGATTCCTACAAGGGGAGGATTGAAAACAAAGCACGCTTGGACCCTTAGCCGAAGCGGCCGCAATATCTCTGCTCAGAAATCTGCAGGTGAAGGACGGAGCGAGACAGTCTGTTTCTCATTAGAATTCTTGGCAAAGCGTTTTGAGGCGCATCTGGAAAAGAAGGGAGAAGGGCTGTCGGTGCGGGTTGTTGAATAAGCCCCTTTCCTCCATCACACGTCTGTTGGCTTTTCCCTGTCAAGGTCGCCTGGGACCAGGTCTTCAACCCCTGTGCACCCCCCTTCATACGCCAGTACATAATCTGGGTATATTGTGCATAAAGTGGGGAATCCACAAAAGGAAAACCCAGTTGACTGTCATTTTTCTAAATGTCAAGTGAAGTTCTCCCACAGACAATCCCACTTTCACAGACGCGATGAATCCAAGGGGAAGGGCCCATAGTAAGATCCCTTACTTTTATTTGTGTGGAATTAAACTTTTCAGGGTGATACCTTAGCCATTGTTTTCATTTGAGCATCATGACGTTTGCATGAAGTAGCAGATCTCCATTTTCAGATGGAGGAAAAACAAAACAAAGAACAAAACCCTGAGACCCAGAGAAGGTAGGTGACACATACCAAGTTTCAGAGGGAGCCAGAGCTGGGGCCGAGAAGCTGATCCTTACCCTACCAAACGCAGCATATAAAAATCAGGCCGAACGTTACCCCTGCTTGGAGCAGCCTCTCCTAGTCCCCTTTCCTGAATGTCTCAGGTCTTAGTTTAAATGCCACTTCCTCCGGGAAGCCCTCCCTGATTGAAAGTCACCCTCACATTAAAGTTAGTTTTCCCTGTTAGCACTCTGTGTGCACTTTTTCTTTATGGCACTTATCACAATTTTTAATCAGAGTTTTGTGTGATTATCTGCTTAATCACCCCCTCTTCAGCAAGACGGTAGGCCCCTATGGACAGAAACTGTGTCCAGTTTGTTCATCATTGGAAATGATGTCCAGCACAGTGCCCAGGACATGACCCCACCGCCCCCCAGTGCCACACACACACACACACACACAAAATGCATGTGAGATAAATGAATAAAAAATTGTCCAAGACAGTGGTGAAGGCTGAACCCAGACCAGGTTCCTAACTTCCTTGGTGAGCTGGCCAGTTTCCCAGGGAAATCTCTGGAGATTCTCAACAATGTTGGGTGAAACCCTTTGCTATAAACATTGAGAGAGGTCCTGAAAGGTTAGAGGCTGGAAGACTAGGAATGGTGCAGAATTTCTGCTTACTGCCAGACTCGGGAACATCAGGGATGAAGAGACCAGGGATGCCTACAGAATTTATGCCCCACGGGTCATTTCTAGCTCCTGTCCTACAGCATTCTGGGGGACCTTCGCTGCTTGCTGGGTGGGTGCCTCGGGGCTGAGTAATGGACTTCCTCTTCCCCGCCTTCCCCATCACTCCTGTGGCCTGGTAGAGCTCTGGCACTTAGCTGGCCAGAATCACAGGGTGGTCATTGCACACACCATCTAGTTCACACGGGGAGACAGGCCAGAGAGTGGGGACAGGACTGGTCTGGTAAGTGGCAGAGCTGGAACCAGCACCCGGGCCTCCTGACTATTGGTCTGTTATTCTCTCCACCGCCAATCAGTCTATCGGAGGGTGTGCCCAGCCATTGGCATGGGCTCAGGGCTGCCTATACCGAATTCCTAAAGGGAAACAGAAAGTCTCCCTCATACTTGATCTCCTCTTTTGTAAAATGGGGTAAGAAGATAATAAAAACATTCCCCTCCTAGGGTTGTTGTGAGAATTGCATGATGTGACAGTTGTCAGGAATAAGCAGGCCCTCGATAAATCGCATAATTATTAATAAAAATAAAGCTATATGGAGCTAAAGTGGGTTATCCCAGGGAGGCGGTGAGTCTCCCATCACCAATGGTGTTCAAACTCTGGCTCGAAGTTTTAGAAGGGAGTAAACCCTAGAACCCGGTGACATGAATCCTTTCCAACACGGATCCCAAGATTACGTTGTGGGGCACGAGTAGCCGTTGAGAACAACTGGGTGTTAGCCAAGTGGGAAGAGGGCAAGTGCAGTGTCCTAGAAGACGGCAACAGCGTGAGCGGAGGTGTGGAGGTGATCTGGAGCACGAAGGCATTGTTCTGGTATCGAAAACTTCATCCTGCTTGGCTTCTCTGACCTTCTTGTGGGTGGCTGTTCATCTACGGCTTCCAGAAACACACCCAGAGTTTGTGGCAACTCAGAAGACTTCCACCTGGGTGTACCTGAGTTCCACATTGAGAGAAGGGGGTTTTGTTATGTGATTTCCTTATTAATACAAACAGGTTTGGGCGGGGGGGTGGGTGTTTATTTTTTGTCTTTACTTTACAACATACTATTTATTTAGTGTAGTTGACCCACACAATGTCACATGAGTTTCAGCAGCCCAACCTAGTGATGTGACATTTTCTACATTATGTTATGCAAACGTGTAGGCTAAAGTTTTAACCATGAAGGTTCACTCCTGCTCGTCAGGGCATTTTGTTAACGGGCCTCACTGATACCCTAATGATCGCTGAAGAACTCAGCCGAGGCAGCCTTCCCCCGCCCGGAAACCGACCAACCGACCGAGGTCATCACCCTCGTCGAGCCTCTGCACGCACGTGCATGTGGGGTACCGCTCTTGGAGACAGAACTGCCAACAGGACAGGCATTTCACCGGAAGCGCTTGCTTTGCATTTGCCGGGGTTTATAAAGTCTTTTTTTTTTTTTTTTCAACGTTTATTTATTTTTGAGACAGAGAGAGACAGAGCATGAACGGGGGAAGGGGCAGAGAGAGAGGGAGACACAGAATCGGAAACAGGCTCCAGGCTCCGAGCCATCAGCCCAGAGCCCGACGCGGGGCTCGAACTCACGGACCGCGAGATCGTGACCTGAGCTGAAGTCGGACGCTTAACCGACTGCGCCACCCAGGCGCCCCTAAAGTCTCTTTTTTAGGAGACATCATAAAAGAAGAGTCGGCTGTCACGTGGAGTTAGCCCCTGATGCTGCACAACTGTTATCAGTGAAATTAACAGGAGAGGATAATGGTTCTGGGCATAGAACCATTAAGGGCATAGAACCTCTAAGCCCTGGCATAGAGGCTTCTGACTTCCCGTGCGGGGGCCAAAGAGAACGCGCTCTGGGCGTTCAGCTCCGAGGCTGAAAGTGATGATTACCTAATGCGCAAAGCTGCCCTTTAAAAAACTGGCCTCCTCTGTAGGACGGCTTAAAAAAACCAACTAATTGGAAACAACTTGGATAGTTTATACTACCTCGGTTCAGTTACACGTGGCTGCTTCGGAAACAGTTCAGAGCTGGCTGCCGGAAGCGGGTAGGGAGTGGGAAGACTGGTCCTGGGGGCCCTCAAGGGGCCCTTTGCAGATGACCGACTTCCTCACAGGCCGTAAAGGAGAGTGACATTTGGGGTCCCCCACTCCTTGCCTCCTTGGTGCTTGAATGGAGAGGGAGGAGGGAGGGAAATCACATGCTCCCGGTGGCACTGTGCGCCTTTCCAACCCATGGTTTTAGGGATGGTTCTCTGCCCTGCTAGGCTTTGTCTCCCGAAGCCGCTGACAGAGGAAATCAGTTCTGTTCCTGCTCTGCAGGGGAAGCCAGACAGGAAAGTTCATTTCATTCTTCACTGCATACCCGGCCCATTCTCCACAGCAAAGTGGGTCCAGCGACAAGGGCAGGCTCAATCCTGGCTTTCAGCAACGACTTGCGTCTGTCTCGTTCTTCAGGGCATCCCTGGCAGCAAGCATAGCACCTAGTTCGTAGTGGGCGCTCAAGGAATATGTGTGGTGTGGATGGATGCTCTGTGCTGTGAAGTTGGTGACCTGGCTGCCGAAAGGGTGCAGTTGCCGTTGCGTATCAGGCAGGAGGGAGGATTGTGCCGAGTTTCGTTCCTTTACCCGACAGAGAAGCAGGTTTACGGAGAGAGGGGGCAGTGAGGCCTGGAGAACCATGCATCCCCTCCCATTAGTTTCCCTTCCTCATCAGTGAGCAAGATCTCCTTTCCTGCCATAACTTGGGGCTGTATCGTTTCCTTGCTCATCTAAAGGGGGCAGCAGAACATACACTGCCTACCCCAAAAGGCGTGGGGAGATAAATGGCAAAGATGTCACACAGGGGCTGACTTCACTCTGATGACAGGCCAGCCCCTCCCAAGAACCAGTGCCTGAGAGCTGCCTGGCATCCTGTGTGTGGGCTGGGCTGCTATAACAAACTGCCATAACCTAGGTGGCTTCAACAATAGTCATTTATTTCTCCCAGTTCCGAAGGCTCAGAAATCCAAGATCAAGGTGCTGCCAGGTCTGCTTCCTTGTGACAGCTCTCTTCCCGTGGATTGCCACATTTTCATCGTAGCCTCACATGGCAGAAAGAGAAAGGGCTCTGGTGTCTTCCTCTTCTTTTTTATAATGTTTTTTTGTTTGTTTTTTTCTTTAATTTTTCTTAATGCTTATTTTTGAGAAAGAGTGGAAGTGGGGGAGGGGCAGACAGAGAGGGAGACACAGAATCCGAAGCAGGCTCCAGGCTCTGAGCTATTAGCACAGAGCCCAGTGTGGGGTTCGAACTCATGAACCATGAGATCGTGACCTGAGCTGATGTCGGACGCTCAACCGACTGAGCTACCCAGGCGTCCCTCTTCCTCTTCTTCTAAGGGCACTGACCTCATCATGGCAAAGGTCACCCTCATGACATCACCTGAACCAAATTACCTCCTGAAGACCCCCACCCCCTACCATCACACTGGGGGTAGGGCTTCACCGACTGAATGGAGATGGGGGAGGGGACAAATTCAGTCTGTAGACCTTAGAAACCCTTCTTGGAAAGAAGGAGGTAATTAACTGCTCACTGGTCAGTGAAGACAATGGGTCCTAAACTGCCTCATGGCCCTAATGCACTCAGGCTCCTAGGACCTAAGAGCAGGCCCATCCAAAGACGCTAAGTGTAGTCTGTTAGTTTCTGCACGGGTGAGCGGGCTTGTCTGTCCAGGAAGGTCAAGGACCTTCTTCACCCTCTTACCTTTTCCAGATTAATCCATATGCCTGAGTAAAAGAGAAGTCAACCCTGAATACTAGGCTTCATTGTTTTTTCTTTTTCTAAAGGAAAGACTGAACAGGAAAAACTTGGGGGCCAACTCGAATATACAGACTTAAGACTACAGATGGATAAGTCAAGTACTACTAATGTTTAACTTACATACAACAAATTTTAAAACCACAGGTCACATAAAATAACAGATTGCTTTTTTCCTCTCTTGGATTTCATGAAACAGTTTTGTTTTAACTCCGCAGGCTCATCTTCATCATGTCTTCAACGCTAGAGCTACTTTCTGAGTCCTTACCACGGTTTCCAAGAGCCCATCACCTTTACTCGCTACATTGTTTGAAATCAGGCACTTTGGGGGCACCTGGGTGGCTTAGTCGGTTGGGTGTCCCACTCTTGGTTCTCACGGGTCATGAGTTCGAGCCGCGCATCGGGCTCTCTGCTGTCGGCACAGACCCCCCTTTCTCCCACTCTCTCTCTCTCAAAAGTAAATAAACATTAAAAAAAAAAGAGAGAAAGCACTTTGTGAATTCGTGTTTCTTGTCACTGGAAATTTACTCTGAGTCATGAGTACCCACTTACACAACCCAGTGTAAAACCAACTTTCTAAGCTTCCAGTACGAGTATATATACGATCTCTATAACAAAACCACTCACAGTCCCATTGTGATCAATGATCTTTAAAAAGTTTGCACAGATACCCAGGGCTCGAATCTGTGAAGTCCTTGCCCCAGGGGAAATTAGTACTTTTCTATTCATTTCTTTGCTTCCTCTTTAACCAAATTCTGTCAGTGAATCCTTACCAATCTAAAAATAACATTGACTGAGTTCCTTTGAGGACTTTGTATATATTCTCCAGATAGTATTTTGTTATTCAAAAATACAATCATTAAGAGAAAACCCTGTAACTGAGAGCTTATCTAAGGCCACTCCCTCTTTTCTGAAGGATAATTTTAGGGGGGTGGTATATCAACAGTACCTTTGGAAAAAGTGATACTGTCTAATTACTATTTCCTTCCAGGAGGATTGATGCTAGAATTCCCTGGATGCCATTAAGGTCTTTCAGAGGGCAGCTTCCCAGGGTACCTAACTTCTTGACTGATACATATTCTGTCACTGCTGAGATCCTCAGTTCAGTCTCTAGCCCATTCAATGGCTAAAGAATGAGTTTCTATTTAATAGAGGCAAAGGAGACCCACCTGAGCTGGAGAATTTATCTTTCTGCAATATTATTGGACTATGCAAAACTGTATAAGAACCAGTTTCTGAAGTTCCAGGCACAGAAATATCTCTGCTTGGCATGCCATAGTTTTAAGATTCTGACAACAACTCGGATGTGGGCTCCCCTCCCCCCCCCCCATCACCAACCAATTCTGTGACACCAGCCGGGTGTCCTACAATTCAACTCAATGCTGACTCCATCTACTGGGAGATAGCATCAGACACCACAAGTGAGGTAGGGGTTCAGTCCTACAAGACTGGCCCCTCCTCGACTTCAGACACCAATTGCAAATCCAGATTATCACCTGTGCCTCTGACTGGCTATAGCTCAGAGGTTCCCATGACCCCCTCTTTGGGTTCATTTAATTTGCTAGAGTGGCTCACAGAACTCAGAGGAACATTTCACTTACTAGGTTCCCAATTTATTATAAAAAGAATACAATTCAGGGGGCACCTCTGTGGCTCAGTAGGCTGAGTATCCCGACTTTGGCTCAAGTCATGATCTTGCAGTTTGTGAGTTTGAGCCCCACATCAGGCTTGCTGCTCTCGGTGCATAGCCTGCTTCAGATCTTCTGTCCCCTTCTCTCTCTGTCCCTTCCCCGCTCACACTCTCTCTCAAAAATAAACAAAACATTAAAAAAAAATTTTTTTGAGAATATAATTCAGAAACAGCCAGATGGAAGAAATACACAGGACAAGGTACAGGGTAGGAAGATCAGCTTCTGTGCTGAGCATGCCACTGTTCTAAATCTCCATGTGTTCATCAACGCTGAAGCTCTCAGAACTCCATCCTTTTGGGTTTTTATGGAAACGTCAGTACATAGGCATGGTTCATTAAATCACGGGCAATTGGGGTGATTGAACTCAATCTCCAGCCTCTCTTTCCTCCCAAGGTCAGGGGTGGGACTGAAAGTTCTAACTCTCCAATCACAGGCTTGGTTACCCAGGCAACCAGCCCCCATCCTTAGAATATCTAGAGACTTTCCAAAAGTCTCTCATTAGCGTAACAAAAGACACCTTTCTGGCTCTCATCACAGGAAATCCCAAGGGTTTTAGGAGCTCTGTGCCAGGAACAGGCATGAAGACCAAATATATGTTTCTTATTATAAATCACAATAGCACATATTACTTACAGAATTTTTACATAATCCTGGAAAGAAAAGCTCTCTTAATTGGAAGGTTATGGGTACAATAATAACAAGTACAATTTCTCTTTATCAAGTACCTTCTTCTATTGAGTACTTATTTGTGTGGCATACATTATGCAAAGAATCTCAAATGCAGTATCTTGTTTATTTTCTTTTTCTAGCATCTTACATTGAAATGCTAATTTATTTATTTTCATTCTCGTTTTTTCCAGTAAGGCGTTTTAAGGCTATACATTTACCTCTAGGTGCTGTTTTATCTGTACCTCACAAGTTTTGTTATTTAGTCCTTCCATGTCTAAGTATTTCATAACTTTCATTAAGACTTTCTCTTTAATCCAAAATACATTTAGGGGTATGTTGTTTCTAACTTACTAGCATTGTGGATAGAAATTATAATTTGTATACCATAAATTATTTAAAATTTGTTGAGTCTTCCTTTGCTAAAATAGTCAACTTGCTTGAAAAGGGTATGTGTTCTCTATTCAAATGAAGGCTTCCATACATTTATACTGGATCAAGTTTACTAAATTAGCTCTTCGAATCTTACATCTTTTTTGGTTGCTTGATCTATCAAGTCCTGATAAAAGTATATCAAAAATACTTTACTATAAATATGAATTAATCAACTTGTCTTTGTAATTTACTCATGTTAAGTGCATACAAATTCACACTTGTTATATATTCCTAATGGGATGTAGCTTTTATAATTATGTATTATCTTTGTATATTCCTAATAATGCTTTGCTCTTACATTTTATTTGGTCTCATATAAATATTGCTAGCCACGTATATTGGTTTCCTGGAGCCGCCATAACAAATTCCACAAACTGGGTGGCTTAAACCAGCAGAAATTAACTCTCTCACAGGTCTGGGGACAAAATGTCGGAAATCAAGGTGTTGAGAGGGCTGTGGTCCCTCCAAATCCTGTAAGCGAGAATCCTTCCTTGTCTCTTCCAGCTTCTGGTAGTTCTCAGCATTCTTTGGCCGGCGCTGTAACTCCAGTCTCTGCCTCCACTGCCATGTGGCTATCTTCCCATGTGTCTGTGTGTCTCTTCCCTTGTTATAAGGACACCAGTCACATTGGATTAAGGGTCCACCCTACTCCAGTCTGACCTCATCTTCGCTAATTACATCTGCAATGACTCTCTCCAAATAAGGTCACATTCTGAGGTAGTGGCGGTTGGGACTTAAACGTATTATCTGGGGGCACACAACTCAACCCATAACAATATTTCTGGCTTCCACTAGATGGGTATATCTTTTTCCAACATTGATTTTCAATCTTCTCTGTGGTTTTGCTTTAGGTATACCACATAAATTTGTTCATTTGTATAACCTAATAGCCTTTTGATGGGTAATCTGTTTACATTTATTACAACTAATATATTTTAACTCATTTCTGCCGTATCGTGTTTTCTATTTACCACCCCTTTTTTTGCTTCATTTTTTTTTTTTGTCTCCTTCCAGTTGTCTGAACCTAGACGTCCCCCCCGCCCCAGAGCAGAGTCTGAGATAAGGGCCTCTCTGCAGCTTGTTTATTTTAGGAAATGATTCAAGGAATAAGAACAGAGGAGGTGTCTGGGAAGGAAAAAACAAAAATGAAGAGAAAGCTAATCACCACCACAGGCAAATGGGACCCCATCCCACTTGGGACCGTGGGACAAGGTATTCAGAATACATCTCAAGGCTTGCCCACAGAGGTGTTAATAATGTTTTTTGAATGCGGCTGTGTCATTTTCACTTTCTCTCTCTGTATCATAGATCATTGGTGTGTGTTTGGAGCAGAGGGTATTCCTCACAGGAGAGCCACCATCTCGGCTGTCTGTCATTTGACTTTCGCACCATCCTGTGAGGCACTTTACCATCTCTGTTTCAGAAATGGGGAAATTGAGGCTCAGAAAGGTGAAATAACTTGCCTGAAGTCATACAGCTAAAAAGGCATGGAGCCAGAGCGCAGACTCCATAAGCCGTTTCCATAGCCGTTTGATTCCATAGCCGTTTCTCTTAACCATAAGCTCTGTCCCCTGATGTGACCCTGGGTGTGCCCCGAGGCTAGCTCACATCTACTTGAGTTTCAGTGCCATTTGCCTCAATCTCATCAGTCCTCACATGGGGTACAACTTTTCCACAAAGAGGAACAATGACACAACCAGGCTACTAAATGGTCTCTGTGTGGGTTTGAACCCATCTCTGTCCAAACGGGAATATTCTGGAGAGACTGAAAATTACAGAAGCCAAGAGATTTGTTAACCTTTATTCCAAGAAGGACTTTTGTTTTTGTTTTTATTTTTGTTTGTTTTGGCCCACAACTCTATCTACTCTCCAAAGAGTATGGATTTCTAAGTAAATCAGGTAATTATTGACTAAGGCAGGGGCTACTGTGATTGAGAAATTAACCATGTCTGTTTTTCTTCTGCAGGCTCACTGGAAAAGAATGTGAGGTATTTTCCCCTCTTCCTCTCCAGAGGCCCTGGTGTTTTGTAGGGCTGGGCTTCTCTTGCCCCAGGAGCAAGTTAGAGGCCTTTCTTAGATTTTCTAAGGGTCTGGAGACTTAACACTAATTCATAGAGATGCAGAAGGTTGGGGAAGGGCCAACCCTCAGAAGTCATTGAGGGCTGGCAGGACGCTTGACTGCTGGGCCTCCATGGGGCACCCAGGAGGTGGCAGGGCTTTTGGTTAGTGACTAAGATGGGGGAGGAAGATGGTTAGGGACTGAACAACCCCTATGGCCTTTGATTTGGGGGGATGCTGGGAGCAGCATCAGGGTTTAGCTGGTCCCCCAGGACTTGGACGTTGAGAAAGTCAGCATTGACCAGAATGAACCTGATGCCCTTCCTCAAGCTTCTGGAATCCTGAAGTTCTCAGGGTTCCACATAACAGGAGAGTGAAGGCCCTGAAAAGTGGCTGGGATTGAATTTTCTGAGGTCCTCATAGGTGGGGTCTTAACATGACTTCATTTAATTTAGAAAATTCATGAAATGTGTCATGGAACGCATTCGCAAGTGTCGTGGAACAATTTTTATCAGTTACGCTAATAATGACCAAATCCTGAAGGAAATTTTTCTAACGTATTTGGTAGAACAGGTCTTACTTTTTTTAATCCTTTGGAAATGGTTGATCGATAATTGACAGGATATAACTATTCCAAGCCCTTCTTCTGGTAAAAATATCCTCTATCCTAGTAATTTAAATTCCAAATTACCTCCAGATGAAGCTTTAAAAACACCCTGTGATTAAATCCACACCAAATGGAGTTTTGTGGGAACCTTCACTGATTCTGAAGGCTGCCTGTGAGTTTTTGAAAAGCTGGGATCTGGACGTGGCCAGAAGTGCAACTTGGGGCCCCCAAAACCCTCATCTGTATGACTCAGCCAGGGGCTGCCAGCCCTGGATACTTGCCCAGAGAACATTCTACTGGAAGAGTCTTAGGAGGAGGCACCGGGAAGTATCTCTGGAATCTCACGACCCTTTCTCACCTACCCTTATTAGACCAAAGAAGCAGAACTCAGGAGTGGGGGCACCTGGGCAGAAGGCTGGGCCCAAGGGTTGGGAGGCAGCCAGTGCCATCATCCGTGTGTCTGTGTGCCTGTGTCTGTGCGTGTCTATGGCTGATGACTCCCAGACAGGCTGTATGTGTGTCTGCATGTCTCTGTGTCTGTATGTCTGTATCTCTGTATGTCTGTGTCTGTGTCAGCATATCTTCGTGGTGTCCATGCGTGTGTGTCTGCGTGTGTGTCCGTGGCACAGAGAGAGGGTCAGGGACACATCAAGTCAAGTGTTAGTTTTCTAAGCAACGTGGGTCACAGGACAGGTGGCCCAATTTCTCAGCCGGGAAGCCACCTCGGGTTGTGTGGACCACCTGCAGCCCAGCCAGTGGCTGTGGGCAGGGAAAGCAGGGAGGACTAGCCTGGAACTTCTGCGTGGCTGAACCAGGGGTGGGGGTGGAGAAGGTGAAGGGAGGCGGGTGAGGGCTGAGTGGACCACAAGGGGCTGGGGAGGCCCCGGAGCCACAGGGGAGCTAGGACCACCATTTTCTGCAAGAGAAGCTGAGCTTCAGGGGTGTGTGCAGGCCCAATGCCAGCCAGCCGCTGTTCCCCTGTCCCCCAGCAACAGGTTCCCTCCTTCCTGGTCCTGCTGGGAACTCCCATCAGCCGCTGGGAATAATGGGAAGAGCACTTTTGTTTTCCAGTAACTGCTTTGGTGAGGCACAGGGCTGGGCACTTTCCACTCGTGATCTCAATGTGCTGACGACCTGTGCTTTGTTGTCCCCCAGTCTTGAAGATGAAGGCCCTGCGGCCCAGAGGGGGTAGGTGGGTTGCTCAAGGGAATAGATGAGTGTCAGAGCTGGGGTGAACCCATGTGTGTTGAAGGCCAGAGTCGAGGTCTCTCACCGGACAGCCCGCTACCTCTGAACTGCCTCCTCTCTGCATTTGGACGCACACGCTCTCGCACACACGGTTGGGCCCATTTATAAAAGACAACAGCCCAGCCCTCCAGGGTGTCCACATGACGGTAGTCTCTGTTTAGGATGCACGCACACAATAACAACAACAACAACGCAACTTTAGACCTAGGGAAACTTAGCCATTCTTTTACACCCCTCTCTTCTTTATGGGTATGGGAAAGAAAAAGCCTCTAATTAGCATAGGGTTAAGACCATGAACTTGGGAATAGGACAGCCTGAAATTTAAATTTCCATTTATTAGTTCTGTGACCCTGAACGAGTCACTCACCTGCTTTAAGCTCCACTTTCTTCATCTGAAAAATGGGATAACGCTATTTACCTCATTTGCTGTCGTGTGCGTTGAGTGAGGCAATGGTACCTACGCATAGCATCTGGCAGCCAATAATCACTCAATAATTAGAAGCTGTAACTATTTCTGACAACAATGGTGGTAGCAACAAAACTACCCAAAGTCTCTGGATCATCACAAACAACAAGGTGAACTGATTCGATGTAGGGACAAGGACGTGACATCCATGTTGTTGACAAAATCAGAGAGAAAGAGGAGGTGAGCAGCCTGCTGACTGGCCTGGAAGAGGAAAGGGACAGGTATCAGGGACCCCTAACCTTGAGATGCAAAGTCCTGGCATTGCTCTGGATGGATGTCCTGATTCGCACCTCTTCTGCTCTCAGAGTTTTCATGGGGCACACCGAGTGCTGTGCATTGACACAGATAGGACAAGTGTGACCCACAATAGGGGCTGGAAGCCAACACCGGCAAGGAAAGCAACTGGGGCCAGGTGCTAGAGTGTGTCTGCTCTTTGTCCCAGCACCTGTCAGCTGGGAATTCTGGACGTCATCAGTGCAATGGAGTGTGGCCAGCCCAGAGCGAAGACCCTACTCTGGACCAGCAGTGGCTTCGTTAACACCAGTGTGTCTCAAGGGGGAGGCATTTTTTAGTGGCTTTATTGATACTTGAACATTGTAAAAAAAGTATATTAAAACAACGTAGAGAAAGTATGAAAGTAAAACAGTAATATGGAGATATATATATATATATATATATAAACTTTTTATTATGGAAGTTTTCAAACATACACAACAGTAGCACCAATAACACGGTGAATCGCCACGCGTTCATGACCTGCCTTCCACAACCGAGTAGCGTGTGCGGGAGAGTGCCGGTTCGAGCAACATGGCTTTAACATCTTTGCAGTGTGTTAATGAGCTCCAGGGATTCCATAATACAAATGTATCAAATCCCCTGATTTTCACGCACCTGAAATTACTCCCCATCTCCTTCCCCAACTGCCTGGAGCGCCAATCTGAGCGAAGTATGAAAAAGGTAAGTTAATTTACCCCCAATACAGGAAGCTCAACAGGAAGCTCAACTAGTTCCTAAAACATAGGAGGGGTTCTAAAGAGTTGAAGTAATAATAATAATAATAATGGCAGAATAAGAGCTCGTGCTTATTGAGCACCTACTATGTGCTTGCTCCCTGAATTCTCACACTGGGCCCGCATCCTATCTTCGTTCCTGTTTTACCAAAGAGGAAACGGGACACGAAGAAGTACAGCCACTTGCCGAACTTCACGCAGTTAGAGGCAGGGCAAGGACCTAGACCCGAGCATTGTGACTCTAGAGCCTGTCTTCTTTTTATTTATTTATTTATTTATTTTTATTTATTTTTGGGACAGAGAGAGACAGAGCATGAATGGGGGAGGGTGAGAGAGAGAGGGAGACACAGAATCGGAAACAGGCTCCAGGCTCCGAGCCATCAGCCCAGGGCCTGACGCGGGGCTCGAACTCACGGACCGCGAGATCGTGACCTGGCTGAAGTCGGACGCTTAACCGACTGCGCCACCCAGGTGCCCCTAGAGCCTGTCTTCTTTTTTTTTTTTTTTTTTTAAATTTTTTTTTTCAACGTTTTTTATTTATTTTTGGGACAGAGAGAGACAGAGCGTGAACGGGGGAGGGGCAGAGAGAGAGGGAGACATAGAATCGGAAACAGGTAGAGCCTGTCTTCTTAACCAGCATATGGGGTGGGGGAGGGGCGGGTGGTGGAGGAGGGGGGTCCAGATCAGGTGACCCCTGAAACAAAGCCTGACACAGGCAAAATGATTCCCGCTGGGAAAAATGAGGATGGAGAGAAAGTCGCTGGTACCGAACTCAGAACTCACGGCTACAGGGCCAGGCACCTGCTGTTTCCCTATGACGTCCTCACAAACCCCTCCACAGAGCCCAGAGCCTTCGCTGGGAGATGACATTAGCATTCTTCCTGCATGAGGAGCCCTCCTGGTTTCCTCAAGCCAGGCCTCGGGTGGAATTCATATTTTGAAAAAAAATAAATGCCTTATGTGTAAAGATGCGTAGAAAAAAGTCAGAAAAGTATCCACCAAATATCAACAAGTGCTTATCGTCACGCACTCACAGTAGAAGGGTCTGGAGAATTATAGGGGGTTAATCTCAATTTTCTCATTTCTCTACAAGGAATTGTTGGTGTTACGGGGAGTAAAGGAAGGCAAGAAGGAGGAAGAGGAAAAAAGAAGAGAAAGGGATACTTCTCAAGCTGCCCTCCGCAGTCTGGGGCTGGGCTGGGCTGGGCAGGAGGGCAGCAGGTGGAGAGGCTGGGAGCATCAGGGACAAGAGCCGGGCAGCTCCGGGCGACGGTAGGCTCAGGTTAGGCCCGGACTGGCTTTAAAGGTCACGGTACACGAGTAGACACGTCCTCATAGGACCTGTTGGTGCCCAAAGGCACAGCAAGTCAGCGTGTGTAAAAATACGCCATGTGGCCCAGCTCTGGTTTCTGGAAGGGTCTGCCGGGGTGGGAAGCAGCCACACTCGAAGCCTCCAGGCCCACGCTCATTTGGCAGGTCCTCCCAGGGCCGAGCTGTTTGTTCTCTAACGCTGCGTCTTTGGGATTAAAAATAACCCTGGGGCTTGGCCGTGTTCTCCCTGCCCTAGGGGCAGAGATGGGCTACACTCCCTGTGTGGGCATTTCTAGGCAGGACTGTGCTTTCACCCACCATGTCCCCCCCCCCCCCCCCCGCCCAACTAGCCACCCCCTATCGTGAGCCCTTGATGAAAAGGGGAAGAAAGAAGGATTTGCTGTGTCTACCAGGTAGGAAAGTAACGGAACCTCCCTAGGGTAGTGGCTCCGACGCCACTTAAAATAGCAACGGAGCTCTCTCAAGAGAAAAGCGACAGGCCCTTTATGGACGTTAAATGCCAGACAAATATAAGTCCTGCTGCAGCATGAGGAGGACGTGAAGAGTGCCACAAGCCTGGCTGGCCCCCAACTGTGTATACGAGCAAAAAATCCCACCATTAAAATTATTCCTATCAGACTAAAAGGTGGTGTTCCCAAAGTCCCCTGTTAAAACGTTGGGGAAGGTTGGTTCTGGTGACTACAGGTAAGACCACCTTCCGTTGGAGAGATGATGGTAACTTAAAAGTCTTACACATACAGGGCCTCACTCCATTCTGATCCTTATTCCCGTGGCTGCGGATTCACAGGTGAGTAGAGCTCATCTCCTTGCAGCCGGGAGAGCCTCGGAGAGGCGAGGGCAGTTGTGGAAACGAGGCTGTGGTTGGAACCATTGGTCCCCCCCCCCCCGCAGCCTCTGGAGGGGGCTGCGGGGACAGGGGCTTAGAAGCCAAGGACACACCTCCCGGCCTCCCAGTTTCACCTGGGGCCATCCTGCTTTGCAGACAATAGGGGAGAGACGGTGCTGGAACAACCCATCCTACGTTTGGGGTGACAAAAAGGGTTCACCTGGGGTTCCAACTGCAATTGTTTTGTGATGCTGCCGGAAGCAATGTGTTGAGAAACAGGGTGTGGTAGGTCGTTGTCTCTGCCACCGGGGCCAGACTAGGGCACGGGGAGGCACGCCTTTCAAGCGCTGGCCATCCCCGCCTTGTGACCACCTGGAACCCCACAGTCAGGGAAATGATGGCAGTGGCCCCACAGGGGAGTGGAGCGGGGGAGGACCGGACCACAACCAGACACTTCTGGCCTTGATATCAAGACAACAGCTCAGGCAACCTGACAGGGTCAGCTTTCCCATGGGTGCAGTGAAGTCACAGAGCCCATCCAATGCCCATGGAGAGACCGAGGAGAAAACTGAGGGAAAGGCGTTAGAAGCAAGGTATGACATGGGTCAAGAAATCAGCCGGGACTTCGTAGCCGTGTCCCTGTTCGGTCACTGATGTTCTCCATAGAATCGATGTGGAGAAGGAATGGGATATACAAGATGGGGAGAAAATGCTCCAAATGATGAATCCGAAGGAACCCCTTGGGACGAGGGGGAGGGCTCCCTGTGCTCTTGGGAGATGGCCGTCCTGGCCCCTGAGAGTTTCTCAAAGGCCAGATGGGGAGAAAGAATAACTCTTAGGTGGATAGGACAGCTCCCAGAGCCCCAGAACTTGGGGTTCTCATGGGAAAACCAGGAGGCTGAGCAGCAGCATGTGAGGCTTAGAAGTCTCTCCGGCCTCACACTAACAGTTGTTTCCTGTGCATCCCTGGCCCGGCCTGGCTTCCTGCCCTCCTTCCCCAGCAGGGGCCCCTGCAACTTCATAACGCCTCTTGCCTCCCTTGATTTCCTTCCTCAAGCCCCCTTACTCACTCCCTCATCCCCTTAACATGCTGCCTTCAGCTCCTTTTTTATTGTGAAGATCAAGCCAGAATCCCCTTGGCTCTCCTCTTTTCCTCTATGTCTCTCCATTCACCTTCTCCATCCTGCAACTGCAGTGGGAGGTTTTCCCCTCTGTTCCAAGGAGAGCACCCCTCCACCTGCGTCTTCCATCCCATCTACTTGATGTTCCCTCTTTCGGGATTTTCCAGCTCTTTCTCAACAAAGACACTAGCCTGCTGCACTGGGCTCCATGACAGACCGTAGCCTTGCACCTGGGGCCTTCGGAGCCACCTGCCAACACCTCCCTTCCCTTCATTGCCAAAGACAGCATGTCTCTGGCTTGGTAGGCTGGTTGGCTGCCTGTTTGCTTGCTTGATTGATTGTTGCAAAAGCCACCTCCACCTTCCCGCCCCTACTGCCCTGACTCTGCCTTGGAGCCCCAGCACAAAGGGTTCCTTATCATGGAGCCCTGGGCTCTGGCAGGCCCTGGAGGCTCTCCCCTCCAGCCCACACACGACTCACCTGCCTTTTCCCCATGGTTCCCATGCCTCGCGTGACCTCAGGCACCCAGGTGTTCCTGGAATTCTGAGCATGACTCAGAATGGACAACTAAGCCTCTGTTTCCTGGGTCAGATGGTGATAATAACACCTGCCTCACAGGGTTAAGGTAAAGACAAAATAGGATAATAAGTGTAAAATGCCTAGCCTAATGCTAAATAATATTAAGTATTCAATAGAGAATAATTAGTAATTGTCTTAGAAAGTGTGGGGCTCCCGGGTGGCTCAGTCGATTGAGCGTCCAACTTCGGTTCATGTCATGATCTCGCAGTCCATGAGTTCGAGACCCATGTCGGGCTCTGTGCTGACAGCTCAGAGCCTGGAGCCTGTTTCCGATTCTGGGTCTCCCTCTTTCTCTGCCCCTCCCCCACTCACACACACTCTCTCTCTCTCAAAAAATAAACATCAAAAAAATTAAAAAAAGAAAGTTAATACATACCTCTGATTATGGGCAGCTCAGTATCTCATTAGGTAGCCAGTTCACTGCTGGACATCACTGTGATGTCGAGAAAGTTTTCTCTTATTTCTTTAATAGATACTGACATAACGTAAAGTATGTTCAAAGCAGTCTCTTAAGCGCTTTACAAATTTTAATGATTTTAACCCTTATGACAACACTATGAGGTATCTCTGTTTTACAGGTAGGGGAACGAAAGCACAGAGAGATTAAGTAACATGCCCGAGGTCACAGAGCTGATGAGTGGCAGAGCCAGGAGTTGAACCCAGGCAGTCTGACTCCAGAATACAGTTTTACTGTATACACAGCCATCTGTTAGGTTGAGTTTAATGAAAAGGACATTACTTAACGCCTGCTCATGGGAGTGCCCTGAAGTAACACAGAACAGTCCCAATAGTGATTTCATTAAAGTCCAGACACTACATCTTACTTTTCTTTGTTTTTTCATTCATTCATTAAGAAAGCACTTACGGGATATCTAGTGTGTACCCAGCGGTATGATGCCCTGAGGCCCAGACAGGCATGGCCCCCGATGTCACATTGCTGCTAGTGCCTTTCAGCAGCTAACAGTGAAGTTCTAAGGACTAGAGTGGACTTAGTCTCTGCATAAAAGCCCCCAATTCTTGGCGGTCCTAGGGATCCCTTTCCCCAGAGAGGTTATGGCAGGAACACAAAGTTCCACTAGAAGGCGCTGTTCAGTAGAGATGCCATGAAGACTCACTTCCACGCATTTTACCAGAGAGATCCTCGAGCAGAGTCAAGTCCCCTGAGTCCAACGCGCTGGTGGCCACAGCCATCTTGCTGGGTCCTGATGGGAACTTCTTGGGAGACACTGGACTCCCCACTTGCTTCCTGACCAGCCAGCCCAGCGATGGCCCCTCCCTCTCCATGCCTGCCCAGAGGGCACCCCCTTCCCCGTCCCTAAAGTTTGTTACCCAAGGCTGAGAATAAGGTCTGGTGGAAGAAACAACTGGTTTCAGGCTTGGCAAATCTTGGGATAAAGGGGCAAGATGAACCAGTATGAGTAAGACTCATTGAGCTAAACATAAGGCAGAATAGAGCTCCCATAATCCAGGAAGCTTGACTCCCGTCCTGGGGTTACTTTCTTATAAGGACAGAGCATATTCCTCAACATCAATTTCAAACTGGGCCTGATCCCTTGGCATGGCTGCAGGATTCTTCAGGGTCTGACCCGGAACCTTCCAGACTTCATCTACTCCTACACTCTTCTTTCCTGCTGCTCCCATCACACTGGTGCCCTCGAGTTCCCAGGAGGAGCCCAGGCCCTTCCTCCTGCCAAGGAGACTCCTCTCCCAGATCTCAGGGTGCCTGTTTCTTCTCATCATCCGAGTTCCTGCTCAGATTTTACTCCCTCAGAGATGTCTTCTCCAAACACCCTGTCTAAACTACTACCAGATCCAGCCACCTCTATTCCCTTGTCTTGGTTTATGTTCTTCAAAGTGTTAAAGTATAGCCTTTAAAAGTGAAAACCATGGCTCTCACACAAAAATACAATAGACACTGGGACGCCTGAGTGGCTCCGTCGGTTAAGTATCCGATCAGGTCATGATCTCAAGGTTCGTGAGTTCAAGCC
Organism: Neofelis nebulosa; assembly: GCF_028018385.1. Classification (NCBI taxonomy): domain Eukaryota; kingdom Metazoa; phylum Chordata; class Mammalia; order Carnivora; family Felidae; genus Neofelis; species Neofelis nebulosa. Next base: position 42,734,260 of record NC_080788.1, on the reverse strand, counting down.
CCACGTGGGGCTCTGTGCTGACAGCTCAGAGCCTGGAGCCTGCTTCAGATTCTGTGTAGTCAAAAGTTATCCTTGGAGACAAAGTAGAAGTTACTAGGGGCTGGGGCAAGGGGAATGGGGAGTTATTGTTCAATGGGACAGAGGTTCAGTGTGGGATGATGAAAAAGTTCTGGAGATGGACGGTGGTGATGGTTGCACAATGTGAGCGTAGTTAATGCCACAGAGCCATCCCTCCAAACATGGTTAAAGTGGTAAATTTTATGTTATGTGTACTTTACCACAATAAAAGTATATGATCATAATAGCAGCCTCTTGTCAAGGGCTTGTTCTCGGCCAATACTCCTCTGAGCACCATTGTACCTAAGTCCTGTACTTGCCCACAACTCTATGCAGTGGGCATTTTCCCCTATTTTCATATTCTATGCAAAAGAATGAGGTAAAGAGAAGTTAAACAACTTGCCCCAAGCTGCACACATAGTTAATGGTAGAGCTGGGATTTGAGGCCAGACGGATTGTGCCCCTCACCATGGGTATGTTTATGGTCCAGGTTATCCGTACTGTGTGATTTTCCAAGAAGGAGCACTCTCCTTGTCTAGAGAAGTCAAGGAAGTCTTCCTGGAGGAGGTGGAATATGATCCAGAAACTATCACACAGAGGTGCCAGATGGATTTGCCCTCTGCTGTGGTTGCTATGCTGGACTCATTCCTGACTCCAGCTCACTGACACCAGGGCCCTTTCCCTGAAGCTCAGAAACTACCAAAAGTAGTGACAGTGTTGTGGTTGGGGGGGGGGGGGGGGGTGGGCGGAGGGGCGGCACGATACAGGCACAGCCTGTGCCTCCTCCCCTTGCTTCTCATTTAGGGATAACGAGCAGACCTCGCCGAACGGTGTGGCCAGCTATGCTGGCGTCACCTGCGTTCAAGACGTGGCCACCACTTCCATTCCCTACAGCTGCGTAATGAGATTGCCGGGCCCCAAGGGCCATGGTCCGGCAGGCAGCACTTAAATACTTTATTAGTCAGACAATGCCCTGCACCTGGTCCAGCCCAGCAGCCCAGCAGCACCACACCTGCTTCCAGGGCCTGGGCTGGGCGAGAAATGTAGGCGTGCACTCATGAGCGTGGGTTTGTTCTTCTCTTTCCCACCCAAGCCAAGGAGGCGAGTTCACGGCAGATGGCTCCAAGTTGGAGCTCTCAAAATATTTACGCAGCACTGCAGCTGTTGGACTTCACAGACCCACCCCTGGAGCCTGAGGCCGACAGGTCCAGCCCATGGAGAATGCTGGCTAGTCTGAGCCCCAAGAACCCATTTTAGATCCAAAGGAAAGGAGGGTAGGAGCCTGGCTTTAATTGCAAGGTATGTGGTATTTCTATGTTCCCGAAGCGGAGGGATGTCCCATCCGAAAATATGACACCTTCTCAGCTGCTCCAACCCCCACAGGGGCAAGTCGCCTGACACAGGGGCTCCCTGAGCACCCACCATTCGCTGTAGAGCTGGAGAGGGCCTCTTTTGGCCAGGTGGACAAGGATTCTCCAGGGATTGAGAGGGACGATCTCAGAGCTCCCACAAGATCTTAAGGAAGACTGTTGACCAAGCAGTTTCCCTGAGGCAGAGTTTGTAAAATGAAATAATATTTGTGGGTCATACAATGACTCTTTCTCTCGAGTAAAAATAATGAAGCTGGCAAAGACGAACGCCATTGTCTACCAATTCTGTTTGCTTACCAGGAGGCAAATCTGCCTTTGGGGAGAATAAAAGCATTTTATTACAAGAGCAACCACGCAATCCCTCCATCTATGGCAGCCTGTGGTGGCACTTTGTGTCCTGTATGGCCACGGTGCCCACAGGAGCCTGCAGGACACGGGACCCCTTAACAGGTGCAGGAACAGAAGCTGGTGCAGGGCTCCCACTAGGTCGTGTAGATGGTCAGTGACAGTCCCGGGGATGGGGAAGGGTGTTATGGCCATTACAGGTTAGTCCCCGCATTTTATCCCTCACTTTCTCTCCTCAGGGATAGTAAGCCATCACTTCCTCAATTTTGCACGTAAGAAACTGAGTCACAAAGTCAGTGTCCTTATTGGCTTCTTTGGAACAGGAAACCAGCCCGTGTCCTTCCCCTTCACTCTCTCTTCTTTAGGGTCACAGGAGAAATGGCTATTTGTCCTGCCTGTTGTGCCCTCCCACCCCCATCAAGGACCAGCTGGTTGGTGGTTCATTGGAAAGCATGGGGCTGGGTTTCTAGTAAAATTCCCAGGAAGCACCCCAGTAAGATGGAGACAAGTGGGGAGGGGGAGAATGTCTTTTTGCCACTGGAAATCCCAAGGAGGCTGGGGCCAAGGGAGGGAGGAGTGTCTAGAGCTTGTCTCCAGACCACCAGGAGGGATTTTGGCAGAGCCACTCTGAGCTGACAAAGCCATGGGCCTCATGCTCTGAGATGTAGCATCTCAGCCTACAGAACTCGGGGAGGTGCTTCTGGGGAGAAGGGGCCAACCAGCAAGGCACCCAGCTCTGCTCTGGGCCAAGCCCAAAGCCTATGGGTGCTTAATATTCCCTGGGGAGCTCTTGCTGGGTCACTTGCGGCCCCGAGGACGGTGACATGAGTACTTGTAGGATGCCTGTCCTTTCCGCCAAGGTGGGCGAATGATAGATCTGAAATTTCCACTCACAGAACAAGCATTCAGGGCCAGCCATCGGTCTGTCTTTAGCCAGACTCTCCTCGGTACAGACACTATGGCCCACGAGGGAATACCTACGCTGGTCTTGTACCCCAGTCCCTGTGGCCCCACTCTCTGTGCAGAGAGGTTCCTGGGTGCACATTCCTCCACCTGCTTGGTTCCCCCTCGGCCCCAGCTTCCCTAAGTTCTTAGAGCCTTAGTCCCAGAACTCAACGTTTCCCTCCAAGAGCAAAAAGCAAACATAACTGAGAAAGAGGTTTGTTGACTCTTGGGGTGAGGAGGTATATGTGCTCTAGAAAGCCAAGGTCAGAGGCAGGCAGGACCCCTCCATTTGGTTAAATGATCTGCTGCCACTGTCCTGGCATTCTTAATCATTTTATCTTTCAATTTGTGTTTTGCAAGTGAAGCCTGGGGAGTGCTCTTGAGCAGAGGAGATGTGCGAGCAGAGGAGAGCCTAGCAATGTGTGTGCGGCTGTTCCTTGCTGTTCCACATGCATAGAGCATTCCGGCCACCGCACCAGCACAGCATTCTGGGGGACAAAGCCTGGGAACCCAGCGAGAGTCAGTGTGAGTGCAAGGTAAGCATGTTCTGTTGATGACACTGAAAACCCCGAGAAGCCATGCTTTCCAATCGAATCAGGACTCGACTTCAGATGCAAAAAGGCACCGGTGATGTTCTAAGAAGCAGGAACATCTAGAGAGTTCTGTCATCTCCTTTCTCACTCGTGTTACTCCCCTGTATTAGCCAGCCACTTATGCAGAGAACGAGTTGGTGATTTGGCGATTCCACATACAAATTGAGTATCTTCATTTGCCTGTAAGACCGGGATTGTACTATGTAAAGACTGGTAAAGTTAACACTGATCCCTTGGTTTTTTAATTTTTCTTCACTTAGAATGACATTAAATACCAAATTAAAAAAACTCAAGACGGTCAAGAAGTAGACAGTGGTCGAAAGGAAAATGTTTACATTTCAGGGCCCCTTAATGGTACTTTTTCTGGCCTTTTGAGAAAGGGGTCCCTTGCTTCCATTTTGCGTGAGGCTTTGCAGTTTGTGTGTCTGGCTCTGGAGGCCAAGCTGGGGTCGAAGTCTCGTTTGGCACTGAGGCAACCTTGGGCAGACCTTCAGTTCGAGTTCCAGTTTTCAGTCTGGAAAAGGCGGATAGTACTTCAGAGTTGTTGATAGCTGGGACAGCTACACCTTGTTGATCCCTTGGACAGGACAGGGTGCTGTGCTACGTGTTTCACTGCTCTATTTTTCTTCTTCCTCAGAACACCCCCGCCAGTGAGTACGTTGTCCGCTTTGCTGCCCTTCTGTGGTATTTGGGCCCCAGCAGCCGCTCACATATCCTTCTGGAACTGCCCCCAGCTCTGATCTGGGGACAATCTTGGTCTTGTACAGATGGGTGGGGCTGTCTCCTATCCTTTCTTAGCCACAGGGCAGCCATGTGACCCCAAGAGCTCAGTAAGTCTGTCTACCAGATCTATATTTTTGAGAGGGCCTCATCTACCCTCTTATTGTATGCGACCTCAATTGGTTCTAGCTTCTGGGATCTCTGAGTAACTCGGTAGCCTGAAACTTCTGAGCCCCCCTTTCTGGGACAGTTTCCTTCATTCTGTGAGCTACCTATGACCAGCCCCCAAGTCTTCCTATGTTTAAGTGAACCAGGGTCTGTTTCAGATGCCCACAACCCAAAACCCCAAAATGCTTGCTCCTCCTAAGTTTCCAGATGGGGAATCCAGGCCCAGAGAGGTAGAGTAATTTGCTCAAAGCTTCACAGCAAGTGAGTAGCAGAGCCAGCATTTGAACCCAATAATCTCAGGATCCATAACTTTTACTCTCTTCTGTCCCTACAATGAGGTGCCCGATGCATGCACTCCATTATGTTAGCTCCCTTCCACCCACCGTGAGGCACTGGCTGCTGTTCCAGACTCAGACCACAGATCCTCACTCTGTGGACCCCTCACAGGAGAGGCAGGAAGGGAATAGGGCAGGAGGCTCCAGGCCTGCACCCACCAGGGGAGGCCTTGCCTGAACTGAGTTGAATGGTATAAGTTCAGTTCTCTCTTTAGGGCACTAGGAGCCCTGGAGGAAGACAGAGCCCCCACTCTACCCCATCCTAGGCTGGCTTGGTGGCCCCTTGGGCTCCAGTGGGAGGTCAGGTCCTGCATGGGTAAGAAGAGAGAGTAGTCCTGTGGCTGCCTTGGATGAGGAAAGGCACAATCACCCGTCCCCCAGCCTCCCTGGCTGGATGCAAACAGGGGGACTCATCCTGGCCATGTGTGACTGACTTCTGGCCTGGCTGGCCTCACATCTCCTGCAGGAGGAAGTCTGGTGGTTTGTCTGCTACACGGAGCAAACCCTCATTTCTGCCTCTTCCCGCTCCCCACACGTATTTCCTTTGTTGCTCTCTACTCTCCTTGCTTTTATGGTTGCAAATGCAAACGGCTGAATTCTGGACACAGAATTCCAGACACAGATTTGCAGCCTGCAGTAGGTTCCATTTTCTTTACCAGGGAAAAGTAATGCTTGAGGGAGAAAATGAGCAGAAAGAGGATAATGTGATGTTAACATACAGACAATGAGATGGTCCTGGAATGATACTATTTTCGTTATTGCTAGATGTTGCCTTTATGTGTGTGTGTGTGTGTGTGTGTGTGTGTTGACTCAAGGAAACCTCTTGTTCTTTTATTTGGTCCTCATAAAAATCCTGTGGTTGGTTAAGCCAATGATGGTCTGGTTGGTGGATGAGGCCACTGAAGTGCAGAGAACCAGGACCATCCAAGGTCACCAGGCAAAGTCATTGCAGGATCTAACGGAAACCCAGCCCTTGGCTGCCTGGCCAGGCCCCAGCTCAGGGCCCAGCACCACCACTGGGCTCTCGGTGAAGCAGGTGGCCAGGCACCTCCCTGCATGGCTCCATAAGAACCCGAGGGCAATGCACTTAATTCCCCTGTGCTGTCAGCTGCTGGTGAGACAATTTTCCAGACCACACACCTCTTCTGTCTGTGGAGCCCCTATGGGCATTCTCTTGGGGGCAGCCTGAGAGCAACCGTGTCACGTGGCAAGCGAACACTGGGAGCCGACTAAGACTTAAACCATGACTTAGTTCTTTCCCAGATGTCAGACAGCAATTAAAATAAGGCAGGAAGTTGTAAAATAGAGCCATGCCAACTATGCCACGTCAGAAGAACAGGGCCAAGTCCACATGCCGTATGTGACTTCAGTTCCTTGTGTCCTTGGGAAGAATCCTATGATAAAGAAGAACCGAAGCTGGAAGATGAACGTCAGGAGAGCAGGGGCCTTGCCGGTTTGCTCACGGCTCTATTCCACGTCTGCAGCTGTGCCTGGCCTATAGGAGGCGCACAACGAATGCTTGTAGAATGAATGAATGATGGACTGCCACTGTTTCTAAACAAGATGAATAAGATTCCCCGGGTGGGTGGACAAGGGGAGCTTTCTCTGTCTAGTGCTCCACCGTCAGCGTCTCATTTCATTCCTCGGATAGAACTCCGAGGTGGGGGAACCTTTGCAGGCAGAGAATCTGAGGCTCGGTCTTGCTGAAGGTAACACAATAAAATCCCTAACTGGAAGGGCTGGTCATCAGCAGCCCGGGTCTGACTGTCTCCAGGCTTCCTGCTCCCCCTAGTGAGCCACACCAACAACCTCAAAGGCCCTTACAGGTTCCCGTGTTGACAGCACTGAACCATCTATTCTCTGCAAGGCCGCCGTCTGCGTGTCCTGCTAGCTGCAATCCCAGGGGGCCTCTGTGCCCCACGCCAGGGTATCTCAGCTGCAGACAGAAGAGCACTAACCATAGAGTCACAACAGGGAAGGGAGTGAGGACGTGTGTGTGTGTATGTGTGTGTTTGTGGTTTTACATGTCAACTCTGGATTCCAAAGGTCGATGGAAGTGAAATGTCCTTTGTTTGTCAACTCCTACATATACAGCCCGTAAGTGCTCACACGGCACTTAAAATGTAGTAAACTTGAAAATAGAAATCATGTGGGGGTGCCTGGGCGGCTCAGTCAGTTAAGGGTCCTACGTCGGCTCAGGTCATGGTCTCACGGTTTGTGAGTTCAAGCCTGCGTCAGGCTCTGTGCTGACAGCTCGGAGCCTGGAGCCTGCTTTGGATTCTGTGTTTCCCCCTTTCTCTCTTCCCTTCCCCTGCTCGCACTCTCTCTTTCTCAAAAATAAATAAAGGTTAAAAAAAAGAAAATAGAAATCATGTAAACTTCATCTTTATATTCATTTTTACTTTAGCCATTACAGTGGCTAATACAATTCCTGGCACATAATAGGTTCTTAACACACATTACTAGTAGGTTGAATTTATTGGGCCCTCCATGTGTATCATGTTAAATAGCAGAAGAGTTCACGAGACAGAATAAACTGACTTTGACCATACAGCAGAATAACAATAATCCTACCGTCTTTCAGCTTTCAAAGTGCCCTTTAACTTATCTTGACCCCAAGGGGTCAAGGCGGACATCAACCCCATGTTAACAGATAAGCTAAAGAAGAGAAATGATATGATCTGGCCAAGGACCCAAGAGGCAGAGCTGAAATCAGACACTGGCTGTCTGTCCTTCTCGCCCCACACATTGCCCCACATCCTCCTCTCTCCCACACTGGCACTCCCAGTGCACCTCTGTAGAGACTTATGGGGACATTTAAAAAGAACACCAGAAAGGGGATGCCTGGGTGGCTCAGTCCCTTAAGTGTCTGGCTCTTGATTTCTGCTCAGTGAGATCAAGACCCACGTTGGGCTTTGAACTGACAACATGGAGCCTGTTTGAGATTCTCTCTCCCTCTCTCTCTCTGCCCCCTCCCCCCACAGTCTCTCTGTCTCTGTCTCTCTCAAAAAAGTAAACAGGAAAGAAAATTTAAAACAAAAAACAAAAGAGCACCGGAAAGAAAGTCTTCACCTAGAGAAGAATTAGAACCTCGGAGAAATTTTTCTTTCTTTCTTTGTAATCAAGAAGCAGTTTGTCGTATAAGCACGGACTATTCTGTAGTGTTGAAAACACTTAACTCCCAAAGACGTGCCTGATGGGAGGAGGCCCTCAGATCTCAGGCTTGTAGGTAGGGAGAGAAGCCACAGCTGTTAATCTGCTGCCCTGCGAGAATGTGAATTGGCAACTCCACAGGGCAGGACGCAAAAGGCTGTCACCCCAGCTAATGTTACTGGGGATGACTTTGATTGCGCAACCCCCACCCCCACCCCCACCCCCACCCCGCAAGGGTGGCCTGGTCTGGTTCACTCCCAGGTATGTGTGAGCCCCGGCAGATCACAGATTGGGCCTGCCGCATTGAGTTCCTTCCTAAAATAAACCCGTTCAGATGTAATGCGCGAAGCAGCTGGGAAAAGCAGGCTGGCCCCGCCATTCCCCCAGCACAGAGGGGCAAAGGTTTCCTAGCAGGGGCCTGAAACCCACTCTCGGGCATGAAAGACCTCTGTCCATCACACCTCCCCAAGGGAGGAGAGCTCCCTAGCCTGGACGCTTCAGTTGTCTGTACCTCTGTCCCCGGTCACTCCCCTCCCCCACTCCCGCCTGCCGCCCACCCTAGAAAACACAGGTTTCAATCATTACAAGGATTTGGTAAAATGACCTCATTTTCCTGTGAGCCTGCCAAGTCTTATGCATGTCAAAGAACTGCGGGGCTGAGAATCATTCCAGCAATTATGATGCCCTGTCAAAAAGGGGGGATTTTGGCCAAAGAAGAAGAGGAGGGAGGTGCAGGATGAAGATTTACAGGAGGTATTGATGGAATAACTATTGGCATTTATCTCTCCCATGCCACACACACAGAGTGGCAGAAACAACTGCCCTCTCGCTTTTGTTTCTAGATCCCTGTGCACACATTTCAGTCACAGTGCTTCTCCAAGAACTACTGCGTAGCCCAGCTTCGGTACAGGCATACCTCGTTTTATTGCTCTTTGCTTTGTTGTGCTTTGCAGATACTGCATGTTTTACAGATTGAAAGGGTTTTTGTCATCGTTTTGTTTAGCACAGATGCTACACAATGTTACCTTAGTTTCAGGTGGACAACTTAGGGATTTGACAAATAGATACATGATGCTATGTTCACCCCAAGCGTAGGTACTATCTGTCCCATTACATTACTATTACAATATAATATCATATCATTATCATTATAATATCGCTGACTATATTACTTATGCTGTGCTTTTATTCCCGCAAGTTATTCATTCCATAACTGGAGGCCTGTATATCCCTCTCCCCTTCACCTATTTGCCCAGGCCCCCACCCTTTCCCCTCTGGCAGCCATTGGTTTGTTCTGATTCTGCTTTTTGTTTGTTTATTCATTTGGCTTTTTGGTTTTTTTTAAGATTCCACCTAGGAATGGAATCATATGGTATTTGTCTTTCTTAGTCTGACTTATTTCACTTGGCGTAATACCTTCTAGGTCCATCCATGTGGTCTCAAGTGGTACGATCTTATCCTTTTTATGGCTGTGTAATATTCCATTATGTATGAATATACATGTGTGTGTATATCCATAAACACACACACACACACCCCACATTTTCCTTATCCAATTGTCTATTAATGGACCCTTGGGTTGCTTCCATGTCTTAGCTATTGTAAATAATGCTGCAGTAAACATAACAGGTGCATTCATCTTTTCAGTTAGTGTTTTTGTTTTCCCTAGGTAAATACCCAATAGTGGAATTATTAGTTCATATGGTATTTCTATTTTTTAGTTTTTTGAGGAAGCTCCATACTGTTTTCCACAGTGACTGTACCAATTTACATTCTGACCTACAGTGCACGAGGGTTCCTTTTTCTCCACATCCCCACCAACACTTGTTTCTTGTCTTTTTGATTTTAACCATTCTGATATCTGTGAGGTAATATCTTACTGTGGTTTTGATTAGGATTTCCCTGGTGATTAGTGATACTAAGCATCTTTTCCTGTGTCTATTGGCCATCTGTATGTCTTCTTTGGAAAAATGCCTATTCAGGTCATCTGCCCATTTTTCAATCAGATTGTTTATTGGTGTTGAGTTATATAATTTTTTTTTTTTACATATTTTGGATGTTAACCCCTTATCAGGTACATCATTTGCAAATATCTTCTCCAATTTGGTAGATTATCTTTTAGTTTTGTTGATGGTTTCCTTTGCTGTGCAAAAGCTTTTTATTTTGATTTAGTCCCAATGTGATTTTTTGTTTTGTTTTTTGCTTTTTGTTTTTTGGTTTTTTTGGGGAGTTTTTTGTTTTTGTTTTTGTTTTTGTTTTGCTTTTGTTTCCCTTGCTTAAGAGACGTATCTAGAAAAATGTTGCTATGGCTGATGTTAGAGAAATTACTGCCCGTGTTCTCCTCTAGTATTTGTATGATTTCAGGTTTCATATTTAGGTCTTAAATCCATTTTGAGTTCATTTTTGTGTATGGTGTAAGAAAGTGGTCCACTTTTATTCTTTTGCATCTAACTGTTGAATTTTCCCAGCACCATTTATTGAAAAGCCTTTCTTTTTCCCATTGTATATTCTTGCTTCCTTTATTGTAGATTAATTGACCATATAAATGTGGGTTTATTTCTGGAGTCTCTATTCTGTTCTATATTTTTAATGTTTATTTGTTCATTTTTGAGAGACAAAGAGGGTAATCCTTAGGTTTGAGATGAGTCTTTGGAGGTGCATATAGCTGGGTCTTGATTTTTCATCCTTTCTACAACTATAGCTTTTGATTGGAGCATGTAAACCATTTATATTTAAAGTAATTATTGATAGAATGTACTTAATGCCATTTAAAAAATTTGTTTTCTAATTGTTTTTGTACTTCTTTGTTCCTTTATTATTCTCTTTCTCTCTTTCTTTATTTTCAATGAGTGTCTATAGTGTTTTGGTTCACTTTCTTTCTCTTTATTTTCTGTGTATCTATCGTAGGTTTTGGGTTTGTGGTTACTATAAGGTTTATATATAGCATCCTAATTAAATAGCATTCCATATTAATTTGATGGTCATTTAAGTTCAAGTACATTCTAAAAAGAAAAAATCTTCTTTCTTTTTCTTTTTCCCCTCTCTTCCCTTTTTTACTCTCTTCTCTATATTTTATATATATACTGTCACATTTTACATCTTATTATTCATATTTTTCTTATGTCTAATTATGGCCATTTTTTCCACTTAAAGAAGTCCCTTTAAGATTTTTTTAAGGCTGGTTTAGTGCTAATAAGTTCCTTTCTCTTTTGTTTGTCTGGGAAACTCTTTATCACTTCTTCAAATCTGAATAACCATGCTGGATAGAGTATTCTTGGTTATAGTTTAGTTTTGTTTTGTTTTGTTTTGTTTTGTTTTTCCTTTCAGCACTTTGAATAGATCATGCCATTCCCTTCTGGCTTACAAAGTTTCTCCTGAAAAATCAGCTGATTGGGGCGCCTGGGTGGCTTAGTTGGTTAAGTGCCTGACTTCAGCTCAGGTCATGATCTCACGGTTTGTGGGTTCGAGCCCCACGTTGGGTTCTGTGCTGACAGCTCAGAGCCTGGAAACCACTTCAGATTCTGTGTCTCCCTCTCTCTCTGCACCTCCCCAACTCATACTCGGTCTTTCTCTCTCTCAAAAATAAATATTAAAAAAATTTTTTTAATTATCTGAAAGCCTTATAGGTTTTCCTTTGTGTGCAACTTTTTCTTTCTCTCTTGCTGCTTTTAAGAGTCCCTCTTTATCTTGGGGCACCTGGGTGACTCAGTCAGTTGAGCATCTGACTTCAGCCCAGGTCATCATGATCTTACAGTCCATGAGTTCAAGCCCTGCATCAGGCTCTTTGCTGTCAGCACAGAGCCCACTTCAGATCCTCTGTCCCCCCTTTCTCTCTGCCCCTTACCCTCTCGCATGTGCTCTCTTTCTCTCAAAAATAAAAAATAAAACACTAAAAAAAAGAGTCTCTCTTTATCTTTAACCTTGACATGTTTTTAATTAAAAATTTTTAGTGTTTTTTTTTTTTTAATTTTTTTTTTTTTAACGTTTATTCATTTTTGAGCCAGAGAGAGACACAGCATGAACGGGGGAGGGGCAGAGAGAGAGGGAGACACAGAATCGGAAGCAGGCTCCAGGCTCTGAGCCATCAGCCCAGAGCCCGACGCGGGGCTCGAACTCGCAGACCGTGAGATCGTGACCCGAGCTGAAGTCGGACGCTCAACCGACTGAGCCACCCAGGCGCCCCTTAGTGTTTATTTTTGAGAGACAGAGAGAAAGAGAGACACAGAGTGTGAGCAAGGGAGGGTCAGAGAGAGAGAGGGAGGCACAGAATCTGAAGTAGGCTCCAGGCTCTGAGCTGTCAACACAGAGCCCAACGTGGGGCTCGAACCCACGAACCGTGAGATGATGACTTGAGCCGAAGTCAGACGCTTAACTTACTGAGCCACCCAGGTGCCCCTAACCTTGACATTTTAATTATAATGTGCTGTGGTGTGGACCTCCTTAGGTTCATCTTGTTGGGAACTCTCTGTGTTTCTTGGACTTGGATGTTTATCTCCTTCCCTAGGTTAGGGAAGTTTTCAGTTATCTTTCTTCAAATAAGGTTTCTACACTTTTCTCTCTCTCCTCCTCCCCCTCCTCCCCCTCCTCCCCCTCCTCCACCTCCTCTCCCTCCTCCCCCTCCTCCCCCTATGTATATAATGTGAATGCTTGTTCTCTTAATATTGTCCAGAGGTCTCTTAATCTATCCTCATTTAAAACATTTATTTTCTCTTTTTGCTGTTCAGCTGTGTGCTTTCCATTACTGTGTCCTCAGGATCACTAATGCACTTCTCTGCATCCTCCGACCCACTATTGATTTCCTAGTGTGTTTTTTATTTCGGTTATTGCATTCTTCAACTCTGATTGGTTCTTTCTAACATTTTCTATCTCTTTATTGAAGGTCTCACTGAGTTCTTCCACTCTACTCCAGCCCAGTGAGTATCTTTATGATCATTACTTTAAATTCTTTATTAGACATGTTGCTAATCTGTTTCATTTAGTTCTTTTTCTGAGTTTTTGTTTTCTCATTCTTTCTTTTGGAGCATATTCCTCTGTCTCCCCATTTTGCTTGACTTTCTGTGTTTGTTTCCACAGAGTAGGCAAAATCCCTACTTCTCCTAAAGTTGAAAGAGTGGTCTTGTGTTTGGTGTCCCCTGTGCAGCTTTGTGTCCCTGGTGACTCTTGCTGGCTGATTAGAACCATGGCTGTATATGCTAGTTACGCTTTTAAACCGTGGCATGTTTCTGTCTCTCTTGCTATTCTCTTGCCATTTTCGATATCTTTAGTTCCTCGGTGGCTGTTCGGTCAGCCCTCAGTTCTCTTTCAGGAGAAATTGTTCTATTTTAAAAGGTTTGTCCCATGGTGGGGGTGAGTTCAGAGTCTTCCTACATCACCATCGTCAGCTGGAACTCTACAAACTGGAGCTTTTATGGCAATCTTGTGTCAAGTAACTCTCTTGGTACCATTTTTCTTTTCTTTCTTTTTTTTTTTTTAATTTTTTAATGTTTGTTTATTTTTGAGAGAGAGGGAGAGATAGAGTGTGAGCCGGGGAGGTACAGAGAAAGAGGGAGACACAGAATCCAAAGCGGGCTCTAGGCTCTAAGCTGTCGGCACAGAGCCCAACGTGGGGCTTGAACTCGCGAACCGCGAGATCATGACCTGAGCCAAAGTCGGACGCTTAACCGACTGAGCCACCCAGGTGCCCCTCTTTTCTTTCAATAGAAGTATAGTTGACATACAATGTTATATTAGTTTCAGGTGTGCAACATAGTTATTTGACAATTCTGTACATTACGAAATGCTCACGAAATGCTCACCACATGAGTGTAGTTACCATCTGTCACCATACAATGTTATTAAAATATTATTGACTATATTCCCTATGCTGAAATTTTTATCCCCATGACTTACTTCCTTTATAACTGGAAGTTTGTGCTTCTTAATCCCCTTCACCTACTTTGCTCATCCCCCCCACCCTTCCCTGCTGGCAACCACAAGTTGGTTCTCTGTATTTATGATTTTCCAACAGCACTTTCCCACTTCATGTCCCTGTCAGTTTGGTAATTCTCACAATATTTCAAACCTTGTCATCATTATTATATTTGTTATGGTGATGTGTGATCAGTGATTATGACCTGCTGAAAGCTCAGATGGTGGTTAGCATTTTCTAGCAATAAAGTATTTTTAAGTTAAGGTATGTACGGGTTTTTTCCTTTTTAGACACAATGCCATTGCACACTTAATTAGTGTAAACATAGCTTTTATATGCCCAGGGAAACCAAAAACTTCACTGGTCTCCCTTTATTGTGATATTTGTTCCATTGCAGTGGTCTGGAACCAAACCCACAATATCTCTACGTTAAGCCCGTACCCATCATTCACAGGTCCGGGGGTCTGCATGACCGGAAGTTGGAGCTATGAGTAGACAGCCAACACAGTCACATCCGGTGACCTTAGTCTTACCTCATTGTACTAGCAACTGTGATCCTACCCTGACCCCAACCCCCTGGACCCCTCTTTACCCAAGACTGTCCCGCTGAGCACAGATACTGTAACAATAGTTCTTATTCATTTTGGAGGTCACAACATGTCACATAACGCTTCTTCGTCTCTACCATAACCCAGGTTTTTGCCTGCGTGTCTTACGGATTTTGCTCTACTAACCCAGATCTCTCTGTGTCACCAGGTCTGACTCAGCTGCTACAGCAGAGGTTGCAGCAGGAGGCTGGGTCCCGCCTAATTGAGCCACAAGTGTTTCTCCCCAACACACAAATCCTGATGTTCTTCCTCCTATACACTGTCCTTTTGGCTTTCCTCCATGCATAATGCGTAGATGCTTACCCTCAGTGGAGGAAGATGGATGGTGAAATGTAAGAACCCTCTGGAAGACCAGGAGCATGCATCTAGCGGCCATGGTGTTTTGCTCCAGATGAACTTCAGAAGGGATGTTTGCTTTTTTTTGTTTTTTTTTTTTTTTTTGCAGTTTGTGCCTGAAACAGGCAATATTGCATTATTTAAGCAGTCCCTATTTTGAACTAGTCCCTAGATTAAAGTCTTTGAATATATTTTCTTATCGAATATATTTCTTAACCAACCCTATAGGATAGAAAATTATTATTCCCATCTTACGGATTAGAAAAATGGAGGCTCAGAACAATTCGGGAACTTGCCTAAAGGCACACAGCCAGTAAGTAAGGGAGCAAGGAAACAACTCCAGATCCTCTGGCTCTAGAGCCCAGGCCCCTTCCATCCTGTAGGTTTCAAGCTACAGCCTTCCCTTGCACTCCTGTGGAGCCAGACACAGACCTATGGGACCACAGACCCCCCTCTGCCCTGCTTCTCTGGTGAAGTGGGTCATATCTCACCCGGGCCTGATTATCAACAGCTCAGAGGAGGGGGTGACAGACCATGTGACTCCCTAGTGAGAGGCTCAGTACCAAGCTGCCTCTCCAGGCTAATGGATAGGAAAGAGCCAAGTGGACAGGGTGAGGAAGGTGGGATTCTCCGTGGAGAGAAAGAAAACTGAGTGATGGAGGTCAAGAGGCAGGAACACTGCTCCCGGGCCTACCACAGAAGGATCCACACCTGCGAGTGCCCCAGTAAGACAGTCAGGGTCTCATCCTACTCTGGGCCTGGCCCCCTCCCTGCCCTCAGCCTGTCCTGGGTCTGCACCATGCCTTCTGCTCCTTTTCCTCCAAGAGACACCAGGAACAGGCAGGAGCCATGACAGATTGGCTGCCACCTGGGCCAGGCCCTGCTGGTCCCAACACAAGCTTTCCTGTGCCTCTGTTGTCCGTCATTCAGGGATGTCTGACATACCACCCTCCTTCCCTACTGCCATCTCTGGCCCCCCTGACCTTTCAAGACCACGGTTGCCAAAGTCCTCTTTCAGGCGCTCAGTGTCTGAGGTGATCCGTTCATTTTACTCCCCTACCATCGTGTTCTTTATGTTCGCGTTTACTGTCGTTATTCTTCAAAGCACTTCGCGATCCTAAAAGACCTATTGCTGAAACCCCCAAGCAGAGCGAGGAAACAAATTGTATTATTCTTTAGACTCCTAATGTCTTCAAGCTGAATGACTCCTCGGATGTCATTTCCCAGAGGAGGGAACTGAACCCAGAGAACTGGCTGGCTTTCTAAGGGCCCCGCAGTGTGTTCATAGCAACTCAGGACCTGTGATGGGAAATTGTCAGAAATAATTTCTGTTAAACAATTTTCGTAAAATACTTAGCAATGCTCCTGCCCCTGACTTCTCTGTGGGATCAGGCGTCATGGGGCAGTCACCAAAGCATTCACCCTTGGCAGACGACAGAGCTAGGTTTGGGCTCCACCTCTTTATTGACTATAGGCAGGCCCACCACCAACATTTGCAGGACCCAGGGAAGGGCCCAAATGAAGGCCCCAGGCCATATACCTCCGTACTGAAGAGTTATAAAATATACATATAACAAACTGTTAAAAATAGGATTTTTTTTTTCCTCCAACCTTGACAAATAGACCTTCATAGTGACCTGGAAGACCATCTTTGATTGAGAATTCCCAGACTACTTGGAATTCTGCTCTGACGTGATGGAATGAGAAGACCCAGCCTCGAGCTCCTACCCTCTCTGTCGCCTGACCCTCCCTTCTCTTCCCACCCTCTCCCACTCAGCGCTGTCGTGAATCATGAGAAGCCTCACGTGTATGTGTGCAGACAACTAGCTCACACAGCCCTTTCAGCATCGCCTCCTTGGTCACCCTGGGGCCTGGGATTACACATCAACATCCCAGCACCCACTCAGGAGAATGAACCCAGGAAAGAGGCCTCTGTGGGCCTTGAAAGAAGGCGGGGCCATCTGGACAGAGAATTCCAGGGCTCCAGGTACCTGGAGCATCGTCCACTGTTGGGGGGAGGCACACATCTCTTGCCCCTGGAACTTTTTACTTCATGGAGAGCGGTATGGCCAGAGTAAGACCAAAGCAAAGCCTTCTAGAGCATGAGGCCCGCAGCGGGGGCCCCACTTGCCTAGGGGAAGGGGGACTGGCCATGTGATTTTAGGCAAGCATTTATTCCTTTGCCCATAAAAATAGGGGTACTATTAACCTACCTTGCAGAGTGGCTTTGAGGATCAAGTGAAACACTTTATATAAAAAACTTAGCACAGAGTAGGTGTTCAGTTTCCTCTTCCTTCCTACCACCCCTCCCCCCCATCCTCACCCCCTTTCTTTTTTCTGTAAGGCCCAACAGGACTGGGCTTGGCACAGCTGACCGCAGCCGCCCTGGAAAGGGTTCACTGTCCCCCTTTCCTGCAGGAGAGCTGTGACAGGCCACTCTGAGTTCTTTGTCCATTTAAAAAGCAGTCTTGGGTTTTTCTGATGTTAAGTAAGGGGAGATACTGCGGTTCACAGAGTGGGTTAGAAACCTCATATTACTCTCTGGCTTGCTAATGAGAAGCTTGAAAAAGTCCTTTGGGTCCTGACCAAAAACTCTTGGCTTTTCCTTGGCAGAAACTTGATTTCCTGTGAGATGTCAGAACTTGCCACTGAGCATAACTCACAGAGGTTTACATTTCGTTCTATCTGGCTTAGAAATGGACGAGAGACACTTCCTTTGTGTTGCCCTCCTCAGAAATGCACACATCTGTGTAACTTGCTCTCTGTCGGCTTAGGCCTGAGGGTGTGTTGAGGGATTCAAGACACTGTCAAGTTCAGATTTCTTTTGAAGACTTGCCTTTCTCCAAAAAATCCCTTTCAGGAAAAGCCTTGGCATCTCATCTTTGTTCCCTGTGACTTAAGCCTGCCTTTGTGAATGTTGTTGCTGCGCAGACAGAGAAGTTTGGCCTTATTCCTAAAAGCTGGAGGCTGGGCCAGGGGTTAAGCCCCCACTGTCTTGTGTCCCTACCACCAGCCCACATCTTACCTGGAGTTTCTGAGGTCGGGTCTCTTCGAGAGATCCACTGTCTTTGGTGTTAATGAAATTTTCCAAATCTTCTCCTATGCATCTGGTTATTGAGGAATGAAGTTCAACCTTCAGTCACTCAAATTCATCTACTCTTCAGTTTTACATTGTTAGGGATCAGGAGGAGAGAGCCAGGATTTCTCTGTTTTGGGAGAAGTGGCCAGAAAATTAATAAAACACTTATGTTGCGTCCCTTACGTGAAATGTTTTCTGTGGGTTAGATTAGTGCACGTTCCCCCCCCCCCCAAACGTTTACCCACTCTGTATTTGCTTTCCCATATCAAAATGTACTTTCCTTGGAGCTGTACGTGACAAAACCAATTTATGATCATTTCTATCTTGATTCCATTCATTTGGCAAATATTTATTGAGCACATCCTATGAGGAAGGCACTGTGTTAGGTACTGTGACTGATAGATTTATGAGCCATGATCTCTGCTCTCAACTTTAAAACCCATCTTGGCTTAGTTATTCTTTCTCTTGAGTTATTTTGTCTTTCCCATGTGTGTCTGAAGTCAGTGATTCTTTCCTGGAAGCAGAACTGTGTCTATGCAGTTCTTTGTACATTTGAATAAGAAAGAATTCATGTAGCAGGTACTCCGTACCCAGCCCCAAGCCCCCAGCACCATAGAGATACAAAGCAGATGAAGTCATGAGCCACTCCTCAATGATGTAGCTGCAAAGACAATTATACAGCAATAGAAGGCAAATGCCCAGATACAAACAAATACAAAATTTTGTAGTCAGGTGATTTTTTACATTTTGATCACCCAAATTCAAATGCGACAATTAGATTATCTACTAATCCTTTTTCTTTTAAGTTTATTTGTTTTGAGAGAGTGCACACAAGCAGGGGAGGGGCAGAAAAGAGAGAGAGAGAATCCCAAGGACGTGCTGACAGCATGGAGCCTAATGCAGGGCTCGATCCCACAAACTGTGAGATCGTGGCCTGAGCTGAAATCAAGAGTCAGTTGCTCAATCGACTGAGCCAAGCAGGGACCCCTCCACTAATTCTTAGCATACACATATCCTAAAACTCAGCGATTCTAGTCCTAAATATGTGTCCAGTCGAGCTGTGTACTTGTATTCATCAAAAGACACCTAAAAGAATTTCATGACAGCGTTCTTTACAAAAGCTTTGCACTAGAAACTACTCCAGTGTCCTTGGCATCTGGTAGAAGAAATAAATAAATGGTTGTCTGATGAAATAATGGGACACGATACAGCTCTGGGGATGAATAGTCTACCTGAATATGCATGCAATAATATAGATGAAACTCACAAAAATAATGTTTAACTACAACAATCAAAAGCAAAAGAAAAATTATTTTTCCATTTCTAGAAAGTATAAAAACAAGCAAAGGTATTCCATGCTTTGGGAAGTCAGGATAGTAGTTACTTTGAGGGGATAGTGACTGGAAGGGGACAGGAGTGGACTTCCGGGGCTGGGAAGGCTCTCTTTCTTGATCTGGGCTCTAGTTATGTTGGTGTGGTCAGTGTCTGATCCTTTGTTTGTTTACTTCCCTGCCTATATATTATACTTCATTTAAAAGTTTTAAAGATCCATCAACTTAAAAAGAGCTAGAGATCTGAATTGAGGTCAAGAAACCTGAGTCTTAAACCTGATTCCAATTATCATTATTTGCTCGTATCCTTGAGTAAATCATTCTCTGCATGCCTTGGATTTTTTGTCAGCGAAAGGGAGAGAATCCTTTCTCCCAATGTTCCCAGCTAGATGCTTTATTACATGTGGAGAGACCTAGCATCCCAGGAGGCAGATGTGGGTTTCTTTGTGCTCTTTCCCTGTATATTTAGAAGCTTGATTTACACGGATTTCATGCAGTCTAGCCTTGTCAACGTAGACTCTAACTTGGTCTTTGAATCATGCCTTCCTTTCACTGTGTTTATTCCCTCCAGCTCCTCAGTCTCACATCTGAATGTCTCACCTAACGACATTATGGTATTTGGCCTCAAAAATATCAACTGCAATATGGCATCTGCTGGGAATACGGAAGCTGGTTTGGTTCTGTTCCAGGATAATACACGTGAAGGCTAAAGGCGGAGCCTGTAAGAGGGGATTCTACAAAGAACCCTTTTGCTTCTCTTCAGTTCAGTTCTGAGTCTTAGAAATTGTCGCTGTTCAAGGTGGGCTTTGGCCTCTTCCTGTGTCCTCTGGCCCCGCAGAGCTGCCCAACCAGGGGGTGGTACCCACATCCTGCCCAGGTCCCTTCCCAGGAGTTCTCCTCATGGGTTCTCCTCACCTCTGCGTTCCCCACCCCATCTGTCCTTCTCTAAAAGTACCAACAGAAAGCACACAGTGCCTCTTCACTTACCATGCCCTCCTCCAAGTAGAATCACACTACCTCACAGGTGCTGTGAGAACTTCACAACAGAACGGCTCCATTTCTCCCCCCCACCCCCCAGCCTTGGTGCTGTTGTTACGCACATGCGTCTACATATTTTATAAACTCCACGCTGTATTGCAATGATTTTCACTCAGTCCAATGTCTTTTAAAGAGAGTTAAATAATGTTAAAATCTTACTATTTAGCCATGAAGTTAAAGTTCCTGGAACTGTCTGTTCCTTTGCTTAGGTCCATCTTTCCAGCTTGTGTCCTGTCCCTTCTACCCAAAGAACTTCCTTTGACATTGTTTATAATGCACTTCTGCTGGTGATGGATTCTTTCAGCGTTTGTACATCTGAAAAGGTTTTCATGTCACCTTCAGTTTTGGAAAATATTTTTGCTAGTTATAGAATTCTAGGTTGACAGGTTTGGCTCCCCCCCCGCCCCAACCCCTCAACCCTTAAAAGACATTGTTCCACTCTCCTCAAATTGTTTCCAAAGAAAAATAACTGCTGTCATTCTTATCCTTGTTCCTCTGTCCATGACTTGTTTTGTTCCGCTGGTTGCCTTTAAGAGCTTCTCGCTATCCCTGATTTTGAGCGAAGTGATTACGGTGTTATTTGGCATAGCTTTCTCCATGTTTCTCATGCCCGTGGTTTGTTGAAATTCTCGGACATGTGGTTTTACAGTTTTTATCAAATTTGGCACATTTTGGGCCATTATTTCTTCAAGCAATCTTTTCTGTTTCCCAGATTCCTCCCATTCTCCTTCAGAGACTTCTATTACACATATAATTAGGCTGTTTTAAATTATGTCATGGCTCACCAATGCTCTGCCCGTTTTCTCCTGGTCTTTTCTCTCTCTGTCTAGTCTCTATCGGTTCATTTTGGGTAGTTCCTACTGCTGCCTTTAAGTTCACTAGCCCATCTTCCACAATGTCTAGTTAATCCAACCTTGGACATGGCAGTTTTCATCTCTAGAAGTTTGATTTGCCTCTTTTTTTTTAAATATATCTTCCACCCTAGCACTTGACATGTTCCTCTAGCTTCTTTCTTGAACATCTGGAAAACCGTTATCGTAACTATTAACGTCCTTCTCTGCTGACTCTACCTTCAGTGTCAACTCTGGGCAGTCTCAACTGGTCAACGTACCTCCTCTGTGTGGTTCTTCTTTTCCTACTTCTTTGCATACCCAACAACTTTTTGTTTGCTGCCAGACATTGTTGGGCACTGGACCTTCCTGTATTCCTATAAATATTCTCAAGCTTCGTCCTGGGACACAGTTGAATTAGTTGGCAACAACATGGTGCTTTTAGGTCTTTTATGATTTGTTAGGTGACGGGGGAGCAGTAGTCCACCTAGAATTAGCTCTTCCCCACTACTGAGGCAGAACTTTCCTGTGTATTTTGCCCAGTACCTTGTGAATTTTGAGCTTTTTCAGTCTGGTTTATGGGAATAGGCACTATTTTCAGCTCTGTGTGACCTCTGAGAATTGTTCCTCCTAATCCTTCAGGGTGGTTCTTTTTCCAGCCATGACTAGTTTGTTTGTATGAATGCACAGTTCACTACTTAGAAGACTGCTCTATAGATCTCTAGAATTTCTCTCTGGGCAGCTTGCTCCTGTCTGGTACTCGGCCCTGTGGAATCTAGTCACCTTGACCTCCCTGAAGTTCCTGCCCCATATTTTTTTTTCAATTTTTTAAATGATTATTTATATTTTGAGAGAGAGGGAGGGAGGGAGGGGCAGAGAGAGATGGAGACCGAATCTGAAGGAGGCTTCAGGCTTTGAGCTGTTAGCACAAAGCCTGACGCAGGGCTTGAACTCACAAACTGCGAGATCATGACCTGAGCCAAAGTCGGACACCTAACCAACTGAGCCACCCAGGTGCCCCCTTGCTCCACCTTTTCAACTCAGACCACCAGGGCTCCTCCTGGGTGCCCTCTCCCTGTGCACCTGGAAACTCCATGTAGCAAGCTGGGTAATTATAGGGCTCACCTCCACAGTGGTTTCCCAGCTCTTAGAGAACACTGACCTTCAGTGCCTATTGTCCAACGTCTTGAAAACCATTATTTCATGTATTTCACCCAGGTTTTTAGTTATTTCAAGTTGGTGGGTACAGTGAGTCCCTGCGATTCCATTTTGGCTAGGACAGAAAGCATGTATAAACCTGAATGTGTTTATAACTTCAAGTATTTTCCCCATAATCTGATAGTGTTCGCAAGGCTAGTGTATTCCAAACCTTTATTTTGACATAATGTAAAAGTTACAAAAGAGTTGCAAATATAGTGCAGAGAATTCTGGCACACCCTTCACCCAGTTTCCCCGAATGTATTTTTTATTTGTACTTCTTTTCAGTGTACAAGTAATGAATGCTAATGGTAAAAAAAAAAAAAAAAGTTATAGTTGATACTTGAGAATATAAATAATGTAATAATCACATCATGTATTTTCTTGTCATGTTAATATGTATCAGGGAAGAGGGGACACTGTTCTCCTTCTTGTCATATTCCTACCACAGCAAATGGAGGAGGGAGTTTCTCTGCCTCCTTGGAGAGTGTTGGAGGGACCACAGCCTTCTGGGTTTTTCTCTCTATACTCACCTACTCGCATGAGCAGAAACAGCTCTTTGGGTGAGGCCCAACATTGGGCCACATTTTGCTAGTGGGCAGGGCTTAAAGTGTTAAAAGTTCAGCTCTTATGAGGTGGGCTCACTGGACTCTTCTTAGCTTCTTGTCTCTGGTTTGTGCCACCCCCCCCCCCCCCAGCCCAGGGCAAGGCCCAGCACCTGCTTCTTTTACGCTCTCCCTTCGACCATAATTAGGCAGATGAGATAGACCAATAGTCCAGGAAGGAAGCTCGCTTGGGGTCTGGATACAGAATCAGTTCTGTGGGTCCAGCTCTCCCCATAGTCAAGCACTCAGGTCTTCATCCAGGGGAAGGAGGCTCTACCCTGGATTCACTTCCAAGACCTGTTCTCCCAGCCAGTTGACCAAGACAGTCCTGCACTCAGGGCTGTTGGTGTTTGCCTACTTAGTAATAAAGCTAATATTTCAATTCCATTTGCCTAGTGATTTTCCATTGGCCAGTATCCTAGGGAGAGTCAAGTGTATGATGGGTGTACCCAACCTCACATCCAAACCTCCAGAAATATACTTTACATCATTATTTTTTTAACTTTCTCTTTTTTTAATTAATTAATTAATTAATTTTTTTTATTTTAGAGAGAAGATGTTAGCCAGGGAGAGGGGCAAAGGGAGAGAGAGAGAGAGAGAGAGAGAGCGAGAGAGAGAGAGCAAATCTCAATCATAGTGTGGAGCCCTAAGCGGGGCTCCATACCAGGACCCTGGGATCATGAGCTGAGCCAAAATCAAGAGTCTGAGCCACCCAGGGGCCCTTATGTCATCATTTCTTAAAATTTACTTGTTTACTTTGAGAGAGACAGATACGGCACAAGTGGGGGAGGGGCAGAGAGAGGGAAAGAGAGAGAATCCCAAGCAGGCTCCAAGCTGCCAGTGCAGAGCGAGATGCAGGGCTCAAACTGATCTGAAACCAAGAGTCAGATGCTTAACCGACTGAGCCACCCAGGTGCCCCACGCCATCATTTTTAATAGCAATACAGAACTACTTTGAATAGTTATATCTATGATAATTTGTTCATTTCTCTCTCGTTGTACATTTAGTGTGTTTTCATTTCCTCATTATTATAAACAGTATCATGATAATAATACATATAATATTTTTATACATAAAAATAATATATAATAATATATATTATTATTATAATATATAATATATATAATTAATATATAATTATTATAATATATAATATAATATATATAATATAATATATGATAATATATAATAATATTATATGTATATAATATTTTTTATACATATATGTCTTCATAGTTGTTTAATTATTTTCTTACACCTGCCGTTCACATGAGCTTCTGCCAACTGAGTAGTGATACCTAGAGCTAATCTCGAAATCTCACAGATAGATTTCCCTTAGGCCTGAGCAAATAATCCAAAGAGTCTACTCAGTTATGTTTTTATAGAAAGATCCTTTTTAAATGTCAGAATAGTAGAGAAGGAACAATTAAAAATAACTTTTTACTCTATAATGTAAAAAAACACAATTTTAAGTGAGGCTTCAACACACAACTTACGGAAAATTAAAAGAAATACAAAATCATTGGCTCCATCTGATAAGTTTCTTGTTTAACCTTTGATTGTTTCTCCTTCACTGCAATATCTAATATCCGTTGTTACTCAAACTCAAATATAATCCAAACTCTTACTACTGTAAAAATAATCTTCCCAGAGACATTCCTATTTTTAAGGTTTGGAAATTGGGGGTTTGAGGAAAGGCTGACAACCAGATTTCTTTCATATGGTGTTCTTTTTGCTGTTTTGTTTCTCTGTAATGGATTTGCCTCCCTCACTGTCCACTCGGGACTTACCTAAGATGGGCTTCCCTGGCCCGTACAGACTTCAAGTCTCTGCCATACCACTGCTTGGAGCAGACAGAAAGAAAATGGCAGCCGGGCCACTTCCCATCCCCAGGGCGTAGCACAGCACCTGACACAGGACAGACACTTGCAAACATTTGTCCAGGTTCTTACATTGAACACTGTGCACCCAGTCACAGGCTGGGACCTCAAGAATGTGCTCTTCCAGGAAAGACTGTTCTCTGTCGACCGGTTCCTGAGCATTACCCTGGCTCTGTTCCCATGAGGAACCTGGTCATGAGTTCTGAGGCCACACTGCAGGCACAGTGCAAAACTGTCTTTTGACGTGCATTTTGGTTTGAACAAGAGAGAGACATAAGACCCTATTTTAGGGTAGGGCTTTTATGGGGGGGGGGGGGGACCCAAGCTGACTGCTTTGAGGCATTGAAAATTACAGGTTCCCATGATGGGGGCTATTTCTTGAGAGCTGAGGGGCACAGGGATCTTTCCATGCTGTTCACCCTACAGGCCAAGAATCGCTGCTGGTTTGGCCTGTGTGTGGAGCAGGGAAGGAGCCCCAGAGCTGATCTCCCCCTCGAGAACCAGGAGTCCATGATCCACACCAGGGCAATGTGGGAAAGAACATAGAAAGGTCAGTAATGCAGAGAGATCATGGGAAAAGAGGTCACATAGGCCACAAACCTGGGACCATGTTCCCAGTAAGGGGGATTGCTTTCATTGCTAAGGTGATAAGACCTGCTTTTCTAGGCTAACTAATCTCTCCACATCTTCCACTGTCTTCCTCTGCCCTCTCAAATGCTCCTTCCCACTGTAAGGTTTCTCCCCAGGTGATCCCTGTGACATTCCCACAAGGACCCCAACATGACCGATGCCAAACCCATCTCAGGCCTGCTCCTCAGCCTGCGACCTCCGTGTCCTTGACTCACCCTCACCAGAATCGCGTGGTTCTCTGTGGCTCTCTTTTTCCATCACCCAAGTGACACCAAGGTGTCAGCTCTGTCCCTAACATGCTTCTCAGACCGGCTCTTCCCTTCATCCTACCGCCTCCACCTTGGCACAGACTCATCCCGTCTCTCCAGACAATTGCATTCTTTTCCCACCTGGCCTCCCTGACTGCAGTCCTGCTCTTTCACTGCACAGGACAATGGCACCATGATTACCTATAAAATGCCAGGTCTCACAGTACCCAGCTGGCTTCCAAATGTGCTGTGGCTAACGTCCAAAATCTTCAGCAGGCGTTCACAATGTACTCCCCAGCGTAGGACTCACTATTGTAGTATGAATATCCTGCAGTACGGTGTTCCCACATTGGTTATCGCTTGTTCAACATTCTGTATCTGGTATTTCTTTTATTTTTTTTTATCAGCCCCATAGGATTTCAATCTTCTCAGTTTTAAAGGTTGTTTTCTCTCTTCACAATAGATAAAGAAGGTCCTTCAATTGTAGAGTTTCAGATCTATCCTGCAGTCTATCTGTTCTCTGCTCTCGTGCTTAATTAATATTTCTGCCACCATTTCTCAAAGCTCCTGTCATAGTTTATTTTTATACTTCTTAGCACGTTCAAATCCATAATTAAACAAGAGTCCAGAAGGCACAAAATTCTTTTGATTAAGTAAATATACAGTCAGGAATACCTGCATTTCACACAAACACTTTCATGTGCTGTTCAAAAAAAAAAACCAAAAAACCCACGTTACGTGGAGTGGGAAATCTAAGTTTTAATCCAAGAAGGTTAACTACGTAAATGGTCAGAAATGTATACGCTGCCTATAAACAGCTCCGTACTCACCTGTCACCTCACAGAGTCAACATCTATAACTCAACAGACATGCTTCTTGCGTGATCACCGGACGTTTTGTATTCTTTGGCATGAGTGATCAAGGTAAAACGTGTGCTCTGAGAAAAAGGACACGCTGTCTCATGTAGTCACATCACAGCATGGAGCCCATTGTGTTTCAATGATGAGTGGCTCAGCCTGTCTCCTGTCACCCAGGTACAGTCCGGGCATTAGAGGGAGCTCCGTAAATGCTGTGGGGCCCTGGAGAGGAGCAGTGTAAGCATATATATTTACACATATAGCCAAGCTTGCTGTCTCTAACACAGTACTAAGACACAGCTCTTCCAAAAGAATAATTGCTCTTCCTGACATAACTTCAAAAGTTGGGGGTCTTTCCCCAAACGTCTGTGTCTTTTTTTCTAGCCCAGGCCTCCAAGAATTTATGTGGTAAGCATTTACATCCCCCCACCTTCTCTAGCACTTGCCGTGACAGATCAGGTGGTATGGTCAGGTGCTTCCTTTCCTTGATCCTGAAACTACATCTTTCCAAACTCAGGGAGACTCCTCTAGAACTGAGTGGTATCTTGAGACTTCTACCGTATCTGCTTCTTCCTGAACAACACCTGCATCGACCTTGTCTAAGACAGTGACATGACTTTCCCCTGCTGGACGCTGACCCCGGTATCAGGGTCGGGGCCTGCCCACTGTTGGCCCTCAGTGCCTGCTTGTTGAGCGAGTAACTGAACACTAAGTGACGATCCCTGTGACTCGATGCAGACCGTTTCATGTGGGAACCCCAACTTCCTTGGGCTTTTCCTCATGACTCAACCATGACTAGGGTTAACTTGACTCAGAATGAGCCAATGACCTGATTCCAAGCCTGTGGAGGCAGGAAGGCGGAAATGGAGACTTTCTGCCTGAACCACTAGGCCACAATTTGCCTGTGCAACAAAAGACCATCTGACCTTTCTCCTCCTCATTTCTGTGTCCCCTGGAGCCCACGGAGGAGAGACAAGCGGGTGTCATCTACCAGGCAGCTGGGCCTAGTAATTTGATGTTGGGTCACAAGCAGGGAACCATAAACTGTACCCCAAACCCTGGGGCGGTTGTCATTGTTTGAAGTTTCTAGAGGTGCCTCTCTAGACAAGAGCTGGCTCCATGCAGGAACATTTCCCTGGCAGTTCCTGCCAAAGAGCATCCCACCAAAGATCGGTATGTTGAAAGCTCTAGAGAGTGGCGTTGCTTAGTCATGAGGCTGCCGACCAGCCGAGCTTGTAACTTTCAACTACAAGTTGTCTAATAGAACACAGGCGGTGAGACGAGGCCTAGCAGAGTCAACTGGATGTGTCCTCTCCCTCTGCTCCGCCTTCTGCTTTCCGCTAGTCACAGAGTCTGCATGCAGGTAAGGCTGCTGCTTGAGTCCTGCCCTGTCACTCCTGGGCAAAATGTTAAGCTAGGCTGTAAAATCAGATGCTGTCTCATAAGCCCGAGCTTAATTTTCAATAGCAGCAAGTTAATTGTTGAGCAACTACCAAGTGCTCGGCAAGGCTGCAAGGACACATTAGACGGGACTCCTGCTCTCACGTAACTTGGATTTGAATGTAACCTGGTGATAAACACTCTGACGGAAGAAGTGTGGAATGGTATATGCTCTACCCTTTTTCCTCTTTCATCGGGTCATATTCATATAGAAAAGTCCATCTACCATATGAACTAACAAATAATTAGAGTAGGTACTGATAGAACTATGACCCACGTCTAGATTGAGAATATTTGCTAATAGCCCGGATGCCGTCTGCCTGCTTCTCCCTGATCAAAAGCACATCCCACCCCCCGCCCCCATGGGAACCACTCTCCTGCCTTTTGAACAATCATTTTCTTGCTTTGCTTTTCTTTTACCTCCTATGTATGCATCACTGAAGAGTGTAGCTCGATTTGTTCTGGGCCTGGAGCCCTCCTCTGTATATTCCTTAGTGTCTGGCTTCTTTCAGGCAAGCTATTTGTGAGATTCATTCATTTTGTTTTGCAGACTTAGCGTTTGTTCATTTTTAATTGCTATCTAGTATTCGATCATATGAATGTACTATGGTGTATCTCTTCAGCTACTGATGCACATTTGTGTCGTTTCCTACTCTTGCTTACCTGCACACTGTGGGGTCACGTGACACGCATGTGTTCAGCTTTAGTGACCCCTGCCAAACACTGTTCCACAGTGGATGTCCCGACTTTGTGCCTTAATCCTCAGTGTATGCGAGTTCCTGTTGTTCTCCATCCTTACTCACACTTGATACTGTCTCATTTTCTAGTTTTTGCCATATTTTTGGCTGTAAAATGATATTTCATTGGGATTTTATCTAACACATCCCTGATCACTAAATAGACGGGGAGATTTTTTTTTTTTCATATACTTTTGGACTGTTTGTGTTTCTTTTCCAATAATGTCTGTTATATATTGGCCCATTTTTCTATTGAGTTGTGTTTCTTTTTCTGGGTGATTCATAGTTATTTTTGTATTCTGGGTACGAATTGTTTAATGATGAGTGTATGTGTGGCGCATGTCTTTTCTTCATTTTTATTTTCTGTATAGCATCATTTCATGAAGAAATTCCTAACTCTACAATGTAATCTTATTCATTAACCTATATTCATTAACCTATATTTATGCATTAACCTATGCCTCTCAATCTTGGCTAAAGGAACTCTCTTCCACCTCGAGGTCGTAAACATTTTATACTGTCTTCTAAACATTTTATAACTTTTCCTTTCACTTTTTTATTACTTTTAATTTTGAAATAATTGTAGACTCACAGGAATTTGCGAAAACAGTGCATGGTGGCACCCTGGTGGCTCAGTTGGTTGAGCATCCGACTCTTGGTTTCAGCTGGGGTCATGATCCCAGAGTCATAGCATTGAGCTCCATATCAGTCTCCACACTGAGCATAGAGTCTGCTTGAGATTCTCTCTCTCCCCCTCTGCCCCTCTTCCCCTCTTCCCCTCTCCGGGCTCCCTCTCTCTCTCTCTCTCTTTCTCTGTAAAATAAAAAATTAAAATTAAAAAAATACTGGGGCTCCTGAGTTGCTCAGTGGGTTAAGCCTCCAACTTCAGCTCAGGTCATGATCTCATGGCTCGTGAGTTCGAGCCCCGCATGGGGCTCTGTGCTGACAGCTCAGAGCCTGGAGCCTGCTTCAGATTCTGTCTGTCTGTCTCTCTCTCCCTGCCCCTCCCTCGCTCGCACTCTGTCTCTCTGTCTAAAATAAACACTAAAAAAATATTTTTAATTAAAAAAAATAGTGCATAGAGGTCTGTGATCCCTTTCCTCATCATTCCCCAATGGTGCTATCTTATCAAACTATAGTACAATATAATAACCTAGAAACTGACACTGGTAAATACCATTAACTGCACTACATCCTATTTAAGTCTTCACCAGATTTTACAGGCACTTGTGTGTGTGTGTGTAGTTCTTATTCAATTTGATCACATTTATAGATCAAATATAGATCAAATATAGATCAAATAGCTTGCCTGAAAGAAGCCAGACACTAAGGAATATACAGAGGGCTCCAGGCCCAGAACAAATAGATTTCATTATTCAGTGCTTAACCCACATGGAATCCAAAATGGAATTCCTTTTGCACAGAGTGTGAGGTGGGGATTCTGTCCACACCTTCCCTCCCCATGGATAACCAATTGTCCTAAAATCATTTATTGAATTGCCCATCCAAGTTTCCACGTATGTTTAAGTCTGTTTCTTATCTCTCCTACTCCATTGGTCTGTTCATCCCTGCTCCTGCACTCTGTCTTAATTACTTTATATTAATAATGCCCTGCTCTATGGCAGTATGATTCCCATAACTTTATTCTTCTTTAAGAGTGTCTTAGCTACTCTTGACCTTTTTCTCTTCAGTAGAAATCTGAAATAGGCTTTTCAAGTTTTACAAATGATCTTGTTAGGACTTTTAGTGGCATTGTATTGTGGAGAATTGACATGTTTACAATAGTGAATCTCCCTACCAAGGAACATGATGTAGCTCTTAATTTATCTCAGTTTTCTTTAACGTCTTTTAGGAAATTATTGCAATTTTCTCCATAAAAAGCCTGCACATATGTGGTTAGATTTACTCCTAAGTAAACCTTTACTCTGTACCTTTCATTTCTCTTGTCAATCTTATCATTTTAATTACATTTTCAATCTGATTGTTGGTGGTGGGTTGAAATATAATTAGATTTTGTGTATTGATTTTTTATCTGTTAATGTTGCTAAAAATCGTATTAATGCTAATAATGTATTTATAAATTCTTTTAGGTTTTCAGGGAAGATAATCATGCAGTCTGCAAATAAGGGTGGTTTTACTTCCTCCATTCTGATCCTTCTTTCTTTTATTTTTTCTGGTTGTTTTACAATTGGCCTGAACAAAATTAAAGAGAAGTAGTGATGGGACACATCCTTGCTTGAATTTGTTTCTAAAGAGCCAACATCTGACATTTCACCATTAAGTATACTGTTTGTCATGAGCTTTTGTAGTTGCCTTGGGTCAGGTTAATAAATTTCTTTCCTGGGGTGCCTGGGTGGCTCAGTCAGTTAAG
The DNA here is from genome assembly GCF_028018385.1 of Neofelis nebulosa. Taxonomy (NCBI): domain Eukaryota; kingdom Metazoa; phylum Chordata; class Mammalia; order Carnivora; family Felidae; genus Neofelis; species Neofelis nebulosa. Next base: position 42,703,478 of record NC_080788.1, on the reverse strand, counting down.
CGTTTGCCTTCAGCTCAGGTCACAGTTTGTGAGTTCAAGCCCCACATCGGTCTCTGAGCTCTCTGCTGTCAGCGCAGAGCCCACTTTGGATCCTCTATCTCCCTTTCTCTCTGCCCCTCCCCTGCATGCTCTCATTCTCTGTCTCTCTCTCTCGATCTCAAAAATAAATAAACTTAAAAAATAAAACATAAATTTCTTTCCCTTCCTGGTTTATTTGCTTATCATTTCTTTTAGCATCCTCCACCTTCTCACATATTTTTTCTTCTTGATAATGTATGTCTTCAGGGTGCCTGGGTGCCTCAGTTGGTTGAGCGTCCGACTTTGGCTCAGATCACGATCTCACAGTTCACGGGTTCGAGCCCCACATCGGGCTCTATGCTGACAGCTCAGAGCCTGGAGCCTGCTTCGGATTCTGTGTCTCCCTCTCTCTGCCCCTCCCCCACTCATGCTCTGTCTCTCTTTGTCTCTCAAAAAAAAAAAAACATTAAGAAATTAATATATATGTATATATGTCTTCTAAAAACTCCTTTAATAAAAAAAAATCTGTTGCTCATCACCTCTCCTAGTTTTTGTTTATCTGAAAACATTTTTAATTTGACTTTTGCTCTTGTTCTGAAAAGAAAGTTCAGTGCATAAAAGTCTATGTCTTTTAACCTTTATTTTTTATAGTGGGATGTATTTTAATAGCAAACTTACAGGAACAGCACAGAAGACAGACAACATTAGAAACATGTGCTTGCATGTAAGATACCTCACAAAGTATAGTGAATGGATGGAATCTACTGTATGATAAAAATGCTACAAATACCATTTAGTAGCTATCCATAAGAAATTTACTTGTGTTTGAAATAAATCCAGGGTCGCCTGGGTGGCTGTCGGCTAAGCATCCGACTTCAGCTCAGGTCATGATCCCGTGGTTCATGGGTTCGAGCCCCACGTCGGGCTCTGGGCTGACAGCTCAGAGCCTGGAGCCTGCTTCCGATTCTGGGTCTCCTTCTCTCTCTACCCCTCCCCCACTTGTGCTCTGTCTCTCAAAAATAAATATTTAAAAGAAGAAAATAAATCCCAATGTTGGCGTTGTCCAGAAAAATGTAACAGTTTTATTTGTCATTGTTGTAAAGTTGAATTGCTGAGATGTGTTCACAGAAACATTTTGATTTGCATTAATGCTTTAAGTCCCTGCATTTGTATTAAAAATTCATGCATAAATGAAAATGGAAATACTGCCAGTGCCTGATTCCCACTCGCAGTCAGATACTTAGGTACCTTTTGACCCCATGGGGAAAAAAATGTAATATTCAGAACTACCAATAACAAAAAGAAGAGAATTTCTTTTTTTTTTTTTTTAAGAATGAAATGTTTTCCATCATAGTGGATTTTTTTTAACGTTTATTTATTTTATTTTTGAGAGAGAGAGAGAGAGAGAGAGAGAGAGAGAGAGAGAGAGCAGGGGAGGGACAGAGAAAGAGGGAGAGCGAATCCCAAGCAGGCTCCTCACTGTCAGTGCAGAGCCAGATGTAGGACTCACACTCCTGAACCATGAGATCATGACCTGAGCAGAAATCAAGAGTCAGACACTTAACCAACTGAGCCACGCAGGCGCCCCATCATAGTGGAATCTTAATCACGTTCTCCACATATGCAGTGTGCCAGCTGGATGTCTTTGGGCATAATGGTTACACGTTTGGCATGGATAGCATGCAGGTGGTGTCTTCAAAAAGGCCCATCAGATAGGCCTCACTCGCCTTCTGCAAAGCACCAATAGCTGCTCTCTGGAAGCACAGATCTGTTTTAAAGCCCTGAGCAATTTCTCGCACGAGCTGCTGGAAGGGAAGTTTGCGGGTGCGAAGTTCAGTGGACTTCTGATCACGGCTAATTTCCCAGAGGGCCAGTTACCAGGCCTGTAACGATGATGTTTCGGCACCCCTCCAGGAGAGGGCGCCCTCTTGCGAGTAGCTTTTGTAGCAGGTGGCTTCCTCTGGGCTTTACCCTTGGTGCATTCGCAGGGTCTGGTGGATCTGCTCTGTAGGAGCCGTCGTTCGTGGACACCTCTTTATTTACCTACTCTTGTGCTTCGGGGGGAGCTCGGCGAGGCATTAGAAGCCATGGCAGCCTAACAGCGGCTGCAAACCTAGGTCTTTTCACTTCAATGAGATAAATAGTTTACATTCATAAAATTCACCCATGTTAAGTATGCAATTCAATGGTTTTTAATGAGTTTACCAAGTTTTGTAACCATCACCATAACTGAGTGTTAGAACTTCTATGTTACCCCAATAAGACCTTTTGTACTCTTGGGCCCACGCAACCGCTAGTCTATTTTCCGTCTCCCACAATTTGCCTTTTACGGACATTTCACATGCATGGAATTATTTAACATGTGGTTTTTTCTGTGTGGCGTCTTCACTTCGCATTCCACTTGGTTCTCCATTGTATGGATGCAGTTCATTTGGCGTATCCCTCCACTAATGGCCTGTTTCTCCTTTTGGCTGTTATGATTAAGGATGCTGTGAACACTTCATAAGTCTTTGCGTGGACACATGTTTTCATTTCTCTGAGAGTGGAAATGCTGGGTCATAGCGTAAATTTAAGTTTTTAGGAGACTGACACATCGTTTTCCGAAATCGCTTCCTGCCAGTAGTAATATTTGAGGATTTCGATTTCTCCACATACTTGTCAGCGTTTGTTATTATCTGTCTCTGGTGATAGCCGTGGTAGTAGGTGTGAAATGGTATCTTATTGTGGTTTTAGTTTGCGTTTCCCTAATGATTTTGAACAACTTTTCGTGTGCTCATTTGCTATGCGGTTCTCTTCTTTGGTGAAATGTCTGTCCAAATCCTTTGCCCACTTTTTAATTGGGTTGTTTATCTTATCAGGGACTTGAAAGGTTCTTTGTATATTCCAGATACACGTCTGTTGTGGACTGAATGTTTGTGTCCCCTGAAAATTCATACGTTGAAATCCCAACCCCCCAATGTGATGATATTAGTAAGTGGGACCTTTGGGAGGTAATAAGGCCATGAGGGTAGAGTCCTGATGAATGGGATTTACAAGTGCCCTTGTAAAAGAGACTCCAGACTGCTTTCTAACCCTCTCTCTGCTATGTGAGGATACAAGAAACTAGCTGTCACCAGAATCGAACCATGCTGTTTTTCTAATCTTAGATTTCCAGCTTCCAGAACTTTGAGCATAGATTTCAGTTGTTTATAAGCCACCCAATCTATGGTACTTTGTTATAACAGCCCAAACTAAGACAAAGTCCTTTGTCAGATACGTGATTTGCAATTTTTTTTTTTTTCTCAGTCTGTGTCTTGCCTTTTACTGTGAGTATATGTGCCTTGGAACTTTGTGGAATTCACTGAGGCCTGAAGAGTCACTGCATCATTCCAGAAATGAATTGTGTTTGCTTCCGTCAGTCACCTGGGGCACTTGTGTGATCCACAACGAGTTGCCCACCAAGTTTGCTTTCTGGACAACAGGAAAGGGGGGAGGGCAGGACATACTTCTTCACTTTCTGGGCAGATGAGGAAGCCAAACACCTACTCTCACTCACAATCCTGGAACTTAGTCATGTGGTCATGTACAGCCATGAGGAAGGCTGAGAAACATAGCATTTACCTTGGTGGCTATGTGCCCGGCTAAAAATCCTATGTAAAAGCGGTATCGCGCATTCCAGTAAGTAATAGACTCACATTCGAACTCAAGTCTGTAGGATTCCAAAGCCATGCCCTTTCCACTACGTTATGCTGCCTTCCTCGGAAGGAGCCAACAGGAAATTATTTTTTATAGACTCCTAAGAACCCTCAGGTCCCCCAGCCAGTAAATGGCAGAACAAGAGCCAGGACTTGAAAATGGGTCTTCTTCTCAGAGGATCATCTTCTCATTACTCCACACTGCTTTCTGGACGGTTCCTGGAAGGGGATTTGCAGGGTTATCTGGGTGACGTTGGATTCATTCTGTATTTTTCCACAGAGCTAGTAATTGTCCTCCCACACTTCATCCCTTCTCCTCTTTCCAGACAACTCTGCCCTGCGGCCCAGCATTGGGAATTTTTCCGTCCTGCCTTGTGGCACTCATCCCAATTTTGTGGCTTCCCGAGCATCCTCTGAGCCATGGGGCCAGGAGGCTGGGAGTCAGCCTAGAGCCTCCCTGCTAGGGACAATATTTGGAAGTCGATGCCCCAGTGGAATGTTCACGGCCACGGTCAGTCAGGAAATGCCACTGGCCTCGAGGCTGCACATAGAAGCATCTATTTTGGCCGAGAGGATGACTGAATCTGAAAATTATTGTTTCTTTTTCTTTCCTTTGAAGATTTTTGCAGAAGTTTGAGAACCAGCTAAGTGGGAAAAATGTCTGATAATTTCTGTCCTGTTGACAGAGTTCCTATTAGCTGTATATGCATGCTTCGAGTTCGTTCCGCTTCACTCTTTTGTCTTATGTATACCCTGTCAGGTCTGTTTCATGGGTGGTTGATGTCTCCCTAACCAGAGGGGACAAGCTCCTTTCAGGGCCAAGAAAAAACAGTTAGAGACGCTGACTTCATGTGGGATAGCTGCCACCTAGAAAATGAAGCAATTTAAGCTGCTCGAAACCAAGGAAATCACTTTGCCTCTGTACAAAATAGACATCCGTGCCTTTTTTCCCTGCCTTCATTAGGTTATTAGCATATTCCTAAAATCTGAGGCCATAATGGCCTTGAATTGTCCCAGAAGGAAACTTGAAAATTTGAGGTTATTCATCTCTCACCAGGATACCAGAATCCATCTGCTAAGCCAGTTGCCAGCACTGGGGTTGGTGCCGTGGGTGGAAGCACAAAAGAATTAAAGGACTCTCTTCGGTTCAGCAAATATTTATGTGGCACCCACCGTGTGGCAGGTACCCTTCCAGGCACCATGAATAAAACAGCCATTCCCCTCCAGGGAAGCAATGCTTTCCTGTCAGAGTTGGTCATGCCAACACATATTTACAGTGAAATATGCTAATGCTCTGTGGAAGAATAAAATGCCCATTGGGGAAGCCGTCTTCCTGAAGCCCCAAGAGGTCCAGAATCCAGAAAGAGCGTCCGTGGTCTGGGGAAAGCATTCAGAGTCCTTCACTGTGATTAAGTCCTGTGCTGGAGGAAGGTAGAGAGGGAGGGAGACACGTGTGGGAAAGCTGTGTGCTGGCTTGTCTCTGTGGCCTCTGAGGGCTCATTCTTGGCCTTTCTCTGCCCTGCTCTTGCCCTGGAAGCTGATGTCAGGGACTGTGTTACCTGGGCTTTCACGCTCCTGCCTGCCAGCTGGGTTCAGCCAATAGGGGGGTCCCAGTAGAAGGGGAGATGGAACACGGAGAGTGAGGGTGGAATACTGATTCCTGCCACCCACCGGCTCCCTCCCTGCAGGCCATGGTGGTGGCCTACTGCATTCCTTCCCAGGTCACAGCTCCCACCGGGTGGCCTGTCCTCTGTGGCTACAGCTCTCTCCAGGTTCTAGTAACACTGCCCTTCCCTTTTAGCCTAGAAGTGGGAACATCTCTCTGGTGAAGCCTTGGATGCTGCAGTGCTGGTTCCCTTAATTTCACCAACCCTTCTGCAAACAGTCCCTTTATTAAACTCCTTTCCGTTGACCTTTATGAGGGGTCATCTGTTTCCTGCCAGAACCCCGGTGGACACTGCTAGGCTGGGTCAAATGTAAAGAACCGTCACACTCAGGAGTTGCTTTTGGTCTTGTTTTGTTTCACTGAGAGATCATTTAGGGGCTCCTGGGTGATCCAGTTGGTTACGCGTCCAACTCTTGATTTCTTCTCAGGTCGTGGTCTCACAGTTCGTGGGACTGAGCCCCGTGTGGGGCTCTGCACTGGCAGGGCAGAGCCTCTTGGGATTCTCTATGTCTCTGTCTCTCTCTCTCTCTTTCTGCCCCTCCCCGGATCATGCTTCCTCTCAAAATAAATAAACAGAACATTTAAAAGTAAGGGAGAGATTTCGTTTACATACAACACCGTATAGGCTGACGGTGCACAAGGTATTAGTCTGATACGTTTATATATGCAGTGTGATATACTCTATCATGTCACATTATTGTTTCCCTTTTGTAGGGAAAATACATACTTTGTTTCTGTTTAACAACAGCTGTAACAAGCTGTTTTTTTTAACTCCTAAGATTATAAATTTAAATTAACCAGATTCAAAAGACCCTATATTGTACAATTCCATTGACATGAAATATCCAGAAAAGGTGAAATCTATGAGGCAGAAAAGCAGAGCAGCTGGTGCCTGGGGCTGGGGTACAAATGAGGAGTGACTACAAAGGTGCGTGAGGGACCTTTTCCTGGCGATGGATTGTGGTGATGGTCGCACAATTCTGTAAGTGTTTTAAAAATCACTGAATGGGACTGCCTGGGTGGCTCAGTCGAGCCCCGACTTAGGCTCAGGTGATGGTCTCGGGGTTTATGAGTTCAAGCCCTGCATCGGGCTTGCAGCTGTCAGCACAGAGCCCACTTTGGATCGTCTGTCCCCCTCTCTCTGCCCCTCCCCCGCTTGCTCGTGCATGTGCACTCTCTATCTCTCTCAAAACTAGATAAATATTTTTAAAAATCATTGAATGGTATACTTCACAGGGGTAAGTTTTATGACATATAAATTATACCTCAATAAAATTGATAAGGTTATAAACAAAACGTATCCACGATATATAAAGTTTGGAAAAGAGAGGAAGCGATCACCTGTAAACCCCACCCCCCTAACAGAACTATTATTATTTTTTCATCCTCCGTTCTAGTTATTTATTATCTGCAGTTGACAATTATGAACATAACATTAGCCAACAGTTACTGCAGGCTTCCCATGGCTCATGCCAGGTTAAACACAGAGCACGGGCCATCTCGTTCAGTCCTCACAACATTTCAGGAGGAAGGTACTATTACCATCACATTCCATTAAGAAGAAACCTGAAGCTCAATTGCATAATGTGTAGAATCGTCAAATCACTCTGTTGTATACCTAAAACTAATAGAACGTTGTATGTCAACTGTACTTCACTTAAAATAACATAAAGTAAAAAGAAACTTGAAGCTCAAAGAGATTCACTGAATTGCTATGTAAACTTAATTTTCTACCTTATTACAGTTTTTTTTTTTTTAGTGTTTATTTATTTTTGAGAGAAAGTGAATGGAGGGGGGGTGGTGGGGGTAAGGAAGGACAGAGAGAGAGGGAGACACAGAATCTGAAGCAGGCTCCAGGCTCCGAGCTGTCAGCACAGAGCCCGACGCAGGGCTCGAACTCACAAGCCATGAGCTCATGACCTGAGCCAAAGTCGGATGCTTAACCGACTGAACCACCCAGGTGCCCTGAGCCACCCAGGCGCCCCACCCTTGCTACAGTTGGGAATCTTTTTTTTTTTTTCATAGTGTTCCAGAGTTGTTTATTGTTTTATTTTATTGACATATAGTTGGCATGCAATCCTATGTTAGTTTCAGGTGGCCAACATTCATTCAACATTTCTATATATTACAAAGTGATCACTACAGTCAATTTAGTTACCCTCTACCCCCATACAGAGCTGTTATGTTATTAACCATACTCTCCATGTTACGCGTTGCCTTGCGGTCTTGATTCTTTTAATGTCTGCAAAACAGTTTATTGGGTCAGTGTGCCACATAATACTTAACTCTTTCCTCTTCCGTAACACATATGGTGTTCCATAAAAAATGTGATGAACTTCTTCATTAGAAAAAGCTTTATCTATATTGAACATTATCTTCTTAGGATGTTTTCAAGCAATTGCCCCCCCCCCCCAAAAAAAAAAACAAAATAATTTTAAAATTTCTTGAAGTGAAATCAGTTTCCAAAGGGTTGGGATTGATATTCACCTCTATCCTCGTCAGCACTAGACATGCTAGGATTTTAATGTTCTGCTTCAGTTAGTGGATCTTGCCCTTATTTTAATTTCCATTCATTTCACTACTAGAAGGGTTGGGCTTTTTACCATACCAGTTGAATTTTCTCTGTTGTAACTTATCTATGATTTATGCCCCTTTATTTATTGGAATCTCATGGGTTTTCTTAGTAATGGGTATGAGTTCTGTATAAATATATTAACCATTAATGTTTTATCTTAGCTGAAAATGTCTCCCCTTTTTGCCTATTTCTTTATTTTATAAAATACTTTACCTATTTTTACATATGGAAATTATTGTTCTTTCCCTTTGTGAATTTATCTGTAGCTTCTAGACTTCACGGACACCTCTATCCGAGGCTTTGACAACATTCAGTTATATTTTCTCCTGACTTTCCTTAGTGCAATTTGTTTTAAATTTAAGAATAATCCATCACTGGGGCACCTGGGTGGCTCAGTCCGTTGGCTGACTCCTGATTTCTGGTCAGGTCATGATCTCATGGTTCATAGGATCGAGCCCTGCACTGACAGCATAGAGCCTGCTTGGGATTCTCTCTCTCCTTCTGTCTCTCCCTCTCCCTCTCCCCCCCCCTTCTCTCTCTCTCTCTGTGCTCCTCCCCCATGCTCGCTCACTCACTCGCTCTCTTTCAAAATAAATAAATAAACTTAAAAAAAAAGAATAATCCACCATTTATTTTTTAATTGAGGTATAATTGGCATACATTATATTAGTTTCAGGTGTACAACATAGTGATTCAATATTTGTGTATATAGTAGTCCCCCCCATTATCTGTGGTTTTGCTTCTCATGGTTTCAGTTACCTGTGGTCAACCGTGGTCCAGAACATCTGATGTATCATTAGAAGGTCAGTGGTAGCCTAACACTGTGTCATGATGCACACACCATTCACCTCACTACATCTCATCATGTAGGCATTTTATCATCTCACATCATCACAAGGGTGAGTACAGTACAATAAGGTATTTTTTTTTAATTTTTTTTTCAACGTTTTTTATTTATTTTTGGGACAGAGAGAGACAGAGCATGAACGGGGGAGGGGCAGAGAGAGAGGGAGACACAGAATCGGAAACAGGCTCCAGGCTCCGAGCCATCAGCCCAGAGCCCGACGCGGGGCTCGAACTCACAGACCGCGAGATCGTGACCTGGCTGAAGTCGGACGCTTAACCGACTGCGCCACCCAGGCGCCCCATAAGGTATTTTGAAAAAGAGAAACTACATCCATCGAATTTTCATTAGAGCATATTGTCGTAATTGTTCTATTTTATTACTAGTTATTGCTGTTAATCTCTCACTATGCCTAATTTGTAAATTCAACTGTATCATAGCTATATATGTGTAGAAAAAAACTCAAGAGAGTTTGGTACTCTCTGTGGTTTCAGGCACCCACCAGGGGTCTTGGAACATATCCTCGCAGTAAGGAGACTACTGTTTTGTGAAATGATCGCCACAATATGTCTAGTTAACATTCAGGACCATACGTAGTTCCAGAATGTTTTTGCTTGTAACGAGAATTTTCGGTATCTACTCTCTTAGCAGCCTTCAAATATATAATAGGGCATTATTAATGGTAGTCCCCATGTTATACATTACAGCCCATGAACTTATTTATTTTACACCTGGAAGTTTGTACCTTTTCACCCCCTTCACCCATTTCACCACCCTCCTCCCCCTGCCTCTGGCCACCACCAATCTGTTCTCTGTATCTATGAGCTTGTCGTTGTCATTATCATTGCTGTTGTTGTTGGATAGTTGCACATGTAAGTGAGATCATAATGCTATTTGTCTTTCTGTTTGTCTGACTTATTTTATTTAGCCTAATGCCCACAAAGGTCCATCCTTGGTGTTGCAAATGGTGAGATTTCACTATTTTTTTTATGACTGAATAATATTCCATTACATATATTATATATAATTATAGAACATGTATTAATATATATTATATATGTGTGTATATATTAATATATTATATGTATATATACACATACACACACACCACATTTTGTTTGTTCATTCATTCATTGGAGAAACTTAGGTTGTTTCCATAGTTTGGCTATTGTAAATAATGCTGCAGTGGACATAGAGGTAATATATCTTTTGGAGTTAATGTGTTAATTTTCTTTGCATAAATACCCAGCAGTGGAATTGCTGCATCCCATGATAGTTCTATTTGTAATTTTTTTAGAAACCTCCATACTGTTTCCCATGGTGGCTACGCCAGTTTACGTTCCCACCAACTGAGCATGAAGGCTCCTTTTTCTCCATATCCTTACCAACACTTGTCATTTCTTGTCTTTTTAATACTAGCCATTCTGACCGGTGTAAGATGACGATACCTCATTGTGGTTTCCATTTGCATCTCCTTGATGATGAGTGATATGGAAGCTCTTTTCATGTACTGTTGGCCATCTGTATGTCTTCTTTGGAAAAATGTCTATTCATATTCTCTGCTCACTTTTAGATTATTTTTCCCCTGCTATTGAGTTGTACGAGTTGTATCCTTATATATTTTGAATATTAGCCATTGATCAGATATATGTTAAATGTTTTCTCCCATTCAGTAGGTTGCCTTTTCATTTTGTTGATGGTTTCCTTTGATGTGCAGAAGTGTTTTAGTTTGATGTAGTCCCACTTGTTTATTTTTGCCTTTGTTGCTTTTGCCTTTGGTGTCAAATCCACAAAAATCACCACTCAGGATGATGTCGGAACTTGCCACCTATGTTTTCTTCTAAGGGTTTTATGGTTTCAGGTCTTACATTCAAGTCTTTAGTCCATTTTGAGTCAAAATTTGTGTATGCTGTAAGACAGTGGTCCAGTTTCTTTGTTTTGCATGTGGATGTTCAGTTTCCCCAATATTGTGTATTGAAGACACTGGCTTTCACTCATTGTCCATTCTTGGTGCCTTTGTCATAAATTAATTGACTGTATACACACGGGTTTATTTCAGGGCTTTCTCTTTTGTTTTTTCTTTTTAAGTTTATTTATTTATTTTGAGAGAGAGTGGGAGTGACAGTGTGGAAGGGACAGAGAGAGGGAATCCCAATCGCATTGTCAATGTGAGCCCAATTGCAGGGGCGGTGGTGGGGGAGCTGTATGTTTTGGGGCTTTCTATTTGTTCCGTTCATCTATGTGTGTTTTTATGCCAATGTCATACTTTGCTGATATGGTAGCTTTGTAATGCAGTTTGAAATCAGGAAACATAATGCTTCCAGCTTTGTTGTTCTTGCTTAAGATTGCTTTGGCTATTCAGGGCCTTTTATGATTCTGTACAGAATTTAGGATTATTTGTTCTATTTCTATGAAAAATGCCGTTAGAATTTTGGTAGGGATTGCATTGAATCTATAGACTGCTTTGGTTAGTATAACATTTTAACAATATTAATTCTTCAACGGGCATGCCATATCCATTTATTTGTGTTGTCTTCAATTTCTTTCCTCAGTGTCTTATAGTTTTCAGTGTATAGGTCTTTTATTCCTCGGTTAAATTTATTCCTGTGTACTTTATTCTTTTTTAATACAACTGTAAATGGAATTGTTTTCCTAATTTCTTTTTCTGATAGTTTGTTACTAGTGTATAGAAATACAACAGATTTCTGTATTCTGATTTGGCATCCTGCAACTTTACTGAATTCATTTATTCTAACAGTTTTTTAATGGAGTCTTTAGGGTTTTCTATACGTATAATATCATGTCATCTGCAGATAGTGACAGTTTTACTTCTTCCTTTCCAATTTGAATGCCTTTTATTTCTTTTTCTTGCCTCATTGGGGTGGCTAGGATTTCCAATCCTTGCAGAATAGAAGTGGTAAGAGTGGGCATCTCTGTCTGGTTCCTGATGTTAGAGGAAGAGATTTGAGCTTTTCACCATTCAGTATGATGGTAACTGTGGGTTTGTCGTATATGGCCTTTATTATGTTGAGGTATACATATATTTTACTGTAGAGTTTGAGATATGAGTCTAAAAGACTTTTTCCCAAACTGCTACCCAACTTTTCCAGCGCTGAACGTCACTTCCTTTCCCCACTGTTTTTTTGTGATACTGCCTTTATCATATATTACAGTGTTATATGAGAGTCTGTTTGCTTCAGAACCACATGGTCTTAATTATTGTTTGAATATATACCTTTGGATTTAGTAGGTCTAAGAAATTTCATCTGTTCATCCTGCTTGTATGGCATCCAAGTCAATAGCAGGAAATGTGGGTCTCCTGCTCAACCCAGGACACAGGGGAGGCTGTTGATAAACTTTGGGGGGCATGCTATGACCCTGGGGGTGACAGAGATACCCAAGGAAAAGCGTGAACAAGAAGCCTGGCCCTGAGATGTTCAGAACTAATGATAAGAGCCTCTCAAGACAGTGTCACCCAATCCCTTGGGTGATAGAGAAGAAAACCTAGGTGAGGCGATTAAGCCTTTTGTCTAAACTCACAGAGGCAGTTAGTGGCAGAGTGGGAACTAGATCTGGGCCTCTTGACCACCAGTCAGGGGCCCTCTAGTGTTCCCCAGGACAGAAGGGTTTGTGAGTGGGGGAGAGGGGCATGTGGGTGCAGTATATGAGTACCACTTCTCTAAAGCCTTTCACACCTGGTGTCTACACTTGATCCTCACCTCAATGATCTGTCAAGTCCTGTGCAGAGCCTCTTAACCAAACTCCCCTTACCCAACTGGTCAGATTCAGCAGCCCCCACTCCCTGGCATAAATCCACCAACCGCTGCCCCCAGCTAGGAGCTTATCTGTGATACATCCCTGTACTTCTGCTCCTATCAAATGTTTACCAAGAATCAATTATTTTTGTTCCCAAACCTGTTTATGCCACTTACACTTGACATTTTAATTGTGCAATTTAACCCAAAGAGAGGGGTATGAACAAAAGAAACTCATTGCTGTTTTATGACACACATGTTGCTTTGGGAAAACTTGACAAAGGTGAGTCACTAAAAATTCTTACGGAATAAAATGCAGACAAGATGACTGTAACACACACACACACACACACACACACACACACACACACAGGACGAGCTTTGTATAAACATAGAAGGATTCTGCACTCGCATTCTTTTGCAAGTAACTTAAGTTTCTCTTCTCTTTATAAAAACAGAACATGGAAATCATGAGCTTATATGAGACAGACAGGGAAAATTGTCATCCGAGGGCTCTTTTTTAAAAGAGAGGCCTTGGGGGGGCGCCTGGGTGGCGCAGTCGGTTAAGCGTCCGACTTCAGCCAGGTCACGATCTCGCGGTCTGTGAGTTCGAGCCCCGCGTCAGGCTCTGGGCTGATGGCTCGGAGCCTGGAGCCTGTTTCCGATTCTGTGTCTCCCTCTCTCTCTGCCCCTCCCCCGTTCATGCTCTGTCTCTCTCTGTCCCAAAAATAAAAAATAAAAAAAAAAAATAAAAAATAAAAATAAAAAATAAAAAATAAAAAAAATTAAAAGAGAGGCCTTGGGGGTGCCTGGGTGGCGCAGTCGGTTAAGCGTCCGACTTCAGCCAGGTCACGATCTCGCGGTCCGTGAGTTCGAGCCCCGCGTCGGGCTCTGGGCTGATGGCTCGGAGCCTGGAGCCTGTTTCCGATTCTGTGTCTCCCTCTCTCTCTGCCCCTCCCCCGTTCATGCTCTGTCTCTCTCTGTCCCAAAAATAAATAAAAAACATTAAAAAAAAAATTTAAAAAAAAAAATAAAAGAGAGGCCTTGGGGGCGCCTGGGTGGTGCAGTCGGTTAAGCGTCCGACTTCAGCCAGGTCACGATCTCGCGGTCCGTGAGTTCGAGCCCCGCGTCGGGCTCTGGGCTGATGGCTCGGAGCCTGGAGCCTGTTTCCGATTCTGTGTCTCCCTCTCTCTCTGCCCCTCCCCCGTTCATGCTCTGTCTCTCTCTGTCCCAAAAATAAATAAAAAACATTAAAAAAAAAATTTAAAAAAAAAAATAAAAGAGAGGCCTTGGGGGCGCCTGGGTGGTGCAGTCGGTTAAGCGTCCGACTTCAGCCAGGTCACGATCTCGCGGTCCGTGAGTTCGAGCCCCGCGTCGGGCTCTGGGCTGATGGCTCGGAGCCTGGAGCCTGTTTCCGATTCTGTGTCTCCCTCTCTCTCTGCCCCTCCCCCGTTCATGCTCTGTCTCTCTCTGTCCCAAAAATAAATAAAAAACGTTGAAAAAAAATTTTTAGAGAGACACATCAAAATAAGATTATATGTGTCCTGTTTTATGAGTTCCCGGAACAACCAAAATTTTTTATTAATCAACCAACTACCTGTCCCAATCACATCAGATAGAAGGCTTCCTTCCATTTGCTATTCCTATAAAATAATCCTCATTTTCAGAAGAGTTGTCTAGGCTTCCAGCACCATGGTCAGACTTTGAGAGGGAGACATGTGACTGTGACACCGGGCATAAGACCACAGAAGCCATTGGTGTCCAAATTCCAGCTCTACCCTAACCAACAGTGTGGCCTCGGGCAAATCATCTATGCTCTTTGAACTCAACTTTCTCATCTGCTAAACAATTTCTGTGTCTTGGGATTGCTGTCTACTTGAAAGGAAATGATGTTGTTAGCACCCAGAATAGTGTCAGACCCATTTTTGAAGTGTGAGCTTCCTTTGCTGATGCTACATGGAGAAGTGGAAATGAAATGAGTGAGCCTCAGTGGGTGGATTGGATGTGAGTGGGCAAGAAGGATAGGTAGCATCCCTCCTCATTGTCAGATTCCAATTCACAGAATGAGGCGGTCTTTGGAGAGGGCACCTGGTAAGTGATTCAGCCAGGTGTATGTTCAGACCCTGTACCTGAGGGTCAAGACAAGAGGACCCTGGTAACAGATCATGCAAGACCACACAGGAGCCAACTAAAGGGGTAGTTTCTGGGTCCTGTAAGAGGGGAGCAGCTACCCAACTGGAATCAATTTTCTTTTTTGCTTTTAAGGGTTTTTTAAAAAATGTTTATTTATTTTTGAGAGAGAGAGAAAGAGTGAACAGGGGAGGGGCAGAAAGAGAGGGAGACACAGAATCCGGAGCAGGCTCCAGGTCCTGAGCTGTCAGCACAGAACCCAACACGGGGCTCGAACCCACGAACTGTGAGATCATGACCTGAACCTAAGTCGGATGCTCAACTGACTGAGCCACCCAGGCGCCCCAACAGGAATCCATTTTCAGAGGATGGTAACACCTGGCCGGTGTGCTTTGCAGTGCCTTGGAGGGCATTCTGACTCCTGGGACCTAGAAGCTGTTTTCAGTGGAAGTCAGCATCCTGTGACTTCTCCAGCTGCTGGGCCAGGAACTGAGGTACTTATTGTCCTCAGCACTACAGGAAACCCCACTTAGTTCCAGAACATCTCCCTTCCTCCCTTACCATCCACTCACTCCCTTCCTCTCCCCCTTTCTCTGTCTCTCTCTCTGTCTCTGCCTCTCTCTCTCTCTCTCTTAGTGGCTGAGTCAGATGGAGGAGTCCTCACATTTCACCGGTTGGCAGTTTTTGCCCTTCCCAGGATACCCGTCTTCAGCCCATAAGTTGCAGAAAGAGCTCCTGCTAGCACGAGTTATTTTGGTTAGCTGAGTCACCACACCAGAAAACAAGATATGACCCCACCTTGCGTCTGGTCAAAGGGGCTGGAACCAGCTGGAACCACAAGATCTCCAAAAGCCCTAACTGAGGCATCACCCATTTGAGTCAAGGGCCCGGTCCCGGCCCTTGTGACCCAACCCCTAACTGGAAAGGGGCAGCCAACCCTCTGCCCTGGTGATGCGGATTCTCAGGGGTCATTGGCACCCATCCAGTGCAGCCCGTCTACAGCCTCCAGGCTTTCATGTTCAGACCACTGCTCCCTGATGCTTCTGGTTTGTATTATTGTGAACGGTACCCTGGGTCTTGGCTGCCTGCCCCACTAGACCCTGTGTTCCCTTAGGTGAAGGACCACACCTGTTTTTGTCCCTCTAGAACAAATCACAGTGACTAGAACATAGTAGATGTTGGATAAACATTAGTTTTCTTCCCCTCATTTTTCCTCTGCAAGCAAGCCATCTGAATCTCAGCTCCTTCACCTTCAAGAATCTCTCCTATCTAGAAGCACTTCTCATTTCCTCTGTGTAGCCAAGTCCACCGGGCCTGACTCTCCCAGTCCCCTAAGATTTCCGCCCTTCTGGCCTCCTTCAGTATTTGCCGCCTTATACCTGCTGCCCTGCACTCCACTGTATCTCCTGAGATCCCAAGTAGAAGTGGTCCACACGTGGGCATAGGCATACTCTTTTGGGAAATCTCAAAGGAGTCCTCGATCCCCAAAAGGTTCAGAACCATGGGGGAGGGGATGAGGAGGCCCGGGAAGGCTTTGGACAGAGTAGCGCTTTAGTAAGACTGGCCTGGCAGTGGGCAGGTGGGCTCTCCTTGTCCCTTTTGTAATGTTCCCTTTTTGACTGGGGAAACTTTGGGAGAGGCTCCAGCATTGTGGCATTCAGTGTGTGTCTGCCCTTCCTGCGACAGCATTCAGATGTCATGAGTAATGGTGGCTATCAGAATAGCCACTCGTTAGGCTTGTCCTCTCTATAGTTCTCCCCTTTTTCATATTCTTCACATTTATAAAGCAGAAATCCTATTAGCTTGGCTGGAGTTGAAACGAGAGATGGAGTGAATTACCCTGGTCTCATCTAAAATAGATAAGGAGGCTGAGTTTGGTGAGAGGTGTAGTCAGCCATTTGCACGGACACCACTCACAGCGGCAGGAAATGATACCCCCTTGTAAATAAATCACCCGCTGGCAGCCTCACCTTGGAATATTCATAAGGAAATGGACCTGGGAAGAAGAACGGTATGTCTAGGCTGTAAAAATTATTGGAAGAAGGGCTTTCTGGTATGTCTAGAAAAGTTAGATTCTTGGTTGCCTGTAGGAAGAAAGGAGAGAAAGAAAGGAAAGCTGACAATTCCATCAGGAGAAAAATGGTGGGTTGAATTTTTATTTCATTTTCAACAGTGTCCGGTCCTTGTGTGTGTCTGGGAGTATTTCTTGCTACAGGAGAGTGGAACTTAGTGGGGGAGTCTGATTCTCTCCCTTCCTAACCTCCGAGCTCTGGTAGGGTAATGGGGGGCAGGATTCCCCCAGATGTTGGAGGAGAATCCCTAAGTTTGCTCTCAAAAATACCAAAGCCCCATCTGTGCTGTGGGCCACAGGGACACTGGGCTGGCCCCCCTTCTCTGGGTCTAATATTGAGGAAGCACCTTTGGTGAAAGGGAATCTGCCATTGAGAGGAGATACAATGGATGTGGTGAAGTATCAGTGTGCACTTATCTCGATGCAGAGCCAAACACTGCAAGGGGACCCCCCCAAGTTCAATGAGCACAGCGTAACCTTAGGTATGCTGCCTCCTCTGGGAGCACCTTCCCCACCTGCACCCCTCCAACTGAGCAGTTTGTCTCATCTATTAAACTCCTCCGGGGATGATGGGGAATCACATCCTTCCCCCGCCTCCACCAGGAAAGTCTCAGAGAACCCAGGAGAGGAGTGTGTTGGTTGAGGAGGTGCACTAAGCAAAGGAACAGGGAGCATTGAACTTTGTGGTCTTGAGCCATTGACTTTGAGCTCACCGAGTCCTCATAAGCAACAGCGGATTTAACAGCAATTCATGTATTCATGCATCCTTGAACCACATGCACCACTGTTCTAGGTATGGATGGTGGGGTCACAAGATGCAAAAGGCAAGAGCCCATGTCCCCTGGGAATCGGAGATGTACAGGAAAGCTAACACAGAAGTTACAGTACTATAAAGTAAACTACTGACAGAGATACGTGGAAGGCTCTAGAGGGTTGGGGGGGTGCACATCACCCAGCCTAAGGGCAGGAGGTTATAACAGGGGGTACCATCTGGGCTGGGTGCTAAAGGATGAGTAGAGATGAGCCAGGCCAAAGAAGAGTGACCTTCCAGGGAGTGGGACAGTGGAGAGACTCCCAGAGTGGGGAGACATCATGGTACATAGAAAAAAATGAGAGCATGTTGCTGTTGCCGATGGAAGTAGCAAAAAATGGCTGTAGAACAGTAGTCAGGAACAAAATATAAGGGATCTCGAACCTCAACCTAAGGAGCATGAATCCTGTAAATGATCGTGTTAGAATGTGACCCAGAGCCTGTCATTCCTCTGCTCATAGCTCTGCAGTGGCCTTCATGTTCCCCACGGTAAAAGCCAAGGTCCTTATAGTGGCCCACAGGCCCCACATGCCTGGCTTCCAGCTGACTCTCTGACCTCATCGTTTTCTGTTGCCTCCGCCCCACACTGCACACTCTGACAAGCTCTTCCTGAGCCCTCCAACAAGCCAGGAAACTCCTGCCCCAGGACCTTTGCACTGTCTATTCCTCTGCCCAAAACACTCTTCTCCCAGATACTTATGTGGCTCATTCTCTCACCTCCTCTAAGTCTTGTTGAAATGTTACTTCTTGGTGAAGCCTGCCCTGACCCTCCTTTCGAAACTGCCACACCCTCCTTCTCTCATTCCACACTCCTAAACCCCTGACCCTGTTTGATTTTGTTCTTCCAGAGCACTTATTAGGTCTCTCTGACTAGAATATAAACTGGACCAAGGCAGGGGTTTTTATCTACCTTCTTTATTGCTATGTCCCTAGCACCTAGAGCCATGGCTAGCCCATAATGCTTTCAAAGAGTTCTTTTTTTTTTTTTAAACATTTTTAATGTTTACTTATTTTTGAGAGACAGAGACAGCGTGCAAGCAGGGGAGGGGCAGAGTGAGAGAGGGAGATACAGAGTCTGAGGCAGGCTCCAGGCTCCGAGCTGTCAGCACAGAGCCCGACACGGGGCTCGAACTCACGGACTGCGAGATCGTGACCTGAGCCAAAGTCGGCCGCTTAACCGACTGAGCCACCCAGGCACCCCAGTCAAAGAGTATTTCTTAGTTAACAAGTGACTAAGCTAATGCCATGAACAGGCATTAGGCGAGGGGAGGGACGTACTCTAGCTACACAGCATAGACTCATGGCGGTTTTCCCTTTCCCCCTCTTTTTAACATGACCCACAGTAAGAAACACATACTACACACACACAAATATACTTTAAAAAAAGTCTAACTGAAACAAAAGTTGCATGAAATAATAGTTACCCTTTTCACCTTTTACAATGCTCCATGATCTATTCTATTTGATCTATTCTATGGCTACTTTGTTTTAAAAAAAAAAATACATAATGTGGGGCACCTGGGTGGCTCAGTCGGTTAAGCATCTGACTTTGGCTCAGGTCATGATCTCGTGGTTTGCGGGTTTGAGCCCTGGGTTGGGCTCTTTGCTGACAGCTCGGAGCCTGGAGCCTGCTTTGGATTCTGTGTCTCTCACTGTCTCTGCCCCTCCCTCATGCTCTCTCTGTCTCTCTCTCTCTGTCTCAAAAGTAAATAAACATTAAAAAAAATTTTTTTAAACCATAATTATCCAAAACTATTAAATTTTTTTCACATCCCACCAATAGGTGAAGGACCAGAATTGCAAAAATACTGCTCGAATATTCTGGAATTAGATCATGAGGATGGGTGTATAACTTTGGAAATATACCAGCAACAACTGTACACTTTAAAATGATCAAAATGATGGCTTTTATGTGATATAAATTTCATCTCAAAAAACCATTTCATTGATATGCAGGATTAATTTGAAACAGGCCAACCTGGAGACAGAAGACCAATTTTAGAAAATGATTGTAATAATCCCGGTAGGAGGTGATGAGTGGACAGAGATAGTCAAAATAGAGAAGGACAATTCCAGAACTATTTAGGAGGTTAAATTGGAAAGCACAGAAATAGGGAGAGTCAAGGAGGATTCTAGACTTCTGCCTCAGGTACTAGGAGATGATGGTGCTATCATTAGAAATCAAGAGCACAGTCCATACACCTACTAGGATACCATATTTATTAAAAATAAATAACCTGTGTGTGTGTGTGTGTGTGTACTTGTACTTTGTTGATGCACAGAAAAGCTATAAGGCAGCACATCACCATTGGCCCAGCAGGGAAGCCTACAGTGTAGGACTAGAGGCGCACCAGCGTTTGAGGGGTGGGCAGAGGGAGAGGAAAGCAGGAAGGACGCCAGAGGGAAGTGATACAGAGAGCCCGGGAGTATGCCATGGTGTGGAAGGCAGAAGAGCAGAGACTTCTAGAAGGAAGGTGACCAGCCAAGACATCTAGAGATGTGGGTCCTGGAAAGTGAAGGGGGAGCAAAGACAGAGGAAGAAGGACAGGAGGCTGAAAGGTTAAGGTCCACCTGGGGAGTCTCAGTTTTCCAGGAACAGCTTCTCCAAGTGAGGTACATGTTCAAAACCAGCCATCCCTTGGACCGCGACAGGCCAGCTTACCCCTCGCTCCCTCCTCCCTCCCTTCTCCCTCCCATTTGTGGCTTCCCTACATGGAGGTCCAAGTGGCCTCTGAAGGACACCCCTGAAGGAAATTTCCTGTTAATAAGATTCCTCCCTCTGGGCTAGGCAAAGAGCGGGCAGTTTTGACAACACTAAGGGCTGGACGGAAATAGGGTGGAAATAGGAAAATGGACAGTTCTCACTCTGAGGGAAAGAAACGCACAATTATTTGTTCAGCTAGATCCAGTCCTCACTGGTAATAGGTCTTCCACCAGCCACCTAGAGATGTGGTCCGGCTCTAAGACCCCCACGTGAGGCCAGAGAGAGGCAGACTGCTGTCTGTGGGGGAGGGGCTGAGATCTTTCCAGAAAGGGGTTGATGTTGGACAGATTTCTTACATGCTGTCAGAGAAGTATGCAGCCTCTTCAGGATAACAAAGTAAATCCATCAAGGACTTCACAGAGACAGAGCTGGAAAATAGGGTGTGGACACGACCAGTGGCCTTGAATCACCGTGTAGCACTCACATCGAAGAACAGGACTGCACTGATCCCACAAACGTTCATGAAGCTCTTGTCACCTGCAAAGCAAAATGCTCAGGTGTTGAGAAGGGTACAGACTGGGCCCCTCTTTGTCTGTACAGCGTCTTTAGGGAAGACAGAAGAAAACCCACCTTTTCCTCTGGGCCAATACAGGCCCTTGCCAGGGAGCACAGCTTGGTGAGCAACGTGCAGCCTACATCAGATCCCAGTACCTCGCACCTCCAAGCTGGGGGCTCTTGTGCAGTGTCCAACCTGCACAAGCATACACGGCAGCCCCAGATACAGACACGAAGATGGCAAAGCCTTCCACCCCCAGAAGCTCATAAATGGGTTGGCCAGCACACACACATAACCAGCCAACTAACAGAAGCAGCCTCTGGGAAATGCTGAAACAGAAGTGCAAAGGACGGTGGGGGCTTCCTACAGACCAGAGAGATTCACTCTGTCAGGGAAATCGGAGAAGGCTTCCTGAGAAGATGGAATCTGAGCCAGGCCTTGAAATGTTGCCACACAGGGGAGTAGAGAAAGGAGGCACAGGATTTCAAGGTGTCTTCTGGGAAAGGGGCGTCGACTGTTACGGCCGCAGATGAAAGCTAGAGGATGGAGGAAGACAGCTGGGAGGATGTTATAAGAGATGAAAATAAAGGTCATATAGGGGAGAGCATTGAGGGACTTACTGAGGAATGTGAGCTTGGATGGAGCCGGAGGAATCTGGGGAGTGGAGATCCCCTCCAACCCCCTGTCCTGGGCCTTTGTCAGAAGCGGGGTTGTCTTGCAAGAGGAATTCACACTGCGGCCTTCCAAAGGGGGTCCCAGATGCTCTTCACAACAGCTGAGGGAGTCCCTGAGGCGGGCGTCAGCATGACCGCATCCCGCATGGGGATATTTGAGACATGTGTGCAGACGCATCACAGGACAGGGAGAGCCTGGGGAATGCCCATCCAGCTGCATCAGTTAGAGGTCATCTCAGACAGCCCTGCCCTTGTTCCTGTGGAAGAGGGGACACCCTGCCCTGCTTGGGGGCCCTAAGGAGGCGGTGCATTCCACCAGAAGGCCTCCTGGAGAGAGCTTGCCTTTCAGAATCCATAGTAGGGACTAAAGATCATGGCATCACCCGGTCCAGGTAAACCTGGGTACTATGCGCAGTCAGTCTTCTTGCCCCGGAATTCCTAAATCCAAGGGCCTTAGTCCTCCCTACTCCGTGCTCCTGCTGAGACAGACTGGCATTGCAGGGTGAAATCCCACGGCCAACCACCTTCTCCTTCTGAAAAGCCTCTTCCCTGACTTCTCCTACATGCTTGCTTCTCCAAGCATGGTCTGCAGCCCAGTAGCATCAGCATCACCTGGGAGCCTTATGGACCCACAGAATTTTGGGCTCGGTCCCAGATTTACTGAGTCTGCATTTTTACAAAAGCCTCGGGGAATTTGTGTGGGCTTCGAAGTCTGAGAAGCCTGACCTACACCATTCGTTCCCGTTCATGACGTAGTTCCCTGACCCCCTTTGCTCAGTCTCCTTACCTTGGCTCACGAAGCCTCTTCGTTGTTGCTGCAGGGGAAGTGGGTGGTGCAAGCCCTCACGCCCGCAAACACTTTAGCCCTAAGCTGACGCGTTACGAAGGCTCACACACCATTGGTCAGAACTGGTCATGTGACCCCATCTAACTTCGATGGGAGGAGGGGGTGGCAGAGGGGGACCCTGCTGGGTCCTGGCCCGGAAGGAGGGGGCAGTTGGCTTAAGGTGAGCGCTGGAAATCGCTGCCAACCATCCCCTACCTTTCTCCAGAGCCCTTAGCATCGTTGACATACTGTGTATTTGCCTGTTTACCTATTTGGGGTTCTGCGCCCAACCATATAAGCTTTCTCAGGGCAGATAATTTATTTTGTTCATTGCTGTATTGCCAGTACCTGGAACAGAATCTAGCACATAGTAAGCCCTCAACACATATTTGATACATGAGTCATTGATAAAATGAACAAATGAATGGGCTGGATGGTATGTATATATGGGGGCCGGATGTGGGGGGCAGTGTTGTCGAGGAGGAGCCTGGCAATAAGAAGGGGTCATATCCCAAAAGGCATTATAAGCCATGTAAAGGAGGTTTTGCTCTATGCTGTGGGGTGTAGAGAACCACTGAGGGGATTTTAAAAGGGAGGTGATGTTCTGGAAAGTCACTCGGGATGCAGTTCAGAGGATGGATTGGAATGCACCCCGCAGGATGGTGCATGGTGGTTTAAAGCTAGATGGCGAAGTGCCTAAAGGAGGAGAAACGAGACTTGCTGAGACCTTGAATGTGGGTTTGAGAGGGGTGGAGGTGACTTTAAAGAGGTTGGCCTTGGGGGGCACCTGGGTGGCTCAGTTGGTTAAGCGACCGACTTCAGCTCAGGTCACGATCTTGAGGTTTGTGGGTTCGAGCCCTGCATTGGGCTCTGTGCTGACAGCTCAGAGCCTGGAGCCTGCTTCGGATTCTGTGTCTCCTTCTCTCCCTGCCCCTCCCCCACTCACACACACTCTCTCTTTCAAAAATAAATAAACATTAAGAAAAAATTTTTTAATTTAAAAACAAAGGGGGGGTTTGGCTTGAGGTAACTAGAAGGATGGAGTCCCTTTATTCATCCTCAGGTGAGGAGGCCTGAGCACAGGAGCAGATCCGGGGAAGCTGGTGATGAGGGCTTCATCTGAAACACGTGAACGTTAACATGCCTATTCAACATGCCCCTGCTTTGCTGAACTCCCCACGTATGTGATGCTTTTCCTCGCCACTGAAATTTTGCGCACACCATTTCTGCCCATGAATAGGGTGCCTTCTGTCCCAACCGCTCCTCGCTCTGACCTCAGAGAACGCTGTGAACATGGGCCATTCTCTCTGTGTCTGAGAGCTCCCCCCCCATCCCCAAGTGGGTGTAGAGGTCTCCAGGGCTGGCGGGGACTTGTCAGCTGGGCTCGACGAGGACCAGGATGTGTGGATCGACAGCCTCGAGTCAGGGTGGCCAAGGCGGCCACCCTGTCCAAAGCCAGCCGCCACAGTCTGCCCTGGGTGACACAGTTACTTGTGGGTGAAATGCAGCTCTCCCTGACATGGGTGCTCCCCCTCTGGGTTCTGCTCCCCAGCCTTGGTCCCAGACAGTGCCCCTGTCATTCCCGTTCTTGCCCTGGCCTGGTCCCCCATGCTGACTTCCCTCCCAAAGGCCTGCCTTGTCCAAAGTGGGATGGGATTGAAAGTGATCCCTCAATGCCCTTGCTCAGCGGCACAAGACAGAAGCCTGCAGCCGTCTCTTTCTGCTTGAAGGAAGAGTGTGGGCCTGCTTAATCCAGCCCCTAGGAGATCCTCCCTGGCCGGTTGGATGGTTGGGAACCAGTCCGGGACCATCGTTCAGCTGCAGCCCGACTCTGGTGGTCTTCAGGGTGGTAATTCGGTGCATAGTTAGCTTCTCCGGGGCTTCTAACTGCTGCGCTGGGAGGTGATTGAATATCGCCTCATACATTAACTATGTGCAGGAGAAGGCCGTTCCAGCTCCATTACCCAACCCTCCACCTGTGGCCCCATCCTTTCCTCACTGGCCATCTGGATTGACACCTTGATTGATTAACAAGGGCTCCGGTATATGGAGCTGCCACAAGCACTATGTGGGCAGGGGGCCCTGCTTATAACCAGCCTGTCAGTCTATACTGAGTGTCCCTCCCCTCTTTGGAGACTTAGGCACACCATCCTGGCGTATTCATCAGAGCCCCTTCGTTTGTGAGCGCGTGTCTCCAGCTTAGGACTGTGCCACCCCGCCATCTGCTCCACATCCTGTAGAAGGGGCTTTGGCAAAGAGAATCACAATTCAGCAGTTTTGATAAACCCCCAGAGACGATCATCCCTGGGCCATTTCCCAGGGCAGGAAGTGCCCGCCCCTACTTGTGCCTTGCAAAACTCAGCCGCAAAATAAAGGGTTGCTAGCTTGCAGACGAATTGGCACAGCTGGGAAAGAAAAGTGCAGATGGAGAGCGCCTCGTCTTTCCAAATATCAGTGGGTAAAGAAGAAACGGCAAGCCGCTGCACCCAAAGCCTTTGGAGGAAGAAGAAAATAACTCAAAACTGTGAATTTGGGTTGAAGTGCAAAGGGGTGTTGCCTGGAGTTGGGCAGGAGGGGAGTAACAGGAGGGAGGCTCGTATTTGCTGAGTCCCTGCCACGGATCAGAGGCTGGGCAGGCAATTTCCCGTGCATTCTCTCACCACAGCGTCGAGGCAGGTGTTTCTGCGGCCATTTGTCAGGTAAGGTGGCGCCATGTGCAAAGCAGTGATTCAACAGTGGCTGTCTCGTTCCGAAGTCCACGGTCTGTCCGGTACCAGGTTCTCCCCCACCGCATTTCAGGCAAGCGGGGACGCTGAAAGGAGCTTAACTCATTCAAACAAAATCAGAACAAGAAACTTGAGAGCACGTGTCACCGAATAAAAATAGTTTGAATAATCTGTATTGAATTGAGGGTCTCCCGAGGCATCCATCCAGGAGGGAGCAGTAATTGGGCCTAAGGACACATTGTGTTCAGTAAACCTATTCCCCCAAGTACCACAGCTGATGACATTGAACACTCCTACCACGACTATTGTACCTGAGGGGGATTGGACAGGGTCTAAAAGAGGCACACCACGGGCAGGTGAAAGGCAGGGAACTGAAACCGTGCCTTGTGGCCCTAGCCCTCAACTCTGAGACTCTGACGCCTCCTTAACCACGGTTTGGATGCACGAAGGGCAAGCAGGAAAAGGTTTGGCGGATCTTCTGCCCAGGGCCGTTTTAAATTTTATTTTTCTCGGGGCGCCTGGGTGGCGCAGTTGGTTAAGCCTCCGACTTCAGCTCAGGTCATGATCTCGCGGTCCGTGAGTTCGAGCCCCGCGTCGGGCTCTGGGCTGATGACCTGGAGCCTGCTTCCGATTCTGTATCTCCCTCTCTCTCTGCCCCTCCCCCGTTCATGCTCTGTCTCTCTCTGTCTCAGAAATAAATAAAAACGTTAAAATAAATAAATAAATAAATAAATAAATAAATAAATTTTATTTTTCTCGTTTCATTTAAGTATGATTAACATGGTGTTGTATTAACATGATGTCAGGTGTACAACATAGTGATTCAACACTATGCATTGAATAGTGCATAGTGCATTGCTATGTACTGTGCATTGCTCAGTCCTCCTTTGTTTCCCCGTCCCCCCCATCCACCTCCCCTTTGGTAACTACCCGTTTGTTCTCTTTGGTTAAGAGTCTGCTTTTTTGTTTGTCTCTTTGTTCATTTGTGTCTTTCTTAAATTCCACATATGAGTGAAATCATATGTGTATTTGTCTTTTTCTGACTGACATATTTCACTTCTCATTATCCATCCATGCTGTTGCAAATGGTAAGATCTCACTTTTTTTTATGGCTGAATGGTATTCTGTTATATTTATCTGTATGTAACACATTTTATTTATCCATTCATCTGTGGATGAACACTTGAGTTGTTTCCATATCTTGGCTATTGTAAACAGTGCTGCAATAAACATAGGGGTGCATATATCTTCTCAAATTAGCATTTGTATTTTCTTTGCTAGTAAATACCCCGAGTGAGAGTTGCTGGGTCATATAATTCTATTTTTGATTTTTTTGAGGAAGCTCCATAGTGCTTTCCACAGTGGCTGCACTAATGTGCATTCCCACCAACAGTGCACAAGGGTTCCTTTTCCTCCACATCTTCACCAACACTTGCTATTTCTTGTGTTTTTTATTCCAGCCATTCCGGCAAGTATAAGGTGATACCACGTCGTGTAAACCTTCACGGTCTTGTAGAATCGCACTATCATGATTAATATGAGCAGTAACCATTGCAGTGGTCTAAATGTTTGCATCCTCCCGCAATTCATATGTTGACATCCTAACCCCCAGTGCACTGGCATTTGGAGGCGGGGCCTTTGGGAGGTAATCAGGTGATCAGGATGGATCTCTCAGGAATAGGATTGGTGCCCTTATAAAAGAGGCTCCATAGAGCTGACTTGCCTTCCTTCTGCCAAGCGAGGAAGTCAGCAACCTGGAAGAGGTTCCTCACAAGAACCCGACCGTGCTGGCACTCGGACATTGGACTTCCAGCCTCCAGAACTGTGATCAATTTCTGTCGTTCATAAGCTACCCAGTCTGTGGTACTTTGTTTTAGCAACCCAAACAGACGTAAGGCACGCATTATTTTTCAGCTGCTCTGAAAGCAATCTGGGACCGTGTTGGGGGGACTTCAGCAGTGGTGGATGGTAGACAACTTGGCTTTGTGTGGTGGTGAAGGGCCGGAAGGAGAGGTACAGAGATTCCCAGAGCCCGAATGTTCTCCAGAGAACAGCAGATGGTATCTGAAGGCAGAGTGATATGCAGACTTGCCAACGGAGGAGTCGTGTGGAGGGAGAAGTGGGAAGGCATTCCGAATACTTCCCACTCCTACCCGCTCATGTAACTGGTCAGATATGTTGCCAAGTAAATAAAGCTCAGGAGTAGTTTACAGCAGCATTGTCCAATAGAACTTTCTGTGATAATGGAAGTGTTCTTTATCTGCACTGTCCAAT
This sequence comes from Neofelis nebulosa, assembly GCF_028018385.1. Taxonomy (NCBI): domain Eukaryota; kingdom Metazoa; phylum Chordata; class Mammalia; order Carnivora; family Felidae; genus Neofelis; species Neofelis nebulosa. Next base: position 42,676,174 of record NC_080788.1, on the reverse strand, counting down.
ATGGTGGCCATTAGCCACACATGGCTAGGGAGCACTGCAAGTGTGGTTAGTGTGACTGAGGAATCATATTTTTTGTATTTCATTAATTGAAATTTTAAATAGCCACATGTGAAGAGTGGATCCCAGATGGGATGTCACAAAGAGGAAACTAACCTTACATTTAGAAAATTATGGAACGGAGGCCATGTCTGGAGAGGGTTAGCCTTAATCAGGCACCACATTGCAGCATAAATAACCCTGGGCATCTGAGACAAGGAAGGGAAATTCCAACGGAAGGTGTGTTGCTGAGGGGTGTATGAAGACAGCCTCACCAGCTCAAGTTTTTCCAGCAACAGCCGTATTCATTCGGCATCTGGAATTTGACCAGATAGGTGTGGCTCCAAGGTATGTGACTGACCTCCATACTTTATGCAAGCTCTGGGAGACACTGCTGTGCAGGGGGCAGTTTCACTTGACATGGAATGTTCTTGGATATCAGGCGCCTTCTGTCCATGCCATTTGATTCCACAAACTGGGAGATTGCTGCCCACTCCATTGTTTCCCTTGATCCTTGCATGTACCTCCCAGAGAGTAGCCACTCTGTGGTTTCTCATTCTTTCCTCCCTCCCTTCCTTCCTTCCTTCCTCCCTCCCTCCCTTCCTCCCTTCCTCCCTCCCTTCCTTCTTTCCTTCCTTCCTCCCTCCCTTCCTCCCTCCCTTTCCTCCCTCCCTTCCTTCCTCCCTTCCTTCCTTCTTTCCTTCCTTCTTTCCTTCCTTCCTTTCTTCCTCCCTTCCTTCCTTCCTCCCTCCCTTCTTCCCTTCTTTCCTTTCTTCTTTCCTTCCTTCCTTCCTTCCTCCCTTCCTCCCTCCCTTCCTCCCTCCCTTCCTCCTTCCCTTCCTCCCTCCCTTCCTCCCTCCCTTCCTTCTTTCCTTCCTTCCTTCTTTCCTCCCTCCCTTCCTCCCTTCCTCCCTTCCTTCTTTCCTTCCTTCTTTCCTCCCTCCCTTCTTTCCTTCTTTCCTTTCTTCTTTCCTTCCTTCCTTCCTTCCTCCCTTCCTCCCTCCCTTCCTCCCTCCCTTCCTCCCTCCCTTCCTCCCTCCCTTCCTCCCTCCCTTCCTTCTTTCCTTCCTTCCTTCTTTCCTCCCTCCCTTCCTCCCTCCCTTCCTTCTTTCCTTCCTTCTTTCCTCCCTCCCTTCCTTCCTCCCTCCCTTCCTTCTTTCCTTCTTTCCTTCCTTCCTCCCTCCCTCCTTTCTTTCCTCCCTTCCTTCCTTCTTTCCTCCTTCCCTTCCTCCCTTCCTTCCTTCCTTCCTTCCTCCCTCCCTTCCTTCCTCCCTCCCTCCTTTCCTCCCTCCCTTCTTTCCTTCCTTCCTTCCTTCCTTCCTTCCTTCCTTCCTTCCTTCCTTCCTTCCTTCCTTCTATAAAACACTTTGGATGCAGTAGAATGGAATTCATTCACAGGCCCCAAATTTTGCCTTGTAGGCCCCATTATCCTAGCAACAGCCTCTCTCATTTAATATCTCTGTCATCTTTGCCTGAGGCTTACAATTGCAGTTATAGAAACCAGTTTTTGTTTTCTTTTTAGACCCATACAGGGTGCAATCCGCAGAGCATCTTAGAAATCAATGTGTCCAGACCCCTTATGTCCTGTATGTTGTGAAGGAAGCTCAGAGAGCAAGGCTCACCCTGTGAAAGGGTGGGAGGGGAGGGATTAGAAACTGCACATGACATACCCAGGCCCTCCCCATCCAGGAACTGCTCACCCTCCCTGGTTAAGCTGGAGCTTCAGTTTTTGTCAGCTTCTCATGTGTTTTCTATGGTCTCTGGTCTCCTCAAAAAGATACTCTTCACCCTGTGTGCAGGGATGCAGCTCAAAGACTTAGAATCCCAACATACTCTTCGCGCATTATCCAACCTCCCAGGCACCAGTGGAAGTTAGCCACAGAAGAATCATCCTCCCCACTGTGTTCCATCCAGAGCTGTCTTTCTCTTCTACAGTGCTAATAATCGAGGACAGCCTTCTCAGACTGCAACGTGCGTACACATCTCCTTGGGAGCTTGGTAGATACACATGCAGATTCACTGGGACTGGCACGAGGCCCAAGACTCAGCAGTGCTAACAAGATCCCAGATGATGCTGAGGCTGCCGGTCCATGGACCACACTCTGAGTAGTGAGGCTCTACACTCATGCTCTGGTCCGAGAGAGCTGGGGCTGAAAGGAGCTGTCAAGGTCAGGTTCTCTCCAAGCAGAGCCTGAGCCAGGAATTCTTGTAGAAGTGCCCTCTAGAGAAATTTGGAAGAGAGTGTAGGATGAGACCAGGGAAGAAACTAAGCACAGGGGTGGTGCAGAAGAACGCTAACCTCAGTCTGATCCTCAGGGCAGCTCTGGAACACAAGTGATATCGCGACGGTATTCCATCCTGAGGCGGGAGAGCCAGGGTTTTGCCCCACCGTCAGTCGGTCATTGGCCATGGGCGGCCGCAGGGAGAAAGGCAGAACCTCCCTGTATGGCCAGGCATTAGTGGCTCCCATTTGGTCAAGGAGAAGTATACAAGTGTGAGCCATCAGCATCCAACACTGACAGCCCCTGGGAGTTGCATACTTCCATGGTATAGGGATCTGGCAGGCCACCAACCGTCTACTCCAAAGGCCTAAAAGTCTTCCAGGCCACCTGTCCCATCCCCACTCATTTTCATATCAGAGATTTTACCTTTGAAAGTATGTACATGGGGGCACCCGGATGGCTCCGTCAGTTAAGCAACTGACTTCCGCTCAGGTCCTGATCTCACGGTCTGTGAGTTCGAGCCCCGCGTTGGGCTCTGTGCTGACAGCTCAGAGCCTGGAGCCTGCTTCGGATTCTGTGTCTCCCTCTCTCTCTGCCCCTCCCCTGCCCATGCTCTGTCTCCCTCTCTCTCAAAAATAAACAAACATTAAAAACAGTATGTATATCTGTCTCAAACATAAAAAAAATATGTATATGTACATAAAAAAAGAAAACTAGAGCTATATATATATACTAAACCGTTCATAGTGATAATCTCAAGTTGACTTCCCTGCATTTTTCTGTATCTTTCAAACTCCCCACAGTGAACACACGTTAATATCCAGCAACAAAGTAAACCATGGATACCCTAGCTCAGGATCTTAGAAACATTTTTATTTATTTAACAACTATTGATTGTCTATTATGATCATATAGTTGTCTGGTTATAATCAATGTTCATAATGCAATACTAATGACAGAGCAGTCTGGAAAGCAATCTGTAGCAAAGAGAAATTATAGGCTCTTTGGTATGATTTTCAGTTTGAATTTATTTACTTGTGTTTTATTTTTGTCCAATTCTTTGAAAATTGCTCATATCCATAACAAAAGCCCTGGTAACAGGAACAGCCCATTCATCAACCCCTGGCTTAGCAATGTGAATGCCTGTGCTTGACAAGGGTCTCGGCAGAAGGGCAAACAGAACTCAGACCTCCCACCTGATGCTGGTTCGCGGAGGCCACACAGCCTGTCCGTGTGCCAGGAGCCATTTTCATTTTGAGGGTTTCCTCTTTTTCTTTATTTGCACTACTTAATTAAGCAATCAAGTTAATTGAGATTAATGACTGGCTATTTAATAGGGATTAATAAATTGCCAAAACTCCCTTGGGTTTGGGAACCCAGCTCTGGGCTGCTGAAAGTTGGAGATGTGGTGACTGAGTCTCAGCCCTCAGCCTCTCTGGGTTTATTTTTTTGTTTCTTGTTCTTATTTTTTATTTTTAATTCCGGTATAATTAACATACAGTGTTATAGTAGTTTCCGGTGTACAATATAGTGATTCATCAATTGTCTACATCACTCAGTGCTCTTCGTGATAAGTCTACCCTCAATCCCCTTCACCTGTTTCACCCAACCCCCCCATCCACCTCCCCTCTGATAACCGTCAGTTTATTCTCTAAAGTTAAGAGTCTGTTTTTGCATTTGTCTCTTTTTTCTTTGTTCCTTGGTTTTCTTTTCTTTTTTTTTTTTTTTTAATGTTTATGTATTTTTTTTTATTAAAATTTTTTTTTAACGTTTATTTTATTTTTGAGACAGAGAGAGACAGAGCATGAACGGGGAAGGGGCAGAGAGAGAGGGAGACACAGAATCGGCAGCAGGCTCCAGGCTCTGAGCCATCAGCCCAGAGCCCGATGCGGGGCTCGAACTCACGGACCGTGAGATCGTGACCTGAGCTGAAGTCGGACGCTTCACCGACTGAGCCACCCAGGCGCCCCTAATGTTTATGTATTTTGAGAGAGAATGAGCAGGGGAGGGGCAGAGAGAGAGGGAGAGAGAGAATCCCAAGCAGGCTGCATGCTGTCAATGCAGAGCCTGGTGTGGGGCTCAAACTCACCAACCATGAGATCAGGACCTGGGCCCAAACCACAAGTCAGATGCTTAACTGACCGAGCCACCCAGGCACCCCTTTCTTTGTTTCGTTTCTTAAATTCTACTTATGGATGAAATCATATGGTATTTGTCTTTCTCTGACTGATTTATTTTATTTAGCATTATATTCTCTAGATCCATCCGTGTTGCTGCAAATGGCAAGGTTTCGTTCTTTTTTATGACAAAAATATCTATCTATATCTAGATAGATAGATAGATAGATAGATTTCACATCTTCTTTATTCATCTATTGATGGACACTTAGGTTGCTTCCATAATTTGACTGTTGTAAATAATGCTGCAATAAACATAGGGGTGCTTGTATCCCTTCCAAGTTAGTGTTTTTGTATTCTTTGGATAAATACCCAGTAGTGTGATTACGGGATCATAGGATAGTCCTATTTTTAATTTTTTTTTTAAGGAACCTCCATATTGTTCTCCACAGTGGCTGCACCAGTTTGCATTCCCACCAACAGTGTGGGAGGGTTCTTTTTTCTCTACATCCTCACCAACTCTTGTTGTTTCTTGTGGTTTGTTTGTTTTTTTTGGGTTTTTTTTTTGTTTGTTTTTTTTTTTTTTTGCCATTCTGGCTCGTGTGAGGTGATATCTCATTGTAGTTGTGATTTGCATTTCCCTGATGATGAGTGATGTTGAGCATCTTTTCATATGTCTGTTTGCCATCTGTATGTCTTCTTCAGAGAAATGTCTGTTTATGTCTTCTGCCCATTTCTAAATTGGATTATTTGGGGTTTTTTTGTGTTGAGTTGTATAAGATACTAACCCCTTATTGGATATTTCATTTGCGAATATCTTCTCCTGTTCAGGAGGTTATCCTTTTGTTTTGTTGATTGTGGCTTTTGCTGTGCAGAAGCTTTTAATTTTGGTGTAGTCCCAATAGTTTATTTTTGTTTTTGTTTCCCTTACCCCAGGGAATATCTGGGGAAAATGTTGCTATGGCTGAAGTCATAGGATTTGTATGATTTCAGGTCTCATATTTAGGTCTTGAATCTATCTAGAGTTTATTTTTGTGTATGGTATAAGAAAGTGGTCTAATTCAATTCTTTAGCATATGGCTGTCCAGTTTTTCCACTACCATTTATTGAAGAGACTTTTTTCCAATGCATATTCTTGCCTCCTTTGTCAGAGATTAATTGACCGTATAATTGTGGATTTATTTCTGAGCTCTGTATTCTGTTCCATTGATCTATGTGTCTATTTCTGTGACAGTACCATACTATTTTGATTACTATAGCTTTGTAGTATATCTTGAAATTTGGGATTGTGAGTTTTGCTCTTTCTTTTTTCAATGTTGCTTTGGCTGTTCAGGGTCTCTGGTGGTTCCACATAAATTTTAGGATTATTTGCTCTAGTTCTGTGAGAAAATGCTATTGGTATTTTGATAGGGATTACATTAAATGTGTAGATTGCTTTGGGTAATATGGACATTTAACAGTATTTGTTCTCCCAGCATGGACTATCTTTCCATGTGTCTGTGTCATCTTCAATTTCTTTCACCAGTGTTTTATAGTTTTCAGTTTATAGTCCTTCACCTCCTTGGTTAAGTTTATTCCTAGGTATTTTATTATTTTGGGTGGAATTGTAAGTGGGACTGTTTTCTTAATTTCTCTTTCTGCCAACTCAGAATTGGTGTATCGAATCACAATGCATTTCTGTGTGTTGATTTTGTATCCTGCGACCTTATGGACTTGATCTATCAGTTCTGATAGTTTTTTGGTGGAGTCCTTTGGGTTTTGTATATATGGTACCAAGTCATCTGCAAATAGTGAAAGTTTTACCTCTTCTGTTACCCATTTGGATGTTGGGCCTCTTTGCTTTGTTCTCACCGCTCAGGCCTTCCAGAAGCAGTGGAAGAAGGGCAGAAAGGGCCGGGAGGGGGGGAAAGCTGCCGGGTTCTCCCTGCCTTCAGCATTGCTTTCTGGGGGGCGAGGCCCTCCAGCTCCTGCCCATGCCACAGCCAGTTGCTTCTCTGGGCCAGGCAGAGTGCCCCCACATCCAGAGCCTGGGCCCCCAGCTCATGCGTGTGCCTCACGGGGTTGGACTCCTGCTGCGCGATAAGGACACTCCCAGTCCTAACTGCTTCTGGGTCTCATGGTCTCAATGCTGGATCTCTCTTAGAACCCCTTGGCAGAGCTTGTGAAAAGTACTGATGTCCCAGCCACACCCCAGAGGTTTTTATTTAAGTGGTCTCATGACTGGGGGACCCTTTTTTGTGAAAGTTCCCCAGATAAGTCTAATGTGCAGACATTGATGATGAGATCAAGGAGTATTTTTAAGCAAGCCAGGGTGAAAGAAAGAAATGGAACCATAGCCACTAATAAAGCACTGGGGGGTTATCAGGCTGAGGGGGAACTGGGCAATCAGAGCAGGGTGGGAGACGCTCCAAACGGTGGCTGCCCCTCTCTGGTGTGTCTGTTGTGGAAGAACTTGGGGTGTTTTTTCTCATTCCCAGTGGAAAAAGAACCACTGCATTTTCCTGCCCTTTGTTTATCTTGACTGATCCCCTCGACTCTCAGCAGAGGTCTCACAGAGGCAGGGACACTTGTCTCCAGCACACCACTACCAGGCTGCACCCTTTGATGAAGGGAAGGCTGCACCCGCTGCCACCTGGCCCCCTTGCCCGGTGGCCGCATCCCTGCCCTGCCCGCAGTCACTCAGCCAGCACGTGTGCTGTGGACAGCAGAGCCCGACTCCAGGGAGCGGGGTACTTGGACCTGCCAGCCAGGTGTGGATTCTAGCATTACCAGACCCTGGCCTTTTCCTCCTCCTCTGTCCTCCTACCCCCTCCCCGCAAACAACAGAGGCTTCACAAAACCTACCTGTGTGGCTCTGGGGTCAGAGACCTTTGGAAAGAGGTAGGAGCTGTGCCTGCAGAACTGAATGGACAGGGAAAGCTACCCTGACGGCTGTCAGGAGAAGGAAAGAACTATCCTGAAAGGGAGAGGGAACGGTGAGAGGAAAGTTCCGGAGGGTTTGGGGGGACTTGGCGGATCGGTGAGAGATCTTGGCCCAGCCGCCCTGCTCCGATGAGGGGGCGGGGGCAGATAGGCGTGAGCACACAGCAGTCAACGTTTTGCTGTGTTTCACAGACACGTGATCCTCCTGGATGTTTTTCGAGAGACGGCAGAAGCAATTTAAATTGCTTTTCGGTGATATGTGGATGTAGGGCCGCTGTGAACTTCTGGATGTAACTAACGCCTTGTGAACGGAAACTGCAGCTCAAACCAGGAGTCCCCAGTTTGCTCGGGGACACGGGCGTCTCCCAGGTGTAGGTGAGGACTGAACTGATGACACGTGTACAGATGCCCAGGCGCACGGTGCCTGCCACCCAAAGGCAGGTGCTCGCTGAGTGCCCGATCTCACTACCCCCTCCCACACCCATCGTTCCCCAAGCTGATCCCGCGGAGCCACGTTTTAGCCTAACTGCACAACACAGGATGTATTTCTTTCAGGGGTGACTCTGAGAGTGAGCCATCCAGGCCCTGGAAACTGATGCAGGTTTTGTGGGGTTCTAGGAAATGACTTAAGGGCAGTTGGGACCTCGCGGGGGGTGGGTCCAGTCACACACAGCCAGTGTTGTAGTATGAGGCTTACGGGCAATTTACTCTGTGTGCCAGCATCTCTGGCAGGGGCAGACCCCCCACACCCCCACACCCCCACCTCACAGCTTCCTGGGTCTGGGCTTCCTGGGTGACCTCTGTGGCCACCACTCCTGGTCAGCCCTCACCCTGTCCCCTTACCCGATGCACTCTGACTCTCCTTGCAGGCTGGGCCTTGGCTGCAGGACTGGCGTTGTGGGAGGAGGTGGCGCATTGCCAATGGTCCTTTGGAGGATGGTGTCTGTAATTTGGCCTGGAGAGGGTGGCCTTCCAGATGCAGACGGTTTTGACTTGGATGCGAGCAGAATTACAAAGAGTCATAAAAGGAGCCTACTATTTGGGCTGAAACCCTGCCAACACAGTCTGGTCCCAGCCCTGGATTTTTTCTAGAAAGAAATACTTGGGAAGTCAAAATCCCTAATACCAGTTGGCAGTGGCCTGAGGGACTACCCCCTGCTTGGCTCCCCAGATTCATCCTCTGCCCCCACCATGTCCCGGCGCCCGCATTGGCCCTCCTGGGCTCCTCAGACTGACTCAGCTCTCCACCCCTCCCAGCCTTTGCCACACAGTGTTTATTTTGCCCGGAAGCTCTCCTCCCAGCACTCACCCTATGCCTGGCCACCTCATGCTCTTGTCCGAAGTCCCACTTAAACATCACTTCTCCGGGGAAGCCCCCCTGACATCACCCTCCGGAAGAGTCTGGAAGCCCTAATGTGCTCGCTCTCAGCACCTACCCCACCCCTTCACTGTACCTACCACTGGTCCAGTCCCATCCCTATTTGGACAATTACTTCACACCCTTCTCCCCTGTCAGTCTGCATTCTCCACAGAGACAGGAACCATGACTGTTCCGCTCACCCCTGCATCTGAGAGCTGGCCCAGGGCTGGCACATGGCAGGCACTCAGCACATTTGTTGAATATATGAATGAGGGAAAGTGAACTGTTTTTTCAACAGGATGTTTTGTGCTACATAAAGGGCTGTGGTTACGCAGAGTCCCTAGGACAGGGATCTAGGTGGGAAACCTCCTTACCAGAGGATCTAGACTTTGTGAACCCTGAAGCTTGTATAATTGGGGGAGGGGGGGTCCCTTTGAAGAAAAATAATATAAAATAATTGTGCTATAAACTTTACAAAAACATGACATGGGAGCACGCCATCTAGGCCATTCTCGGGACTTGCCAATAAGGGACCCTTACAGCTAAAGCTTCATTAGTTTCCTAGTAAATCCATCCCCCTCTGGCTCCAAGCGAGCGTGACCCAGAGTGACTTCCAGAACACTTCTGTTGCTGCACAGCTTTGGGGTGTAAGGAGCAGGCAGAGGCCTCCATTCTTAGTGGACCCTCCCCATTCCTGAGCCTCAGTCCTTCAGTTAATTCAGGCCCTGAGAAGTTGGAGGTGCAGGGGTGGAGGACAAAAACACACAGAGTCACCCCAGCGCTCCTTGAAACCTCACCTACCTACTGTCACTACTGTCTTCTATCTTTTTAATGGGGCTGGAGATCCGCACAGCTTTCTGGGCTAGCTCAGCACTTCGCTGAAGTCTCAAGAGCCCTTCTGCAGTTCTCTGGGGGCTCTCTCCTCTCCTGGGCTCCACACAGCACGTTCCCTGAATCTTCGGCTCTCTTTTCTCGATTCAGGGAGATTCCGTTCGGCTCTATTGGGAAGCCCTCCCCACACTGTGGCCTGGAAACCCTCCAGCGAGCTGAAACACCTCATTTGTGACCCTTCCCCGAGAGTCACTGTCCTGAGCTGCCTATTGCCCAGTATCTGAAGGCCACTGTTTCCTATAGTTTGTCTGGCTTTCTCTGTTTTTCAAGTCGTATTAGGTAAGAGGATAAATTCAGTTCCTATTCCTCCGTTTTGGCCAATAGCAAAAAGCCACTTCATCCATCTTCAGGAAATTGTCTGCCCGATACATGGGTAAAGAACCAGAGTTTGGATGTTCGTCATTCTATGCGGTACAGATTGTGTTCCATAAAACAGCGGCTAGTTCACCTTGCGATTCAAAGGGTTCCCTGAGTGCTTTTCCTCGGGAGAGTGCTTTACGGGTGCACCCCGTTTCACCACACAGAACAGAGCAAAGACATCTGCTCAAGGACTGAGACTTAATATAATTAAGAAGTTTGCTGCTTCATCGAGGACACTCCTATAACTGTAACTGGCATTTTCTTTCTTCTCTGTGAGGGCACAGCAGCCAAGAGCGGCTACACCCGTTTTTGTATACACATTTGCTTTTGTACCCGCAGTGCAAATACCAAGCAGCCTTGGTATTGTTATGAAAACGGTTTGGCTGGGGTGCCTGGGTGGCTCGGTGGGTTGGTTGAGTGTCTGACTTCAGCTCAGGTCGTGATCTCGCGGTCCGTGAGTTCGAGCCCCGCGTCAGGTTCTGTGCTAACAGCTCAGAGACTGGAGCCTGCCTCGGATCCTGTGTCTCCCTCTCTCTCTGCCCCTTCCCCTCTCGGGGTTTCTCTCTCTCTCTCTCTCTCAAATAAACATTTAAAAAAATTGAAAAGAGGGGCACCTTAAGGAGTCAGTCAATTAAGCGTCCATCTCGGTTCGGGTTGTGACCTCACTGTTGGTGGGTTCCAGCCCCGCATCGGTCCCCACGCTGTCGGAGCTCCGTGCAGGCTCGGGGCCTTGTAGCCTATTTCAGATTCTGCGTCTCCCCCTCTCTCTCTCTGCCCCTCTGCAGCTCGTTCTCTCTCTCTCTCTCTCTCTCTCTCTCTCTCTCTCTCTCTCTCTCCCAAAATTAAATAAACATTAAAAAGAATTTAAAAACTGGGCCTTTCAGATCCCAGAAAGAGTCTCAGGCACCACCCAAGGGGTCTGCAAAACATTCTGTGAGAACTTCTAGTTGGGTTCCCCCAAGTAACCCCTAAACTGCTGGCTTGCCGGGCCTGAGAGAGAAACAGCCTCATCCTGGATGGGTTACAGGTTTCTTGGTCTGTTTCTCATTTTTAGAAATGAGTTCCCCCACCCTGCCCCCTGCCCTGTGTGAGTCTGCTGCTGCTCCTCCTGTCCCTGCTCTCTGTTTCCACCTCTGGAGCCAGGACTCGGGGTCCCAAGGCAGCTGTGTGCTCCATGGAAGCACCCCATGCGACTGTTCACGACTTTGGCTCATTCCGGCTGAGTGGATTTATGGACATAACAGCAACCGCCAACATGTCCAGGTTCCTGATCCTGTGCTAAGAAATCGCAAACACTACCTCGCACACTCTGTTTATTCTTGAAGGGCAGCAGGCCGAGCCTGTCGGTCTCTACTGAGGCAGGGCCTGCCCCTGGGAAAACAATCCAGAAATTACCCCTTTCTTTCATGCTGTGCCTGAGACATGTGTGAGTGTGTGTGTTTGAGTTTATTGGGTTTTTTAAAATTACAAAGTAATTCATTCTAGGAAGTAACAAATGTATTTATTTTCTTGTCTGCATTTTAATTTCCTCTCTGAGTGTGTTCAACAGCAAAGAAAATAATGAAATAGAAATTCTGTACAGTGTGTTCTCAGGGCTTATAGCTGTTTCCCTACTCTTTTTGAGGAAAGAATGATCAAATGCTACCTTTTACACCTATCAGATCTTTGTTGGAATGGACTTTTGCATATATTGAATGAACAAATAAATCCAGACTCTCATTTAAATAATGCCCCAGGAGGTACTAAAAATGCCTGAAAAGGGGGCACCTGGGTGGCTCAGTCACTGAAACATCCAATTCTTGATTTCAGCTCAGGTCACAATCTCACAGTTCATGAGTTCAAGCCCTGCATCAGGCTCTATGCTGCCACTGTGGAGCCTGCTTGAGATTCTCTCTCTCCCTCTCTCTGCCCCTCTCTTGCTCATGCTCTCTCTCACTCTCTTTCTAAAAAAATAAATAGGGGCACCCGGGTAGCTCAGCCGGTGAAGCGTCTGACTTCAGCTCAGGTCATCATCTTGCGGTTTGTGGTTTGAGCCCCATGTCAGGCTCTGTGCTGACAGCACAAAGCCTGTAGCCTGCTTTGGATTCTGTGTCTCCCTCTCTCTCTGCCCCTCCCCCACTCAGACTCTGTCTCTGTCTCAAAAATGAATAAACATCAAAAAAATTAAAAATATATAAATAAACACTCTTTTTTTAAGTGCCTAAAATGAGTCCTCTTCATAGTTGGGGGCGGGGGCAGGGAAACAGCTATTACCATTGTACATCCATTTCAAAGATGGTCAAATGAAGGTTTCCAGATGTGAAAGGACATGAGAGTCCAGGGAAGCCACTGGAAAGCCAGATTGTGTTTCTTGTCAACCTCTCTTCTTGATTCTGAACTGTTTTTACTGCATTTTTTCCATCCCTTTGTCACAGGACTGTCCCCTGGACTCATGAGAGGGGAAAGCCCTACCCCAGCCTCCGCCTGCTGAGGTTAGTGTCTACCGTGGCTGAGAGTGGGTGCTTGAATCAAACAGACCTAGAATCAAATCCAGCCTCTGCACTTCCCAGCTGAGCACCCTTGAGAAATTAGTTAACCTCTCCGAGCCTCAATTCCTTCCCTACAAAAGGCATAATAACAATACTAGTTCACAGGGTTGTTGTGAGAATTCTACATGATAGTGTAAGTAAAGTACATAGGCTAGTGCTTGCACACTAAACCAGGGGCTGAGTCATTGTTGCTGCTCATAAGGATATCAAGCTTCTGGTAATTCTCTAGAACAGTGGTTCATAAACATCTACAAATCCAGGCCTTTGTCTGTGTTTGTATGGCCTGTGAGCTAAGAATGGTTTTTATTTTACACATTAAAAGGGTCATAAAAAGGAGGAGGAGAAGGAGGTGGAGGAGGAAGAGGAGGAAGAGGAGGAGGAGGAGGAGAAGGGAGATGAAGAGAAGGAAGAGGAGAAGGAGGAAGAGGAGGAAGAGGAGGAGGAGGAGGAAGAGGAGGAGGAAGAGGAGGAGGAGGAGGAGGGGAGCAGGGGAGGGGAAGGAAGAGGAGGGGGAGGAAGAGAAAGATGGGGACAAGGGGGAAGAGGAGAGGGGGAGGAGGAGGAAGAGGAGGAGGAGGAGGAGGAAGAGGAGGAGGAGGAAGTAGCAGAAAGATCACATTTCCTGTCTAGCCCTTTATCGAAGAAGTTTGTGAATCCCAGCTCTCGAAGCCCAAAAGGAGCTTATTTTCAGATTATCGACACCGACCACCACCACCAATGTCTGCTCAAATACTTCCATCTAAGAATGCAGAAGTCAGTCAGACCTGGGCACCTCCCCCGAGGAACTTTCCCTAAATTGCCCAGGTCTGGGTGGTCCTCTGCTCCTGCAAACTTCTTCACCTTATACTGCTCTGGACACGTCTCTTGCCCCTGAGGACAGGGACCATCTGTTAGATGTCTGTGTCTGTGCAACCCCTTCTAGCATATGATCCTGATCGTAGTAGGTGCCCAATAAACATTTGTAGGGTGATCGAACTGATTATCTAGCAGACATTAATAGTCTGCCCCCCTTCCTGATTCTCCTAAACATTCAAAACCTCTGTACGTGGCAGGCAGACATGTACAGGTACAAATGTTGATTCCCGGGGGCTTGAAGCAGCATGTCATTGACAGATGCTTCATTGGTCTCTAGTGAACACAGACCCAACCCCCACAGAATGGCTCATGCCCCGAACTGGCTTTTCCCTGCAGTGTCCCCATAGCCCAGCCTGTCTCTGAGCGCTCTCCTTGGTCACCAAAACCAGATCTGGGAGGCAGCCCTCGCTAGACGCAGAAGCAGCAAGAGGCAGGCTGGGGTGGCCTTTAGGGGAAACGGCCCAGGCAAATCTGGGCTCCAGGAGGCAGCAAGCATTTGTGTACCCACCTGGTTACCGTGATGGATGGGCAATTTGGATTGAGGGCTTTCAGCAGGGTGAGCAACCACTCTGCAAGCACAGGCAAAAACATGGTAAGGGTTTTATTGGTATTGCATTACAATACTTGACAAACTAATAGAGCCTGTTTGCAGACACAGTGGCCGGCCTGTACATGTGTGGCACTGAGTTATAAGCACTTCATATGCATTATTTAATGTAATGCTCACAGCTGTCAAAAAAAATTTATCACCAATTTACAGATGAGGAAACTGAGGCTCAGAGGATACCTTCGGACCACAGTCCTACAGCTGATTAGAGGCAGAGGCAGGAGTTGCACCCCAGTCTATCTGACCTCCAAGCCAGTTCTGAAAACTTCTCTGAGGACCCACCTATGTAGGAGGCATCGTGCCAAGTGCTATGGAGACCAGGAAAGGGGAGGGCGCCAGCCCTGTGCAGAAACAGCTTACTCTGGGTGACCAAGACAAGATGTACAGGGATCTATCTGAAGGTCGGGGGACAGCCCTTTCCCTTGGGAGCCCAAAAGGCTTCATGGAGGATGTAAACCTGACCCTCTGTAGGCCTATGGGCCAGTCAGCCCTTCTAGGGGGCAGTTTGGGGGCGGGGGTGGGCAAGAATGCCCAGAGCAGGAAACCAGGCAGTATCCTGAACGCACCCTAATTGTAGGCTGCTCAGACGCGGACGGGAGCCAGCAATGAACTCATTTCCCCAGGCCGGCTCAGAGCTGTGTCGAAATGGCTTGTCCCAGGGCTTGGGGCTCAGGCTCTGCCCACTTTGACTCCTCTGCCACTGCAGCCCTCCCTGAAGTCTTCCCTAAAGCCTTGCTCCTCCCAGCTGCCTTGTTATGCGGGAAGAGACCTTCCCTCCCTCTTTGCCCAGCACACTGATCTCCTACTGAAAGACGTAGCACCCCAGGCATGACGGCCCAGAACCAGGGCTAGGGGTGTGTGGCATTGGCCCCATGATCCCTTCCTGGGCCTGGGGACTGAAAAGCAAAATAAAAAAGTCACCCCACAAACATCCTCTGCAGGGCAAGAGGATATGATTTATCTCTGGAGTCCTTAGGAAGCACTTACCCAATGGCAATTATATTATCATGGTTGCTGCTATCACTGGCTATCTCTTTGAAGTCCCTAGCCTTTCTTGAATGGTTTTCTTCCCCTTCCTCGACTCACTCCCTTCCACCTTTCTCTGTAGCAGGGAATCTTTGGACATACCGTTCCCTCCCGGCTTCCCCCTACCCACCGCCCCAGGCCTTAGAGTATACCTGCCCTTGTCTCATTCCATCAGAGCCAAAGGAGTCCAAGGATCAAAGGGGAGCTCCTCCAACAGATGGGCCATTCTGTGAGTTAATCTGCTAAACGGGCCTATGCTGATACGTGACTGAGGCAAGTGGGTGCGTGTGCGGCATCTCACACACAGTATGGGGGAAGACATGAGGCTTACTTTAATACGTGTTTACTGAGCAACTATTTAGTGCAAGGCCCTGCGACGGACTTCGTCAATGTCCCCCAAAGCTGAAAAGGTTACGTAAGAAAAAGACTTAAAAAGACATTCCCTGTGCCTAGTTTTTGTGTTTGTCTTTGTGATTTGTCCATGTTTTGACATTTCAGCCCTTAGACCAGAGAAAAAAGATGACAGAGCCAAGAACAAAGAGAACTCAGAGAAAGTCAAACTCGGTATGAAAACAGATGCAATGTTGAGCTGCGGCCTTGGGACCCTTTCCCTTCCAGCACCAACCATCATGGGGAGAAGGAGGGTTGAGGGTGTACTTGGCCCCTAATTACAGCCGGTGTGCAGATATTATTAAAAAAACTCCACCAGAGGCCCGGCCAGCCATGGAGATTCAGCTGAGAGTGTGGCTTGTGTTTTTCCATATTAGGCAACTAAAATAGGGGCACGAGCCTACTCTCTTCTCAATACTCTCTTTCCCCGGAAAGCCCCGCGCTCCCAGACACTTTGGGAGCTGGAGAGAGAAAGGTCTGGGGATTCACACCAGTGTAAGGACAGATCTTTGTTAACCATCAGTATGACTCAGCCCTGTGCCACGATAAACTTTTCTTGTTGCTTCTCTGTTTCCTTGTTGTGAGGCTTGCTCTCCTACCCTGGAAGGGGACCTGTGAGCTACCTCTGCTTCCTGCAAAAGTTCCTCTCTCTCTCTCTCTCTCCCCCACCCTTCCAAAATTCCTGGGAAGGGGCCCAGAGCCAAACCCAAACTGACGAGAAGATGCACCATGATGTGGTTGTAGCCCAGAAATAGTGTGGGCGCAAGGTGTCTTGGGGTCTTAGCAGTCAGTGGTCCCAGAGGGGGCTCTGGGTGTGCCTTCCCAGGCAGGAAGAGTCACTGAGGGGAGCACATTTCTAACTTGCTGAATAAAGAGCTTCTTTCCCCCACTTCCTTTTTCCTTTGTTCAAAAATCAGTCTTGCACAATGGAAAAGTTTTATTTTTTCTAATTATGTAAGTTATACATACTTTATATATATATATATATATATATATATATATATATATATATACACACATAGATATGTGTGTGTATATATATATACATATATATATATATATATATTTTTTTGATCAGACAACACAAAAAGTACAAGGAAAATGAAAATTGCCTGAGATCCCACACACTGAGCTGTCACCATTCAGTGACCATCATTTTCTTCATCATTATACGCATCTATCCGTGAACACACGCCTAATATTAAAAGGGATGTCACGCATACCGTTTACTCACTTTGACAGTGGGTTTTCGTGTAGGTTTAGTTTAGTTTGGTCTGGTCTGATCTGTTTTAATCTGGTCTGGTCTGGACTTGACTGGTTTAGTTGGTTTGGTCTGGTATGGACTGGACTAGTTTAGTCTGATGTGGTTTAGTTCCATTTGATTTGGGTTATTCTGTCTGGTCTGATCTGGTCTGGTCCGGTTTGATTTGGTCTGATTGAGTTTGGTTTGTGTTGGGCTTCCCTCCCCATTCTCCCTCCTCGGGGTGCCCGCTCCACTGCCTTTCTTCATGTTCATTCAAACCTGAGGGCATAGGGAGCGTGGTGGTTCATTTCACAAAGACTGAGACTGTGCTGGATACATTTCTCGGCACCTTGCATTTCTTTTTTCATGATACACCCTGGAAATCCCCTTGAATCAGTGGAAATCCAACACACTCTTCTTAATAGCCGTTCGATATTCCATGGTATGTATGTCCCCTAGTAACCCAGCCATCTGTCCACTAAAAGGCTGTGGCCCAGTTTTTGGTATTGGGCCACAGCACACGTGTTCCATTCAACGGCAGCACGTCGTGCACCCCTCCAAGGGCAGCATTCGCATAAAGGAGCTACCTGCAACGCAGGCTGTGATTCATATTATCCCACGGAGGGGCACCTGGGTGGCTCATTTGGTTGAACATCTGACTCTTGATTGCGGCTCAGGTCATGATCCCAGGGTCATAGGATCAAGCCCCATGTCAGGCCCTGCTTAAGATTCTCTCCCTCTCCTTCTACCCCTCTCCCCAGCTTGCTCACTCGCTCGCTCCTTCTCTAAAAACAAAAACAAAAAAATTTGTTTAACTAAAACAAAAATTATCCCATGGCTCATCTTACATTCTGATACTTTTATTTCTGTGAAATACACACCCAGCAGTGACATTGCTGGGTCAGAAGATATGTGTGGTTTTACTTATAAAAAGCGTTGCCAGGGGCGCCTGGGTGACTCAGTAGGTTAAGGGTCTGGCTCTTGATTTCGGCTCAGGTCATGACCTGATGGTTCCTGAGTTCAGGCCTCACATCAGTCTCTGCACTGACAGTGAGGAGACTGCTTGGGATTCTCATTTTCTCTCTCTCTCTCTCTCTCTCTCTTTCTCTCCCTCTCTCTTCCCCTCCCTCTCTCCCTCTCTCTTCCCCTCCCTCTCCCTCAAAATAAAAATAAACACACTTTAAATAAAATAGAATAAAATAAAATAAAATAAAATAAAATAAAATAAAATAAAAAGCGTTGCCATGAATCATCTATATCTCTGTTGGCAGTATGTGAGCCAAATCTCCTGCCATCTCTCAATTCTAGTCGTCAGCAGTATCTCACTGATACTTTATTTTGCATTTGCTAAACTAGTACTGAGACTGAGTGTGTCCTCGTATCAACTTGGGTTTGCTTTCTTCTGTGTCCACTGAGATGTGCGTCTTTGTTGAACTAAGAATTTTCTATTAGAGGTTTTAATCCTTTATCCGTCGTAGGTGATGCACACCCCCTCCTACCCCAACTTTAACATTTGCTTTCTGATCTTGTTTACGATATCATACATTCATTTCAGATTTAAGGTAGTGTTTCATAGCTATCTTTTGATGTATAGCTTTCAGACAATTGGCTTACTTTAAAAGGTATTGTTATTCCCTAGATTACATGTATGTTTTCCTAGATTTCCTTTTTTTTTTTTTTTGCTTTATTTTTTACATTTGGGCCTTTAATCGACCTGGAATTTCTTTGTAAATGCAGTATAAGTAAGGATTCAACTTGATTTTCTTTCACACGGATGGCCAGTGATGTCATCATCTTTTATTAAAGAAACATTCACTTTCAACTGAAATAAAATATCATCCTTGTCATATATTACAGTCATATATTACTGTGACTCTTCTGGTGCTCTCTTTTTGGTTCCAGAGTTCTAGCCATCTGTTCCTCTGCCAGTGCTATGTTGGCTTTGATTGCAGAGGCTTTGTGCTATGTTTTAATACCTTGTAAAGCCCTCTGGTCTTGTTTTCCAGAAGACTTATGAGCCACTGAGATTCTAATTAGAATTGTATTACATTCTTACTATATTAAGTTTTCCATCCAAGAATATAGGATGTCATTCCATTTGTTCAGCTCTTATTTATTTTTAATAAGATTTTATGTTTTCTTCATGTAATTCTTGTACCTGTCTTTTTTTTTTTTTTTTTTTTTTTAAATTTTTTTTTTCAACGTTTTTTATTTATTTTTGGGACAGAGAGAGACAGAGCATGAATGGGGGAGGGGCAGAGAGAGAGGGAGACACAGAATCGGAAACAGGCTCCAGGCTCCGAGCCATCAGCCCAGAGCCTGACGCGGGGCTCGAACTCACAGACCGCGAGATCGTGACCTGGCTGAAGTCGGACGCTTAACCGACTGCGCCACCCAGGTGCCCTGTACCTGTCTTTTTAAATTTATTCCTAAGTTTATTATAGCTTTGATGCTGTTATCAATGAGTTACTTTCCATTTCTATGTATGACCAGTCTACTATTAGTATAGAAAAAGCTATATCTCAAAATAAAATATTTATCTAAGTACCGAGTGCCAAATTTTCTTATTAATTCTAGTTTCCCCCCCTAACTGTAGAGTACTTAGGTTTTCTAGATGCAATTATAGCATCAGCAAAATGGGCAATTTTACCTCTTTTTTTCCAAAATCATATACAAATTACTTCACTTTCTTGTCTTTTTTAAAGTCTTTTTTTGTATATTTCTTGTCTTTTTTTTTTTTTTTTTTTAAGAATTAACATACAGGGGCACCTGGGTGGCTCAGTTGGTTGAGCCTCCGATCTCACGATCTCACATTTCATGGGTTTGAGCCTGGCACCTCAGAGCCTGGAGCTTCCTTCGTTCGGATTCTATTTCCCTCTGTCTCTCTCTGCCTCTCCTGTGCTCATGTGCGCGCTCTCTCTCTCTCTCTCTCTCTCAAAAATAAACATTTTTTTAAATAAAAAAATTAACATACAGTGTTGTATTAGTTTCAGGTGTGCAAAATACTGATTTGACAATCTTCTATATTACTTGGTGCTCCCCAGTGTCACTTTCTTGTCTTACGCCCATTAGAACCTCCTCCAAAACAGCCTTAATAGTCATAGGGAGAGGGGCTCCTGGGTGGCTCAGTTGGTTAAGCGACCGACTCTTGGTTTCAGCTCAGGTCATGATCTCATGGTTTGTGAGTTCAAGCCCCGCATTGGGCTCCGTGCTGGCAGTGCAGAGCCTGCTTGGCGTTCTCTCTCTCTCCCTCTCTCTCTGTCCCTTCCCCACTTGTGGTCTCTCTCTCTCTCAAAATAAATAAAACTTTAAAAACAAGTATAAACTTTTAAAAAAAATAATAATAATCATAGGGCAAGTGCACATCCCTGTCTTGTTCCTGATTTCAGTGGAAGTGTTTTTGATGTATCACCCTTTTGTTTTTTTAGGGTTTTTTTGGGTTTTTTTGTTTTTTGCTGTTTATTTATTTTGAGGGAGAGAGAGACAGGGTGCAAGCAGGGGAGGGGCAGAGGGAGAGGGAGACACAGAATCCAAAGAAGACTCCAGGCTCCTAGCTGTCAGCACAGAGCCCAATGTGGGGCTCAAACTCACAGACCATGAGATCATGACCTGAGCCAAAGTCAGACGCTTAACCGATTGAGCCACCCAGGTGCCCTATTGTATCGCCATTTTTAATGTTTGCTGTTGGGTTTTGATAAATAGCAATTATCATATTTAGCTATTTCCTTCTCTTCTTCTTAGGGTTTTTATTAGGGAAGGCCTCTGGATTTTACCAAGCGCCTTGTCAACCTCTATTGATCTGATCGTGTTATTGATGAATATAGAAATATAAACCTAAGTAAAACATTTGCATTATATTAAAAGAATAATACACTTTGACTCAAAGGGTTTATGCCCACGTGTAAGGATGTGTCAGTATCTCTATTCACAAGTTAGATTATTTAGTTTTTTATTTCATACTAAATTTATCAGATTTTGTATATAAATTTATGGCCCTGGTCTAAGTCAAGATTTTCATCTCTGTTTGTGCTTATTTTTTTTTTTTATTTTATTTTTGGGACAGAGACAGAGCATGAACGGGGGAGGGGCAGAGAGAGAGGGAGACACAGAATCGGAAGCAGGCTCCAGGCTCTGAGACATCCGCCCAGAGCCTGACGCGGGGCTCGAACTCAGGGACCGAGAGATCGTGACCTGAGCTGAAGTCGGATGCTTAACCGACTGAGCCACCCAGGTGCCCCTGGTTGTGCTTATTTTTGCTTCAGCATTTCTTCTAGCTTTTCAGATTTTGTTGCCGCATACTTACACCTGCATTTGCCTACAATTACTCTCATTTATACCTCCTTTCTCCAGGGCTGGTCTTCTGAATTTGGCTCAATTTTTTTGCCCCTTGGTCACAATTTTTTTTAAAAAACTTTCCTTGGACTTTTCAAAAGAGGAATGATGTTTAACACTGAAATCTGGCTATTTTAAATCTTATGTTAAACATATTTTTTAAATTTTATTTATTTTTTATTTTTTTGATATGAAATTTATTGTCAAATTGGTTTCCATACAACACCCAGTGCTCATCCCAAAAGGTGCCCTCCTCAATACCCATCACCAACCCTCCCCTCTCTCCCACCCCCCACCAACCCTCAGTTTGTTCTCAGTTTTTCAGAGTCTCTTATGCTTTGGCTCCCTCCCTCTCTAACCTCTTTTTTTTTTTCTTCCCCTCCCCCACGGACTTCTGTTAAGTTTCTCAGGTCAAGATGGAAAAGTAGCCACATTACTTCAGTTATTAATAATGTGGCTACTTCTCCACCTTGACCTGCCATGACTGACACAATTCTTTAGGGGTCCTAACTCTGATCTGTAGAAGTGACACCACCACTGTGACAGAAGAGACCCCATGAGACTGTGAGCTCCTTCCAGATGAGGACTCTGGTTCCCGATTCCTGGCAGAAAGCCAGGCACAGCGGGCACCCCGGGGCATGCTGGGAGGTAGGTTGCAGGAGGAATTGAGCCAGTCCCCTAGATTAGTTCTGAAGAAATGGTTAGAAGAAAGAGTTGTTTCAATAGCTCTCTCTCTCTCTCTCTCCTTATTACAAAAGGTCATATTTATTTACTTAACACATTTAAGAAAATATGGATAAGCAACGAAAAAAACTTTTAAACCACCCAACATCCCACCACCCGGAGATTCAAAGTCACTCAGTACTCCACCGCTACAGAGAGGGTCCCCGCAGCCCAGGCTCCGAGTGAGAACACCAGTTTCATGACCTACTCCCATGCTTTCTCAGGCAAGCAACTGGCTACATTTTCCTCATCTGTGAAACAGAGAGCAAACTGAACACATAGGCTTGTTAGGAGGATTAACTGAAGTGATATTTATGAAGCACTTGCTACATAGTATGGACTCCACGGGGAAGCTCTTGTTAATGACATTTGTGTACATGTCTTTTCCGTCCTTGCCTCTGTGCAAACAGACATCATACAGACACATGGGCCCAGTAAAAACGCAAGCTGAGTCCGTGTACAGTTCTAGAATAAGGAGTGAATGCTATTTTCTCAATCCAGTGCGTGGGAGCAAAACTCCACTTGCTTTCTGCACCCTCAGCAACCCCCCCCCCCCCCGCCAAACACACCACCACGTGCCTCTCCCTGACAATCAGAAGGGAGGCTTCCTCCCACTTCAGGGTGAGAGCCCCTCCTCAACTCACCTGGGGGCTACTAAGTGGACAAGCACAAAGAAAACCTAGTGTATGCTTTTTTTTTTTTCCCACTAAATGTGACCCATATGTCCTACATCTTACTCTTTGGTGCAATACTTGTTCAAATGAAGCAGACTCCACTCTTTCCAGTGTTACAGGGTATAAATAAGTTAAATGCAATCCAAGGATACTGTTTTAAATTGGACTGGCCAGACAGGCTGGACAAAGGGAAGTTGAGACAGTCGTTCTGCCCTGTCAGATCTCATAGCATCCTGTGCGGAATCTCACAGCACCTCCCTGTTCTAATATTTATAAAATTATATTGCCTAAAATTTATGCAAGCATTTCATCCTTTGGGCATGTTTCTGTCTGTCCCACAAGGCTTGAGCTCCTTACTCAGCTCTCATTGCTAGAGTTAAACACAGAGTGGATATTTTCTGTGTTCACTGAACAACTGAGTGAATGAGTGAATGAGTGAGTGAATGAGTGAGTGAATGAGTGAGTGATCTCCTAACCAAGCTAGAAAGTAAAAGAGGACTAAACCCGGAACTAAAACCCAGATCTCATACCCCCCACCCCCACCCCAGCCCAGTCCACATATTTCTGTCCTCTCACTGGGAAAAATGGGATCTGGTACCAAAGCTGGTCACTGTCATCCCATTCACCCTCCAGTCATTCACACAGCAAATAGACAGGAGCCTCTGCCCTGTGGCAAGTGCTTCCTCTAACAGTACACATGCGGAAGTATGGGTGATGGCCTTGACAGTGTTATTATCAGCCAGTCCAAGTGGTCCAAGATGTGCTGCCCCAAAGCGGGGACCCACTTTCCTTGTCACCCTGCTCCAGCCCAACCTGACATGAGAGTCAAAATTCGAAGGTGGGGAATAGGAGGGAGAAATATCAATCCAAGGAGTTTCTGTGCCCTGATCCCTTCTTTGAGTGCTGCACCCCAGGTTCTCAGGTCCTTCCTGCCACCCCCTCAGCTCCCCTAAGTCCCCAACTATTGAACTTCACCCAGGTTGCCCTGCCTCAGACTTCAGACCTTTTCCTCCCCCTCAGCAGGGCTCTATGCCTTCCTGTACATGTTCATCCAGTCACCCGTAGCATGGCCTCTCTTCCCACATGCATCAGTTTCTTAGAACATTCTACCTTATGTTCTAGTTATCCAACACATATCTTATCTCCTCTACTAGATTATCAGCTGTGTGGGCTCAGGATCCATGTCAAATTCATCTTTGTATCCTCAGCAGTGCTTGACATGGTGCCTCTCAGTGGATATTACTTAATCCTTGTTGAATAAATGAATGAATGAATGCATAACAGAAGGAGAAAATGTTATCTGGGGAGAAAGGAATTAGAAGAAACATTTGCTCAGCTCAGCATAAGAAATAAACTAGAACTTTGGCGGGACAGAGGAGAGAAAAGAGGAAGGGAGAGAGCCAATAAACATGGCAGGAACTTGAGGAAATAGAAATAGCCAAGGGACTCTTTAAGAGCCAGAGAGTCTGGTATTTGAATCTCTGGTCTCTGGGGTGTGATGCCTGCTTTGGACTTTGTGTCTCCCTCTCTCTCTGCCCCTCCCCTGCTCATTCTCTCTCTCTCTCTCTCTCTCTCTCAAAAATAAATAAACATTTTTTTAAAAAATGAATTAAAATATGATCTGTGCCCAAGGAAGAATTGAGTGCATAAGCTCTGAGGCAACTCCTTGGTTAAGCTTCCAATCAGCATCTTGATTGGGCTTCCCAAGACCTTTCTGGTTTACACCTCGCAACAACCACTGTCCTAGGTGGAGACAGTGGCATTTCCACAGCTTGACAGATTTGAGAACAGAAACTCAAGATGTTAAGTGACTTGCTTAAACCCATGAATTTGGGTTTGAAGTCAGGTCACTTTAATGACCAGCTTCTTGCCATTCTTACGAGGTCAGCTTTCAGCATGTGACAATGATCAGACACTTCTAGCCACTCACTTGTGACTTCACTGGGACAGTGACCTAAGATAGGGTTGAATCAGGGTTGGAATCATAGCCCATAAATTTAACGAGCTCCAGAATAACTGCCTGGGCTCAAAGGCATCTCTTTCATGGACCCTGAGGCCACTGTATGAGACACTGATGCTCGTTAAAAATGGGTTTCTTTTTTTATTTTGTTTCTTTTAGAACACTGAGACACTAAGTCACTCTGAGTTAACATATTAACCATATGTTAACATATTATCCATATGTTAACATATTATCCATATATCCAAAAAAGCATACACTAGGTTTTCTTTGCGCTTGTTAACATGAGTTAACATATTATCCATAATTTATTCGTAATTAATTAATCAATTCATATGCCAAGTATCTAGTCTCCTGGCATTTCAGATTAAAATTAATGGCTTCAAAAGCATAAGAGACTCAAAAACTGAGAACAAACTGAGGGTTGATGGGGGGTGGGAGGGAGGGGACAGTGGGTGATGGGTATTGAGGAGGGCACCTGTCGGATGAGCACTGGGTGTTGTATGGAAACCAATTTGACAATAAATTTCATATATTGAAAAATAAATAAAAAATAAAATAAAATAAAATAAAATGAATGGCTTCAACCTCACTCCTCGTGTAGTGGGAAGCTCTTACCCCTTTTTCCCATGGAGTCTGATGGGGAGGGCGGCTTGAGCTTGGGCTCTGAGTACCAGTTTCTGCTGAATCCGTTCTGAGGACACAGCAGTCGTTCATACTGTTCTCTCTGGCTTCAGTCCAGTTGTGCACCACAGCTCCATTTCTTAGATTTCCCACAGAAAACATGACCCCTACAAGATATCTCTAAAGGCAGTATAATTCACCGAAGACTGAGCATACAGTGAGAGATGGTTCCATCAAGCAAAGCAAAGCAAACCACAGTCCTTGGTCTCCTTTGGCAATCTTTATTAGGTACCACCCTAAACCCCAAAGAAAATGGGGAAATGGTGGTTTGGATGTGTGGACCACAGGCACCCGGCTTTGAGAAGTGATGATGGAGAACAGAGAAGGTCACAAGGTGGGAATCTGAAAAAAACGACAACTTTAGGGATAAGAGACAGAGCTATTTATAGGGCTATAAAGCTCCATCTCCCCCATAAAACTTAATAATCCCTAAAAGTAACTCTGGGGAGGTAGGGAACATCAGAGAGGTTCAGGCCAAGTCAATGATGGCTCAAGCCAGTTACTAGGTCCTTCCTTGGGACATGAGCACACACCGCAGACAATGGCTTGCGTTCACAGGGATGGCTTTGAGTCAACAAGAAAAGGCTAAATTGTGTTGCGCTGTGTTTACTGGGCAAGGTCGAGTTGAAGCGTGTTTCAGAGAGACTTTAAAATGGTCACAAGGTCAAGTGAGGAAGCCGTGCAGACCTGGATTCAAATCCAGCTCCACCCTAACCAGGACACTGAAGCGTGCAAATAACACCTCTGAGCCCCAGTCTCCTTATATCCGCGACAGGAATGGTGAGAGCTGCCCCACAGAATCGCCGAGTGGCTTAAATGACAGGACACAGATGCCAGCCGGCACAGATGTTGCCCTTAAAAGATTAGGTTCCTCGCAGTTCCAAAGTTACAATGCTGGGCAAATTAAGACGGCCTCGCGGTCATTACTCCCACTGCTGCTGCTGCTCCTGTAACTACGACTGTTGCTACTACCATCTGTGTTGTTTTTCCACTCCCAGGGAGAGGTTGAGACGCAACCGCTGATCGTATGGGCAGGGAAGCATTTATTTTCAAGGCTGAGACGAGCTCTCAGTTCACAGGCCACCTCCTCACTTGAAACGTCTCTCCCCGCTGGCCTCTCTCCCAGGCAACTTGTCTCCCAAGCAGATGGCCCCCACCTTCCTCTGCACTCCCCAGGAGTTTGTCCATACTTGTTAGTCGGGCGTTCTTGTCTCTGTGGGGATGGTTTTCCCTGATGGGTAAGAGCCCTCCATTGCATTCAGGCAGACCGGGTTCCAACCTAGCGATAGACTTGGCCAGGGCATTTTACCTCACCGTGCCTCATTTTCCTAGCGTGCAAGTTGGGGGTGATAAAATACCACCTCGAAGGGATAGTATGAGGATGGGATGAGTTACTACATGTAAATTTCTTGGAACCGTGCCTGTGGGCTTAGTATCATCAAATAGCAGGTCGTTATTATTGGTACGTAACATGTACCTGTATGTATATATATTCCGCATGGATACATATAAATATCTGTGTACCTCATACAAATGGATACTACGTATTTTATGAATGGATGGAGGAACGCAGATGGTCTGAGAGAAACCCTAGTTCAATGAATTCCTGAGTAGGTTTGCTAGAGAGGCCATGACCTTTCCTTTCTAATTAACTCGTGGAGGCGGGGAGAGGGTTGTGGGGCGGTGACACTGAAGCCCTTTCTTGATTTTACAACACTCCCTGTCTCGTGACGGCACAGAGGAGGAATTCAGAGAATCGGAGACCCTCACCCAAAGCATGTAGGAGAGGAATCCCATCTGCCATCCTGTATAAATAAACAACACAGCAGGGACCAGTCCCTTCTCTCCACAGGAAAGCACTTGTTCCCATATTTTGTTTTTGCCCTCTTCTGCCTTTACAGGATGATAAATGTGGCTTCAAAAAGCCAGAGGTACATTTTTCCCCCAGCCGACTCAGAATACCTTCACATCCATGGGAAACCTGCAATTACACAGAGACTTGGAAAAGTGCCCATGAGCTCCCCCATCAACCGTCCCCACCAGAGCTAAAGGCCTGGGAGCTATAGTCTCATGTTTCATGCCCATCCCCCTCTGCTCAGATGTCGAGAGGGGACTGGGGCGTCCAAATGACCCACTAAGAGCAGACAGCACCAGTTAGGAGTCAGGCAGGCCTGGATTGAAATCTCAGCGATGCCACTTGCTGACCGGGAGAAATTGGGGGAGTTGCTTCACTTCTCTGAGCCACCATGCCTACATCTATGAAATGGGGCAACACCTCCACCTCTTGGGACTGATGTAGGGATGAAATGACAGTCATATGTGAGGCATTTGGCACCTCCTAGAGACGTGGCCTACACAGGTCCCTGGAAAGACCTTTCTCCTGAATCAGGACTCCCTTTATGCTAATGCCAGCTCATTAATTCATCCTGGACTTTGTGCACATCATTTAAACCCTCTGCCTCAGCTTCTTCTCTGCAACATGCAGATAAAAGTTATTATCCGCTTTACTTCCCAAATTTACAAGAAGCTAAAAAGTTAATGTATTTTAAAAGTTCTTTGAAAGAGTGAAAACTGTTTAACTTATTTTTTTCTAATGTGCCAAGATCAGAGTTTCTTTAAATTAAACAAGATTTGCACTGTGGCCTTTGATTAATCAAAGTAGACCACCTCTCACAGATGAGACTTTAATTCATCAGGGCTCATGTGTAGGGCTCATCAGGGCTGAATGTGTCTACATTCAGAGAAAAGGCTTAATGGCTTTAATTCTCACTACAGTGTACATGGCTGATAGCAGATCCTTTAGTGAGAGATTTTGATAGAGTAGAGGAGGGAGTGAGCCCAAAGGAATCTGTGGGCTCAAAATGTGCCCCACAAGGAGCACCTGAGAGCTCCAGAAACATACTTTGCCAACTCATCCATAACCTTTGGGCTGGTCTGGACACACAGTTGTTCTAATTCCTGTGTTGTGTTTGTCCTATCTCGGGACCAGCTGCCCCCATCGTTTATAAATGGAGAGGCAAGAGCTGGTTATTATGAGGTATCTAGTTTCAAAAACAAGTGTTCTTACTACAAATATTCTAGCAACAGGCAGCCTGGTGTCCCCAGTTTACCTAAATCCGGGGCAATTGTCCCTGCCAATCTCCAGCCATCCATCTCCCCAGGCTGATCTACAAATCATCATAGAGGGTGAAGAACCACGGGTGGCCACGGCGGCATGCTGCATGTTCTGGATCCTTGCTTTGACCCATCAAAGCTCCATGGCACATGAGCCCTGCAACGGCAATTCCTAACTCTTGTCATCGGGTCCAGGTGACAAGCTCAAAGAATGCTCCGGAGTGAGCCAGGAATGTCTTTGTCTGACTTGGCAAATGGCGCCCCTTCCCTACAGGGGCCAGGATGTGGGGGTGGGAAATTACTTTTGTTTCCCTCTGGAAATGACCACAGTGGCCAGGGCCAGGCACAAATCCTTTAACTGCCCTGAGGGAAATTCGCCCCCCTTCAGAGGACACAGGGAGACTTAGCCACACTTGTTTAGGAAACCAGAGTGTCTCCCAGCAGCCACATTCGACCCACGGGCTACACGCTGAAACCAAGAGGGCCCGGCTGGATGAGAGTGGACCTCCCTGGAAGCTCTTCACTAGACCTTTCCTCAGATGTTCCAGACACCCTCACGTCTCTGCCACCATGGCTGTGGTTGACCTACTTTCCCAGGGGCGCTCCATTCATTCATTCAGGCAACGACTGCATCCCTGGCCCCCTGCGTGCCAGGCACTGTGCTCCCAGACAGGGGAGGCCATTATGGGAGGAGCCCCATCCATGTCCGTTTCCCTTCCCTGATGTATGAAGAGGTGGGAGGGGGAAAGGGAGATTGCCACTGTCACACTGCCCTGGGGGAAATGCGTCAACTCCTGTGCAAAACACACTATCTTCCATTCCCCTCTGCAGAGGTGAAAGGGTTGAAACCTTCTCTGAGGTTTCTATTAAACTCTAAAAGTACTTGGAGGCACCTGGGTGGCTTAGTTGGTTAAGCATCTGATACTTGATTTCAGCTCAGGTCGTGATCTCACAGTTCGTGAGATCGAGCCCCGCATGGGGCTCTGCACTGACAGCCCAGAGCCTGCTGGGGATTCTCTCTCACCCTCTCTGCCCCTCCTGCCTCTTGCACATGTTTGCTCTCTCAAAATAAACAAACTCTAAACTCTAAGAGTACAGGGAGGGAGCGGGGGGCGGGGGGGAGGGATAGGACCACTATGTATTCAACTGCTATTTGTTCAACAAATTTTCAATGAGCCAGTATTATGTGCCAGGCACTGCGCCAGCATGGGGAAAACAGGTATGAAAGTGCTAAGCGCCGACCGTAGGGGGTTTGATAAGCCCAGGTGCTGAATTCCCAGGCGGTCCGCTGGTTTCTGGGCATCAGCCCCCCTCCCCACCCCTTCCTCCTACTGCTGGCTATTTTATTAAAATAGGAAAGCCTAACACAATTTGCTGTCCCATGTGAGCGAGGAGGACCTAGATTCCCACAGGCTACAAGTTCCCACTAACAGGCATGATTAACTAGTAGTTGTCATGAAAATGGAATGTCATTAATTATGCAGTTTGAAACCGTTCAAGTTCACTTCCTTTGAAAATTGCATCCTGAAACTATGGCATCAGAAAGGCTCCACACATACTTGACTCGTATTTGAGTCATATACACTAACGTACTCAATACCATCTATAAAACAACGAGTGTTATCAATTTGTGTGTATGTGTGTGTGTGATGGGGTAGGAGAGGTTGTGCCACACACAAGGAAGGATGATTGAGTATGTGGCCCATTATTCAAATGTAGCATAATTGGCACGTCCATTTTGAAGTCTGGACTCTTGTCGAGTGGATGGAGCCTCCAGTGGGTCCCATAAAGTGTGCAAGGTGCCCACATTCACTGTCTGTTGTTGTGTGACAAGTCACCCAAAATTTAGCAGCTTAAAACAATAATCACTGAACATTTCTCACCATTTCGGTGGGTCGGGAATTTGGGAAGAGCTCAGCTGGAGGTTCTGGCTCACAATCTCCCGGGAAGTTTCCATCCAGGGTCAGCTGGGGCTGCACCTGAAGGCTTGACTGGGGATGGAGGGACCACATCCAAAGTGGCTCACTCCCATGACTGGCAAGTTGGTGCCAGATATTGGCCAGGGTCCTGTTCCTCTCCATGTGCCTCTCCTTTCTAAGAGGCATCTTGAGTGTCCTTAAAATATAGAGTCTGGCTTCCTCCAGAATGAACAATACAAGACACCACAGCCAAAGTGGCAGTGCCTTTTAGGACCTATCTTTGGTCTTAACTGTCACTTTTACAATATTCTGTTGGTCACACAGGCAGCTCTGACTCAATGTGGGAAGGGCTACCACCGGTATTCATCATCACGCATGCTTCAGACTCAGCCCTCTGCTGACCAACATAGGCAGTAGGACATTCCCTTTCATCCAATCTCTGCAAATTTCAGTGAATTTCAGTGAAGGTATGTGTAAACGGACATATTTTAGAGAATCTTGTAGCAATAAAAACAGACAATGCCAACACTCTGTCACACATCATTTGGGCTGTTTTTGAACATTCAGAGGTCCCTTGATTCCACTACCCACAGATAATCACTGCTAACATTTTGGCATATGTCCTTCTAGGTCTTTTCTATGTCCTGTCCACTGGCTCCCCCCATGACAGCGTTTAAAGGTGTTTATGTCTGTCCCATCTTAACACAACCTTTCCTGGGGCACCGGGGCGACTCAGTTGTTTAAGCATCCGACTCTTGATCTCAGCTCAGGTCTTGATCTCAGGGTCGTGAGTTCAAGCCCTTCATTAGGCTCCATGCTGGGCATGAAGCCTACTTAAAAAAAAATTTTTTTTAATGAAAAACAAGCACACGAAGGCATGAAACCTTTCCTCCTGCTCTGTTCGCTTCAGCTGCTACCCTATCTCTCTTAGCTACTTCACAGCCTAACTTCTTAAACAACTTGGCTAAACTCCTCACCTCCCAGTTGCTCCTCGAACCACTTAATCTGGATTCAGTCTCCACTTTTGCAAAGAAATTGTCCTTGCCAAAGTCAGTGATAACCTTTTTGTTGCTAAGTCTGACGGACACTGTCAAGTCCCTTTCTTACCTAACCGCTTAGCACCGTCTAATGCCGCCATCTTCCCTGGTTTTCTCTCGCTTCTCTGACCATTCCTTATCAGTCTCTGTTCTGGGCTCCTATTCTTCTATCCACCCTTACATGTTGGGGTTCCGCAAACCTCTGTCCCAGACGCCCTTCTCACTCTACACATGTTGCCAGGGCAACCTCCTCCATTCCTGTGCCTTCATTCAGCAGCTGAAAGCTGGTGCTTTTTAAATCGATGCCTTTAGCTCAGGTATCTCTCCTCAGATTCAGTCCCATATAACCCACTGGACAGTGGATATCTTTTTGTTAAGATCTCACACTCCGCTATTGAAGGCCAGATTCCTCATTTCCCACCCCCCCCACCACCACCACATCCACTCCTCCTGCGTTCCCCCATCTCAACACGTGGCGCCTTTATCCACTCCAAGAGCCTAGGCATTAATTATTCTTGACAATCCCCTGTCTTCCATGTCTCACATCCATCAGTCACCATGTCCTGTGGATTCTACCTCTACTGTAGGCCTGGGGTCCATCTGCTTTTCACCATGCCTACTGTCATTTCCCCAGTACCACTCACTGTCACCACCTCCCAGCTCTGTGCTCATCTCCGTGTCTCCGGTACTGCCCCACAGTTTATTTTACCCCTCGTCTATCTTAGGATGTTTTGGCTTTTTGTACATATTATAATTTTATCTTTTTTTTGTTTGAGAGAGAAAGAGCGTGAGCAGAGGAGAAGGGCAGAGAGACAAAGAGAGGGGGGGGGGGGGTGGAATCTTAAGCAGGCTCCAAGCTCAGTGTGGAGCCTGATGTGGGGCTTGATCCTTTGACCCTGGGATCGTGATCTGAGCTGATATCAAGAGACACTCAAACCACTGAGCCACCCAGGTGCCCCATGTACTTATTATACTTAAAAAAAAAAAACTTTTGGCTACTTGAGTTCTTTGTTAGCTTGGATTTTTATTTCGTGGTGTTAATATATTTGACTCTAAGGCATGCTTTACAAATAAAAAATTAGGGATAATCGCCTGATCCCCTTCTCTACAGAGCAAGTCTATCTCCAGAGTCCAAATTCGAGGGGAATGGGGACTCCTGTGTGTTTCCACGAGTGGGCACGCGACTCCTCAGCCTGAGAGGCAAAATCCTCCACCTCCAGTCCAGCCTCATTCAGTCCACCCACACATAGTATTTGTCCACTTGCTCATTCACTCTTACGCATCTGGTTGTTCCTTCATCAGGTGTTTACTTAGTACTGCCTCCATGGCAGACATTATGCTAAGGAATATCCTCCCTTTGATGGATCCATAGCTTCATGACATTCTCCAGCCCACCTCCCAAACCGTATTTGATTTCTGGTTCTGGCCTTGGCTCACCACCACGCTGCCACCCATACTGCCCTCTTTGATCTGCTTCCTCACAGCCCAGTCTTCTCTGTCCTTTGATGGCAGCCTCTTTACTGGCCATCCCAGTCTACAGTGATCCCTAGACTTTTCTTATCTCTTCTCTCATTTCCAACCATCACCCTCTCTGGCATTGCAATGTAATTATTTCTCTCTCTATGGTTCTGGCTATAGCTATCCTCAGCTATATCAATACCATCTCCCCATCTAGACTTTAACTCCCCCAGAATCATGTGATAACGTTTTCCCCTTTCTAGGGAACTATTTAAATAGTTAATTACTTGTTAATAGCTGCGTAGCTAACTAGTTAATTACTTTACTTCTCTGAGCCTTAAGCTCTTCCTACCTAGGACTGGAGACAGTAATTCCAACATTACAAGCTGGTTGTGGGAATGCAATGTGAGAACAGATAAGAAGGCTTTGTACTGTGCATGCTACATAGAAGGTACCCAATCAATGTTACTTCCCAACCCCATTGTGCTGAAAATACAATGACTACAAAGCAATTATTTGCAGAATGAATGAATGAATGAATGAATGAACGAACGAGTAAATGAGTGACAAAGAACAGAAAGAAGAAAGCATTCTGAACACCTCACAGTGGCCCTTTCAGAGAAATAAAGAGCCTGTCCTTGGCTAGCAGGGGAGACATCATGTCAGAGGGAGAACTGCGGAGGGGATAGTTCCTGCTTGGCTCGAAGATCATGAAATGTTGATCATTGGGAAATCAAGTTTGATCTGCGTATTTCTGCTGCAGTCAGCTAATTTTTTATATTTTGACTGAGTTTGTGATCTGTCAGGATTCCCAGAAGAAAGTGGCAGGCAAGTGTTTCTTATAAACTGAAAAGAAATTCTTGGGTAAATTAATTTTCACTTGGCATAGGCCTGGCCCAAGGCTCTATAAAAAATGAGAATATGTTGGTTTCAGAGCCCAGCCTATAAATATTTATTCCCACACTGCCACTGGTGTTTGTAGAAACTTCTTTTTCACTAATGGGCATTCCATTTGTTTTGAAAAAGACATAAAACTGTCCCCAAAGCACGGAAAGGTCATGACATAAAAGGCCACTGGGAGGAGGGCACTGAAAGGAGGGAGTGTCATCTCCAGATGTGACCATTTGGTTTTCTAGCTTCATACACTGAGTTCATGGTATTTTTTTTATTTTTTTTTATATTTTATTTATTTTTGATAGAGAGAGACAGAGCACAAGTGGGGAAGGGGCAGAGGGAGAAGGAGACATAGAATCCGAAGCAGGCTCCAGGCTCCGAGCCGTCGGCACAGAGCCCGACGTGGGGCTTGAACTCACAAACCGCGAGATCATGACCTGAGCTGAAGTCAGACGCTCAACCGACTGAGCCACCCAGGCGCCCCTGAGTTCATGGTATTAACTTTGAGTTCTTTGTGGAGGGAATGACTTTGTGGTCTTCTGTGCTCGGCAGTGATGATTAACCCCTCTCCTCCCATCTCCACTGCAGAGGGTGACAGTCATTTTGCATTTGCCACCACAGACACGGCAGAGACTTCTGATCCCCTTCTTCATTCTCCCTTCCCTCTGCCCTCCCCATTCCAGCAGACCTTCCCATCCCTTCACACCATGTCTTCTCAACTACATGGGGCATTCTTAAAGGAGGGGGATCAGTCTTGGCACACTGATGTTCCATAGCAGATGAACAAAGGGGAGAAATGTATTTTATGTGGTCACAAAATGGCAAATCTGAGACTTCACAGATCATTTACTTCAAGGATCCCTCACCAGGGTCCCTGCATCTCTATGCCATCTGTCTGTAGAAATGAATGAGTCCATGAATTTGGATGGAAAAAGATTGCATCTTTATTTTCAATAACTACTAATGTTTTGCACTTCCTTCAATTATGAATGAAAGCAACACACTATAATTACTTGGGCAGTACCTGTGACTTTTTTCACCAAAGAAATCATACTCATTTTTATATGTAATTACAGCGATTATGAAAATCTCAAGATGTTTTTTACTTCCAACACTATTTTAAAATTATAGTAAAATTACAGCATTATAAAAAACTACCCGCCAGCAGATCTTGTTAGTTGATGCATTAGTAATGAAGCAGGTCTATTATTATATCAAGCATTTATTCTTTTTCAATTATATTGAAAGCAATGTCAACATAATTGGTTCCTTTTATAATCCTTAGTATTTTGTTTTATGCATTTGAAAACATTTTTCTGAAAAGGGAATCTATAGGTTTCACCAGACTGCCAAAGGGGGTCCACAGCACAAAAAAAGGACAAGAACTCAGGTCTGCTCCCTGGAAGTACGTGGTCTGTCTCACACACATATCCCAGGATCTCGGGAAAAAATAGTGCAGACACACCAGGGGGCAGCAGGAAAGAACACAGTAATTGATTAGCGATGTCTGTCATGGGCACACTATGGAGAAGAGTGGGAGAGCGTAATTAATCACAGGTTTCCCCCGCTATCTGGAAGGAGACCATTCCTATGAAAACTTTTGCAAGCTGACATGGTGTAGAGCAAAGAAGCAATTAGCATTAATTTATATGGAAAATTTTGTGAGCGTTCCCAGACCCAAAAATAACCCTCCTAGGCTTTTCTAATACCTTAGGACACATCTTGTTAACGCGAGCACAAAATGAATCAAGCTGAAGCCCAGATGCTCGTAGGCACAGGTGAAAGCTATGGCGGCTGGAGGCTGAGACGCTGAGTGTAGCACCCAGGGAAGGAGCTCGGCGATGCCACTCTTGGCTCCTCCTCTGCAAAACAAACGCTGAGTGCCTTTTTTCATAAAAGTGAAAATCCTCTTTGTATTTCTTTCAGTTTCTTTCAAAAACAGATACTAACGTAGGTCTTTTGTAAAAGCGAAGTGGCAGGACTCGAACTTCAGAAAAGGTGGGGGGGGGGGGGTTACCTGTACTCTCCATTCTAGGCCCCCTGCTGCAAATACTGCTTTGTGCATTGATGCAAATATTTTATATGCACCATCCCACGTGGTGGCCACCAGCCACACGTGGCTTATGAACCCTTAAAGTGTGGCTGGTGCAACTGAAATCTGAATTTTTAATTTTGTTTAATTAATTTACATTAAAAAAATTTTTTTGAGAGACAGGCATACAGACAGAGCACAAGCGGGAGAGGGGTAGAGAAAGAGGGAGACACAGAAGCTGAAGCAGGTTCCAGGCTCAGAGCTGTCAGCACAGAGCCCAACGCGGGGCTCGAACCCACGAACCGTGAGATCATGACCTGAGTCGAAGTCGGACGCTCAACCAACTGAGCCACCCAGGCGCCCCAATTTACATTTTTTAACTTCATTTATTTATTTGAGAGAGAGAACTTACACAAGCAGGGGAGGGGCAGAGAGAGAGAAAGAGAGAGGAGGGAGAGAGAATCCCATGCAGGCTCTGCACAATCAGTGCAGAGCCCAAGGCGGGGCCCGAACTCACAAACCCATTAGATCATGACCGGAGCCAAAATCAGGAGCAGGATGCTTAAAGTACTGAGCCTCCCAGAGGCCCCTAATTAACACTTACATAACCATGTGTGGCTAGTGGCTATGACATTGGACAACATAGTCCTAAATTAATCCCACCCACACCCATCCTTGTCACCCCACTCCCCAGACCCCACACTGCCACCTATCACAGAGGAGGAACCTGGACCCAAATAGAATTCATTGAACCCATCTGGGACAAACCCCGACCAACATCCCATTTTTTTCTCATCTTTGCAATGCTCCTAAATTATCATTTAGCAGAAACTGTTCCCCGAACAATGCACTTTATGACATGAGAGAATAATTTGAGGTTACATATGTTCTCAGTAAAACAAGGTAAGACGCCATCTCTTCACTGCAGCAAGGTCCGAGTTAATGGGTTCCTTTTTGTTTTTGTTGGCTATGTCAGTTCCAAGGGGAAGGGTTGGAATTCTTTTGCCTTTTTTTTTCAGCTAATTTAAGAAAATGCTCACAGGTGTTTCAGATAAAAATATATTGTTTGCTGTTTTGCAATCTGCAAACATTTAAGAAGCCTGCTCTGAGCCAGACTGCTTCTGGAGATAACGCATGCCCCGAAGCAGGGTCCCCTTTGTGACTCAGAGAGCGCCCGCTTTAGTACTGTGGGGAGCCCATTCTCAGTTTGCCGGAGGGGAGGCTGTTGATGAAGAATTTGTGGTGGAAAGTTCTGGCCTGAGGAGGGGACAGTTTGTGATGAGGTCATGGGGAGGGAATGCCTTTCTCAGCAGAGGTGGGAGCCTGGGACAGCCGCCAGGGGTGAGAAGCAGGGGCCCTCAGAGGAAGGAAAATGAGTCCTGCCCTTGCACTGCACGTTAGACCTCCTTGGGGGTCTCAACAAGGAGTTTCATAGTTTCACCCCCCTGTAGGCTGAAGCCTCAAGAAAAACAAACAAACAAACAATGGGCTCCTGGTTAGGATAGGGCTTAACCTTGAGTCGACATTGACGTTCTGACCTCAGCGAAGGCCTGCCACAACTCAAAACATTCAGACACAGCAAAACTGCCCAACACACTAATTATGATGTGTTCTAAAGTTTCAGCGGTATATAAACAATTTTCAGAGACTTTTTATTGCAGAGTAGCAGACCCTTCTCCAGGCAAGCTGAATCAGAATCTGAGAGGCTGTGTCCTGGGAAGATCGGTTTGCAACAAAGCTCCCAGCCGATCCTGATGTGCAGTCAGGTTTTGGAACCACTGGCCTAAAGGATGACAGCCATACCTTTAATCCTGGCACTCAAGGCCTCTGGGAGCAGGCCCGACTCTACACGGGTGAGGCCTCATAGTGGGAAACAAATTGTGTAGGAATGATATCAATAACAGCAGGTGACATTTACTGGGTACATGCCAGGAGCCAGGCATAGACTAAGAGCTTTAAATGAATCACCATTTAATGCACACACTGGCTCTGTGGTTACCATTTTTCAGATTAAAAAAGATGAGGTTTAGAATGGTTAAACAATTTGTCCAGGGACACACAGGAAAGGCAGAAATGCAACTTGGACTGAAGTCTGTCAAATTCCAAAGTCCATGCCCTTGACCCAGGGTGACCAATTATCCCAGTTCACCGAGAACTGCAGGCCTCCATAACACACGGGATGTTCGGTGCTAAAACCAGGAAAGTCCTGGGCCTCCTGGTGAGTTGGGAACCCTGTCTTGACTTGGAGATCTCCTGCCTGAGATGGAAACTCAGCTTCACCACTTGTGACCGTGAGACATCAGGCAAGCCTGCCCAGCCTGGTCTCCCAGGTTCCTCATGTGCAAACATGAATCGCCACATCTATCCCAGAAGGTGGTTGTGGGCATTAAATGAGATAGTGCGTGCAACACCCAGCTGTAAACCTGGCACTGCGGGAAAGGGTGAACTCTGGGGCGCCTGGGTGGCTCAGTCGGTTAAGCATCCGACTCTTGATTTCAGCTCACGTCATGATCTCACGGTTCGTGGGTTCGAGCCCCACTTCGGGCCCTGTGCTGAGAGCACAGAGCCCACTTGGAATTCTCTCTCTCTCTCTCTCTCTCTCTCTCTCTCCCTGCCCCTCTCATCCGTGCCTGTATTTTCATTCACAGGATTTATAACTCGCTCTTCTTCATACCCATCTGGTCGTGCCTCATATCCGCCTGCTCTTTGTTTTTCGAATATCTTGGGTTTTCAAGGTTTTTTCTCTTTCGCACCCTTCCCCTGGCTGTCAGTTTTGTTGACCATCTTTCCTTTGCCTCCTGGTTTGGAATTCCGGTTCACAGGTGCCCCTGGCGCTGGAGCTACCTTCCTTCAGTGTCCCTGCACCCATAAGGGAGCCCTGACCCTCTCTTGTCCCACACGGCGCACTGGAGCTAGTCCTCCTGCAAATCGGGGTCCTTTAACTCCCCATTATGTCAAGAGGAGCTGAAATGGCCAGCGTTCCCTGCCGGCTCTCAGACCCAGAGCCAGGCAGCCCCAGCCTCGTCTACCCCCTCTTGTAGGTCTGTGTCTTATATTGTGTATTGTACCCTGGGGGGTTTATCTTGCATCTAAGTATTCCCGGGTGTTTGGGCTTTTCTTTTATTTCTAGTCTTTCTTTGCTCAATATTTAGAGAATGGAGGATCCTGAAAGAATCATCCCTCGAAGCCATCTTGACTTAGGTAATTCCCTGAAATTGTGCTTTCAATGAAAACGAAAACCAAGGAAGATTCAACATTCTCCTGAGTTTTTTTTCAACGAATAGGCCCAAGCAACCAAGAGAAAGAAATAAGAAGCCACATTGTGATGCCAGCACCTTTAACTGACTTTTCCAGACCCATTCAAAGTCAGACAGGATGGGCCAGGCAAAGATCCCTACGCTGGGCCCTTATTTGAGAATCTGCTGCATGACCTGAGCTTCTAGTTATTTGGCTTCTGGCCCCTTCCTGCTAAACTGAGACCTCTTCCAGTTCTGAACGTGTGATTCTCTAACCAAAGGGCAGCAAAGCCCCATGTCCTCTGATCCCGCAGAAGTGTCCCTAGGGTTTCCTTCTTATGCACCGCCACTCTCAGATGACTGCCTGGCCACCACCTCCAGGGCCGCCATTCCAGAAATTATAACTTAACAAACCCAAACAAAGGCTGTCTGGGTTTCACAGAGGGACCTATTGCTCAAAGGCTACTTATGCTTTTCCTTTTTCTTCCTTTTCCTCTGGTCCAAACTTGAATTGCTAACTATTGTTTCAGAAAGTCCCAGTCGAGGGCAAAGGGAGTCGTTAAAGAGAAATAGAGGTTGCTACTTCCGTTCCACAGAGGAAGACACCACAGGCGGCAAAGGTTAAGTGACTTGCACAAGGTCATTCAGCCAGCGGAGAAGGCAGGCCCTGAATGCAGTTCCACCTGCTTCCACAGTGCCCCGCCCCTCAGCTGGCTGATGGAGGGGTGAGGCCCTGGAGCAGTTGGCATGGTAACAAGCAGTAGGGTCTCTCCCTTCCCGTCCCGCTGTTTCCCAGAGCAATTCCTCAGACAGGGAGGCTGGGGCAGCCCCCACGGGTTCACCAGCAACTCCTATCCCCACCCTGGGTTCAGGGCCAGCTTCTACAAATATCCCCCTAAATCTCACCAATCTGGGGTTTTACTGAAATCACAGGGTGCACATTTTGCAGACCCAATCTTGGTAATCTCTCCTCTCTCCACTCACCATCGCCTAACCTCCAGGCAGCGTTACAACCTCAGCGCAAAGCTCCTCTGCCAAGGAAAATAACTCTCAACCTTCTGTGTTTTCTGGCCTCGTAATTCCCAGCTCAGGGCAAAACCGTGTGTGAAGCAGGCGGCGCGCGTTCCCACCGCCCTGGATGCCTCTCTGTTCTGCACCCTTTCCGCCTTCAGAAGCCCCATCATCCTCAACTCCACCCCCATCCCTCTCATTACCACCCTCTCTTTAGCCACAGCAGCTCAGGAAGAGATCAGTATGGCAGCAAAAGGGTAATCTTTCCCAGAGGAGTGCCATATTGAGGCGAGTGCATCCTTTAAGCACGCACACGTGCCCATGCGCACACACACCCAACGTTTAATGTGTCTATTAAACATGCCCAACATAGAAAATCCGAAAGGCACAGAAAATACGAAGAAGTACAAACCCATAACCCCACCGGCCAGAGAAAGCTCCACTAACTCTTTAATGTATTTCCCTTCAGTTCTTGTCTTAGCGTGTATGTGTGCACACGTATATGTGGATATCATTCATACACACACACACACACACACACACACACACGCTAAGTTCTGTTTGAGGGCTGTATGGTTTTATTGCTATGCCTGCCAACACCCCTTACCAAGTGCTCACATTATCATTGTTTTATAATAGACTTTAATCCCTAATGGGTGAAATCCTCCCTCATCGTTTTGTCTCGGCATTTAAAAAATGATTCCCAACTATTTCTTTTTCCTAATGAATTTTAGATTCATTGTGATAAACAAATAAGCCCAGGGGCGCTTGGGTGGCTCAGTTAGTTAAGCGTCTGACTTTGGCTCAGGTCATGATTTTGTGGTGCGTGAGTTCAAGCCCCGCATAGGGCTCTCTGTTGACAGCTCATAGCCTGGAGCCTGCTTCAGATTCTGTGTCTCCCTCTCTCTGCCCCTCCCCTGCTCGTGCTCTGTCTCTCTCTCTCTCTCTCTCTCTCTGTCAAAAATAAATAAACATTAAGAAAAAAAAAACACAAATAAGCCCATTGTTTTGCAGGATTGCAAGTTCATTAAATTTATAAGTTAATTGGATAAAATCAGCATCTTTGGAATGTTCAAATTTCTATCCAGAAATATTGTATGCTTACCTATTTAGTCAGATCTTCTTTAATATCTCCTAATCAAATAAAAAGATTTCCTTCAAATGGGTCCTATACTTTCTTGTTGAGGTTTTTATTTCATTATTTTAAATTGGGAATTGGACCTTCTTTCTCTAAATGCTTCCAATTTGAATTATTGATTTGGAAAGTGTATCCTGCGACTGACTCTTATCTTACTATGAATACTTTTTCAATTTCAATCCCTCTTTTTCCTAGGAAGATAATTATACCATCTGCAAATAATGATAATTTTTTCTCCTCCTTTATATGTATAATTTTGTTTTGTGAGTCACTGTACGACATCAAGAACCATGTTAAACAATAGCAGTATAATCAGTGACCTCTTAATTTACTATGGATTATTTTTATCCCATTAAGGAGATATTTTTCTAATCTTAGTTTTTAGACTTTTAAGTCAGGAATGGATATTGAAACTTATCAGATGCATTTTCATTATCTGTTGAGATTATCATTTTTTTTTTTTTACCTGTTGATGTTAGAAATTACCTTCATAATTTCCTAATACTAAATTATCTTTACATTTCTAGAATCAAACCCACCTTTCCTTGGTGACATTTTTAAATGTACTATTTGGGGCGCCTGGGTGGCTGGCTCGGTTGGTTAAGCATCCGACTTCAGCCCAGGCCATGATCTCACAGTTTGTGGGTTCGAGCCTCGCGTCGGGCTCTGTGCTGACAGCTCAGAGACTGAAGTCTGCTTCGGGTTCTGTGTCTCCTTCTCTCTCTGCCCTTCCCCCAGTCGTGCTCTGTCTCTCTTTCTGTCTCTCAAAAATAGATGAATGTTAAAAAAAATTTTTTTTAATGTACTGTTGAAGTTGATTCTTACAACTGCTTAGGATTCTTACAACCACTCTATACATTTGTAAGATTAGTTTATAGCAGCATGTCCCAAAGTGTTTCCTAAGAAATACCATTGCTATGAGTTATGCTACCAGAAAAGGAAAAAGAAAAGAAAGGGGAAAAGGGGAGGGGAGGGGAGGGGAGGGGAGGGGAGGGGAGGGGAGGAAGGGAAGTTCTATGTTGAAATTGGTTTGGAAAATACATATTCCTCTTGGAGATTCACCAGGTACATTCCCATTTTAAAGATTCTGAGACAAGCTAGAGTTTAAAAAAGAAAAAGAGAAATTTGTGCTTAAATTTATATAATCCAGCATTCCCAAAATGATGGCCATGGAGTCCCTATTTGACATAATTCCTATTAACATCTCGCAGAGTTCATGCCTGAGGCATGCACATGAAAATGCTGTCTTTGTCAGTGTGGGTTTCAGAATCACATCAGAGGCTTTCACCAGAGAGCCTCTCCCTTCTCTGAAGTTCTAAAAAAGGCTTGCAATCAGTTATACCCTACTGCTGCTACCCTCCACAGTAAGATACTCACTGTTTTCTGAAGCCACCTTCCAACCTAGGTTTATGCCTTTCAGTTTCATGGTTCTGAGATACTGTCTCACCCACCGGGTCCCTTTGGGATCTCAAGGATGCCGAAAAACTCGGAGCCTTCAGAAAAATTCCTGAATCTTCAGGATTCAGCTCGGGGCTGTGTTTATTTAACCTTCCTACCATGCTTGAGTAGATCTTCTTCTGTCCTCTCCAGTTCCTGAGGCTGTATGGCCCTGGCCATCTACTGGCAATGTCCTCATCCCAAGCAGCCTGACTCTCCAACTCCAAGTGCCCTTGTTGGGCCAGGTGACCTTCCCTCCATCCCCTGGCATTCTAAAGCCATCTGTTCCCCCTCACCATGCCCTTTGCTCATTCTTATCCTCCCAACTCCAAAATCCCATTTTTCTCAAATCCCTAATAGTTACTCAAGACTCGGAAACATAAGCACTGAGCTGATTCATAGGGGCACATGTACCCCACTGTTTATAGTAGCACTTCCAACAATAGCCAAATCGTGGAAAGAGCCTAAATGTCCATCAACTGATGAATGGATAAAGAAGATGTGGTTTAGGGCGCCTGGGTGGCTCAGTCGGTTAAGCGTCCGACTTCAGCTTAGGTCACGATCTTGCGGTCCGCGAGTTCGAGCCCCGTGTCGGGCTCTGGGCTGATGGCTCGGAGCCTGGAGCGTGCTTCCGATTCTGTGTCTCCCTCTCTCTCTGCCCCTTCCCTGTTCATGCTGTGTCTCTCTCTGTCTCAAAAATAAATAAACGTTAAAAAAAAAAATTAAAAAAAAAAAGATGTGGTTTATATATTCAATGGAATACTACTTGGCAATGAGAAAGAATGAAATCCTGCCATTTGCAGCAACGTGGATGGAACCGGAGGGTATTATGCTAAGTGAAATAAGTCAGTCAGAGAAAGACAGGTATCATATGTTTCCACTCATATGTGGAACTTGAGAAACTTAACAGAAGACCTTGAGGGAAGGGAGTGGTAAAAAAAAATAGTTACAGAGAGGAAGGCAAACCCATAAGAGAGTCTTAAATACAGAGAACAAACTGAGGGTTGATGGGGGTGGAGAGCGGGGGAGAGGGGAAAAGGGGTGATGGGCATTGAGGAGGGCACTTGTTGGGATGAGCACTGGGTGTTGTATGTAAGCAGTGAATCATGGGAATCTACCCCTGAAACCAAGAGCACACTGTATACACTTTTTGTTAGCTAACTTGACAATAAATTAAAAAAGAAGAAGAAGAAAGAAACACAAACACTGACGTTCTCTTAGTTGCGGAAAGAAGTTCCCAGAAGCAAAGTCCTTCGAGGCATCATGGGGAATATACTAGTTTACCTTAAAGCCTCCACCCTCGAGGAGCTCAGATTCTCATGAGATAGATGAGTGAGTATCTAATCATTGCAGTAAAGCTCTCGCACAGTGCCTGGCAGAGGAAGAGCTTAGTAGCCATTGGCCGCCATGTTGAACATAGAGGGGTGGGTGCCATAGTAGAGTTATGGGTACAGTACAGAATTCTTCTTCTGAAGAATTCACAGAGGAGTGATATTTGAACCAGGTTTTTATTTATTTTTTTAAGTTTATTCTTTTAATTTTTTTAAGATTTTATTTTTATTTTTTTTAAATATGAAATTTATTGTCAAATTGGTTTCCATACAACACCCAGTGCTCATTCCAACGGGTGTCCTCCTCAATACCCATCACCCACCCTCCCCTCCCTCCCACCCCCCATCAACCCTCAGTTTGTTCTCAGTTTTTAAGAGTCTCTTATGTTTGTGGGGAGAGGATGGAAAAAAAAAAAAGAAAAAGAAAAAGAAAAAAAAGAGGTTAGGGAGGGAGGGAGGGAGCTAAAACATGAACCAGGTTTTAAAGGATGAGTAGGAGCTCAAGCGGCAGAGCAAGGGAGCAATGCAACTAATTCAACCAGCAGTTGAATTAGACTTGCCAAAGCTCTTTCACATACCAACCCCACTTGATCTTTACAATACGTTGAAGGTAAACTTCGTAGAACTGTTGAGGAAGCTAAGGATCCCCTGTAGCAATGAGCTTTCCCAACGCAAAATATTTCAGGAAAACATGAATAGCTGTTTTAACACTGACACCACACACTCTTACCAAGTGCTGAGGTCCCAGGAAAATGAGTCAGGTGTGGTTTCTGCGCTCCTGAGCTTACAGGCTAGATTCACCGAACTTCAGGGGTATAAATTCTCCCTGTGTAGCAAGCGGTCTTTAGCTCAGCAATTCATCAAAGAGCTAAAGAAATCGTTTTTTTTTTCCATAGACCGAAGCTGCAAGCATAGGAGTAGATGACGCAGCAGCCCAGGCAGGAGGCCTGCAGGTGCTCTCAAGGGGATGGGGA
Organism: Neofelis nebulosa; assembly: GCF_028018385.1. NCBI lineage: Eukaryota > Metazoa > Chordata > Mammalia > Carnivora > Felidae > Neofelis > Neofelis nebulosa. Next base: position 42,631,663 of record NC_080788.1, on the reverse strand, counting down.
TCAGGGTGCCTGGGTGGCTCAGTCGGTTAAGTGGCCAACTTCCGTTCAGGTCATGGGTTCGAGCCCCACGTTGGGCTCTGTGCTGACAGCTCAGAGCCTGGAGCCTGCTTTGGATTCGGTGTCTCCCATTCTCTCTCTGTTCCTCCCCCACTCATTCTCTCTCTCTCTCTCTCTCTCTCTCTCTCTCTCAAAAGTAAACATTACAAAAGAAATTTTTTTAAGTGGGGAGTGGGATGGGGCTCCACCCGGGCTTATGAGTGAAGCACCTGGGAACCCATGAAAAATACTAGTGCCAGGCCTGCCCCAGACCACCCCACCCCTGCCCCATCCGCCCCACCCCTCACCATGGCAGAATCTGGGTTTGGGTGGAAGGGGGCAGTCATGGGCACACTTGAAAAGTGTCCCACTTGATTCTGATATGCAGTCAACGTAGCAAACCAGTCCTGACTGAAAGATTGGGGAGGTATGGGGACACAGTTGTGAAGTTCTAATTTTGTTTCTTCTTTTTCCTTTGCCTCCCCTCCTCTGTCCCTGAAATTACCCTCTCCTGGTCTTGTTCTCTGAGTGCCCACATCTGCTTCATCCCAGCTACCCAAAAGCTCCTGGGTTCATCCCCACTAAAGGCTTAACTTCTTCCTCTCAGATCCCAAAGTTGTGTTTAGAAGGGGCCTTGTAAGGAATGACTCTGTGGCGATAATGGTGGGCAAAAGCAAAGAGCCAGAGTGCAATGGGCCTCCAGGACTCTGTTCAGTCACACCACAGAGGCAGCTGCCTGTGGGGTTGAATGTGGGGTGCACAGAGGTAGGCCAGCTCTCACTGATGAGACCACCCCCGTTCTCCCCCCTCACCGCCTCAAAGTTGTCAGGAGAATGAGGAAAGGCTCCTATCCTGCTTCCTGCCCACGGCCAGAGTGGCTCAGGGGCACAGCCCAAGGGAGGTACCAACACTGCTGAGGAACTGACCCACCACTCAGCATCCTCCCCACCCCTCACCACGGCTCGGCTGCTTTCTCAGTGACCCAGAGAAGCACAGAAGTGCACGCCCTCAAAACTCTGCTGGTGTTTGGGCCTTTGTGAGGTCAGCCTGCCCTACCCCAAGTCCTTGAGAGTGGGCGATTCTCGCCAGCCAGCAGCAACCGGAATGTGTTCCAGAATTCATCTGGACTCACCAGGGCACGGGAGATGAGGTGGACGAGGGCATCCACCTGAGGTCCCACAGCAGTGCAGTCCGGCTGACCTGATGCCATCTGATTAAGCCACTGAGAGTGAGGTGTTATGGCACCAGAAGCCAGCTTTAGGCTGTCATCCCAAATAATCATCCCAGGTTGATTATCACTACTGTTATCCAATTTATGTGTTTCCATGAGTGATTTGCTGCACTAGATCCCTGTAGCCTTAAGTCCGTGGTATAGGCTGGACAGGGACCCATCCATGAAGCCCTGACTGGAGGTGTAGAGCATTAGACTGTAGACTTCCCCAGCCATCAGCCAGATAGAGGTGCGGGTGTCTACTGACGTCTGACTGTGACCTTCTTGGCCTCATTTCCGCAACTGCAGAACCAAAAGAGCACTGCTGACCCCGGGGCTGCTCCCCCAGGATGCTGTAAAAGTGAACGGGTTACTGATGGCAAAGAACTGGCCGTGTCTGAGTGGAGAGGCTAATGAAGCAAACGCTCCCGTCAGGTCTGTCTCCAATTTCTCCTTTCAGTGAATATTTACTCATTGTCTACAGCATGCAACAGCATGCCCCAGCTCTAGTGATGGTAATCTTCTGTGGGTCGTGGGTTAAGAGCAGAAACTCAGGATCCAGACCGATTTAGATTTTCATCCTAGCTGGTGACCTTGGGGAAGTAACTTCTCTATGCCTCATTGGTTGTTAATAGTTAATAATAGTACCTACCTCACAGGGTTGTAATAGAGAACAAATGAATTAACATCTATAAAAGGCTTAAAATTGTGCCAAGCACATAGTATGTGCCCAATAAATTTTCACAGTGAGGATGATTATGACACAGCATTCTCACAAAATGATCCCACAGAAGCTTATTTAATTTGTTTGGCATCCAAACCATATATAGTGTTTCCCTAACTTGTCTAATGATTTAAAAAAAAAAAAAAAAAACAAACTATGGGGCGCCTGGGTGGCGCAGTCGGTTAAGCGTCCGACTTCAGCCAGGTCACGATCTTGCGGTCCGTGAGTTCGAGCCCCGCGTCAGGCTCTGGGCTGACAGCTCGGAGCCTGGAGCCTGTTTTGGATTCTGTGTCTCCCTCTCTCTCTGCCCCTGCCCCGTTCATGCTCTGTCTCTCTCTGTCCCAAAAATAAATAAAAAACATTAAAAAAAAAAAATTAAAAAAAAAAAAAACTAGCCAAGGCACTTGTTAAAAATAGAGATTCTGGGGCACTTGGGTGGCTCAGTCGGTTAGGCGTCCAACTCTTAATTTTGACTCGGGTCAGGATCTTATGGTTTGTGAGTTCGAGCCCTGTATCAGGCTCTGTACTGTGTCAGTGTGGAACCTGCTTGGAATTCTCTCTCCCTCTCTCTCTGCCCCTACCCCACCTGTGCTCTCTCTCTCTCTCTGTCAAAATAAATAAACTTTAAAATTAATATAATATAATATAATATAATATAATATAATATAATATAATATAAATATAATAAAGTTTTTTTTTTTAATAGAGATTGGGCTCCTGACCTGAAGATTCTGATTCAGTGCATCCTGGGTGGAGCACGTGACCTATAAGTGTAACAAGCAGCCCAGGTGATCCTAATGAGGAGTTTAGGGACCAGCTGCTCACCTGGGCTCCCCTGTGCTTTCCAGTGCTCACTCTGCCCGTTAACCTGAAGTGCCGAGGACCAGAGACTGCTTGAATTCGGAGCTTTGGGAAGGCTCATATTGTGTTTCTCATCCCATTTCCTCAGGAGAAGCTCCCTAGAAGAGGTGGGTGAAGCGGGGAGGGAGGTGGTTTCCAGAAGAACGAGAACAAAGGGAGTGTGCTGGGCTCACAGACAAGAAGGCGGTGAGTTGTTGCGGGGTCAGGACAGCAGGGGTGGAAGGGGCCACGGGTGCCGAGCCGTCACACACATGGCTGAAGCCTGGCACCGCATCAAGAAGCACATAGCTTCAGTCCTAGGCTGTACAGCCCCTGGCCAATCTCTCCAGGCTTCTGCACTTTGTTAGACCACCTTTCTATGCTTTGGGTAAAATCTTGAGGTTCTAAAAGACTACAGGTTCCATTTGCCCGGAAATTCTGAACTAGTTATTGAATCATGTATTCCTTTATTCAACCACATCTCCTGAGCACTCATCGGCATTGAGAATATAGTTGAATATGTGTGTCTGTGACAGCCCTCTGCATGGCTAAGCTCAGAGGCTTGGTGTCCAGAGGGAAGGGCATGTGAACAGATATTAACAATGCAGTGACAGAAGTGTGCCAATGGTATGCAACAAGGGCCATGGGAAACTCCAAGGAGAAAGGAACTCTCCTGGGGTGGGGGTGGGGGGTAGTTATTGCAATCTTGGAAGGCTTCTCAAAGGAGTTGAGCCAGGTCTTGAAGGAAGAAAGTGCAATCAGACTACCAGACCAAGGAACTGATGTTCTAATTTAAAACAAAAAAACTAGTTGGAGGAAAGACACCCAGGTGTCAAAGGGCACAGGTGTGGCCAGAACGCAAAAGACTGGGCATGGGCTGGGCAGGGAGGTGGGTCTGGCTCCCAAAGATCCCTGAGTTTCACCCCAAGAGTCTGGACTTCAAGGACTTGGTGAACTGGCTCTAAAAGGAGAGCAAAAGAGGGCAGGGGCCGGGACAAACAGCCTGAATTTGGTTTGAGATGTCCAGGAGGCCGTTGGGTATAACAGTCTGGAGCTCCACAAAAAGGCCCAGACTAGATGCAGACATTGAGAGTCTCTATCACTAAGGAGGGAGTTGATGCTGGGGCGGAACGCCCCCGTTGCCAGGGAGAGCACACGGTGACGAGGGGGGGCCTTCACTTCCATGGGAAAGCCAACCCCCCACCCATGCCGGAGCAGGGGGCGGTGAGCCCTGTAACTGCGCGTCGTGCGGTGACCTGCTTTACCCACCGTCAAATTCTGACCCAGTCTCTGCCTGAGGCCAAATTAGGCCCTGGTGTTATCTGCTAGACAAGTCTCCTCTGGCGAAGGAAGTGTGGTTTCATGGTCGGTTTAGAACTTCCTGAAGGGATCTTCAAAGCTTGGGGAAAAGCAGGGACCTATTTCTGTCTGCAGATCTCTCTGAAGGAAGGGGTATGGTTTACAACCCATTATCCCCAGAGCGAGCTGGGCAGGCAGAGAGGCGCCTCTCAAGTGGACCTTTGCTCCCCCGCCCCAAGATTTCCCCGCCCACCTGTCCTGACACTTTGAACTCCCCATCTGCGTCCCGTTTACGATCCTCTCCAAGTGGGTAGGACCGTGTTACCTTGGGTTGGCCAAGTCAGCAGGTATTTATTGGCACTCTAGCTCTGCTCCTTACACACTCCCCTAGCTTTCCACCTGTCACCTCTATTTAGGGATCTGCCACATTTGCCGGATGACCCAACCTCTTAGCTGTGTCTGGCATTTCCGATTGCCAGCAGGACCTTTATGGCCGAGAGATACTGTATTTTCGGGGTTAAGAACAAGAGCTCTGGAGTCTGGGTTCGGAACCCAGTTTTACTTCTTACCGCCTCTGTGCCCTTAACTTTCCTTTGCCTCAATTCCTTAATCTGCAGGATGGGAAGAGGAGAGTACCGAACTCATAGGGCAATGGCAGAAAGAAAATGACCTCAGCTGCCTTGATCTGCACATCTGTGCAGTGCCTGGCTCACCATACACACCACAAAATTTGCTACAGTTTCTATCTCCTTTCGGAAGTCCTGCTCTCACTTCACCAGACCTGAGTCTGGGACTCTGGCCTGGCTCCGCCATTAAGAAACTCTGGAAGCTCTTATTTCGCGAAGAAATGAAGCCCAGGGTGGTGAAGTGACTTGCTCCAGAGCACACAGCCAGCCAAAGGCAAGGTTGGGGCTCAGGTCTCCTGGCTGCTTCCCATGTGCCTCCTCACATGGGCTTGTCTACCCTGCAGGAAGTTTCAGACACCTGCAGAACCCTTAGAGAACAATTTAGACTCCGCGCCAAAATCACCTGGGCCACTAATTAAAAATGGGGATTCCTGGGGCTCCCTATTAGGTTCCGAATCAGTAAGTGTAAGGTGGGGCCCTGAATTACCATTTTAACAAGCATGTCTCTCCCCCTCCCCCCTCCTCCCCCACCAGGTGATTCTAATTCAGTTAGTGCACTTTGAAAAACGCCTCTCAAGAGCCAGTCTCCCTCGGGTGCCTCCACATAGAGATGAAATCCTGAGAAGGACCCAGCAAAGCCCTCTGGCCGACACTGAACTGCACTTTCTGAGAAACACCCATGCTGGTGCAGTTAAAGGGCATGGCTGCGGTCCCTTAGTGGTATCTCAGGAATTTGGTCACATTCTTTCAAACTCCCATCCTGAAAATGAATGCCATTCTTTCAGCCAAAAATACACCTGTACCCCTACAAAATCAGCGGGACATTTAACACCAGGATTATCATTCCACTGGGCGTTGTTTACTGCAGTAGGAACCCTGGAAGCTAGGGTGATTGTGGGTAATCCTACTCATAACACCTGCCTCCTCCATGGGTGACATCATCAAAGCCTCATGCAGGTTAATACTGCCTCAGAAGCTTCTGTCCTTCCTTTCCTACAAAGGCGACTATGTGGCCCTATGTCTCTGCCTCTCACCCATCCCCATCCTCAGACCCCTTCCAGAAGAGGGAAATCAAAGCAGAGCAACCTGTGTGAAGAAAGAACAAGTATTTCAAAAGCAGTGTGTAGAGACAGTGGCAAGAACTGTAGTTACTGTGGGGCACCGGGTTGCCTCAGTCAGTTTTAAGCATCCAACATCGACTCTGGTCATGATCTCACGGTTTGTGGGTTCAAGCCCCGCTTCGGGCTCTGTACTGACAACTCAGAGCCTGAGCCTGCTTTGGATTCTGTGTTTCCCCCCCTCTCTGTCTCTGTCCCTCCTCCACTCCTGCTCTCTTCCTATGTTAAAAAAAAAATGTATCAAAAAAAAAAGAACCGCAGTTATTGCTTATTGAAGGGCTCTGGCTGTGGACAGCTATCTGCTGGGAAAAGAGAAAGCATCCCCCAAAATAGTTAGGTGGTCAGATCTGAGATATCATTTCTTAAAAAGCTGTCATCCAGTCATCCAGCTTGAAGAGGATTTCATTTTGGAGAATTTTAAGAGCTCTGTTTACTTCTCAGCTTTCAACTTTCTCTGTACCCAGGCCTGTGTCCATTCATTTCCATTTCCGAGTTATCACTAGGACACAGAGATAACAAGGTCTGCTGATCACAGTATGACTCTGGGGACTAAGAAGTTCCGTGATAACTGTCTTTCAGCAATCTGAAGTTAACCTTTGTCAGCCGTGTGGCCCACAGTGGGAAATACATGACCTCCAGATCACACAGAACTGGTTCTAATCCCAGATCTGCTGGTCGCTAGCTGTGGGCCCTTAGGTTACTTTTAACTCTGAGTCTCAGTTTTCCTATCTGCAAATTGGGGATACTCGCATTGAATTTACAGACAGGGCTTTGTGCTGATCAAAGGACATAGTGAAAGTGATTGTGCCACTATTGAACTAAAGAAAAGAAGAGGAATTGCTTTTAGGCTAGAAGAGAGGGAAATCAAGCATATTTGACCAATCTAGCAGAAGGCAATGAAGCAGAGAAAGAGAAAAAGATACATTTTTTTAATTAACTTGTTTTATTTTTCGTAACTGAATATTTCTTTCTTTTTGTAAAATTATATTTATTTACTTATTTATGTTTTAATTTATATCCAAGTTAGTTAGCATATAGTGCAATAATGATTTCAGGAGTAGATTCTAGTGATTTATCCCCTATGTATAACACCCAGTGCTCATCCCAACAAGTGTCTTCCTTAATGCCCCTTACCCATTTAGCCCGTCTCCCCACCCACAACTCTTCCAGAAACCCTCAGTTTGTTCTCTGTATTTAAGAGTCTCTTATGCTTTGTACCCCTCCTTGTTTTTGTATTATTTTTGCTTCCCTGCCCTTATGTTCATCTGTTTTGTATCTTAAATCCCACATATTAGTGAAGTCATATGATATTTGTCTTTTTCTGACTAATTTCGCTTAGCATAATACCCTCTAGTTCCATCCACGTAGTTGCGAATGGCAAGATTTCTTTCTGTTTGATTGCTGAGTAATACTCCACTGTGGGGTGTGTGTGTGTGTGTGTGTGTGTATACAGCACATCTTCTTTATCCATTCATCAGTCGATAGACATTTGGGCTCTTTCCATTCTTTGTGTATTGTCGATAGCACTGCTGTAAACATGGGGGTGCATGTGTCCCTTCAAAACAGCACACCTGTATCCCGTGGATAAATGCCTGGTAGTGCAATTGCTGGGTCGCAGGGTAGTTCTGTTTTTAGTTTTTTGAGGAACCTCCACACTGTTTCCCAGAGTGACTGCACCAGTTTGCATTCCCACCAGCAATGCAAAAGAGACCCTCTTTCTCCAAATCCTCATAAACATCTGTTGTTGCCTGAGTTGTTAATGTTAGCCCTTCTGAGGGGTGTGAGGTGGTATCTCACTGTGGTTTTGATTTGCATTTCCCTGATGATGAGTGATGTGGAGCATTTATAAAGTTACATATAATGAGAAAACAAAGTGGTATAAGTCAATCAAATATATTAGTAATCATAACAAATGTAAACACATTAAACTCATCTGCTGAAGGACAAATATTCAGATTAGATTTAATTTTTTCCATTCATTAACTCAAGAAATAATTACTGAGTACCTACTATGTTCTAGGCACTGATCTAGGCCCTGGAATCCATCTAAAAGCTATTCACAAAAGACACATCTAAAACCAGAGACAGAAAAGGGTTGAAAACAAAATAAAGGAATTAATATACTAGGAAGACATTTACTAGGTAAATATTAACTAAAGGCTGATTTAGCAATATTAATTTGAAACAAAATGGGCCTTAAGGCAGAAAATTGGCAAGAAAGAAGTTCTTTGACAAAGGGAACAGATGACAAAAATTATAACTATCCTGAACCTATATGCACATTACAATATAGCCTCAAACTACATAAAGCACAAACCTACAACATTATAAAGAGATATGGACAAGCCACAATCATAGTGGTAGATTTTAATCCCTTCTCCCAGAAAGTGAGACAAAAAAAATACAAAGGATATAGAAGATTTTAACCACAGTTATTCATCTTGTGTCTCATAAATAACTTTTCAAGTACATACTTACAGGAATTAATCATGTACCCAAGGCCACAAAGGAAATATCAAAAGACACTGAAGAATTGCTTTTATACAGGTCACATTCTCTGATGTCAGTGCAATAAAATTCTAAGTCAGTAAATGAACCATTTCCACACAAAACCCATGCATTAAGAAAATTTCTAAATATGCTTCTAAATAATGGGTGAAGGAAAGAATACTCATGGAGTAAAAAGATTTTATCACTGAATGATGATAAAATATGATACAGCAGAGAGCAACATAAATATGGTTATTGCCCCCATGGACATCTTCAAAGCACAGAGGTATTCCAAAGGGGTTAAGGCAGCAGATGGAAGCCCTGAAAACTAGGGCAGGTAAACAGGAGAGGTAGAGTAGTGCTGGACAAGCTTATTTCTCAATACTTTGTTCTCCTTCCTGCTTTTGCTCATTTTGCTGTCTGTCTCGAATGCCTTTCCTCCCCTGCTTACCCTCCAACCTGCCTCCACATCCCAACCCTCATCTGGTGAATTCTTTTTCATACTTGAAGGCCCAGTTCAATTATCATTGTCATTGTCACAGACTCAGCTTACCCTTGGCTCCCAAAGCATCACCTTTCTAGACCACGTTTTGATCACAGGTAGTTATCTGTGTACATGTTTCTCCTTTACTAGCTGTACATTCTAGACAGCAAGGGCTGTATCCTAGACATCTTCCCCTATGAAGAGCCACACACGGTGGGCACTCAGTAAGTCTTTGTGGAGAGTCCCTTAGGGTCTTCATCTCTGACCTGTGTCTTTAATTAGTTGGGGCATTTCAGATGGTGGCCTGCCTGCCACGGCTGGAGGAAAGACCCCCATTCTGGTTTCCAGAAGTGTTCCACAGAAGCTCCCAACATTTCTGTGCCAGGGAGAGCCAGAGAGCCACATTCTTACCAGGTAACGGCCCTCACAGCTAAATGCAATGCCACCCTGAAGGAGACCACTTGAAAGGAGAGCCCAGGATTTTTGGCAGATTCCATATTCTAATCTGCCTCCTGGAAGTCTGTAAATTTGGACATTTGGCCCAAATTCTGTGTAGAAATTGGTACTCACCTGCTTTTGGAGAAAGAAGTAAGATGTCACTCTGGGCAAAGGAAAACCTCATTAAGGACTGTCATTTATCTCCCCGGGGAGCCGCTGCCTGTTGTGAACCGAGTCTGAAAATGCAAATTCTTTCTTGGAGAGTGAGCATGGCAGCTGATGTTGCAACATTGCTCAGAATAATTTGAGAGCCATTCTTTTATTATTATTATCATCATCATTACCATTATTTCAACCTAGCAATTAGGTTAATATGATTTAGTCAGCATTTTCAGCAAATTGCTATGGCGTGAAGGAGTGTGTGTGTGTGTGTGTGTGTGTGTGTGTGTGTGTTAGGGACTCATGCTTCCTGTTTTAGGGGTTAATGCTTTAAGCACAAATATGTGCCCCAGGCTGAAACCTGATGAGTGATAGGGAGCCAGGGAGAAAGAAGGGCTCCTAACAATACTTTTCCTTATTAATATGAACATAATCAACATGACTGCCTAGTAAAATATAACCCATATTATATAACCTGGTCTGTGAGGCCACACCAGATCACACGTGTACACATCAGCATCTCAGCACCTCCTGTGCATCCTGGCACTCTCTGTGGCTGAGCACCGTGGCAGCCCCAAAGAAGGCTAAGATGAACTTGACCTAAGCAAATGGAAGCAGCCCTTGTGGCTTGTCTCTTGCAGGAGCCACTGCTTGATTTATTATCACATCCCCAATTACCCAGTGCTTTAACACACCTGATAAAGCAGGGGGGCAGGGGGCACGAACAGCATTAGATCCTGTCCACGGACAGCCAGGGAGCATCACTGAAAAAGTTGAAGTGTTGGCATCAGCAAGACCTGAGTGTGAATCCTAGCTCTGTGACCTTGCAGAGATTCCTAAACCTCTCTGAGTCTGTTTCCTCATCCACAAAATGGGGGCTGTAAACCTCTCCCCAGGGCGGTTATAAGTGTTAAATAGGATAAAATTCATGTATCACCGTAGGCACATGCATTTAGGCACTCAGTAAAGAGAAGCTATTTTGTTGTGATGGTCATTCTGTTCTCACGAATTCACGCCATCCCGACCCTTGTTTCCTGGTTCCACAGTGCCCAGATCAGTGCCTACCCCAGGGCTCTCATGGTGCTTGCTGGCCAGGGCCTCACAGAACCTCCATGGCCAAAGGGACTGTCCTGAAGACATCCAGGAGGAGGCACCCCACCCCTGGGGAATCTCTGTCCTCTTCCCCCCCCCCCCCCCCCCCCCAGCCCTGAGAAGTAATTTGAGATGTCAGGCTGGACATTTCTCTCAAAGGACAGTGTGTTTTCAAGCACTGACAGGGCGACAGTGTGCAGGCTGCGTCTGGACGCTCGGTGACTATGTTTGGGTCTCCCTTTCCTGGGAACCCCCTGTCCATCTGTAGTGTTCCTCAGTAGGCACCCACATGACAGGCCTCTGAACCCCATTATGCCTCATCTTTTTTGGAGGCTGTGGCCGGGACTGAAAGACCCGGGACCATCACTGCAATGGCAGTAACTCTGCCCAGAGGGTAGATAAATGATCTTGTCGATGGTTTAATCCCCCACCCTTAAGCTTACTTTTTAAAACTTAGAGGGGCGCCTGGGTGGCTCAGTCGGTTGAGCGTCCGACTTCGGCCCAGGTCATGATCTCACGGTCCATGAGTTCGAGCCCCACGTCGGGCTCTGTGCTGACCACTCAGAGCCTGGAGCCCGTTTCGGATTCTGTGTCTCCCTCTCTCTCTGCCCCTCCCCTGTTTGTGCTCTGTCTCTCTCGGTCTCAAAAATAAATAAACGTTAAAAAAATTTAAAAAAAAAACTTAGAAATAATAAACAGGGAGAAAATAGAGGGAAAAACTATAGTTCTATTCTCTGAAAACCTTTGCTAGCATTTAGCAACACCTCTCACAAGTCTTTCTCTAATACATATTTTACACAGTAATTATTGTCCACGTATTTAATAGCCATGTGTATATGCCCTGCTTCTTCCATTTAATTGCACAGAGTAAGCATCATTTTAAAAGTCACATAATATTCCGTAAAAAAGGACACGCCATGATTTATTTACCCCAATCACCGGAACCCTAGATGACTGCCCAAACATTTGCTATGGCTTTTATAAATCTGTAAATACTTGCAAATGGCCTTACAAAATAAATCAAGCTTTCTCTGCTTTGGCGGTAATTTCAGGAATTATTTTCTAGAAATGTAAGTATAAGTTTAAATGTTGTAAGCCTCTTGACACGTATTACCAAACTAATTGCCAAGAGACTTATACCAGTGTGTAAACCCCCAAACTTCGGTCGCCCCCCCAAATCCCATCATCCTTAGAGGATGCCTCAATTAAGCAGCAGAACAGGGACTCCTCCATTAGTGTTGCTCCCATACTGCCGAGGACAGGAGGTGACATTAGGATATACATGATCAAAGTTTTTTTTCACGTATTGGCAAAACCGACATACCAAACCATCCATGTTTCTGTAAATGTCGTTATTTAGGACCTGGTTAAAATATGTGTTTCAGTTGTTCTGTTTGTCTGTCTTCAGTGTGTTGGGTTGAAGGAAAACCACTATGTCCTAAGAGTTCAGCAGTACACTGTTAGGACAGACGCTGTGACAGTGGCATAGGAATCCCCACCCTGGTCAAACAGGCCGAGCCCAGCCGTGCCCTTAGGACAGGGGCGAAGGAAGGAAAAGCGAGTGGGGAAAATTTGTTTCCACCCATAGGCCCACATGCCAATAACATGCAGAGACCCTTGGAGGGCTGAGAGTGAAGTAAAGCAGCATTTTGTGTTGTTACCAGACACGATGCCCTTGATGGAAATGAGGGATCTGAGAAAGTGAAGTGACCGGGGCAGACGTGAGGGTACCAGACTCCACCACGGGGATTTCAGGCATGGGGAGGGAGGAAGAGACAAGAACAGACGATTCGGAAGAACGTTTTGTAAACCAATCAGACGGTTTCGCAATCTGGCCTTGAACACAAGTGTTGTCAAACTGTGCCAGAGCTGGGACCCGTTTCTGCTGCTGAAACATCCAGGCGTGTGGCAAGGGCCTGAGCTTCAGATCCTGGTTCTACCATTCCGTGCCCAATTTTGTAACTTTCGATGGGAATAGTGACACTACTAATTTCATAGTACCAGTGGGAGAAAGGGAAGTGACGGGTGTATCTAGCTCGGTGGCCAGCACACAGACAGACTGCAACAGAGGCCAGTAAGTAAGAGCTGGGGGGAGGAGGGGTGGGGGAGGGGTGGAGACATGTCAAGTGGTGACAGCGGGGAGGGAAGAAGAGGAGGATGTGATACAGTATTGAGTAGTGACAGTCCCGCTGGTGGTCTTACCACCCAGATAATTCTTGGCTCTCCGTCACAGGGCTCAGAGGACATCCTGCCTCTCCCCATCTCTACCGAAGGAGTCCCAGCAAGAAAGAGGTGCCTGGCAAGGGAATTCTATGTACCCCCTGACTTCCAAAGGGCTGGGACGGGTAAGTACTATTGAGAACCTATACTCCAACTGTAGTGGGCTGAATAGTGTCCTCCTGCAAAACTCATGTCCACCTGAACCTCAGAATGTGACCTGATTTAGAAATGAGGTCTTGGGGCACCTGGGTGGCTCAATAGTTTAAGCACCAACTTCGGCCCAGGAAACGATGGCACAGTCCGTGGTTTCGAGCCCCGCATCAGGCTCTCTCGGAGTCTGGAGCCTGCTTCGGATTCTGTGTCTCCCTCTCTCTCTGCTCCTCTCCCACTTGTGCTCTCTCTCTCTCTCTCTCGCTCTCAAAAATAAACATTAAAAATTTTTTAAGAAGAAAAGAAATGAGGTCTTTGCACATGTAATTAGTTAAGGATCTCAGCGAGGGTGGGTGCCAAATCCAACGACCGGCGTCCTTACAGGAAGAGGGGAGGACACACTAAGACACAGGGAAGAAGGCCTTGTGGAGTTGGAAGCAGAGATTGGAGTTATGCTACCATATGTCAAGAAATGCCAGGAGCCACCGGGGGCTGAAGACAAGGAAGGACTCTCTCCTAGAAATTTCCGAGCAGTATGACCTGAAATGTAGCAGCTCAACAGGAGCCAGAACCAGTGCCCTGACCCCCATCCAGGGGGTCTTCCCTCATTTTAGGAAATCCTCCAAGCCTTGGACGTGCGACTTTACATCTAGGTTAGGACCAGAGAAAGGCCCATTTTGACCATGCCCCTTACCCCACTGTGCACATGTCCTTCCCAAAGAGCACTCGGTGAGTGGAGCCTGCTTCTCCTAAGAATGACTTACTGCCCAGTTGCAGGTAAGAGCTCCGACTGGTTCATCATCCTGAGACTGGTGAGTTTGCTCAACGGTTGGCCTAAGAGGGAAAATGCCAGAGAGTTCCCTCCTCCTGCTGAAACCAAGGGGCAAGAAGTTAATCCCCCAAAGGTGCTGCCAACTGCCACAGGATGTTTCATCGTAAATGAAAGATACACTGCATAAATCATGTATGCTCAGTACTTGTTGAATCAATGAATGTTGGTGGATAAGTATCGCTAAGCATTCCTTTAATAGGGCACAGAGTTATCTTTTTTTTTTTTTTTAAGTTTATTTATTTCGAGAGACGGAGCGAGAGAGAGCATGTACATGCATTGGGGAGGGGCAGAGAGAGAGTGAGGCCAAGAATCCCAAACAGGCTCTGTGCTCCCAATGCAGGCCTTGAACCCACGAATCATGCGATCATGACCTTAGCCGAAATCAAGAGTTGGACCCTTAACCAACTGAGCCACCCAGGCACCCCAGAGCACAGAGTGTCCTATTCTGCATGTAAATAATTGCTTCCAGGGGCACCTGGGCGGCTCAGTCGGTTAAGCATCTGACTTCAGCTCAGGGGACGATCTCACAGTCTGTGAGTTTGAGCCCCATGTCAGGCTCTGTGCTGACAGCTCGAAGCCTGGAGCCTGCTTCGGATTCTGTATCTCCCTCTCTCTCTGCCCCTCCCCTGCTCGTGCTCTGTCTCTCTCTGTCTCAAAAATAAATAAAAACTTAAAAAAAATTTTTTTAAATACTAATTGTTTCCATTTGTTGAGCACTTAACTATGGACCAAGTACTATGCTAAGTTTGTTGGCCAGGCCCCATCAGAAGCAAGCTGAACACTCTAAGCGGGTCATTTGAGGAGAGTTGAATAAAGGGTCTATTTGTAAATGTGTGGCCAAGTGGGGGGACCCACAGAGGAGAATGCAGTACCCGAGGGTAGATGGCCCAGAGCTCCCTGGGCTGTGACTTAGGATCAAGGGAAGCAACTTACTGATGGTGCCCAACAAGCAAGGAGCCTGCCCTCAGCCTCATTCCTGTGCAGGATCCACAGGGGCAAAGGGAAGGTAGCCTTGCCCTCTCAGAATTTGGCATGACTTAGGCCATTTAATTTTCACAGCAGCCCTGTGAGGCAGGTACTATTATCAGCGGCCCATTTGAGACACATGGAAACTAACGGTAGAAGAAGAAATAACTTCTGGTAAATAATTTCTGGGTCAGGATTTGAACCCAGATTGCTCTGACTCCACAGACCATAGAGTTTTTCCGTTCTCACGTATTGTGCCATGCGTTGCCATGAAATTAGCAAAATGAATTGGTTTAAAAAAAAAAGGTAACTCTAAAACTGGATTTTCTCTCCCCCTTAACTTTTCATATCAAATATATACTTTTCTTTGTCGTTTGGGGATGGGAAAACTAACTCATCAAGTAACTAACTGGCGAGCACCATAGAAACATGTTAAATCACTAAACAGTGGGGACCTGAATGTTCTGTTATTCAGAAAGAAAAGAGATAGAGAAAAGATGAAAGAAGACGTAGGCTGTGGGCACCAGACAGATCTTGGTGGTCGGCAAGCTCCCTCCCCTCCCTGTGTGGGGAAGACTAGAGAGGTCAGCTGAGTGGAGAGCCGTGAAAGCCATGAGCCAAGAAAGCGCTTCACCCTCACCCTCTACCATAAGTACACTCTGCCCTCACCAGCTGGAGCAGCCTGTCCAGGCTTTGGCCTTCGCTCATGCTGTTCCTTCTGCTTGAAATGACTGGAAAGAACAAGTTCTAACACGGCTCCAAATGCTGCACGCACATCTGATTTCATCTTTGAAACAACCTGTTAGATGGGTCCTGTTACTACCCTCAGTCGACAGCCGTGGGAAGTGCAGGCACAGAGCAGTTGAGTAACCTGCCCGAGATCTCACAGTTAATAAGTAGCGGAGCAGGAATTCAAACTCAAGGAATCTGATCCAAGCCCTTGTTCTTTTCTGTTGAACTCTACTTTCTAGAATGCCCTAGCCACTTCCTCCCAGCCTCTGTTCAGTTCCTTCCTATGGATATCTCAGAGACCTATAGCTTCGGGGTGCTCAGATTTTTCTGTCAAAAGATTTAATGTCTGAGGACAAGGAATAGGTGCTCCTGGGGTCTGGAGCCATACCCTTGAACCTGTCATGTAGGAAAAATCTCTTTACAGTCTCTTGTTTTTAAAAATTCATCCAAGGGGGCACCTGTGTGGCTCAGCTGGTTAAGCGTGTCTTAATTTTGGCTCAGGTCATGATCTCGTGGTCGTGAGATCGAGCCCCGAGTCCTCAGCAAGGAATGTGAAGCCTGCTTAGGAATCCGTCTCTCCTCTCTCTTTCCCCTCCCCTGCTCGTGTTCTCTCTCTTTCTCAAAATAAGTAAACTTTAAAAAATTTTCATCCATATTTTATCCTCTTCTACATAGTACTTTCATGTATGTTTGGTTGTTAAAACAATATTTTTAATTACTTACCACCGAGTAAGCTGATGCTCTAGCGAGAGGCACCAGGCTTATCCTCTGACTTCACCCAGCCCGCCACGCAAGCCCCACACCCTCCAGGAATATGAAGTCCCCCTTAGTCCCAGCATTGCGTCCTCAGGCGAACCTGCCTTAAGTCTGCTCCACCTGGCTGAGCTAGGAGCCTGTGCTCACCAAGCCTTCAACACCTCTCATTTCCAGAAGAACTGTCAACTCTCCCATCCCTCAAGATGGTGACTCAGTCCTTCCTTGAGTAATTCAGGCAGCTGCCCTAAAGAGCTATTAGTTCCAAAAGGCGCCAGGCAGAGCAGGCAAGAAGCCAAGTGCTGCCCTGCAAAATGATGTGACACCATGAGGAAGGTGCAAGAATGCCCCGCCCACTAAAGAAACATGGGGTTTCTCAGTGAAGAGCTGTTAAAGGTTTATCAGCCAGCTCTGGGTGGGGGCAGGGGAGCCATGATTTGTGAGGTTTGCCAGTGTCTGTGGTGTAAAGATTCCCACCATGGCCAAGGTCAAGCTACCAGGGTGATGTCACTAAGCGTGGAGTTGGACAGTGATACTCAGTAATACACATCCGGTATTCGGCCGCACAGAATCAGTAGATGGAAGTTACTTCAAGAACGTAGATGATACTAGAGTAAAACAATTAGAAAGTACTGAATTTTTAGTATTTGTCTTCAGTTTGATATATTTGCTTATTTTATACAGTTTGCTACTTCTTAATGGCAACGCTTAACAAGCGGCTTGCAAAATTCCTAAACATGTATCAGTCAGCTCTTATAAGCCAGGATGGGCCACCTCCGGCACACCACTGAATAGCTGGATTTTTCTTGCATGGTTTAAACAACACTGTCTCCCAAAATTAATTGTTGTGTCAGGGAGAAATGTATAGTCATAATTTAATGGCACTGCTAGATCGTAGAACCCGTACCTATGGGGCTCACACTGATGGGAATATTAAAAAGAAATCCAAAGAGGGGCGCCTGGGTGGCTCAGTTGGTGGGGCTTCCGACGCTTGATTTCAGCTCAGGTCGTGATCTCACCATTCGTGAGTTCGAGCTCCACGTCAGACTCTGTGCTGACAGCAAAGAACCTGCCTGGGATTTTCTCTCCCTCTCTCTCTGCCCCTCCCCCACTTGCTCTCCCTCACTCTCTCTCTATTTCTCTCACACTCTCTCAAAAAAGAAAAAAAAACCACTTAAAAAGAAAAAAAGAAACCCAAAGAGAAGGATCCTTACTCACTGCCAACTATGGGATGCAGGACTTAGAACTTCTCCCTCTGTGGTCCTGGTTGGTCTCTAGGACTTGAGTGGCTCTGACAGGGATTGGGGAAGAGGAGATGGCTGAATGGGCAATACTCCAGAATGAATGTCCTAGGGCAGGGGTATCAGAAGGATGGAAGTTAGAGGCGCCTGGGTGGCTCAGTCTGTTAAGCATCCAACTCTTGATTTTGGCTCAGGTCATGATCTCATGGTTTGTGGGATGGAGCCCTGCATCAGGCTTCTGCTCTGACAGCACATGGAGCCTGCTTCGAATTCTGCCTGTCCCTTCTCTGTCCCTCCCCTGCTTCTGCTCTCTCTTTCCCTCAAAATAAACTTTAAAAATTTTTTTTAAAGAAGATGGAAGTTAGAAACTTCTAGTGGGGAGGGAGAGAGGATTCCCAAAGGAGTTGGGTGGAGATTTGAAGACCTAGACTTGCCAAAGTGTGGGAGAAATTCAGGGTTTGACGAAGCAGGTCAGGTTTAAGGGGGTGTCAGCGATAGGCTTAGTTTTAAGTGCCTTTCCTTTAAGATTCAAGGGAAACTTGGGGCACCTGAGTAGCTCAGTCGGTTAAGCATCCAACTCTTGATTTGGGCTCAGGTCATGATCTCATAGTCTGTGGGATCGAGCCCCACATCGGGCTCTGTGCTGACATCACAGAGCCTATTTGGGATTCCCTCTCCCTCTCTCACTGCCCCTCCCCTGCTTGTTCTCTCTCTCTCTCTCTCTCTCTCTCTCTCTCTCTCTCAAAAATAAATAAACATTTTTTAAAAAGATTTGAGGGAAAGTTTAACAAGAAATTTGGCTTTTCTTTCCATATGTCATAATTCCAACTTTGGAACCCTTCAGTACAGAACTCAGGTCATGCCTATTCAGCCTCATGTGGCTATTTTAGGAAGCCCAGCTAGATGGAGTAGCAAAGGAATATTCATCTAGTCACTGGCCTCAGAGAAGAGGAACCATTAGCTTCTCAAGCATCCAGGGAACGACTCAGGGTTCATGGAGGCAGAGCCACGAATACCAGGGGAGACTCTGAGAGGACAGACAGATAACCCAACCTTCTGCCCACTCCTGTAGATTAGTGGACACTGCCTTCTGAAGGATGTGGGAGGGGCCCCCATGTCTGCATAGCATCTCTGACTACCTAGCACACAATACCATTGTTGCTGTCCTTGTCCGCTTCCTTTCTTAGATCTTACACTCTTTGAAGGGAAGAGAAAATGTCATTCCTAGCACAGACTTGGTATGCAGTAGGTAGTCAATATATGTTTGAGGGTATTAATGAGATTCCCGAAGGAAGTACCTTCTTCAGTCTTCTTATGAGAAGAAAACCCAGAGCCGCTGGACCAGAACCAGCCATGAGGCAGACATAAGCAAGTGAGAGACGCTGGCCCAGAAGGTCACAACCAAATGTACTAGTCAATGAACAAATGATGTTTGGCCCCTAATAAACTCAAGGCACTGAACCTGGTACCGGGAGAAGACAGGGTGTTTCTGGAGGAAAGGAACTGTGTCCACCGGAGGAGATCAGAAGAGTCCAAGATGAGTTCATGGGCATCTCTGTGAGGTTGGGTGACTCACCTAAGGTCTCAGGAGCAGGATGAGGATTCTGCCAAGGCTCCTTGCTCCTTCACCAGTGCTGGCCACTCCCCCCCACACACACACTCTCTGGACCAGGCAGAAATGCTGGCAGGATCCCCTTCAATCAAGGAGTCTTTGCAGACCTGTGGTATTGTCACGGGGCTCTCCTGGGGTGGTGGAGGTGGCTGGAGGGAAGAAAGGAGGAAAGGAGAAATGAGGCAGCCCAAGGGAATCTGGAGGCCGGAAAAGACAAGTTATACCCAGGGAAACGCATCAAGGGTATGGGTGGTGCTCCGGGTTGGGTGGGAGAGTAAAGTGGCACAACGCTGGAAAGGCAGCTTGAGGCTCGGTAGCCCAGAGCCTTGAATGCCCAGCTAAGAATCTGGCACTTCACAAATCAGTTTCTTCATTGGAGGGAGTGAACATTTACTTGTGTCATTATTCAATTAATGTCTCTCTCTCGCACTACCCTGTAAGCCCCACAGGCGGGCTGTGCCTGGTTTTGCTCACCAGCGTTCCCCCTGTGCCTGGAGAAGTGCCAGGAATGGAGCAGGCACTCAGTAAGTGTTCATCTAATGAGTGATGTGATTTTCAATTTGTACTTCCAGTGTCAGATTCCGAGGCAGCCTCAGGAGCCAGGGAGGCGCCAGGCCTAAGCAGCACTTCCTCCTCCAGTCCTCTGTATGCAGAAGGTAGCTTCAGTATCTCATTCAAAGCAAGAGTTCCTTACCTAAAAAACAGAACAAGTTTGGCTCCCACTGGAGCGGTGTCCTCTAAGGCCCTCACTGCCGTATCTTTGTGGGCACTGCCAGTGGCCAAGATGCAGAGGTCTGTGCGTGGCAGGGCCAGACCATGCTTCTCTAGGTCAGTCTGTCTCTGCTGCTGGTTGGACTGGGACGTTTTGTCCCCTTTGGAGTTCAGGACCTGATCCCCAAAGAGAGCCTTTCCTCTGCTATTGCCCGAGGCCCCAGGAGAATGACTCTGTAGTTCCTGCTCTAGCCCCGCAGGCCCAATGTGCTCACCTCCTCAGGCTAGCAGATGCCCTGACCTTGCTGGAAGGTCACCCCCAGACATGCCAGCTCCCTCCAGCTCCCTGGATTTTCCAGACCTAGAACGGCCAAGTCAGTTGAAAAGAAAAAAATATATATCCTCCTTCCATGCCCAGACTCCTCACACTTCAGCTGGGGAAGTGCCAACAAAAATAGCATGAGGCCATCCCCTGCGCCACTGATCCTGTTAATCCCTTTTCTGCCAAATATTGAGTCTCGGTTTTTATGTAAAAGTGATTTTATTGTCAGAGGCCGGTTAGAAGCCTCTGAGGGCTATGCTGGGAAACCTGGTGGTGTCTTTGATGTGTAGGGTGATGCGGAGCCCTCAGCCCCCTGAGCCCCAACAAGGAAAGAAATGAGATTTGCAGAAGGCCAGGAAGCTGGAGGAATTCTGTGTCAGACAGTATGCTTTACCAGTGGCATCTGTTTTGGCATTTCGCAACTAGCACACCTCTGCAAGGCAGCCTGCGGGAGAGGATTTCTCAGCCTCTAAGGGGCCTGTGAGGAACACCACATTCCTCTCTGGACCACCCCCTTTCCTATCCCCACCATAAGGAACAGTGTCCCCTCTGCTGGGGTGCCCTGCCCCCACTCACACTCGCATCACCAGGAATCCCAATACCAATCTATTCTAGAAGGGCTGCTTTCAATAGGTGAGGTGGACTTGGGGCCAGGAGGTGCAGGCTGTGGGTTCAGCTTTGGGCAACGCTGGAAACTTAACCTCTTTGGGATTAGTTCCTCTTCTGTAAAACAAAAACATGAATACCTGCCCTACACCATATATGACCACCAAAATGTCTAAGTGAAATCATGTAATTTCCAAAGCTCTACGTACTATGAAGAGCCTTGTACTTAGACCAAGCATCATTACAAGTTGGGTAAAGTACAAGGAGGGCTGGGGGAGCAAGGGAGTTAGAGGTATGTGCAAGGGAGTGATGCTAGTGAAGGACCATGGAATCTAAGACAGAAAGGAAGGGAAATGAAGCCAGGAAGACACTGATGGATAGCAAGAAAGGAGTGGGCCAATAGGTCTGGGTTTATGATGAAAACAAAGAATTATTGTAGGAAGGCTTGAGGAAGTAAGCTTCTGTATGTATGGGAAATGATGGTCAGAGAGTGAGGTGCTGGGTTTGCTATTTGGGAGGTTATGCCCTTTTGGGTATTGGGAAGGGAGTGGGTAGCTGAGGTATGAAAGTGGTCTTGGCAATGAGGTCCAGACTGGGAACCTGGAAAAGTCATCCTCGTGAATGATGAAGGCCCAGGAATTATGAGGGAGTTGGGGTGGAAAGGGCATCTAGGAGCCCAGGATCCAAGGTGGTTGGTGATGGAGTAGGTTGACCAGGAAGCCTGGAGAACATCAGGGAAGGGGAGGGAGCTGAATGGTGTGATTCTAAAGGAGCAGGGGCTTTCACAAGATGAAAGGGAGTGCAGGAATAGCTTGGGGAGCCAGGAAGATTGCAGACTGATCCCGTGACTCTGAGGAAGGTATATATGAGAATGGCAGTCCCCACCTGAGAGGACCACAGGCTGAGAGAAGGGAACATTCCGGAAAAAGACTGAGGGTACAGAGGATTTGCTGTCACGGAGCAGTGAGGGGATAAAGGGGAATAAGACGGGGACTGAGGACAGTGAGAAGATGAACAGAGTAGTGTGTGGATGGAGTCTGGGAGCCGGTGGGTACAGGAGGAGGCCTGGGCTGCTGGCTGAGACTGTGGAGAATGGGGATGGATATGATTATGTCATCCCTGTGGTCTCATAGTGAGGTGAGGACTTGAAGCTGAGAGCTTCATACAATGACTTGGCCACAGCATGGGTCTGGGCAGGCCAGCCTTGACCCAGCAATTATCTAAGAGCTGCTTCCATGGACCTTGCTCAGTGGGTGGTATTCTTCAGACCTCTGCTCCAACCAGACTTGGGAGAAGGGATGGTGGCCCCACAGGCTGGAGGCGTGGCCCGACAAGGGCCTGGATGAGTCCTGAGGTGCAGCCCATCTCTGCCACTCTTTGATCTCATGCTTCACACATGTCCCAAGGACAGACCCCCAGCTCTGAACTTGAGGCTGTTCTCATTGCTCGGTCTCTAATTGCAGCTAGCTCTACCAGGTGTGCGAGTGCCTTGACCACAAAATGCTGAGAAAGGAAATGGGTACCCTGTCCTTCCCCAAGGTCTGAGCACAGCCACCTGAAGCCGCCCCCAGAGGCACACACAAGGGGGTCTGGACTGACAGGAGGGAACATACAGAAGCCCCTCGTTCTCAGGGCTCACAGCAGAATGTGGAATCAGAGATCTTGAAGCTAGAGGTGATACTGCTATTTCTGCTGCAAATAATAATAGCTAACATTTATTGGGCGCCTTCTGTGTGCAAGGCACATTACATGGCCCGGCTCATTTATTCTCCACAGAAGCTTAGAGAGGTGATATTCTCACTCTTGCTTTTATGGATGAGAAAATTGAGGCCCACAGAAATGAGGAACTGGCTAAGTGGTGGAGACTTGATCCCTGTGCCGCAGTGACCTGGGTTCCAAAGACTTTCTTACTCAGAGATGAGAAAACTGCAGCTCCAACAGGGGACATGACCCATCCTAGGACACTCAGAAGGTCAGAGTCTCCTGAGTGCCATCCCACATTTCTCTCCATCCCACCGTGCAGAGGCCACTTGGAGCATCTGTCTCTTCCTCTATCCAAAGGACCTTTCCCACCATGTATGACTACTCTTATTTGGGATGAGATGTGTGGTATCCAGCCTCCAACAGAGTTCACAGTGAATCTCGCGCCTATGTATTCCCCCTGTGGGAAGCTAATAGGACGTTATACAAGTAACAGTGTGCTTTCTCTCAAGGAAGCCAGCTACCATGTTATGGGGACATTCAACCTACGGAAAGGCCCACGTGGAGTGGAACTGAAGCCACCTGTCAACCACCAGCACTGACTCGGCAGCCATCTGAGTGAGCCACCGTGAAACCACATCTTCCAGCCCCAGTCAAGGCTTCAGGTCCTGCAGCCCCAACATCTTGACCTCCTCAAAGACCCCAAGCCAGAGCCCTTGTCTGGTATTTTCACCATAACTATCTTGGCTACAACCATTTTTGCCACATAACTAATTAGACGTAAAGCAATTTTAATGTAAAAGATTAAATCACAGAAAATAAAAGAGGGACAGTCATTAAAAGGACATAATGAAACATGAAAAATGAATAACAAAATTTTTTTAACGTTTATTTATTTTTGAGAGAGAGAGAAAAAAAGTGTGAGTGGGGGAGGGGCAGAGACCGAGACAAAGGATTCAAAGCGGGCTCCACGCTGATAGCAGAGAACCAGCCCAATGGGGGGCTCAAACTCACGAATAGTGAAATTGTGACCTGAGCCAAAGTTGGACGCTCAACCAACTGAGCCACCCAGGTGTCCCAACAAAAATTTTAAAGCTTCATTGTGAAATGCAAAATAGTTAGATACATTTAAAATGCATATAGGTTTATATCAAATCTGTGCAAAAAAAAAAAAAGGTTTTATTTTATGGATTTTATCTAAGCTCTTATCTTCAATGTCTTTCATTTATAATGTGTTACTTGTTTATTTTTTTGGTTGTTGATCCTCCTCCTTATTCACCACACACTTTTTTTTTCTTGCTAAAATCTCCTTCTTCATTAAGAGAGGTACCAGTTTCCGAATACTAGGATGTGTGTCTCTAATGGAGTTTTGAATTGTTTGGGACAGCCTTCTACGCTCTTGTTTGCTTGCTACTGTCACATGTCCGTTGATTGACATTCCAAAGTTCTATGGGAAATGTCGGTTCAAAACTCTGTGCCACTGCATAAAGCATTCCGAAGGCGGAGATTTACATAATGTGAAAACAGGAGTAGTGGCGTCAACGGGGGAATGAAACCAAACTGTCCACCAGAGATGAAACTAACAAACTGTCAAAACAAACTGTCAACCAGTTATTTTTTTCCTTTACAGGAAAGTTGCCCTACAACCAATGAGTTATCTGACAAAAATGCTTGTGGCTTACAGTGAAACCACCTAGAACTGCCAGAACAACCGAGCTAAGCCATTCCTAGATTCCTGACCTACAGAAACTGTGAGAGATAATAACTGTTTATTGTTTTGAGGCATCACATTTTGGGGTACTTTTTAAACAGCAACAGGTAACTAATACAGGTGTGCAGACCTCTCACTGGCTCACGTATCAGGATTTGGTGAGATTCTCCTTGACATTTCTACTCTTGGAAAGTCCTTCATCTTTTTTTTTTTTAATGTTTATTCATTTTTGAGAGAGCGAGAGACAGAGACAGAGGATGAGTAAGGGAAGGGCAGAGAGAGAAAGGGAGACACAGAACTCGAAGTAGGCTCCAGGCTCCACACTGTCAGCACAGAGCCTGATGCAGGGCTCAAACTCACAAACCGTGAGATCATGACCTAAGCCAAAGTCGGACGCTCAACCAATTGAGCCACCCAGGTACCCTGGAAAGTCCTTCATCTTGAGAAAGGTAAAGAGAAGCCACAGTGCCTCTCTGTCTGCTGTGGAGCCAGGAATAGAGACTAGACAATGATGCTGCCCCTCTAGCTCTCAGGTGTGCTAGGTGACAATGCTTTGACTGTTTTTACCAGGAGTCAGCACAGTGTTCCTTAAAAGGCCAGAGAGAAAGTATTTTAGGCTTTGCAGGCCACATATGATATTTGCTACAGTTATTCAACTCTGCTATTGTAGTGCAAAACCAGCATTAGACAATACACAAATGAACAGGCATATTCTGATAAAGCTTTATTTATAAAAACTGGTGAGTGATTCATGGGTCATAGTGTGTAATCCCTGGTTTACACACAGGGAAAACACAATCCCGGAAGGTCTTTGCTCTGACAGGCTTGCAGAGATGGAAGGACATTACTCATAGAGGGAAGGCCATTCCTGAACTGCCCATCCCTGGGCCCCAGTGATTGCCTTAATCACTTTAACCAGGAGGCCAAAATATTTGACATCTGTTACAAACACAACTACGTATGAAAAACAGATAAGGGAGCTCAAGGTTTGCTGAGAATCTGAGTAACTGTCACAGCTATTATTGAGGAGATGTCCATACCTGCTGGAAGGTCCCTTTTAGCCCCAGGAAAGACTACGTACCTTAATTGGTTATTGCTTTCACACAGATTACATACTTTCTTTCTCACCTCTAATTTTTGTTGTATAGAAAATTACTTCAAAACTTAATGGCTAATTCACATGGCTGGCATGAGGCTCCTTGAGTGTCCTCACAACATGGCAACTGGCTTACCCCACAGCCGCCTATCCAGGAGACCGGGGTGGGGGGAGAAGCTATAGTGCCTCTATGACCTAGCTCTGGAAGTCACACGTGGTCATATATACTGTATTCTATTGTTCACGTAGGTCAGCCCTGATTCAATGTGGGAGGGACAATACCAGGAGGCAAGAATCATTGGGGGCCATCTTGAAGGCTGGGTGGAGCGAGTGGGTCTTGAGGTTAGCACCACACTAGAGTGATCACTACAACAAAAGCTTACCCACTTAAGTTTGGTGAGGAGGAGCAAATAGACGGGACACTATCACCTGTTCAAATCTATATAAGTGACCTTAGGCCCTCAGTCTTGAGGCACCAAGGCTCAGGTACCAATGGATATGAGTTTTAGCTACATTTGACCACATATTTTCAGTGGGGTTCCAAAACCACCATCCTTGATGCTCTGTCATTTCTAGAAGTCTGTAGTAAATGCTTATCGTTCTTTTTTGGCTTCCCAGCGTCCAAATACTTTCCCAGAGGAATTTCCCATGTGTGAGTCTTAGTAGGGGCAGGTTCATGCCTGGTTCTTCAGTCTTTCTGTCAGTATTTGATTTACCCTCTAATTCTCCAACAAACCCATTTGCTGTTTAAATGAGCTATACTTAGAGGAAGTTCACCTGGTGCCAAAGCCACTACATCTCTGCCACCTTAATGCAACAAGTTAATTTCCAACAAATTACTTAACATCTCTGAACTTGAGTTACTTCCCCTGTAAATTGCAGAAAGTAACCGTTAGCTCGCAAGATTGCTATGAGGATCAGCACCTAGCACTGTGCCTGACACATCATTGGTGCTCAATGACTGCTCTTACATAACAAATGACAATGGTGATGATGATGACGAGGGTGGACATGGGCTATGGCTCCTCCTTACATGAACACCTTTCAGGGGTTCACAAAGAGGCATAGTTGCTCCCATCTGATGACAGGTCTTTCAAACTACCTTGAATGGCCTGGTCTCTCAATAATAACTGCTCTTTAGAACTCTCAATGCTGGCCCCACTTGTGAAGTTGAACAGACCCTTCTAACAAGGAACTTGCTGAAGTCCCCCGGAGACTGATCCAGACCATGATCAAGAGACAACCCTCCTCCATCCCCACTCCCATCTGCAATGTTTTGCAAACGGGACTCTTTGTGGCCTGTGCTGAGGTCCTAGAGCATCCAAGATGGGCATGTTACTTCATGTCCCATGGTGGTCCTTGCAGTCTGGTACCAGGTCATCCAGAACTTTGGCCCAGGCCCCCTGCCTGATGTAACCCCGTGGCTGCTAGAGACATATCCTGGATGGAAAGCCACACTCCGAGATACTCTATTTCAGCAGCGGCTCTGTCCTCTTCCATCCCTTCTTTGAGCTGAGGGGAGCTGTAACGCAGTGTGTCGCCTTACTTAAGGATTATCCCGAGCCTAGGGTGTTCGTGAGAAGTGATTTGCAAGTCTCATCCCAGGCTGCTCTGATTCTAATCTTATGCCCAGTCTGAGCAAGAGTCCGATCCCTCTCTTCTGCCCCGCACCCCAAATCCTGGCAACTGGGTGATGCCACCTATACTGGTTATGTGGGCACTGAAGATAAATGGGCAACTGCAAGGTCAGGGAATCAGCCTGATGTGGCAAGAAACCTCATTTGTAGCTGACCAGCCCCCCGTTATCTTTCCCCGACTAGAGTATAAGCTGCTGGGAATGGGGAGACTTCTTATGTTCTTTCTGTCCCCTGGCATTGTGCCTGGAGATGAATCAGGGCTTAGAAATGTTTCAGCGGCTACTCCATTGAGGGGATAGAGCACAGACCGCGGGCCCTGCACACACCACCCCCCTACCCCCAGAGCCCCAAAGAGTAAATGCTGTGGTCAGTGGAGCAATGGGAGGCAGAGGCATCTCTCAGGGCAAGTCAGCTGACACATGGGAACACCAGCCCTCGATGGCCTGTGTGTTTTTCCAGGTTGCAGAGACAGGACGGGTCCTGTGCCTGACCAGCAGGACACGACCATCCCTGAAACAGAGCTGAGCCCCAGCAAGTCTGCTGCTGCTGGGAAAGCTGGTGCTATCCCAGCTGAGATTTCAGGCCTGCGGTAGTGGGGTCTCAGGTTACACCCCGCTCTCCAGCTCCCCAGCCTTTGACGGGAGCTGCCTTAGGACAGGGCCATCACCACCACCCCATCAGCACAAGAAATATTTGCCAGAGAGCGTCACCGTCCAGGAGGAGAATGACAACTGAAGATCTACATTTCATTTGTTCCAGGACTATTTTAGCTTAGATAGATTCCTTAATCCTCCCTCCTTCCCAGTGGGCTCAAAGACCTGGAGACTTTCCACACACTCAGTGTCCCTTTTAAGATTGGAAATGGACCTAATGATAACGCCTCCTTGCAATATCCTTCCAAGTGCGAGCCCCAGTATGCACTGCCTGGTGTATTTGCATGTCAGCATTGTGAGGCTGGACAAGGAGATGCTTCGGCCTGGATCGATAGTGGGCATGACTACCACAGCTAACGTTGTACGGAATATTTTATAAATAATCATGATAAGTAAGCCTCAGGATAACCATATGAGGTGGGAATGCCACTGTCCCCATTTTCAGAGGAGTAAACTGAAGCTCAGGGGCGTTAAGAAACTTCTGAAGTGGCGAGACCAGGATTCAGATTTAGTGCCTAGCTCTAAAGCACAAGTTCTTCACACTCACAGTCTACCGCCCACACGCCTATGATACATCAGTCGCCATGCTCCACACAGGAAACACGGGGACCATGAAGATACCAACTTGATTCTCACGTGTTCAGCCTCGCCAAGGAAACCAATATTAACATATTTTTTTAATTACTTATTACAATGTAACATTTGTAAGCATTAAAAAATAGGTACAGGAGTGGTTCAAAGGATGGTAATTAATTCCATCTATAAGGGAAGAAGACGGATTAGGGAAAGCTTTGCAAAAGGACACTCGAAAAGCCGAAACTTTCTTTGCCTACGGTTCCGTTTCTTTCCTACTTTGAATGTGTGATCTTTAGCCATCATTCACCCACCCTGGCATCTGTTAACTGAATCATCCAATCATCTGGGCAAGACCCAGGCAAAAGGGGCCCCGTCTCTGAGCCCTTGCTTCACCGGGTCTCCTACATCACCAACGCCGGATAAGTTAATGTATGAAAGGACACAAGAGTGCCTCTGTCATTCAGGATCCTGAACTTGGCACTGGCACAGCACAACCGATAACCCTAGCCATCCACTCTCATGAGTAACGCCATTCAGGCCCCAGGGAAACTTCTCCACCTCTCTTGGCTTTGGGTCTGTGCATCAAAAGGAAATTGTGCCCAAAAGCCATGACCTGTGGGTTGTGCTGCTGAAGCTTTGGAGATGGACCCTTCCCTTCAGAGGGTGGGCAAGCTTTGAGCAGTGGACACACATACGGGTAAAGACAAATTAATTAACTTATTGTATTCTCCCTCTCTGATTCGAACACAACAGATTCATGCCCAGTGAAGTATCTTTTCCTAGTAGTGTGAGTGTCCATTTCTTCTGTGTTCTAATGTGCGTTCTAAAGGCACTCAAAAATTAATGCAGTGTTCACAACAGTCATGCATGATGGCTAGGGAATATTTTCTAGTGGAGACCAAATCATGATACTTTTAGTTTGTTTATTTGCCGGCCTATCTGTAACACACAGGAAGCATGATACTAATTCTTTGTGTTGACCCCAGGCAGACACTGAAAGCGAGAATTGTAAACAGTTTTATTTTTATAAGAGTGTTTTTAAAGATTTAATTATATTTTCAAAAGATTAAGTAACAACTTTTATCTAAATGTTGATTTTTTTAAGCTGATATGAATTTTTTTTTTAATTTTTTTTTTAACGTTTATTTATTTTTGAGACAGAGAGAGACAGAGCATGAACAGGGGAGGGGCAGAGAGAGAGGGAGACACAGAATCCGAAACAGGCTCCAGGCTCTGAGCCGTCAGCACAGAGCCCGACTCGGGGCTCGAACTCACGGACCGTGAGATCATGACCTGAGCCGAAGTCGGACGCCTAACCGACCGAGCCACCCAGGTGCCCCTAAGCTGATAGGGGCTTTATCATATCAGCTGATAGGGGCTGATAGGGGCTGATAGGAATTTATTATCATTGATACTTTCTCTTTTAATTTCAGTAGATTGCTCTGCTTATTTATTTGCATAAATATTTAGTCACTTGAAAACATTAGATGGGTTCACTCCCCACTCCAGCCACACTCCCTTATCTCCCATGGGACCCTTCCTGGACCAGCAAACAGGGGCTTGGCCAGTGTGGTCTCATCATCAGCCCTGGTTCAGCAGGAAGAATATAAAAGGCTCTCTGGCTAAGGCAGGAAGGGCCTCAGTTGCAAGCCAGTTTAGTTGCTGCTGCTGTATATACTTCTAAGTTTCTTGTCTGGCTTTGACCTTGACCTTCTGACTGTCTCCTGGTACCTAATTATTCACCTGGCTTCCTGGTCTACCTCAACAGATAGCTTCAGCCACTGTCCTCCTGAGCCTGGTCCTCATCAATCTGCTTTGGTGGTCACAATCCCAGCTTCCTCCCCAACAAGTACCCCCCCAACATCCATTGGCATGGCCTGATGCAGTTCCCTAATACAAATTCATGCTTTATTTTTTTTTAATGTGTATTTGTTTTTGAGAGAGAGAGAGACAGAGTATGAGTGGGGGAGGGGCAGAGAGGGAGAGGGACACAGAATCTGAAACAGGCTCCAGGCTCTGAGCTGTCAGCACAGAGCCCAATGCGGGGCTCAAACTCAGGAACTACGAGATCATGACCTGAGCCAAAGTTGGACTCAACTGACTGAGCCACCCAGGTGCCCCGAAATACAAGATTTAAAGGTAAGCCCTCAGGGCACCTGGGTGGCACAAAGCAAAAGCAAGAGAGGTCATTTCCTAAATGACATAATGGCACTCTCCAGAGTTGAGTTGCAGGGATTCCGCCACCCCGAGAGTCTGCGTGCCTGTCTGAAGACTAAACATTTTCACAGTTCCTTTGGCCCACGGGTTATTTTCTTGCTGGAAAAAAAATGGAAAATCCTCCTTACAGATGGTAAGAAAAATAACTTCAGCTGGACTAATCCAGAGACAAAGATTCTTCTGAAACTGGAGAAGGATAGGGGAGTCAGGGGGAGCAAATATTTACTTTAACTACATACAGAACGTTTCTTCTGGGCTTCTTCTTATTTGCTCATGCCCAAGAACCCCTAACTAGCTCATTAAAGAGAGGCTGGGTCACCTAGGTCATAGGAGGAGCTGGGTGGTCATAAGCCTGCAGGAGCCCAGGCTCCCAGGGGTCCCCTGTTTGGCCAAGACCATCAGGAGCTGTACCACATAGACCTTGGTTGAGAAGAAGACACATCTTCAGGGGTAACCTCCCTTTACCCAGATGAGCCCCTCCCTAAAGACGGGATTGTCACAAGTCTGACTCTATTTGTTATTCATCTTCAAAACGTACTTCTTCTTAATAAGTGCCTTTGACATGAAATTTCAGTTGTTACAATTTATTTCTTCATATCAGAATGATTTATGTCCATTTCATCAATTTCATAATCCATTTTTTTAATCTGATTTTCTCTCACTTAGCTAAGGAAAACTAGTTTTACATTTTATGTATCCCATCTATGAGACAAAACTGCAAAAGAAAAGAGGCAACTGATGGAAAACACTGAAAATATCAACAGCTTCAGGTACCATGGAAGAGAGATTTCTCCTGTGAGATGGAGGAAATCAGCTGGATGTCACCTATTCTGAGAGCCCATGATGCTTTTCCAGCATACTTGGAGCTGTGTTGTCAGGGTGACCGTGAATGTTGTTAAGAGTAGGCAACCATCTTCTAGAATTTGTGTCACAGACAGATGGCTTTCACTTGCCAGAGTGTTTGGAATTGCCTTGGAAGGGCCCATGCAAGTGACCAGCCTAAGTGTCACTAGCTGCATAGTAAATCGCCCTGTCAACCAGAAAGTGGGTTTGGCCCAGCCTCTCAAGGGTCATTTCACCTCTAATTCAAGATACCTACCTCACAGCCCATGCACTTGAACACAGCCTGGTGAACAGGGGCCACATCCTGATTGTGTATATGAATGGGGCATGGGGGAAAGAACATCAGATTTGGGACTGTGTCCCATCTGATTGGATGATACTTTATATATCTGAAATAAAATTGTATTAATAATACTATTAATACTTCTATAAAATAGTGTTGATAATACTAGCCCTATCTACCTCACAGTGGTGAGGATCAAATTGTATAAGATATGGAATAGTACTTTATAAACTACAAAGCACTTCCTGAAAGCAGTGAATATTGTTCAAACAGTCACGCGTCCAGAGAATGTTTACTGAGCACCTACCATATGCTAGGCACTATTCCCACATTGAAGGTAAAGCATTAAACAAATATTATTATCTTTCTATATGTAAAATTGATTTTCTTTCTGACTTTAAGTTGAATGGTTCTTTGATGTGGCCAGTCTTCAAGACGCTCCCAGGGATCCTCGCCTTTGTTATGGAATACGTCCCGACCACGTTGACCCTGACCTAAGTGACCAATGAAGTTTAGGAGAAGTGATACTCTGTGACTTCCAAGGTTAGGTCATAAATTACATTACTGCTTCATCCTTAGTCTTCTAGATGAGTTGCCCCAGAGCAAGCCAGCCACCATGTCATGGGGGCATTTATGAAGCTATGGAGAGGCTTGTGGGAATAAAAGTGGTGCTCTCTCAGAATCCAGTACCAAATCACCAGGCATGCCTTACTTTGGGAGTGACCGCTTCAGGATCAGACAAGCCTTCACATAGCTGCTGTCCGGCTGACGTCTTAACGACAAACAGATGAGAAGCCCTAAGCCACAGTTGCCCAGCTAGATCACTTCTTAATACCTGACCCGTAAAAACTGTGGCAGGTAAGTATTTCTTCTCATTTTATTATATTTTGCAATAATTTGTTATGCAGCAATATCGAATTAATACTTCATCAAATGATTCTCCCGAAAGGTTAAATGATCATAGCACTATAAACTGATATTTGTTGCCTCTCAATCATTACTTGTTTGAGGAACCTTACTCCCATAGCACCAACCATGTAGCCTGTGCCATAAAGAATTATTTGTTGGCTGCTGAATTATTGATTTTAGAACCTCTGAGCACAACCGTGGCTTAAAGGGCAGGGGATAGGTCACAGAAGAGAGATGGTTGGCCAGGACAAAGGCAGACCCACCAAGGCATGGCAGGTATTTGAGGATGGTCTCAGTGACAGGTAATCCTAGAAGTCCACAGAGGTGGGCTGGCCTAAGGAAAGCTTGGGGGTAACCAATGGACATCTTGTGGCCTGTCAGAACACAACATTCAGGCAGATCCAGGCTGGAACGTCTGGATTGGAGGGAGGAAAATATCAGGTAAGTATAATTTGAAGGAAAGGCAAAGGATAGGTATGGAGACTCCAGGCCAAAACTTCAGACCAAGGCTTTGAGGTAAGGTATGGGGGGCTAGATGGAGGATCCCAATGCCAGAGACTTAGGGAATCAAGGTAGAAATAGTAAGCAAGTCAGGAGCCCAAACCTGGAGCTCAGGCCCAGGGAGAGCTGAGGGGTGCAGCAAGGTTACCGAAGGACCAGCTGCCAAGCTGACTCAGTAGGTATCCACAGAAGGGCAGCTCCAGGCCCCTGCCATTCTCCCTGTCTAAGATCTAGCTTGGCCCTGAAGCTCAGAATATAGGACAGTTAAAGAGGCTCCTGTCAGGTGAAGTGGAGAGAGAAGAGTGGGCAGACATCAGATTCATCTGCAGTTTGGGAGAGGGGTCCAGATGGTGTGTACTTCTAGATCCCTTTCCTCAGAGTAGAGACAGCCAAGGAGACATAAAGCAAACCACAAGTTGAAATGCTTGCTTGTTTCAACCTCTGATCCTCCATCAAAACTGTTCTTTTGTTATTTTACTGGTTGGCGGCCAAGTGGACTCTTGTGCTTTCTCTGTGCTTCCTTCTCCATGGTCACTTTGGGATGGACGGTCAGGTAGATAGATGGATCCAAACATTCAGAGAGCAGAGTGTAGGCAGCAAACTGGCTAAGAAAAGCACACAGGCATGAAGGGGAGTTCCACAGATTCTCAAGGAACTAGGGTGAATGTTCAGCTTCTGACCCCTGACGATCAGCACTCCCCTCTGGGGAATGAGCCAGCCACTGAGGGTCATGGGTGTGCTAGCATACCATCTGCCTTCACAGATCTGGTCCTGACTGTTCAGCCCAGCTTCTTCCTCTAACTGCCCCTCACCCTTCTGCTCCTCCTCCTCTTCTACCTCAGCCACCTTTGGGATTTGACACTTGTTAGGGTGACCTTGGTTTTGGCTTTGACCACCTCCCACTAAGATTCTTCATCCTCAACCTGACAAAAATCCTTGAGCTGCTCCCCTAAGGAACAACCCTCCCTCCGCTCACCTGCATTGGACCTTCTTAGCCAGACCATCTTGCCTTCCTGCTGGTAGAGCTCCCACCATACCCACCTCAAAGATATCTGGCTCCTAAGTCTGAATTCATCTTGATGTGGGAGAGGGGGCTGAAATACAGTCCTTCCATATCAAAATCAGGAGAAGCTGTCTCTCCATAACCATACCTTCACAGTTTTCCTTTTGTAGTCCCTGGGCTTCTGGGGCAATAGACCATGTCCCCAAAATAGGTGGCAGTGAAAATCGAGTGGTGACACCAGATTGTGAGAGTCTGGTGGGGGACCAAAGCAGGAAACTTCACTGACAAAGAAGGACCTAGCGTAGGAGCTCTGGGGATAAATGAACAGAAACAAAATACAGAGCAAGCAAAGTAAGGCTCTCACTTCTCCAAATATCCTTGCTTTCTCCTGAAGCAGGATACTCAAACCACAAACATATAACACAATTTGAAATGTCAAGCTTAAATGCAAACTCCCTCCTAACACTGTAGAAACTACCTGTGGTTTTGAAGCATCTCCTCATTTTTCAAATATGTCAAAGACACACATTTTCCAGGCATTCATCCCAAAAGTAAACTCTCCAAAAAAAAGTTTATCACCCAAAAGGTAGGTGGATTGATGCTGTGCTCTTCCATATCAATCTCTGCCCAATCCCACACTCTACACACACTGTTCAGGTCCCAGGAGGGTTTTTCTATAGCAATTTCTCTACACAGTGTTCACCATTGCTCACTTAACTGGCTTAACTTTTTATTCCTTGCTTGAGCTGTAAGAATTGTTACTACTGCAATGTTTCTGAATTAAATCAAATCGGGCTCCAATTACTGATTAAACTAACCTCAGTGTGAAAGCCCATGTTGGTCATTGGGGCAGGGGGCTCCCTTGTCCCTTCCCTGAGGTTTTCATGATCCATGAGAAAATAGAAGCAAGTTCTCTGGTTGTGGTCAGTTAGAATCCCCGGTCCAAGCTTGTGGGGACTGCGCCACAAACATACCCATGACCACCATACCAAGCTCAGCCACGAAACGGAAGCCAAAGCTCCATAGGTATGGTCCTTAAGCATCCACCAGCCCACACTGGGTTCCTGCCACCCTCAGGAATGAAGGTCTCCTGTCCTCTTTCCCACCCAAGCCCCAAGCCTGATCCCTTCTCCTCTAGGACAATCAAGCCTTTCTCCTAGCTGGGCCTAGACTTGACAGAAAAAAAAAAAGCTCTGATGCTTTTCCTCTCCTTCCTGCAATCATACGCACAAAAAGCTGTCCATTACCAGCCCTCCACCCCATTCCGCAGGGCAAGTTGTGCAGGACTCAAAAGCAGGAAGGCTGGTGCCCCGCACGTGAGGCTCAGGGAGGATTACCTCTGTTCTTCTGCTGATGAGCCTGCAGCAGCAAGAAGGACGAAACCCTCGTTTTTCAATAACTTGATGATTAATTTATCTTCACCTAAACACATTTCATGTTCTTGATTCTAAAATAATCTACTTTTGGGATGCCTGAGTGGCTCAGTCGGTTAAGCACCCAACCCCTGGTTTTGGCTCAGGTCCGGATCTCATGGTCCGTGAGTTCGAGCCCCCGGGTCGGGTTCTGCTCTGACAGTGCAGAGCCTGCTTGGGATTCTCTTTCTCTCCCTCTCTCTCTGCCCCTTCCCTGCTCGTTCTCTCTCTCTCCCTCCTTCCCTCCATCCCTCTCTCTCTCTCTTTCAATAAATAAATAAACTTTAAAAAAGAAGAAGAAGAAAAGGCTTTGAAAAAATAAAATAATCTAGTTTTTTTGGAGAAATCCAATGTAATAGAACTCATTCATGTCCAGGCACCCAACAGGGGCTCCAGACAGCTTTGCCTATGAGTACTGAAAGATTGTGTGAAATCCACCTTGCATTTCCTTAAGAGAGAGAGAGGGAGGGAGGGGAAGGGTGAGGGGAGGGGGAGGGGGGTAGAGAACGTGTGCGTAAAAAGGGCAGAGGGAGAGAGAATCTTAAGTAGGCTTCACGATCAGCACCTGAGCAGAATTCAAGCGTCGGATGCTTAAAACAACTGAGCCACCCAGGCTCCCCTCCACCTTGCTTTTTTCAGCTGCCATCTGGCTTGTTACAATCTCGGGAACTAAGGTAAGGCTCAAAAAAGACTACACTCAGGGACTGGTTCGGCCCGTAGGTCAATATGCCTCTCTAAGGATTTGTCTATTTTATTTGTTGAAATGATTTGTTGTGTGTTAGGTCCTGTTGAAGATTATAAGAAAAAGATGACATGGCCCCTACTCCCATGACTTTGATTTTCTCATTGGGAAGGTATGCACCCGTGAGAAAGTTTCAGCTTAATAATAGTATAAAATAACAATGAAAGTAATGTCACAAGACAATTTAGCCCATCTCATTGATTTCTTGCAGTGATCCTGAGTGGTATTATGACCTCCTGTTTTGTAGATGAGGAAACTGAGGTTCAGAAAAGGGATCCTGTCCTCCCATAAACTGTGCTTCTGGTGGTGTAAACTAACATGGGACCAGAGGAGCTGTTACACCCCCCTCCGCCACCCCCACTCATCGCTAGCTTGCTCCCCACCTTCCCTGGCCTGCAAACTTCCCAACACATATACACACAACCTGGCTCTACCTTATGGTGCAACTGACTCTGCAATAGTCTATAAAAGTTTTACTGTTCCTTCTTTTAGAAAGTTGCTGGATCTCCCCAGCACTTGTAAATAATAGGGCACTGCCATCCCTGCCCCCACCCCGTCCCTAACCACAGGCACCCAGTGAGGATGAGCAAAATGGTCAGGGGAATCGGCGATCACAGACCTCCACCTGTAGGTTGTCCCGTGTGTTCCCACCTGTCAAAGAGAATATTCCCACTATTTCTCCTCCTCAGGCTCTAGCTCACGTCCATCCCTCCTGGAGAACCCTCCCTTCAAATTATGCTTGTCCACTGCACCCCACTGACAAGAACTTAGTCGAGATATTACCTCTCCGTCAATCCTTCCTCAGTTTCGTCCCTCCGTATGCTAGCATGCCAGTCTCGGAAACACCAGCGTCGTTTGAAGGCACGCTTCACCATCTGCTTCTTATTATAGTCATTTGTGGATTTGCTATCGGGGATTGAAGTCAGAGCTCTGAATCTGTGTCCAACCTCTGCCACCTATGACCTGTGCAAAATTGGGAAACCGAGCCAAAAGAAATTCACCCATAAAATGGGTTTTCTTGACGATGAAATGAGATAATAAGAAGAAAAGCATTTTGTGAATGATAAGAGGCTTCGCTTGTGCCCTGCTTAACCACTCTCTGCCCCAATTTGCAAATTCATAAAAATGAGTAGTAGTAACAGTGTGTCCCTTTGGGATTCGCAGCAAGGATTAAATGGGCTCACGTACATAAAGCAAACTGAGCACAGTTCCCTGCCTCCATCTCTGACCCACACATGATATCAGCAGGGCTGGGACCACAAACCCAGCAATATGCTCTTTACTCAGACCACGAGGTTGTGCAGGATTCAGGACGCCTTTGCAAACACTCGTCCACAAGGCTGACTTTTGGAATCTGGGCAGGAATTCCAATGCTCTGTAATAATCATCATCATCATAAACAGTTGGTGGTCCCTGAGTCTAGGAAATTAGTTTTTAGGGGCCAGGTCTGGCTGCGACGGAACGTGCCCTCACCCTCAGAGGAGGGACTGCAGAGCACGTGTGCCTATAAAACCACAGCTGATCCTCAGTGTGAGATGAAAGAGCCGCCATCCTGCATGTCTGGCCGCTGCATCAGAGCCAGAAGTGCCCCTCAAATGGCAGTTCGTAGAGCATTGGCCTTAGTCCTCCATAAGCACTGTTATCTCCGAAGTGCTTCAGTACAAATTTGGCACAGAGTGAATAAATCAGTTTAGACTTTGGGTCGAGGATCTGTATGTGAGATGGAAAAGAAATCATAGACTATCGAGCTAGAAGGGGCCAGTTTGGACCACGGTCCTTGCTGAGAACCTCCAAGCCAAGCCCCTCTGCCTTCGTCAACAGCCTTCCCACTTTTCAGGGGGAGGGGTCCACAGCCTTTCAGCACCCTGTGTCCCTAACCCTCTAGCCACAGTTGATATGACCAACAGTGGGCCAGGCCAGGTCAATCAGATACTCTTCTTGGAATTCTGGAGTTGGAAATCAGACACACTGGTGGGTTTCTTTGGGGACCTTTGCCAAGGTCACTTCTATGGATACAAAAGAGAGCGGGAGGCAGACAAGAGAGAAGAGTATTGGGAACTTGGACCTGTTTCCAGGGAGGCAGCCCTATGTGAGGAGGATCGCAAAAGTCACTCACCAGAGACATTCAATTTCTTTTGCCTCATTGCTTTAGTTAATTAACACAGTGTCTTGCATGCAGTTGCTGCTGAATAAAAGCTTGTTGACACTTGAATTAATAATCAAAAACAGGTGAAAACCTAGTCACAGTGTCGATCTAGGGGAGAAACAAAGAGGCCCTGAGCTGCTCAAAATCAGGAGCCAGATTTATCTGCAGTTCAAAAACAGGAAACCACTCATCAGAATAGTGGTTACCCTTAGAGAGTATGTAGAAGGGGCACAAGGGGCTTCAGGAATGTTCTGATTCTCATTCTGGGTGCTGGCTACACAGGTCTGTTGAGTTTGGGAGACTTCAGTGAGCTGTATGTTTGTGATGTATGTACAGCTCTGTATGTGTGGTACGTGTCAATAAAAATTTTTAAATAAAACAAATAAGGGTCAGGTCTTAACTCATCCCCAGAGCCTACCTGATGCAGTGCTGGTAGGAGTTCAAGGATCCACCTCCCTAGCATTTCCATACACGTGATATCTGGTTAAAATAACTAACCGAAGCAGCCTGGAAAAGCTTAGGAGTCCGAGGGCCAAGTCCCAGAAGAGCAGCCTTGTTCTGAAAAGAGTTCGGGGTGGAGAAGGGCTCATTGCTAGGGGACCAACCCCGAATGGTGTAATAACATTGTGTTTGGGCTAACGTCTTATACACAGACCAACAAACAGACGTATGGGTGTGAGCATATGTTCACATGCCTTGGACCTTTTGATAAATTCAGAACAATTATATAAGTCAATCTTACTGAAACTTTCTACATGGCAGGGACTTGTGGTTTACATTCCTTAAATAGTTCAATGATCACAACAACCCGATGAAGTGAGCATTACTATTTATCCTCATTTTTCAGATGAGGGAACTGAGGCACAGAGAAGTTTTAGTGACGTGACTAATGTCAGAAAGCAAATAAATGACAAAATCAGGTTGGTCTGATTCCAAAACTTATATATTTTTTAAATGTTGAGAGTGCATGAGCACATGGGGGAGGGGCAGAGAGCGAGAGACTCCCAAACAGGCTCCATGCGGTCAGCACAGAGCCCAACGTGGGGCTCAACCTCTCGAACCGTGAGATCATGACCTGAACCAAGATAGAATTGGACGCTCAACAAACTGGGCCACCCAGTCGCCCCCAAAACCTATATTTTTAAAAGAATACTTCCCAGCCCC
The DNA here is from genome assembly GCF_028018385.1 of Neofelis nebulosa. Lineage (NCBI taxonomy): Eukaryota > Metazoa > Chordata > Mammalia > Carnivora > Felidae > Neofelis > Neofelis nebulosa. The sequence goes on along the minus strand of NC_080788.1, from coordinate 42,592,408 downwards.
CAAAAAAGTTATAAACAGAGGTTTGTACACTTCTCCATGTAAAATGTAAATACTCAGTTTCATTCATCAATGGTTTACACTGAAGGCACATCTGGTAGCAAGACAAGTGAGCTTGTTTGTTTCAAGGGGTAAATAGGAAATCATTAATTTGCTGGTCATTTTTCCATATGTGAAAGTTGGAAGGGAAGCAATAGATGCAGCAGTTCTGTAATCATACTTCTCCCAACAATTTTATGAGGTGGGTATTTTTATCTCTAGTGTGCAGAAGAAAGTGAGGCGGGAAGAGACGAAGGACCTTCATCCCCGTTCAGACTCTTGCCTGGATTACTCCAAAGCCCAAGAAGGCATTTTTACTCCCAAATATGGCAGCCTACATCCTTGTGTTGGCCTCTTAACTGGACCCTCTAGACTGTTGGATTGGACAGGAGGACTCATGTGTGGCCTGGCCTTGTGCTAGATCAGGTGTGCTCAGTGACTGGGCTGTTACTTCTCAGGGCTTCTATTTGTCCCTTAGCAATACCAGGGCACCCAGGCCCAATAGCCCAGCAAGCACCAAGAAAAAGTGATCATGCCAAGGAGCACACCCACAATGGGTTCCCTGGAAAGGAGGAACCCAGAGAGCACCACCAACACTCATGCCTTGGAGGAATTTGGCTGATGACTAAAAAGTCACAAGCCATGCCAGCTTCCCCAGAGAAGAGAAGGACGTTAAGTAACAGCTTCCCCGCTAACAGCACACCTGGGAAAAGTACATCATTTCCAGCTATGAGCTCACCATCCTTGCTCAGACTTCAAGGCTGACAGAGAGTGAGTGGAGGTGAAAACAAGCTATGGTGAGCTTTGCTCTCTCTCTCTTTCCTTAGCTGAGAAGATTCTCGCTGTGGGCTTTCCTGTTGCTGTTAATGCTATTTAACTGCAAGATATTGTGACTGCTACTCTTTTAATTCACACATGGGACATTCGTTCACTCAGTAAACGTATGTTGTGGGCCTATTTCCGTCAAACATTAGAAGGCGTGATGCATTCTGGCAGTCAAGAAAGGGAATTCTGTGGCGGTCTGAAATGGGTTCAAGTCCTAACCTTGTTCAGGCCTGGTCCAGTGAGAGTCTGGTGCTGTTATTACTCGTGTGATTACTCAGTGGAAGTTGGGTGCTTGTCAGGAGAGGGAGAGTACTCAAGGAGTGTTCCTGCTAGGAGAGGCATTAAGACAAGTACACAAATAGCCCACGATTGTGAAATAGGAAACATGCAGAATATGACAAGTAACCTAATAGGCAACTGAGAATTGTAAGCACTGTCTCTTTCAAAATTGTTCCTTGGGGAGGCCTCATATTTACATATAAAGCATTGTTGCTGAGAGTTAAAGGAGCTTCTTAACATTTATTAATTTATCATTATAATACAAGTAAAACATTTTTTACTCTTTTTTAAAGTCATGTCTACCCTCAACGTGGAGCTCTAATTCACAACCCCAAGATCAAGAGTCACATGCTCTACTGACTAAGCTAGCCAGGCACCCTCATATTCATTTTTTAACTTTGGAAAGTACAGAAAGCATTTCAGAAATGTCTCAAAATTCCATCATCGAAGCAACTATAGTCAATATTGTGCATATGTTCTTTTGAGTTTTTTCCAGAAGTATTTTTGAGCTCTACATTTGGAACCTCTATTCCCTTAGACTCTGTAGCACATTCTTTTGACTTTGCCTAGTGAGACAGATCTTTATCCTTTGAAGGTAGGTTGTATGTTAGAAACATTCACAAGTCGTCAGGAACCAGGTGTGGCAAATTTGATGTGATCAAGCCAAGGGCACGTTGCTTTGGGTCCAAACACAAGATGATAGAGTAATGAAACTAATTTTATTGGGTGGCTTGTCAAATAGCTCTAATGACAGTTCCAGTGAGTTGCTTGAAATTTCACTTTGCATAAGCAGCGACTTAGAAATAAAAGGTCTCCAGGGCACCTGGGTGTTTCAGTCAGTTAAGCATCCGACTTCAACTCAGGTCATGATCTTGTGGTTCATGGGTTCGAGCCCTGCGTTGGGTTCTGTGCTGACAGCTCAGAGCCTGGAACTGTTTCAGATACTGTGACTCCCTCTCTCTCTCTTCCCCTCCCCCACTCATGCTCTGTCTCTCTCTTAAAAGTAAACATTTAAAAAAATTGTTTAAATAAAAAATAAAAAGGGGTGCCTGGGTGGCTCAGTCGGTTAAGCGTCTGACTTCGGCTCAGGTCACAATCTCGCGATCCTTGAGTTCGAGCCCCGCGTAGGGCTCTGTGCTAACTGCTCAGAGCCTGGAGCCTGTTTCAGATTCTGTGTCTCCCTCTCTCTCTGACCCTCCCCCATTCATGCTCTGTCTCTCTCTGTCTCAAAAATAAATAAACGTTAAAAAAAATTTTTTTTAATAAATAAATAAAATAAATAAATAAATAAAAAGATTTCAGGGCCAGAATGCTGAGTTGTTCATTTTTAACTTCTGGGCACCCGAAGTTAAAAATGTTATTCCTGACAAGTAATAGGCACTTAAAAACAGTTGGGTACCATGAAGGAGATCAACCACTTTATGTTTTAATTGATTGTTAATTGCTGTGTGGCTTTGGCTAACATTCCTTCCTCTAGGAGACTCAAGAGATTATAAACCCTCCAGAATTTTCCATAATATACTCAAGAATATATTTTGAAAGAAGAGCAAAGGGGAAATAAGAGATTGTTAACACTTTAATTATTCATTTCATAAAAAGGTTCCAGTTATAAAATTAAACCTTAAATATATGGCTATACTCCCTTTTGACCACCATATTCAATCCTATCCACCCCCCCCAACACCTTAGAGGAAATGAATTCAGTTATCATATTGATATGCACTAGCCAATTATTGTATGTTTGTGTATGTGTGTATATATATAATATATGACATATATAAAGCATACGTATCATTTTTTACTAAATTGTATCACTATATGTATGATTCACTGCTTACATTTTTTCAGTCAAGTAAATTAAAACTGACTTCTTTAAGGGGGACAAGACCCATTTACATATTTAAGTGCTGGTTCACTTCCTTTGAAAATAAGCTCTTGATGTCATAGGACTCCCATAGCCCTTCCATGGCATTTGGGAGAATTTAGAGGAGCCAGAGAAGTCAGCAGATGCACAGAAGAACTTCCCCACGGGCTAGCCCTCGAATTTATCAGCGCAGCACCTCACATGTGACAGTGGCACTGAGGAATGTGGTGGATAACATGAACTGATGTCAAACTCCAGGATTAGACACCTCCTAAGAGATTCCCTTTATCCTTCACGACCCATGATGCATCTGTCCTCCACAAAGGTATCTGGCTCCTTGAGAACATATTTCTATTTCCAGCTTGTACCACCTTTAGGGGCTAATGAATTCAATATATTATATCTGCATTGAGAAAGAGGTTTGCATCCCTACCATTATCATCTGAACTAAAACAGCTGGACTTTGTCTCTTCACATATTTTCATGGATAGCAAAAGAGGATTTTGCTTCAGGGAAATGTGGACTGAGATTCTCGTATTCCCTCTATCTAGCACAAACAGTAGAGGGTGAAATGGAATCTGGGAGCCAGGAATAGAGTCATTATAACTCAACTGGCTGGCATCTAGATAGACAGATCCAGTGGTTTTTCTCCAACCTCTTCCCAAGGCAGATGTCACACGTCTCAGCTAGCATCTGTAGCAGCCCCACAGTTTGGGGAGGAACAAGGAACAGAGCTGGAAATGAAATGGCTCCTGTAAGAAAAGCCTCCCTTGGGTGGTATTTTAGGACATGAGCTCAGGCTGCCTTGTCCTCAGTCATCTTGCTAGCATTTAAGCAGCCCCTTGGGTCACGGATCATGGCAGGTGCTGGGAAGGAAAGAAGGCCATGCTAAAAATAACCAGCCTCTTCTGGAGCTCTGCCTGCTGCTGGGAGCTCCCTCCTCAAGCGGCAGCACCTCAGAAAAAGAGCAGAGTTTCCTCCACCTCAAGCAGTAGGAAAGGCCCGGCTCTTTCCTCCTCTGCAGTCATTGATGGTCCTCTGGAGAAAATACCCTCAAAGAAGCATTTTTACTGAGAAATAGCAATTTCGATTAAAGCAAGAAAACGGGCTCTCTTAAGGAGAAGCCAGGGTCCCAGTAGAAAGTGCTGACGGAGAAGGGTTTTGCTAGACCGCCAAGAAAGGGTCTTTACGAAAACAAGGAAGTCCACTGCTTATTTTCAGTAACCTGGGCCCACCCATAGGCCTCCAACCCAAACAATCGCCACTGAAAATTGAGCTGTTGGCAGTGGCCTGGCAAAGTCGCAGGAACAAAGTTCTACAAATCCCAGGTTTGCGCATGCCGAACACAGCAGTCCTCCGAGAGCCTGGATGGGTGGTAGCTAGATGTCAGCTAGAGCGTGAGGCTCAGGCTAGCCCACGTCCACGGGCATTTCTGTGTCAGGTTTCACATCTGCAGAGCAAGAGTGGGGTTCTGCCTGCCACTCAGGAGGCTTCAAAGGTCACTTTCACATATGTTCCTGTTAAGGACATCAGTGGAAACTTGAGAACCAAGTATAAAAATATAAAAATGAACAGGTGGCATCCAATGCGAAAAGAATGCGGGGTTTGCCGGGAAGTAATGATTAAAACCATTCCAAAGCTTAAATGTGGCCCCCGAGGCTGGCTCAAGTCTCTGGACTGCAAAGTCTGTGGACGCTTTCATTTCTGCACAGTCTGGGTCTTGAGGAAGCTGCTATGCTGACCTCATATCTTGTCTTCGTTTTCCCCCAAACATACCACCTGGATTGATTGGTGGCTCATTCTTTTGCCAACCCGACGGTTTTAGCAGGTGTAGATTTCTTTTTTTTTTTTTTTTTTTTTAGCAGGTGTAGATTTCTTTTTTTTTTTTTTTTTAATTTTTTTCAACGTTTTTTATTTATTTTTGGGACAGAGAGAGAGACAGAGCATGAATGGGGAAGGGGCAGAGAGAGAGGGAGACACAGAATCGGAAACAGGCTCCAGGCTCTGAGCCATCAGCCCAGAGCCTGACGCGGGGCTCAAACTCACGGACCGCGAGATCGTGACCTGGCTGAAGTCGGACGCTTAACCGACTGCGCCACCCAGGCGCCCCTAGCAGGTGTAGATTTCTAACAATTGCCTCAAACTCTCCCTTGAAGCTACTAGGAACAAAATTAATGTACCTGCCTTTCTCTCTTCATGACGATGTCCTTCTTTTCCCATCTTGAGCCATAAACATAGAGAAAGGTCTCATTGGCCCAAACACGCTTTCTCACCAGGTTATCCCAATAGCTGAGGGAGGTGGGGTTTAGGAACCGGGGTGGTAGTACAGAGATGGCCTGTACAAGATAAGACACCCTTTCAGTCCCAGCCTCATTACTGTCACTTTTTCACCGTGTTCGTATGGAGAAATGACTTCTGGTGGCCCTGAGTTCTCTCCTCCTCACCTTATAATGTGTTACTTTTCAATATGAAATCAAATATTAATATAAACACGACTGCAGAAGGGTTAATGGAAAGAACACCGTTGCTGGGAGCTGGGACATCCACGTTCCTATCCTTGCACTCCCACCTCCCAGCTAGGTGATCTGGAGCCAGCCACTGCCCTTGGCATTCCAATCTCTAAAGGGGGAATAACAGTGCTCATCCTGACGCTGTCACAAGTTGTAAGGAGGAGGTAATAAACTTGAAAGTGCTTTTTAAACCGTACGTCCATAGGGACTATGGCCACTCTTGAGGCTGCTAAATTCCACAAGTCAGGCTTGATTAAACCTACGACAATCAGGCTTGATTAAACCTGCTGCTGTCGTAAGAAGAGATTTGTCAGGCAGGAAAAGCCATATGCCTCTTTTCATACTGGGAGAACCATTTTGCCCGTGCCAACCCTCCAGGTCGCAAGCACACTCGGGTGACTCGCAGCGGGATATGGGACCGGCCGTGTGTCGCTGAACAATGGAGGAAGGCATCCACATAGCCTCAAGACTTTTCTCAAGGCTCTGAACCCTTCCTGGAAACAGAGCCTATTTTCGTTGGGTCCTTGGTGGTAGCATCACAAGCCCTTGAGAAAGAAAACTCCCTTGTGTACGAGGAGAACATGCTGTATCTTGTTCTATGAGACAGTGAGCCATGAGCATAATAACACGCTGCATTCCAAAACCCAGTGGAAGAAGCAATTGTCTCTAGGTTTAATTATAGATTCTTCACTTTCCCTTAATTGCTTGAGTCAGCACTGTTGACTCCGGGGCAGTCACCATACACAGGTAGAGCTATTGCTGTCGAACAAGGTGCGACTATCAGGTAATGAGGTTTTCGGTTGGTTTGGTTTTTTAAACAAACAAACCCTCACGTACATATTCAGGTAAGTGCTCCTGTTAAAGGTGTTGCTGATGTAACATAAGCTTTGCTTATGTTAACTCTGTTTTCTTTTTTTTTTTTAATTTTTTTTAACGTTTTTATTTATTTTTGAGACAGAGAGAGACAGAGCATGAATGGGGGAGGGTCAGAGAGAGGGAGACACAGAATCTGAAACAGGCTCCGGGCTCTGAGCTGTCAGCACAGGGGCCCGACGCGGGGCTCGAACTCACGGACCGTGAGATCGTGACCTGAGCCGAAGTCGGCGCTCAACCGACTGAGCCACCCAGGCGGCCCAACTCTCTTTTCTAACCAAATATTGGGAAATGTAGTGTGGCCGGTATGGGTGCTCTCGTGGGAGTAAAGGGACAGTATTTTTAATACTAGAGCTCTCCTAGAAAACCTGAGATATGTGATCCTCATAGCTATAGGAGGCACAGACAGCATCTGGGACAATGATAGTAACACTGTTGCAAATACACATTAAGTGACCCCTAGAGAGAGGGTTTTATCCTCAACATACAGATTTTCCTGGAGGAAAGGATCCACGTCTCCTGTTCACCATCTGTGATCCCATAAACTCTAGTTAAATGCCTTGCATACCACAAGCATTCAATATATATTTGAAGGACGTCTGTCCTACCCTGTCACAATACTTACATTTATTCTTCAGAAAATAAACCATCGAGCCCATGTTTTCAATAGAAATAAATCTTTGGAGACTAGTTTTGATATCTTCCCTTCCCAGTCCTGTTTCTCCTGCTTACCTGTAGCCATTGAAGAGTCATTCAACAATCATTGATTGAGAAATGACTGAATACTAAGCACTGGAGAAATCTGGAAATTCCACAGACATTCTTAGTGTTCACAGAGAACCTCAGGGCCAAGGTGTTGTGCAGGCTTCTACAACGCCATGATTTGGTCAGCTTTTCACTTTCAAAGAACACAGACTCTCTCATGTTACCCCAGGAAAGAAAGGGAGTTATTATAAGGACACTCAGAACTGAAATATGATCATATTCTCCCAGTCTCTCTCTCTCTCAATGGTGCTTCTGTTTATCTTGATATGTCTACTCCATTCCTTCTCCATAACCAGACTTCTCTGCTTCCTCAAAATTTAGATGATGCATGACCTATTGTAGTATATTAGTCAAGAGAAGCTAGTTATGCTTCAGTAAAAACAGCCCCCATCTCAGTGACCTAAAATAGCAAAGGTTTATGTCTCACTCGAGCACTTGCTCACCAAGGGTTAGTTGGGAGAGGGGGGAGCTCCTCTTATCACAGCCACTTGGGAACCTAGAATGACAGAGCAGCAATAATCTTGAAAAGGGAACATGAGGAGGCATGTGCTCTTAAAGTGTCCACCATACGTCACTTCCACTCACATTTCCTTGGCCAAAGCAAGTCAATGACCACAACTAACTTAATTGAGTGGGGATGTGCAATCCTACCAAGGCCCTGATTGGAGAGAAAGCCAAAATATGTATAAATACCCTTAATCACCCTCATACAAGGCGTCTTCAGCCCAAGACTGCAAACCCCTTTTGTTTCAGCAGCCACAGCTAATGATTCATATTTTCCATGTTCCTTCATTCAAACTGCAGTGAGAGAAAAGCTGAGTGGCCCAATCCGTCTTGGCCTGACAGGCTGCAACCTATGTCCCTGGTTAGCCCATGGATCTGTCCTTAAGTTATGGCCAATCATCTGGGGACAGGCATATGCACTATAGCACATGGCTGTCCAGCCCATGCCTCTTAATCCTCTCCAGCCACCGGAAGATCTGTCCAGTGTGGAAGAAATTGTTGTTTGAGTTAAGTCATGATGTTTGCTTGTCCTAGCCCTTGGTGGCAGGTCATAGACGGTGCGGTCCATCAAGCTAGGTGGGGTCTGGCCATGAGGCTATTTATGGGGCAAATTCTCAACAGTGGTGAGATGGAAATGAGGGAAACCAGGGACCTGCTACGTTAACCCATCAGTGTAAGATCAATGGTGGCACACTAAAGGATTTAAAAAATTGGCTCTATGCAGCTCTGTTTCCACCCTTGGACACCACAATCTTCCTCCTCTGAATATGGACCTAGGTGGGAGGAGCAGAGAGGGTAACAGAACTGGGTGACTTCAACCCACATGAGAAGACCTGAACGTGTGAACCTGAAATTCAAGTCCCATATTCCCCCATCTATCTTTCCAGTCTCATGTCCCAGTCTCGTGTTCACCCCCAAATAAGCCTACTATCCAACCACCATCAAACATTCCTTTTTCTTCCCTTGGCTCCTCCAATACCCTCCTCTCTGACTGCTACCCTTCCTCTAAAATCAGTTTTAAAATCACCACTTTCCAGAAAAGTGTGTTTTCTGTCTGCCATGACCCGGTCACTTCTAGGTCTTCCTCCTCTGAATTCTAAAACCTCTGCTCATGCTGCACACCCGGAGGACACGGACAGGCCGGATTCACTTTGGAATCCCAGAGCTTAGTGCCTGCCTAGTATGTAGCAGTTCCTCACCAATGGCGTGTTTAATGAACGGTCTGTAGCACTGGACATTTAAGGAAACTTTAACAAGTTCCTCTGCTATATTAGGCACAGTGGAGAAAAGTTAGTAATATATGATCTCTCCAGGAGTTTCTCTAGTTCAGTTGCCTAGTTTCACAGATGAGAACATTGAGGCCAAGAGAGGAGAAATGATTTGCCCTTTGCCACCCAAGCAGCCACTATCTACTGAGCTCTTTGCTATGTGCTAGAAAAAAAAAAAAAATGCTTTTCACTCTTTATCTCATTTTCACCCTTGGAACAACCCTAGGAAGACTTTTATACCTACTTTCCAGAAGAGAAAACTGAGGCTTAAAGAGATTGTAACCTAGCTAAGACCACATTGCAAGAAGGTAGCCAGGCCGGGTTTGGATCCTAGAGTCTGACTCCCTAGACTCTTGCCCCCTATGCGGAGCTCCAAGGTAGGGAGTCAGCTCCTTATGGTCCATGCATCTGTATATTGCCCAGAGGCCTTGAACTTTTCTGTGCTCCAGTGGCTGCGTTGACACATGGTGATTTAAGGGTTCTGGTGCATTTTTGTGCCACGCAGCTCCTATGTACACAGGTCTAACATTCTGACCATTAGGTCAGGGTATTTTTTCCTGCCTGGGCAGTTGGGCTAGTGGAAGAAACCTGATAAAATCCTGGAGAGGAACTTGATCATTCTCTGAAGGACTTACAAGTTGTTTGGCCTGCCTAATCTGCTCAGGCACCGTCTGGGGAATATTCGGTATCCATGTAGTACAGGTTGTGAATTGCTCCGTGGGGACTGTTAACAAGACCCTCACCAACTCCATCACAGCCAGTCTCAGACAGGGCCCTGGGGCAGCCCCCTTTCCTCCTCTCCCACCAAAGCTCTGAAAAGAACAGGCTTTTCCCCCTTGGGAGCTGGGAGGTGTAGGAGATGGAGAGGAAATCCTCCTGCCTCAAAGCAGAGATCACTCTACAGAGCTGGATCTGGTCCCTCCTCAGGGATATGGCTGTGGGTACAAGGACTTCGCTATGACACTCAGCCCACGTGTCGGCAACCTGGTGTCTGAGCACCTAAACATGGAAAGAGGCTGACACCCTAAAATCAGTGCAAGAAGAATGACAAAAAGCTAGATCTGGAGGCATCTCAGGGATCATCTCCCCCACCCTGGATATGAAAAGATGAGGAAACTGCAGCACTGAAGCTACTTGTCAAGGTCACACAGCTGCTGGTGATGGAGAACCAAGACCAAGGTGCCCGAGTCTGAACTCAACGTTCTTTCCGCTTAAACTCCCAACCACCCACCTACACACCGACTCACGCCTTCCTACCCTTGGCCATAGCACCGCACACAGGCGCACGCACAACTAAGCCAACTGAGTCCTGTGTCCCTGAAGTCTTTGACTGCCCCTCCCCTGGGAAGAAGGACACACAGAAGACAGATTCGCAGACACCCTGACCCGCACCAGCAGGCAAGTCTCGGGAGCGGCCCCCGGGCCTTCGTCTCCACTCTCCTTTTCTGTGCACCAGTTGAGTTTCCGAGAAAGGGAGCGTCCAGATAACACCTGGCGAGCTGAGAGCCGCCAGGGAAGCACGGGGCCGGCGCGGGTGCGGGGAACTCGCAGGCCGGGCCCCGCGCGGCCGCTGCTCCGGGGGCCCCCGGGGCGGGATGCTGAGAGCGCCGGGGTCTGGCGTCTCCCCGGGGCCACACGCGCCCACTACCTGACCCACGCTCCCCCGGCCTCCTGGGGCTCTGGCGGGCCCGGCTCGGGACCCCGACGGCAGGGCACGGGCTCCGGGAGGAGGGGGCGCGGAGGGCACAGGGCACAGGTCAGGGCCCCGGCCCGGCTCGGCCCCAGCGAGGCCTGGACGCCCTCTCCCTGGCGCGCAGGTTTGGGAACAGGGCGGCCTCGCCCGGCCGCCGCCTTGGCGGCTCCGGTCCCCATATATAGTCATATCCACCGTCAACTGGGAGGCCGGCAGGCGGCAGCGAATGGGCGCGCGGCCCCCGCGGGAAGGAGCGGGGCGGGGGCAGGGGGCGGAGGGAGGAGAGGGGGAAAGGGGGCAGGAGAAAAAAGCTTTTCCAAAAAAGTATTGGCTGTCTCGAGGAATGCGGTCGCCCCCTTGGGAAAGTACATATCTGGGAGCAGCAGGCGGCTCCGCGCTCGCACTTCGGCTCGGCCGCCCCACCGCGCACTCGCCTCTCCGCTCCCGCCGCAGCCCCAGGGCCCCTCGCCGCCGCCACCATGGACGCCATCAAGAAGAAGATGCAGATGCTGAAGCTCGACAAGGAGAACGCCTTGGATCGAGCCGAGCAGGCGGAGGCCGATAAGAAGGCGGCGGAGGACAGGAGCAAGCAGGTCTGCGCCTCCCCGGCCCTGCGCTCCCCCCGCCCTTCACGGTGCCCCCGGGCCCTGAGCGCCTGGCACCCCTTCCCGGCCGGTCACCCCGAGGACAAGGGGAGCCACTCCCCACCCCGCCACTCCTGGGAGGCCGGGGACGCGCAGCTGAGAAGGGGGAGGGGAAGAGCAAGACTCTGGCTTACGCTAACTTTTTGGTCTCGTCCGGGGACGTTTATTTCCCTCCTCGGCTTCCCAGAGCCCGCGAGGTCTTCTCGACTCCTAGAGACACTTGACTCTCAGGATCGGAGATCAGTGTTGGACCGGAGTGGGGGGGCGAGCAGGTTAGGGTGAATCGAGTCCAGAAAGTGTTAGAAGTTCTTCTGGACTTTTGACTGGAAAGAATAAAACCTTCAACTGGGGTAGAGAGCCTGAGCAGGGGGAAGGGGCAGGGAGGTGGAGGTGGGAGCGGGGGGGGGGGGGGGTCGAGTCATGAAGTTTTTTCCTAAGAACAAAGATGGAACAGAATGGAGAGTACGGCCCGAAAGCCAGGGAGACTGGGGCGTTTTTCTGCACCCGCAGTGGTGGACTTGAGCGCGCTGGGGCCTTGGCAGGATTCTCGTCCCGCGGGAGGTGGGGGTGCAGGGTGGGCCACAGTGCGGTTCCATATTCAGGAGAGAAGAGGTTACTTAGAGACCCTTGAACCCCGAGTCGGCAGCGCCCCAAGCCGAGGGGCCGCAGCCAACCAGGCGCTCGTGTGTTGTGTGTGTCTAACACCCGGTCCGTGCCGGCCGCCCGCGCCCGCCCGCCGCTGCCCCCCAGCTGGAGGACGACATCGCGGCGAAGGAGAAGCTGCTGCGGGCGTCGGAGGACGAGCGGGACCGGGTGCTGGAGGAGCTGCACAAGGCGGAGGACAGCCTCCTGGCCGCGGATGAGGCCGCCGCCAAGGTACCCGGGGCGCGCGGCGCAGCACGGCGCACGAATGGCTAACTCTGTCTCTCTCTTTCTCTCTCCCTCCCTGTCTTTCCCTCTCTCTCTCTGCTGTCCCTGTCCTTCTGGTTCTGTGCACCCACACCCCTCCCCCGCGGGATCACGCTGCCTGCTGCACCCCACCCCCACCCCTCCCCGTCCCTCACGGCCAACTCCCAGCTGGAAGATGAGCTGGTGTCGCTGCAAAAGAAACTCAAGGGCACCGAAGATGAACTGGACAAATACTCCGAGGCTCTCAAAGATGCCCAGGAGAAGTTGGAGCTGGCGGAGAAAAAGGCCACTGACGTAAGTGCACGCACACAGTATCTCCCTCAACTCCTGCCCAGTGGCCACTCTGAGGTCACCACAATGGCCAAGGGGCAATGGAGGAGGGTCACCTCTTCCTGCTGGACACCCGCACACAGCCCTGACATGGCCCAGAGCACTGGATGCTGCCTCAGACTTCTATTGCACACGTTCATTTATACTTCATCCACTCCTCTCTCTTTTTCTCCTTCTTTCCCCCACTCCTGGGGATGGAGGTGGGTGGGTGAGAAGCTGGGAGTGGAGTGGCTGAAATTGGATGCTGGAGGTGAACCTTGCCTCCCTGGTGGCAGAAAACCTCTGCGGTGTCATCACCAAGGTTTGTGCAAACAGAATGCCTAGTTTACTTTCTTTCCTTTGCAGCCTCTGGTGGGTGGGAATGCCTGGTTTTCAATGGTGAGTCTAGTCAGGGTACAGAGGGCCTGGTCTCTAAATTGAAGGAATGACATGGTGCTACTTTTACTTAGAAGGCTGAGCTTGATGTTGGGGTGCAGAGACACTTGAGGCCTCCTTGCTCACTAGGGAAGCCTTAATCCAGCCCTTAAGATCTGCCTGGGAAGATGATACTTGCTTGGGTCTGCAGTCTGACAGCACTAGATCCTGAAAGTACCCTGGGAGTTATATATAGCTCAGTGCTTTATATGGTATAGTGAGCTAACTGCCCCCTGCCCCTCCTGCTTGCCCCACCCCCACCTGTCAGCCTTCTGACAACCACCACATAGTTTCAGGGGTGATGCACACACTGCAAAAACTCTACCAGCACTTTGTCCATTGCCCTTTGGAATCTTTTTAGCTGAAGAGCTTGTCTCTTCTGCTCCATAAGTCAAGCCAAGCATTAGATTTCCAAAGGAACGACTTCTTTTCACACTGTTGGATTCCATTGTAGAAGCTCATTAAGGCTAGAGGCCCAATTAGGAAAGAATTCCTTGGGAAGTTAGTAACAATTCCAAGAATGTATGAGCACCGGGGAAAGCTGTGCCCAGAAGTTGAACTACCAAGCACAATGGCAGAATTTTTTGTATGAGAGTAAAATGCAAATTGCTGGAGGGTCTTGGGCCTTGAAACCAGTAATGGCTTTTTGTGGCGTGAAAGGCTTAAAATGTAATCTCCAAGCATGCTTTGCAAATGGGAAATCCAGACATAGGACATTTAGAATCGACCAAAAAAAAAAAATTCTTTTTTCAATGAACATCAAGATTACTGGAAACGGGGTTCACAGAAGCACTGACTTAGCTAAAACATTAAAGCTACAAACTACCTGGCTTTAGAAAAAGAGCCAAAAAACACATATAACTCTGTGTCTGCTTTGTATAATGTAGATCATATGTCTGCTTCGTGTAAGGCTAAATGGAGGATGTCTGTCTCCCCCAAATTCTCCAGCAGGACGTTTATTTAGCTTTTTCAAAAGAGCCGCTGATAGATCAAGGAGAGATATTCCTTATAAGGAAAAGAATGCAGAGAATTTGAAAATAGCCTAGTAAGACTGAAGGAGAAAAAAGCAACTACAATTCTTAAAGGGGAAAAAAAAAGATCATAATTGTTGTAACTATGTAGTGCTATCATGTCTTTATTGAAAAGTTTTGTTTAAGGGAGCTTTGGAATGAAGTGGGGCAGAAGTGGATGAGGATATTTAAAGCCACCTTGGTGGAGGCGGGGTTAGCAAGGGAGGGAGCTTTTTGAAACTGTGTTTTGGTTTCCTACTGGAAAACTGGCTAATATGGTACTTTTTTTTTTTTTATAGTAGATTGATCATTGAACTTTTAAGATATTGTAGGTTGTTTGGAATGTGTAGGGATGTTGAAGAAGAACATTTGCAAAGAAATGGTACATTTAAAGTGATTTCCTAACAAAAATAATCAAGAGTTAAGGAGGAAGAGACCGATATCACTAAAGAAAGCGGGAGATAGGAGGTCAGCTTCCTGAGGTAGAATCATATTACATTTGGAGTTAGGACATTTCACTGTCATTACTCACCAATTTAAAAACATTTTTACATTTTCCTACTACTTAAAACCTTTTTCTACATATTTACCAATACTTTACAAATTTTATTCCAAAAGAAGGGTCTTCCTAGCTTAAAAGATTGTAATTCACAAGGTAGCAAGCATCCTGATGGTTTTCTTTTGAAACTTTTGGTGTTCCATCTAAATGAGGCTGAATGGGATCAAAGGCTCCATTTTTTCTCTGGCCCCCAACCCCTTCCCCAATATTGTGATGTATCTGATATTTGCAGTATGTGAGTCTTTATTCCTTGCAGATCTTTGCTTCCTAAATCAGTGATTCTCAACCTTATGTAAACAGAATCTCCTAGGGAGGTTTTAAAAGCCCAAATCCAGACTGCACCCCAGGCCAATTAAATCAGAATCTCTGAGAGTGGAACTCACGCATTAGTATTTTTTAAATGTGCACCCAAGGTTGAGAACTGTCCTAAACTCTTGTATAAATGACATCAGCATTAAAATGAACTCACCTAAAACTGTCTTTCCCAGGTATTTGAAAAGCAGGACATTAAGTCATTAGTTGGCTGCTTTAGAGCACTTGCAAGTGTCCAGTAGTTTCCCTGGCGCCCCCTTCCTCCACCTTCAAAGTTGGAGGCCCACTGTCGGGACTCCTCTGGGGGAGGAGTTGTAACCTCCCGCCTGACCCGATGAACTGTGTGGAAACAAAGCGAGAGGCTCCACCTACAGGGCGTGAGGGCACATGCTGAGGTTTGTGAGAGTCTCAGCGGAGACTGTGACAAAATCCATAGAAAATGAATCAGGAAAGCAAAGGAGGTTCCTTGTCAGGGCTTTGGAGAAGGAGGACGGGGTTGTCAAGTATGTTTTTGTTCTTCATTATTCCCACACTTAAATACATCAGGAATTGACTTGAAGGGCCTCCTGTGAAAAAGGTGAGGAAGAAAGCCATGAGATTTGGAAGGCATTTAAAAACGCAGCCCAAATGGGAGAATTGGCAGAGGACGGTTCCCAGAGTTTGGGTTTTCATCCAGCTGTAGCCAAAGGCTCTCATAGTGTTCTGTAGCCTTCATGGCTGTGCCTTTTAAAGGCATCTCAGTCCAGCCCAGAATTGGTCAGATTCCAGAAGATCTCTGAGGCTGATCTAAAACCAGAGAAGCTTGTAAGTTATAAGGGACCCGTGAGATGATTGTTTTTATGGAAAGGGAAGTGAGCCCCAAAGAGGTTCGTGGCCCTGAGAACACAGCCCATGATGGGGCCCCACCTGACTCTTAAGGCAGTGCCTGCATATTTATTCACTAAAGCTATCATTTGAGTTAACTATGTACAATGTATTGTGCTAGGCACTTTGTTTTATTTCATAGATCTCACCACAGCCCCATGAGGGAAGTACTGCTATTAATTCCACTTTTATAGATGAAGCCCAGAAGAGTCAAGTTACTTGGCCAAAGTCAACAGCCAGGAGAGATTCTAGGAGCCGGATTCTAACCTACCTAGGAACGCTGCATTTAGAAAGGTTTAATCAATATGTTAGGTTTAATCAAGGTTAATGCAATATGTTAGTGGTTTTCACTTCGTGAGTTTAGTGAAAGAGGAAGGTTGTTGTGATTAGGATCTTGTGTGCCGTAGTTCTTTATAACGAAGAAAGGTCCTGGGGACACACTCAGGCCCCAAACTCCTCCACTCAGCTTCTCTCTTGGGCTTGGGAATTCTGAACTCCCGAGTGCGAACTCCCGCCGCCAGTAGGCGGCACCACCGCCCTTAGCAACCAGGTCCGTTACCCGGGGTCACCACGGAGCCAAGGAGGGGCGCTAGGAATCGCAGTAAAATCCCTGGCGCGCTGGCCTCCCTCCCGGCCGGGCCCAGCTCTCCAGGTGTCCCAAAGCGAGTCCACCACCTCCGACAGCCCCGGTGCCGCGAGCATGCGCAGTGTCTCACGCGGGTTGCATATTCCCGGGGTCCGTGGCGCGCGCCCCGCCCTCTGTGCCCGCCCCCGGCGCTCGCGCACCCGCCTGCGGTTCGCCTGCGCCGCCCGGGAGACCGCCACTTCCGGGCTGGTCCTGGGCCGCTGGGGGCGCCGCCGTTGCGCGGCGCGGCCTGGGCGGGGCGGCCGGGCGCTCAGGAGTGCGGCTTCGGCAGCGGCGGCCGGAGCGCAGCAGCCGGTCTCTCCCACCGCAGTCCGCCGGCCAGCCCGCCGCCGCCCCGCGCGATGGCCGGGAGCAGCTCGCTGGAGGCGGTGCGGAGGAAAATCCGAAGCCTGCAGGAGCAGGCGGACGCCGCGGAGGAGCGCGCGGGCACCCTGCAGCGCGAGCTGGACTACGAGAGGAAGCTGAGGGAGACCGTAAGGGACCCACCCATTGCCCACCTACCCCCACCCAGAGGCGCCTCCGCCCCAGTTGGGCCCACAGAGCTGTGCAGGGCCCTCCAGAGCCCACCTACCCCTGCCCCCACGCCTCCAGGGGCGCACCTGGCGCACCTGGGGCAGCTGGCGTCGGACTCTAGGGAGGGGCCCTGCCTGTTCCTTTCAGCCCTTCCTTTCCATCTTCGCTGGTTTAAAGTAAAAGCCCCGAGGGGAAGCAGGAGTGGTGTTGAGAAGGTTCTGGAAGCAGCGCTTTCCCAGAAAGGGCTCTATTTTGGGGTTATTTGCGTTCGGCCCGGGTGTCTCGGGTCCCTCGGGATGTGCACTTTGCGCTGCTGGCATTATTTACTCGAAGGGTGGGGAGGGAAGAGGGAAATCCTTTTGGAAATCCGTTCCTTTGGAAAGGGGCGCTGACAGGGAAAGTCTGGGGCACTGCCAGACTTTAGGGCCGGGGGATGCTAAACTCCACCATCCCCGTTGACCATTGGTTTTCTTTGTGGTGGTTGAGACATTGACAGCGCCGGGCTCTGACATACATGTATGTATGACATGCATAGTATGAGGCCCGCTTACCTTTCCCTTTGTATTAACCATCTCTCCTCCCTAGTGGTCATATACAGATATTCCTTTGTTACCGAGTATTGAGAAGAGTTGGCTACATGTCAACGATTATTGGGTGTATTCTCTTGCCGGCTTCCCCCTCCCCCATGTTGAATGTAATACCTGGCTTCCTTCCTTTCTCCTAAGGCAAATGTATCCAACATACAGGAACAGGATTTCAGAGGTAGCTCAGGCATTTGCTATTTGTTGATTTTCGAGTGTGTGTTTTAAATCAGGATACTCAAACACCTTGGGAATTTTATGACAAGCATAATATGGTGTCCAGCTGTGCTTAATACGGACCCATTCTTCTGAGTTGAGTAAATCCTACCGGTTAGGCGTTTGTAATGGCAATATGGCTGGCTGCAGAAACTTCAATACCTGTTTTGCATAAAATACATAGAAACAAATGGGTCCTCCTAGGAGGAAGGCCTAACTAGAGGAAATTTGGCGGAAAATACAGACAGGAATCAGGAAATTAATAAGAAAGACAGTTTTCTTGAGAACAAGTCAGCAAAGATCCCATTGATGTGTGTGAATTTGACAGGGCAATAAAATGATTCCAGTTCTCTCTCTGCCTGGCTAACAGCTGTCCTTGAACCATTAGAACTAATAGAACATGATGGATAAGAATGAGAACTCTGGACCCAGACTGCCAGGATCTGAATTCTGGCTTCTGCTACTTAGTCCCTGTGAGATGCTGGGCAGAATGACTTCTCATTCTTTCAGATCCCTAACTCTAAAATGTGGATGATAATAATAATACCTACCTGTTGAGGTGGCAAAAGGAGTTAGTATGTGTAAAGAAATTACAGCAGTGTTTGACACAACAGAGTAAGTGCTAAATGTCAGCTGGTATTAAAACTGCACAGTACTTGGCTTTGTTCTTTGCTCCTTTGCCTTCAGTTCACCACCTATTCAAAGGGTCTTGAAAATGGCCTACTCTTTTCACTACATGTCAAAGCATTGCATATAAATGCTTTTAACCGATTTTTTTTTTTTTTTTCCTTTTGGGAACTTGATGGAGAGAGGATGTGGGCAGACTGGAGGAAATGTTTGGTTGAGGTGGCATTAGTGGTGGAAGTGAGTAGATAGAGCTCCCCTTACCCTCCTCAGAAAGGGAACATGTAGTCCTCTGCAGGAGAGCCTTCTATAGACTAGACTCCTGTCCTAGTGTTTGATGTTAGACACAGAAGATTAATTTTATGAAGGGCATAGTGTTACTTTTATACATGTCTTTTGTACATCATTTTTCTAACGGTAGTCTTCCTGGGCCTGCTGGCTAAAGATGATGCTTTCATTCTTTTCAAAGCTTTGTGTTTAAAGTGGTTTAAATAGTTTGAATTTTTTAGAAGTAA
Organism: Neofelis nebulosa; assembly: GCF_028018385.1. Classification (NCBI taxonomy): domain Eukaryota; kingdom Metazoa; phylum Chordata; class Mammalia; order Carnivora; family Felidae; genus Neofelis; species Neofelis nebulosa. Next base: position 42,573,654 of record NC_080788.1, on the reverse strand, counting down.
TTTTGAAAACACTCTATCCAGGTTGATTGGACACAGAATTTTTTTTTTTTTTTTTTTTTTTTTTTTTTTTTTAGAGGGAGGGAGGGAGAGAAAGAGAAAGAAAGAAAGAAAGAATCTTAAGCAGACTCCACGCCCGGGGCAGAGTCTGGTGACACAAGAACTCGATCTCACAACCATGAGATCATGACCTGAGCTGAAGTTAAGAGTCGGGTGCCTAATTGACTGAGCCACCCAGGCACCCCAGAACCTTTTAAGATAGCAGTTTGAGGACTGAGTCAGAAGAGACCATTGCAGATTGAGAGTTGTTCCTAACTTCTGCGACTGTAATTTAGAGGGAGTTAATTTAAGGTGGTCTCTTGGTAGTTGTCAGACATAGCTGTGAGTTAAGCTAGCAGTCAGTTTCTCTTAGCCACAAGGATACAGGTTTAGTGACAAAATCATGAGCCGCTGCAAGAAATACTTGACTGGAGAGTTGTCCCTAAATTCTGATTCTGAAAAGTTCAGATGTACTGTAGTTAATTGGCCCTCTTAGGCTAGTACTACCTTGGAAAACTTGGTTATCCCTTATTTCCTACTGGTTTGTTTTTCCAGGGTGTGTGGGCCCTTCAAAATGTTGGAATGAGGATACTTTGCTTGATATAATGATTGACTCTAGGTCTTGTGACACACTAGGGTTTTGTGTGTTTTTTCTTATTATCAAAGGAAAGAGTAGCAAGAAGGAGCCAGTCTTTCCTCCTTTCTGGGTGGTATCCAGCAAACAACGAGACTTAAAGTTGTATCCTATAGGTTCTCAACTAGTAATTTTATTAAATCATGGGAAATAACCAATTAACAGAAATCCCCTGCCCTCTCCCACTTTCAAGTTGGTAAATAGCTCTGAGACCAGGAAACTCAAAAGAGTGCGCTTTGTGTTCACACTGGCAACCCCAGGCTGGCAATAACTGGAATATACACTCATGATTTCTGTCTTCATATGTAGGCAAGGCAAGGGCACTACAATGCCCTGTTCATGTCCGTTCTCCCTCATTATACAAATATGCCTCATAAATTATAGGCCTTGGCACAGATAGAGGAGGTTGTGTTTATCTATTATCCATGGGAGTGCCCCTTAATGTCATCAGTGGTTTTTTCCCCTTTCCTTACCATATAAGGGCAGAAGTTTAACTTGGCTGTAGTCACTTGGTCTTACACAGCAAGTTGGGTGAAACCTTCGCCGTATAACTACAGTTTGCATGAAATAAAAATGCCTGATCTTTGGTCATCCCATGTTCCCCTCTGGTTCAGGCAGGACTTTGAAAACATATTCCAGAGGATCATTTTTTAGGATATAATGTTACTCTCCTAGTTACTATTTTCTTGACTGTTTTAACTAGAATACTTTTTTAAAGTAAAAACCATTGCTGTGTATATATATATATATAGTTATATTGGCCAAAACATCTGGATTTCATGAAAATGTAGGCATCATAAAAGTTTGCTGTCAAATCTGATTTGGAGTAATAGTTTGCTGTGTTGAAGTGGCCCTGCTACCCTTGATTCTGTATAGTACCTTGTTGAGGTTGGGGGAGCGGTGTGCCCACCCTTGTTTTCCATGTAGGTAGCTGGTACCTTTGGGTTGGTGCAGGACAGGCCAGGCACAACTGCAAAGTGCCTGCTGGCTGTTTAACAACAGATCTGCAGGAAGATAATTGGTAGCCTTTACTAATATAGCAGTCTCTTTTCTGAGTAGCTCATTACATGGTGGGACACAATAGCACTTTTGAAGTAAAAGAAACTAGCATCCCAAACTGAAAGACTCCACCAGCAGTTAACACATTTTTAGAAGAAGCCAACCCAGCGCACCAAGGGTGATTTCCATGCCTGGAAATGATTTGCATCTGGAGTCTTGACCCTTCCCACACTCCTTGTTGTTTGTATGTGCTTTTTAAATAACAGATGCTCATGTGGCTGGGGACTTGTACTGGCAGAGGTAACCGAAGGTTAAATCTTAGGTAGACTACCCAGGTTCTGTGATGAAGGAGCCTTAGAGAATACCTAAATAAACTTCAGAACTTAGAAAACACATACCAGAAATAAAAGGCTAGTGAAGGTAAGAGCTAGAAGCCTTTTGAACAGAGCATAATCCAAAGCACACACATATATTCATTCAGTCATTCATATTCTCTCTCTCTCTCTCTCTCTCTGTCTCTCTCAGTCTCTCTCTGTCTCTCTCATACACACACACACACACACACACACGCACACAAGTAAAAATAAGAGTAAGAAGTTTCCTTAATTAATTTATGGACTTAAACTTGAGTTGCAGGGACCGAAACAAAATTGCAACCATCCCAGTGTGGAACGGCCTGAGAAGCCAGTGAGAGTACAGGTTTTTCCCAGGGAAAGCTTACGTGCAGATAGACATACCCCAGACACTGCTCCCAGGTCCCAGCTGTAGCCTACAAGCACCTTTGCCCGTGCTGCTGTGAAAGCTCAGGGGCAGCGGGTGTTGGCTTCCCAGCTTGAGGGCAGATGCTCTGTGTCTACCTGTGAGGTGTCACCCACGAGTGCTACTTGGTGAAGTTTTCAGTGGAATACCATACCTTATCTCTGAAGGGACGGAGAGGGCTTGTTTAGTGGATGCTATGCAGTGCAGTAACTGTTCTCCTAGGCCTGTCATCAAAGCCTCTCTGTCACATGGGGAGTTGCGTTGAGAGAGGCTATAGGGGACTTGCCACTCTAACATAGGAAGAGAGAAGGTAAGAGGTAAGAACCACCAATTCCAGGGCTGCTGTGAGATCCCTGGAGGCCATGAGAAGTGGCCGAGCCCACACACGAGGACCCAGGCAACTGGGGTTTTAGTCTTGTCTCCCACTAATGTCTGTATGGCCTGAGCAGGGTCAGCACTGTGGGTCAAAGCTCCCTCTCTCCTTTCTTTTGAAAGGAGAGCTGGAAGAATGGTTCCCACAGGATTTGCCAGCTTCTTTGGATGGTGGGGCCGGGAAAGTGGAGGGATGGAACAGGTTGCGTATTTATGTTGCAGATGTCTGCCCTCCCCTCTGACCTCCTGAATCAGAATTTCTGGGGATGGGGCCTGGAAGTTTGCATTATTAATACGCATCTTCTAGGGGATTCTGACACTCAGCCAGTTGTGGGAACTGCTGGATGATGCCTAGAGACTCTTCCAGATAAACAGATGAGACCCCATTTTGTGAACCAGCCACAGGTCTGCTGTGTGCACGGTCCTGGCTCCTAGAATGGACCTCTGTTCCCAGTTGTTGCTTGGGGGCCCTGTATGAGGCCCTATATAGTGCCAAGAAGTCGAAGGTTCTACGACACGCTCCTGGGAAATAGTGACATTTACGTTTCAGGGTCCAGAGCTAAAGGAAGGAGTGGTTAGAGTGAGGGGCAATAAGAAGGAAGCTATGGATTGACGGGGGCCGCTTAGGCAGGGAGATCTTGTGTGCAGAGGCAGGAATGAGCACGGGGGCTTGGTCTCCTTACTCTCCATGCCCCGGCCACATGACAAGCTGGGGACCTAGACTGCCCTGCCACCCAGAAGGTCCTTTCCCCAGAGCATAAACCCTGTTCTTTCTATGAGTACAAAGTCCTCAGGGTTGGGGCCCAGGTGAAACACAGAGCAGAACCTTAGAGTGTGGTGGCTACAAGAAAACATTTTGAAAATCATGTTGACATTTCTCTGGCGATAGCACCTGTAACGAAGATACCTGCCTTCATATTCAAAATAATAACGAAAGGTGAGGAATACTTTCAAGTGTATGACCTAGACATTCTACTAAGGTATTTTTGGTTTTGCTCTTCGTTTTTGTTTTCAGCTTTTGGAGTTGCTTGTTTCCTGACAACCCCCCACCACCATGCCCCATTCATAAAAGGAATAGAATTGTGTTAGAAATGGAAAATACAAAAAAAGTGAACAAAGCTGACCTGACCTTAATGTATAGTTCCTTCCAATTTTTAAGAAATAGGGCTAGAACGACAGTTCCTTTTATGTAAGAAATGCATTGTCCCTATTACCCTCACTCCTCCTCTAGAAAAAAAAAACATACTCATTGGCCGGTCAGACTTAGCAGAACCCATTACTAGCTGTGCACCCCTAAGGATTTACTTTCTGGGCCTATATGGATGCAAATTGTCCTCCTCAGAGCCATTTCCCATTTCTCCTTTTCCCTGTCTCCGTCAGCCTGTTACTACTACATAGTTAATTTTTGTCGAGATAAAAGTGTACTTGAATTTTTTATAAAGAGTCCTTCACCATGGTTGGAGATGCCCTAATAACTTCTCTTTCCCAGACAAAACTTGGCATTTAAAATTTTACAAACCCAGAGGAGCAAAGAGCTGAACATTCTCGTATTCATTTCATTCAAGGCCATAATCACAGCCTCTCACTACATGTGCCTTTCAGACTGAGTACGTCAGGAGTCCATGAGCTAAGAAAGTTGCTTTTGTTTAAATTATTTATTTTATTCAGTAGACATTTACTGAGCCCATATTCTTTCTGTGCAGAGAACTATGATTCCTTACATGTAGGAAGCTTCCAACTGAGTAAAGCACACAGAAATATGGATAGAACTGGCATGCCTTAAGTATGTATGGTAATTTTTAGAAAACTCTAAAGTGGTGTCCTGAAAACCTTCTCACCCCATGATAAGCACACATTCACAGTGGCTGCAGATGAGGAAATGGTACCTGATTAGTAACTTCTCTCTGACTTCCAGGCATAGTATTGAAACAAACACCAATGCAAGTGTATGTAACGGATCATCATAGACTTGGAAGTGTTCTGAGGCTCACAGTAAAAAGTGCTTATGGTAGCAAGCAGCTAATCGTTGCATCCCCCAAAAAGTAACATCTTAATTTAGATACAGATACTAAATAAAAATAGTATCTGTACCGCTTTCTCCTAAGGAGTTTGAAACTTTTCTTGTAACAACCTTGCAAGAAATGCCAGTAAGCTTATCTCAAGAACACTTGGGAAATTTGTCTTGGCCCTGTTCCAGCATATGACCGAGTTCTCCTAAAGGGGTTACTGAAACGGGAGTGGGGGAGGGGCGGTTGTGTCTGTATGGCATATATTTTAGAAAGGCTGAGTTTTTAAATACTTTAGTTCCTTTCAAGACTCCTTTGAGAAAGTAGCCAGGAGGAAGGAGAATGCAGACTCCTGAGTCTGGTTTCCGGCTGGACTGCTCTTGTCCTATGTGGCAGAGCCTCGGTAGGTCTTGTCTCTGCCCAGTGCTCGAGCCCCCTTGAGTGAGATGGCCATAATGAAGCACCCCTTTAGCAGTCAGGGGGACGCACTGTGGAGTTCTGTGGAAGAAAGGAACCAAGTGAGAGAGCACTTGGTAACGGTCCCTCTCTCCACTGAGAATGGTGCGTGTGGACTTAACACACGCGAGTGTGGACGTTCACTATATAAATCAATGTAGCAGTGTCTTCGAGAACTCTGGACTTGACCAGGGCGTGTAATGCACTTAGAGGTAGCTCACCACACGGCCAGGCTTCCTGTCAGAAATCGGTGTTTCTGGCTCAGCCACTTCCTGTAGGCAGTGCCCTCACTTTCTCTCCCAGTCTGAAATGCCTTTCACTGTCTCTGCCTAGGCTGAAGCCGATGTAGCTTCTCTGAACAGACGCATCCAGCTGGTTGAGGAAGAGTTGGATCGTGCCCAGGAGCGACTGGCAACAGCTTTGCAGAAGCTGGAGGAGGCCGAGAAGGCAGCAGATGAGAGTGAGAGGTGAGGGTGCCTCTCCCAGCCCACCTTTCTGCACAGGCCTCTCCTCCGGGTGGAACAGGAGGGCTTCTCTGATCTTTGGGGCTTCACAATTTTACAGTGCCTTGGTGGGATCGTCTCCTCAGTTGATCCCAGGTATAACTTTACTAGGTTTGTTCCTTTAACGTTAGTGGAGCCCCTGTGTACAAAGCACTGTTTGAAATCCCAAGGTTACAAAGAAGAAAGAGCTCCTATTCCTGCCTTCAGAGCTCATCGTCCAGAGAGAGAGATGGAGCTTTAAATGAGAAATTCTAGGGATGCCTATTGGTTCTTTCATTCTTGCTGACCGCAGAGCAGTTAGACATTTCCAAAAGATAAACTTTATTTAAAATACGCCAAGGAGACTGGGCCCAGATAAATGAACCATGCACTATCAGTTGTCAAGTAACCAGCAAATTGGTGGAAGAGGAAGCACAGATAAAACAGAAATATTATCTGCAAAAGTAAATTGTTTTGGACTTAGTAATGTTGGTAAGATACTGGTGCTCATGTAAATATAGTCGGATACTCGTGTATTCAGAACCCACTCCCTGTAACCTGGCTCCACCTGATTATTACTCCAAGATACGGTTTTGTGGTAGTAAAGGAATACCATGGCCATATAGCCCAGCACAACTCCATGTATTCTAGAAGTTGTTCAACTCCTCAAGTTAATGTATTCATATTGCATAGAAGCATTCCAAGAAAGACTGAACTGGAGAGTTCTCCTGCTTGGAAGCATGACAGAGTAATGTGGTGGCTCAGAACACTGGGAGTGTGCATCGGTGCTGTGGCCTGGGCACGTGAAGGCAATCCATCATTCTTTCCATTTCTCCTTCTCCGATAGAAGTGAGTTTCTGTCCACTCACTCCGATAGAAGTGAGCACCCTGCCACCATGGGTAAAGAGTGATTTCAGCCTTGAAGATTAAAGAAGCATTTAAGGGGCGCCTGGGTGGCGCAGTCGGTTAAGCGTCCGACTTCAGCCAGGTCACGATCTCGCGGTCCGTGAGTTCGAGCCCCGCGTCAGGCTCTGGGCTGATGGCTTGGAGCCTGGAGCCTGTTTCAGATTCTGTGTCTCCCTCTCTCTCTGCCCCTGCCCCGTTCATGCTTTGTCTCTCTCTGTCCCAAAAATAAATTAAAAACGTTGAAAAAAAATTAAAAAAAAAAAAAAAAAAAAAAAAAAAGAAGCATTTAAGTTGAAGTTTCCAGCTCCTTATTCACTGCTGCTTATTGTTTCTTCCCTAACCAAGAGTTTTGGAATTCCTTAAGATGACTCATCATCTTTTACCGTGCACACATGCCAGTGGTTTTGTGGCTGATTCTTCCTGAAATATACTTGCCAGTAAACGTAAAAGGCAATCTGGCAATGTTAGACTTTGTAGGAAAAAAAGGAATTCAGAGATCACTTACCCCACTCCCCTCTTTTTACAAATGAGAAGACGAGGGCTCAGAAGTTGATGTGGCCTGCCCACAGTCTCACGGCGAATTTATAGACAAGCCAAGAATTTTAGTCTTCTGATGCATCCTGTAGTACTTCATCATCCGAACTGCCTACTTAGATTTTGGTAAAAGAATCCCATTTTAAAATTACTTATTCCATAAAACTGTAATACATCCCACAACAATTTACATTTTCCAAAACCTAACACCGTGAGATCCAGAGACAGCACAGACGATGGCATCAATCTCTCTGTCAACACCTCTATTATGTAAGAATTCTCTTAAAGGCAAAACTCACAGTTTTTCATCTAAAGTATTAGGTTGACCCATATGAAGTTGTCATTTTTGTAGGTCTGACATAGTCAAGTGTCAGCAGCGTCACATGGTTCGGTCTAATGTTTACGTTTGTGACTGATGGGGTGAGAACAGCTACCTTCTTTGTAGGAAGAAGTACACGAAGACAGATTTGTTTTTGTTCTAACTAGGAAGAAATCTCATTATTTATATAGCAAGTAAAGCATGTTGGCTTTTCCTGTTTCCATGCCTCCCAGTTTCAAGCAGGATCCTGACGTGGTACCTTTCATTTAACATTAGATCCCTGGATAGCTTCACCAGTATCGAAAGTGTGAGGTTTCGTTCACAATAAACAGAGAAGTGTATGTCTTTTTCTTCCTTCAGCTCTGGAAACTCTTGCTTCATGGTTTGGAAAATAAAAGCAGCCCTGTGCTCTATTTTGGTCTGCCAGTTACACCAAGCCTCACGGACCAGTGCAGTGCAGTGTGGGTTTACGGAGGTCTCCTCTAAACCTTGGGTCTTCTGCTTGTCTTCCTTTTCAGAGGCATGAAAGTCATTGAAAGTCGAGCCCAAAAGGATGAGGAGAAAATGGAAATTCAGGAAATCCAACTGAAAGAGGCCAAGCACATTGCTGAAGATGCCGACCGCAAGTATGAAGAGGTCAGATCTTGGGGCCCAGAGCCTCACAGACTCCCCTGCATTGGCCTGGGTGGGGGCCAGGAAGCAGTGCTTACAGCCTTGCGTTCTTCAGTGAAACGATCTGCTTCCTTGGTGGAAATGGGTGGTTTTGAGAAGCAGATTCCCTTTGTCTCCAGAAAACAGTTCTTATTTGATCCTGCTGAGGCATCCCAGTCTTGATCATGAAGCCAGGCCGTAGCAGTGAGAAAGACCAAAGCTTCCCCTGCGATATCCCAGCTGTGCAGCCCCCAGACGAGGACAAAAGACCTTTGGCCAGGAGAGAGGAGAGTTGGGCCTCACTTGTGGAAAGAACGTCTCGTACTGTCACCGTGCAGGCGGCTCTTCCTGGTGTGATTCACCTAACATGATCCAGTTCAGGCAGCATAGGGACACAGTCCATGCACTAAAGTCCGTGTAGATTCAAGAGGCCCTTTTCAATGTGTCCTCTCTTTTCAAGGTGGTAGAATCCTGTTATCAGGATAGGTTCACAGGTGAATCAGCTTCTGGCCATGTCTCCATGAGAACAACTTCCTGTGATAACAGCTAACATGACTGTTGCTTTAGTTTTATCTTAATGTGTCACGGCTGTCTTGAAATGGCATTGACACTCCTTTTTTCTATTATTGTTATTTACCACCATCGTTATTACTATTATTACTTCCAGGTTACACTATGCCCGCTACTTTTGAAATGCTTCAAAGGATCCCTTTGAAGCTCTCAGGTCCTTTCCTCTGCTAAATACAGAGTTGACTCCATTAGTCATCTTACCAGCTCATCTCAAGTTAGCTTCTCTTGGTATCCTGTTGTCATTTTTAACCTCCTCCACAAAGAGGAGGTTGAGGTACAGAGCTCTAAATTGATAGAGTTCTCAGGATTATTTTCAGTGGTTTTTGGCAGCCCCCACCTTCACAGCATCGGATGCATCTTGTCTCACCGTTCTGCTATTTTCAAGATGGTGAATTTCCTCTCTCTCCCTTCCTCCACACTTGGGCTGGCTGCCCTGTAATTAAATGGACTTCACCTGAGTCAGACTTAAAGTCAGACTGCCTCCCCCAAACGAGCTACTCTGAGTGTTTGTGAGCAGAAGCCTCTGGTCTGCTCTCCCCTGGCCCTCCGGGTAGCGAGTTGCTTCTCTCCCATCCACGGGAAAGAGGGTCATCTCATTTGTCGATAAGAACTTCTAGGGGCCGGTGGAGCCAGTACCCACCTCCGTGTCCTGCCCCCATACTCAAAGCTTGCTGGCCCCATGGTATGTGTGTGTGTGTGTGTGTTGTGTTTGTCCTGCTACAGGTGGCCCGTAAGCTGGTCATCATTGAGAGTGACCTGGAACGTGCGGAGGAGCGGGCTGAGCTCTCAGAAAGGTAAGCGGGCCCCGTGCCGGTCTGCTGTGTGTGGGGTGCTACAGAGCAGTGACTAAACAGCATGACCTTCTGGCAGCTGCACATTGACCTGTTTCAGCTCCGAGCTCCTCCTGTGCTCATCTGACATGGATGAGCTGCGAGTACGGAACACGGAGGACTTGTGTGGGGTGTCTGTATGAATGCGTGTATCACTGCATGCCTTACCTGCACACTGATTTTGAGAATGGCCTTGTGCATTTCCTGTGTCCACTAACAGCCAAGTTCGACAGCTGGAAGAACAATTAAGAATAATGGATCAGACCTTGAAAGCATTAATGGCTGCAGAGGATAAGGTACTGATGGCTCATGTGTGGTTTTAGGTTTAACTGCAACCCAGACGCCTTTCAGCTTCCAGTGTCTACTGGTTCGTTCGGTATAACGACACCCTCTGCTGTCTTCTGTCTTGCTTTAAGTGCTTTCTTTGGGTCCTTTAAACTCCTTTGTTTTTCCTTCAAAATGCTCTTTGGTGCAGCCAAAAAGAAGCCAAATTATCATACTCCAAAATTAATGGATTTTTGTCACCCTGCCTTTCTGCTGGCGCAAGTTTAAGGAGGCAGTGTCCTCGGCACAATTGAGTAATACCTGATGATTTGGCTACTTTAAGGCAGCCCTTTGTTCTCTGGGACTCGGTTTTCATTTTTTCCCATCCCTCTCCTTTTTCTCTCCTCCTTCCTTGGGCTTGTCTCCCACCCTTTCTGCCTCTGATCGAAAACATTAGCAAATGTGCCGAGCTTGAAGAAGAATTGAAAACTGTGACGAACAACTTGAAGTCACTGGAGGCTCAGGCTGAGAAGGTAGGCCAGGAGCATGGTGTGGGGGAGAAGCATCTTTTAAGAGCTGCTCGAAAGACCCATCCTTTTTCTCTTCTGAGGCCCTGCTGACGAAAGCATATTGTTTAGCAAATGGCATGATTTTGAGGTGATTTCCTGATGGTTATTGGATAACAGATTCTCTTTTTTAATAGAGAACATCTTTTATGTCGAGTATGTGACTCGTCTATAACAATTCAATTTAAACCAAGTGCCACATGGCTAAGTTATCTTGTTCTTATCCCATGTAAAACAATAGGCAGGAAAACAGAGAATGTATTGTAGTGTGCCATTTGATACCAGAGGCTCCGTTACCTCCTAAGGGATCCTCAACATCTGTTGGCTGGGCTGGCGCTTTCTTTGTATTAGAAGACCTGAGTATAGAGTGAGCTGTAGCCTGACATCTGGAACGCTCTTTCTAATTACAGTACTCGCAGAAGGAAGACAAATATGAGGAAGAGATCAAGGTCCTTTCTGACAAGCTGAAGGAGGTAATACTATGAGTGTTTTAGAGGAAGCCAACTGGATTTTAAATGAGTCCATTTGTATAAAGCTGGTCAGGGTTTCTTCGTTTCAAAAGTATGGTGATCCAAGTCAGGAATATTCAAAGGTGGTGTTGGAGTTAGTGCGCTGTGCTAGTGACTGACTGAAGTGTTCAGACCCGTTTTATGGGTGCTGTGCTTGATTTTGATTCTCTAGTTTTCCCTGTATTTGTAGCTCCTAGAAATGTAAAACCTCCCGATTTTGACTAAAATAAATGGAATCGTTACAGGCTGAGACTCGGGCTGAGTTTGCGGAGAGGTCAGTAACTAAATTGGAGAAAAGCATTGATGACTTAGAAGGTAAGATCTTAAGTTTTGTTTTTAATTTAGTCCTTATGGTTGAAAACTGACCTGGCGGAACACTTCGCCAATCCAAGTGCATCCTCCTGGATATACTTCTTTGCTCTTGCACCTTCTTCCTGCCTGTCCTTTGGGGTTTTCATTCTGTGGCTCTTAAACTCTTGGACCTGAGTCCTCTGCTCTCCAGATGACTGTTAGCCACCAGATGAGGCACGTCTCTTTGGAAGGGCAGATGCCATCCAGCTTTCCTTCACACTGTGCAGAAGTGGGGCAGGTTTATTTGTTGTTGTTAGGTGAGAATGACTTAGTGTATTCTCTGCTTATTGATACCTCCTAATTGTCAGAGTGGCATGGATTCATTTTTAGACACAACTCATCTTCCAAGTGTGAATTCAATGTAACAGTTGGGTTCTTGTGGTTTTAAGTCCTTAATGTTTTGGTAAATGCTCTATATTCTGAAGGGGGGGGGTGGGGGTAATAGGACATTGTGTTTTGAGATTATGTTCAAGCCTTTCTCCCCTAAGATATTTAGGTTTTTGTTTTAGTAACACCTGCCTTTGTCTCACAGAAATCCTAAATGTTGAACTCTGAGGCTCGTGAAGGGTCAGCTATGAAAAGGAAAGAAAGGAGAATGCATAGAATATACAAGAAAGGCAGAAGGGGCTGGTGAAGGCATCCAAGCTAGTGGAGAAGGGAGAATGACAGGTGGTTGTAAAACAGTCTGCCAAAGTGCAGCAAAGCGTGAAACCTTCATCACTACAAAATCTAAATTGCAGACTTGGCAAGAGCCCCACCATAAACGTGTGGCTGTCCTCGCTTTTCAAACCTCGTGGGGCAGTAACAGGGTAGGTTAGTGAGAAGACCAAAGGAGTAGCTCACAGGACACTAAGAAACCGACATCCCAGTGGTCCGGTTTGGTCAGGAAGTCAGTGGCTTGAAGGCAGAGCCAGATAAGGATTACAGAGTCACAAATTGTCCTTCCAAAACACTGCCCTTGGGAATTTTTTCCACTGTTGAGAGTTGCAGATGGCTGACTACTCCAGTGGAATTAAAATATAGCTATAGAAAGGAAAGCTATTCTATTACCTACCCAGGAGACGGCCTTCTGTGGTTGTATTCAGGGTGTAACATGATTTACTGAGAAACCAATCCTATTTGTTATGATTTTTCATATTGAGTCTCTCTTGTTTTATTTTCTAATGGGTTTTGTTCTTTTTGTTTTTGTTTCAATTCATTTAAAAACAAAACGCACGCCTCCTGCATTGGCCACCTGCTGCGGCATCACTTCCTTCATGCATTGCCCTTTTCTTGCTGCTGTGTGGGGATGGTGTCCGTGCCACCCTCGCTCACCCTCCATCTCTTGATCACTCTCCATGCCCTTGCACCTCTGCCTTCCACTTCCTGGTCATAGACGAGCTGTACGCTCAGAAACTGAAGTACAAAGCCATCAGCGAGGAGCTGGACCACGCTCTCAACGATATGACTTCCATGTAAATGTTGATCCACCCTGCCTGCTCACATCCGTGCCCTCACGCTAATATGATAAACTCACCACTGCTGCCTTCTGTACCTCCAGAATCTCCATCTTCACACCTTTCTGTTTGCTCTCTCTGCATAATCTAGGATAGTTATTGTCTGCTCACATTCTACTAATAGAAGAGCCGAGTAGATTAAGTCAGTCTATACACATCATTTTCCCTTCAGAATGTGTTCATTTCATGATCTCTGAGCTAGATTGTCCCCACCAAGCAGTGAACTGAAATACAAATGGCTTGAGCACTACCCTTTTAGGAAATTAAACGAGGCTCAAGTAAAACTAGAAGGCTACGCAGTGGTGCAGGAGCTTCCCCGGGAATATCAAAGATCGGTTTCCCGAGATTCGATTAAATACAATAGGATCATTTTTGGTAAAAGAAATATACACTTAAGGAACCCTCAAGTGTCTGGTTACTGAGGATCTGAGAGGAGATTGATCCAGTACAGCCTAGGGAATGGTTGAGAGATGATCTCTTCCTCACCTGTAAGAATTCTGGAGAGAAATGGTTCCTCTGCTGAATAACCGAGGCTTTAATTTTCTGTGTTTAAATAAACGGCATTGAAATATTCACAGTGAACACCACAGCTGGTGTCAAAGAATTGGGATACAAGACACCGATTACACAGTATGAGTTAAGCAGTTAATGGCTCACCTTTAACTGTGTGAGGCAGTGAGAGAGTAGCTACCTTGTTCACGTGCGAACTTCGATCATACACAACTAATCCACGTATTGCTAACCCAACCTAAGCATTACACTTCTTCTGCCTCTCTAAATTCTAACGTGGAGTGTTCCACAGAGCGTTCTCTTCATTCTAATAATATAGCGCTGAATTCCACGTAAGCTCTGGAAATTTCAGACCCACCCATGTATGAACATGGTAGCATAAAGAGTGTGGCATGTGTGCCTGCTGCCTTACAGGCTGTAGAATTTCCACATCACCATCAGAGACGTGACTGTCACCATGGAAAGTAGAGCGAATTCCATCCTCTCTTCCTTCGTTTGTAAATGCGGGGGTGAATCAGAACATCTGTCTCTAGGTCTTTTCTGGTGCTAAAATGTGGTGATTCTATAGGGAAAATTTGTGGCATCAAGAATGCTCAAATATTCTGAAAGGTGAGTTAGCTGAAAACCTGTTTTTGAATTCTACTCGTGGGCCTTCTTGACGAGGGACCGTCACCCAGAGGGGCCTGTGCTGGCCTTGGGTCTAGACACGGGTGGGCGAGGAGGGACATCGTCCTGCAGGTGCGGCTGGCAGTGGGTTTTGCATGTCTGCTTCCTGCCTGGGTTTCAAGTGCTGCTCTCATCTGTTAGTTTGCTTTTCCTTTTTTCCATTGTGCCACTTTTTTTCTTTTTCTCCCACCTTTTCTCCTCATGCAGATAAGTTTCTTTGCTTCACTTCTCCTGAGACCCCTTCATCAAGCTGGCTGTCCCACCTCTCTGAGCTCTGCGGTTTGTCTGTTCTCCATCTGACCTGGCTCATTCTTTTAGCATCCTGCCTGAGAGCCAGGCACACTGCTTTCCATTGTACAGAAGCTCCTCATTTCAGTGTAAAATAAACACTGTGTAAGCTATTTCTGTTTGCTATTCTTTTTACTTCTTATTTATTGACATTTCAGTTTCAACAAAACTAAATAATAAATAAAACTACAAATCTGCTTCACACATAGGAGGCTTAGTTTTGGCTGCTACCGTTTTTTTTTTTTTCATTCTGAACATGAATATTAAAAGTTGGTAAAGCACTAGTTCCTCACTGGACTTTTAAAAAATGCTCAAGCGTGGGTCCCTCTCAGAGTTTGGGTTTCCAAAGATTAAAGAGTGGGGTGTTTTGTTGAGATTGTGATGGTGCTGGTGTATAGTCCTCACTGAGAACCCACACAGGGCACATTGCTTGTTGGAGTGGCAGGTGTGCCTTGAGCAGTGCCTTCCTCTGCCAGAGGTGTAGTTAGATGTGTCAATGCTGAGTTGGCCCTGTTCGTGGGGCTGCAGCTAACTAACACAAGGCTCTGCCGAAGGCTCCACAGCCGTCCCACGCTGCTGGGACTTCACATACTGGAACTTGGATCCAATGTTATTGAGATTATTGTTGATCCTCCTTTACAGCACAAAGAACAGTTAAAGATTTTTAAAAGTATGTTCATTACTTAGCCACCTTCATTTAGATCACGAGATGACATCTTAAGTTTTCTACATATGGTTACATTTAAGGCAAGATTCATTTTTGTGCCCGTAAGGACCTTATGTATTCTTTAGGAGGAGTTGTGCATACATAATCTTTGTGATAATAGCAGTTTTTTTTTTTCTTTTGTAGTTGTTATTAAAGTATAACCATTAGGGTTGGTTCTTTTTTTGCCAGTGTAGTTAGTGGAAATTGTTCAGAATACAGTTAGTTTTTTTTTTTAAGTTTATTTATTTTGAGAGAGTGTGAGTGGGGAATGGGGAGAGAGAGAGAGAGAGAGAGAGAGAGAGAGAGAGAGAGAGAATGAGAATGAGAGAGAGAGAGAGAGAATGAGAGAATGAGAGAATGAGAGAATATCCCAAGCAGGCTCCATGCTGTTAGCACAGAGCCCAGCGCAGGGCTGGGACTCACGAACCGTGAGATCATAACCTGCGCTGAAATCAAGAGACGCTTAACTGACTGAGCCACCCAGGTGCCCCAGAATACAGTTATATTTTATTTAGGCTTCGCTATTTTTACTTTAAAAACAATGGTTAAGTGATTAAAAAAAAAATTTTTTTAACGTTTATTTATTATTGAGAGACAGACAAAGAGCGTGAGCAGGGGAGGCGTAGAGAGGGGGGGAGAGACAGAATCTGAAGCAGGCTCCAGGCCCTGAGCTGTCAGCACAAAGCCAACACGTGGCTCAAACTAAAAAACTGAGAGATCATGACCTTCGCTGAAGTCGGTGGCCCAACCAACTGAGCCACCCAGGCGCACCAATGGTTAAGTGATTTTAAAAGAAATTGCAAAATTAGAACTTTAAAATGATGTGGATTTTTGTTTCTTAATTCCCAACATTTCTGCAGCTCAGCAGTCTGGCTCTATTTCTCCTGTGTTTTAAATGTGAGTGATCTTGATCTGTTTTTGTTAGCCTGAGAGTGTTGACATATACCACTATACTCAAATGTAGACAAACTGAAAATATTGTCAATTGCTCCACAAAGATATCAGAGTAGAGAAAAAATACTCTTTAAGAGGGCCATAAATTAAAGCATTTTAATACTGGTGTAGTAGACTTTTTAAAATTTGGAATCTGGAAGTCAGTGTCTCTCCCTTGAGAGTGTAAAAAAGCCTTCTATAATTTCGTGGATTTTTTCCCCCTAAAGCTCCTTGGGTCTGCTTTTGACCGTGATTCCTGTCATATATTTTTTTAACTTCCTAGTAATAGAAGGGGGCCCTTCTCTGAGTGCCCCTACTCCCTGCTATAGACAAAATGACAGGTCTCCAAGTTCTGCTGAGCAGATGTGTAGTTAATTCTGGAGGCACATCTGTTTTGGGGGGGGGGGGGGAACTTTGCAGAGACTTTCACACTTTGTGTAAGTACATTCTACAAGGAGAAACGGGAAAATGATGCATTGGGAAGGCAAATCTGGAAGAGCCCCAGGAGGTAGGGGTGCACGAAAGGATAAATAGCACCTTGATTCTGTCAAGAAATTGCCGGTGTCCAGGTTTCTAGTTCAGAGAGTCAGGCCATAGCTGCAGCTGCTTCAAGAACCTGGTTGGACCAAACAGAAAGCATTCCTGAGTCTGGGAAACTATAGGCTCCAGACATCTGGGAGGTAGGACAGGAGCAGAAAATACTTCCGAATGTAAAACCACTTCTGGTTCCTGCCCCCAGTCTACCCAGGCATGGCAGTTCCATGACAGCTGAAGTGGAGCAGGCCCAGAGGGGGATGTGGAGGGACGGCTGTCATTTAAGCTGAATTTACATTGACCTTCTGGATTCTCTAGGGTTTCTCCAAAGTTCTTTTATTCCAACTTGGCCAAACCTGCCTGCCCGTGGCGATCGCCCCCCTGCATTAGCGGTGATATTGCCAGTGGGGTTTAAATTTGCAACCCCCAAGCATGTGTCCTTTGCAGGACACTGTGGATGGCAGCGGAGAGGTGGTGAAGAGCTGAGCTAAAAATGTTCTTTGCCCTCGATGAGCTGGCCATTTTGCTGGAAGGTAGAGGAGTGAAGAGAGCCCAAACTCCTAGATGGTGTATGTTTGGAGCTACCTGGAGGAGGTGACATTTGACCGCGTTTTGAATATCCAGAAAATGAGGATGAGCAAAGAGGACAAAGTAGCAGACACTCCAAGCTAGAAAGCATAGTGCAACCTAGCATCTTCCCCATCTTCTGTCACTTCTCAGAGAAAGCTGACATAAGAACTGATTAATTTCCCGACACCCCTGGGGTCCAGAGGCTGGATGGGTTCATTCTCCCTGGGGTTAGGATTGTCAGCTTTTCGAGATCGGTCGGTAGAATTTCTGGGTCCAGGTTGTCACTGTCATTTGAACCAGTCGTATCTCCTCCAACTTTTCATGGTAAATGCCAGGTTCTTGTCATTTTGGGGGCATCCCCTGGGCCATCAGATACAGACTGACACCTGTAGTTGGCCTCCCTAGCGCATGAGCAGATTAGACGCCAGTGTGTAAAACTGATGCTGTGCCGGTGGCCTTGTGGATGTTTGAGGTCTTGTCCGTGCTGTACGCCTCCATCTCGCGCCACACACGAACGCCATTCTCTTCAAGAAGTCGGCAAATGAATTTTACATCACTTGTGCATGGAGACACGGGCTTGTTGTGCTGTTTGAGTAGTGTAGCACCCTGTGTCAAAACGACGAGAGGTCAGAGTGCACCCTGTATGGTGGTGATTGGGGGACCGACAGGGAGCTTAGTTCTGCATTTTAAGAGCTGAGTGCACAGGCAGCCGGGGGGTGGGGGGTGGGGGCCCTCCTGGTTCTGCCTGAAAGGAGAGCCAGTCCCCGGAGCGCAAGTGAAAGGGGTTCCTGGAAGAGGTGGGCAAAATGGGCGGGTTCAGGTTTCACTGTAAGATCTCCACCATGACCCCCTGCCTTGGCTCCTCAGGCTGTTGCCAGGAACTGCATTCGGCTCCATTCACCTAGGGGTTTTAGTAAGGTGCAAGAGGAACATTCCCCCTCTCTCTTTCTTGCCCCTGTCACTCCCTTTCCCTCCCTGGCCACCAAGAGAGAAATCCTGGCTCGTCCTGAGTCTATCAGGCCTTTCCCACCCATCCTTCCTGAGCACGGGACAGACGACCACCGGGTAAGGGTGAGCTGCTCGGCAGGTGACCTGAGAGATCTCTGTTAACTCCTTCACCACGTCTGGCTAACCTGTCTTCCTTCTGCCTCTTCTCTTCTGCTAACGTGCTTGCTGACCTGTACAGATCAACTCTACCAGCAACTTGAGCAAAACCGCCGCCTAACTAACCAACTAAAGCTGGCCCTGAATGAGGATTAAACTTAAGTGGGAAAGAACTTGGGCTGAATTCTAGGAATGGAGCCCATGGGCAGGAAGTCCAGGACTGCCATGCCTTCAACTAATAGGGCCGACAGCACTTGCTCTCTGCAGAATCGTACATGGAGGGAGTTAGCAGAAAGGCTGGCTTCATCTGCGTCTTTCTTCCTCTTATAATCTGGAATAATTAAGTTCTCTTTAAACCCAAAACTGCTTTTATGGTAAAGTTATGTGTATGTATATGGATCAAATATTTATAACAATCAATTCAGCAATCGCAGTTCTTCTTGTTTGAACTGATACAGAATGGGGACCAAAAATTGTTTTCTGTTTCCCACAGAGAATGAGTTCTGCCTAAGTTAGAAAGCCAAAGCCAAGGAGTGTGTAACTATATACGTATACATATTATATATGATGCAATATATAACATATATATATATTGCTATTACATATTCATATTCCTAACTTCTTAATATCTGGTATAGCGTTTGATTAAATGTACCTATGCTTGGGCAAAATAGCTTTTGAAAACAGGAGCTCATGTCAGAAGTCCCTGATTGTCTAAAAGGTATGCTTTTATTCCGTCTAATGGTGTTGTTGGAATCTGGTGAGAATGTCATGCTAATAATAAATATAAGAATAGTAAGAGAATGTCCTACTGAAGTGTGCATGAAACTTGGATATTTTTTTTTAATGAGCAACAGAAATAAATCATTTTAAAAGTTGTCAGAATATCGACTTATATCATCTCTGTCTTCTGTGTTAAACACAGCTCCCAGATCTTTAACTGCCTGTAACTCAGAAATGTCTGCCATAAGTAACTTGAGTGCTGCAAGCACCGTCGCTGTCCCCGTGGCATACGGCCGGGGGACCTTCACCAAGCCCCACCCGTGCTCTGTTCAGAGTGGCCTGTTGGTGGAGGTTCCTCTGACTGCTCTGTGAGAACCTGCTGTGCCTCTAGTCCCTTTGGGTCAGAGATGTCTTCTCCCTTTGTAGGTCCTTGTCTGGAAATGAGCAGTATCTTACAAGCATGCCTTGTCCTAATCATCTCATCTTTGTTTGTGACTGATGTTTGCCTGCCTAAATGTACAAACCGCCTCTGTGTCCAAAGTGCAGCTATTCATGACTTAATTTTCTAATCCCATCACAGAGAAAGTGGCTCATGCCAAAGAAGAAAACCTTAGTATGCACCAGATGCTGGATCAGACTTTACTGGAGTTAAACAACATGTGAACCCTCCTTAGCTGCGACCACACTCTTTCATGTCGTTTTGTTGTCGTTTTGTTTTGTTTTGTTTTGTTTTGTTTTGTTTTGTTTTGTTTTGTTTTGTTTTGAAACACCATGCTTACCATGAAACCCCTTAAACGCATTTTTATTTACTTTTACACTGTCACAGAAACATCCACAAGATACCAGCTAGGTCGGGGGTGGGGAAAACACACACACATACACACAGACAAGGCGAGCCCATGGCAGGGCCGTAATGACTTAAATGTGCCATTTCCCGGATTGACGTTGCCACACTTAGTAGAGAGTTTTGCAACACAGTATACTCAGCCAGTCTAGGAATCCTCACTAAAGCAGAAAGATTTCCACTCAAAGTGCCAACGATGTATTCAACAGGAAGGTTAATGTTGAAAACGCAATCAGGTGTGGATTGGTGCTACTTTAAGCAAAAGGTCCCACTGTGGTCTTTCGTTCAATATTGTACAATTTAGAATCCTGTCCGACACTAATTTATTTTGTCTTGAGTTTTATTATGAGATGAGACTGCGGATCTGGTATGCCTGAATTCACTAACGCCAAGGGTTTGTAAGGCACGCTGCTCTTTTAAGACTTCTAGGGCCTTCTCATTGGCACACCTGCGGCTCATTACAACTTGTAGGATAGCATTCGATGTGGACTTCCACTCTCCATTTCTCCATGTTCAAGTGAAAGATTTAGGCACTACGTACAATTGGTAAAGAAAAATCATTTTCTTAAGAGTTATAACTATATGTAAACATTGTATAATGGTATGGAATAAAATGCACATTGTAGGACATTTTCTAAATTTGGTGGTCCTGTCATTTGTATGTTTTTACTTGGTGAACTTTAGATGGTGTGGTCGACCTACCTTCCCTCATGAATGGTTTCTTAAAACAGTATCCCAAAGATTGGGGGAAACCGAATTCTGAGTGTTACCCTTCCAGAAGCTCTCGAGGCAGCATCCTTTTGGTCTGTTAGAGTGAGAACCCAGCAGGAAAGACCCCATCCAGAAAAGCCTTCCTCCATGATATGGTCATATATCTGCACATACATAAAGGCTTTTGCAGTGACTGTAGTGGTTCGGGAGGTTTTCCTCGAGTCTTAGCTAAGTCCCTAGCGATGGCACATACACCAACACATAGTGAGTGAATGCACCAAGTGTGCCCTTGTCCCCCAGCAGTGTGACTCGAAAAAGTATTGCTGTAAAGGGTCTTTGTGATTTTCTGCTTTCTCACTTGTCTTGAGTTCTAAACCCCAATACATCTTCGTCTTTTTGGACTTGGAAACTGAAAATATCACAGGTCGCTCCTGAAGACTCACAGCAAACGAAAGATTACGAACACTATTAGTTGGCCAAACTTGTGCTGCAGGGCGGAAAAGGACGTTCTCTTGGAAAGCAAACATGGGAGGATGGAAATAAACGGAAACGGATTTGGATGACAGATTATATTTTCATTGAAAAGTATGAAGTGTATCTGTAGCTCTTCTTTCAAGTCCTTTGACCAGGTATTTTCTCTCCACAGAAAGGGTGTGTAAGGCAAAGAAACTCTTTGGGTCTCAAATTCCCCTCGTCTTCACCGCCCCTAGGCTCACCCCTGCCCATCCTCAGCAAGACCAAGAAGGCCTCTCTGCCCAGCAGCCTTTCCTGAACCCAGCACCCTTTCACTTTGGGTGCCAGGTCTGGCTTGACCTTTCCTAGCTGCCTAGCCGCATCAAGTCCCTAAATCTGAGATTCTTCATCAATCAAGTGGAGACGAAAGTCTCACCTAGCTCCTAGGATATTACATGGGACTGGAATGCGTCACCTTTGTAGTAAAGTACGTAACACAGAACGCAGGACATGCTTGATAACCATTAGCCGCTGCCGCCCTCGTCATGCCGCATGTGCTCCAGGGACCACAGCAGAGCAGATTTGCTACCGGACTTGGTAAGGCTGGGGCAATGCTAAACTTTGCTCCAGATGGTGATGGTTATTAATTCCTTTCTGAGATACCGCTTGCCAGAACCTGTACTAACGTGCCTTCCGAGTGTTACTTCAGCTTCACATCGGTCCCTGCTTTATTTACACAAAACCCGAGGCTCGGAGAGTCCGTGAAACTACACACGGTCCCATAGCTCACAAGGAGGGGATCCTGGCTTCAGATTCGGGCCTGTGTGACTCCAGAGCCCTGTTTGGATTCTTCCACTTGTTTTAGATGCTTTAGGGCAGAAGAAGATCAACTGCCAGACGTAGCTAGAAACAGACGAAGCCGCAAATACGGTTGGGGAAGGAGGAGACAGGGAAGGTGTATGCGGAGTCAGCTCTCTGGCCAACATGACCCCTAGTGAGTGGTTTACTGCCTAACTTCCTCCCTGGCTTTCAGGGGTCAGCTGAAATAATTAATGAGGCATTGATTATTCAACTTATTCACCGATTTAAAGAATTATCACCTGATCTTTCTGATGGGGGGAACACCCTGTCTCCACATGGCACTCACTTTGGGTCTGTTCCAATATGATAATCCCGGAACACGCCGCCCCTGTGAGGTCAGGAGAAAGATGAGGGCTCTTCAGCGTGGAAACACCAAGGCTGGAAGCCAGTATGGTCACTGCTTAGAAAACCATGAAGTACAGAGAAATAGTTCAAGATTCATACCCTAAATTCCATTAACAGGCCCGGATTTCAGAACGAGAAGTTG
Source organism: Neofelis nebulosa (assembly GCF_028018385.1). Taxonomy (NCBI): domain Eukaryota; kingdom Metazoa; phylum Chordata; class Mammalia; order Carnivora; family Felidae; genus Neofelis; species Neofelis nebulosa. The sequence goes on along the minus strand of NC_080788.1, from coordinate 42,551,524 downwards.
GAAAACATGCCTTGTTCAGGTAAAGCAAGGTGGCTCTCCACAGAAAAAGGGCTACAAGTAAGAAATAAGCATCTCCCAAAAATGTTTAAAGTTACAATGAGAGTTGTGCAGACCGTTGCTTTCTGGACACAGTCTGAGCTTTTTGAGGCTGGCATTGAAGAGAACAATTCCTCTACTTATTATTGCTCCTGGAGATGTCCTTAGCAGAAAGAAAATCTAATTTTTGAGTATGCTGGTATGTATCCTCCAGAATTTAATACTTTGGGCCTGATTTCCGCCCCCCCTTCTGGGGCGGGGGGGAAGGCTTTTTACTTGAACAAACATTTGAGTGCATGTTAGCCATTTTTTCAACTTGTCAACACAATTTGTAGATGTGATTTTGTTTTAAAATCTGCAGTCAGATGTACATACAGGGGGAGAAAAAAAGTCTGAATTCTCCAATCAAAAAGTCCCGGGGTGTTCAGGGAGCCATCATTTCCAGAATTGGAGACAGAGGGTTTTGGGAAAATATTCGAGATGTCAGGCGGTGCAAGAAGTGTACCTTCCATTACGTATACTTTTTGACATTGAGGGTTTTCAGAGCTCTGTTCCTCCAACAGATGTCATAAATTTTGTGTGTCAAACAATGAATGAAGCTATGTTGAGGGCCCGCTAATAGGAATGCAACTTTTGCGGAATTTTTGACAAATGGGCATCGACCTGGAGGATAAGACCGGTGCCAGCCGCCTGTGAGAGTTTTATTTCCATCTGTTACCAAGGCCGTGGAGAACAAAGAGTCAAGTCACAGCCTTATCAGGGCCTGCCAAGGCTGATGCCCTAACCGCAATGCTGATTCAGAGCCGGAAGGAGGCCTAGAGAGGTTCATTGGCTTGGTCAAGGCCGCTCAGCTGCTTGAGTTCAATCCCATGGAGTTCAGCTCTCCCGAGGGGCCTGGAAAGCAAATGGGCAAAGCTCTGAAACCCGCCCCACCGCTCACTGTGTGAGCTCGGTTAATTTCACCATTTGAGCAGTCATTTCTTGATCCTTAAGGGAGAGGGCTTGTTTCTTCACGTGCTTCTTCACTTCCCCACGAGCCTGGGAACTAACCGAGGTGGATTGCGATGATGCTCCCGCCACCTCCAGTCCCTTCTCTGCTCCTCAGCTGGAGCCCCTTTCCTCCTTCCTTGGGGTCCTTAGGAAAACGGAAAATACCTTCTTTCCTTTTGGAGTGAAAACCTCCAGGACCATTCCTCTGGAGGCCACTCGTTGCAGTGAATCAGTACCTCACACCTAAGAGCCATTCAAAATGCGTTTCTTGATTGGACAAATGGCCAGACACAAACGCTCAAGTAACAGAGTCATTAACCATCTATGCACAGAAGGTTAAGAATGTGGTTTTTTGTTTTGTTTTGTTTTTTGATGTTTATTTTTGAGAGAAAGAGACGCAAAGTGCTAGCACGGGAGGGGCAGAGAGACAGAAAGGGAGACACAGAATCTGAAGCAGGCTTCAGGCTCTGAGTTGTCAGCACAGAGCCTCACGCAGGGCTCGAACTCAAGAACCGTGAGACCATGACCTGAGCCGAAGTTGGACACTTAACTGACTGAGCCACCCAGGCACCCCGGTAAAAAATGCTTCAAAGCAATAAATTGAGATTTCATTTTTTAAGCAAAAACACTGGCCTTTGAAAGTCAGTTTTTTGTTGCTGGCTTCTCAAACTGCATTTGGATGTGCTAGTGAGTAGGAAAGCAGACAGTAGGAATACTGCCCCTGGTTCGTTCTTGAGGAGCCGCTGGGCAGGACGGCTTGGGAATCCACATCTCCAGAGGAAAGCTGGTGATGGCAAAACAAGCCATGTGTGGTGGGCGGGGTGGGGGGGTGCAGTGCAGGATTGTCGGTCCTGTCTCCCAAGGGGCCTCCTGGGTCTGGCTGGGCCAAAGTTCCTCTGGGTGTATGTTGCATGGGGTTGGGGTGGGGGTGGGGGGCTCGGGGGGGAAGAAGGAAGCACACTTCATCCTGGTGAGTCCTAATCTGTTTTCAACTCCGGAGATACTCTGGATTTGCAATGCTGCCTTTCCACTGGAATTCTTATTTCTTATAAGAATTTCTTATCTCCTAAATCGGATATTAAACTCTCGGGTACATGCGGTAGAATAGTATAGCCCTGTGGCCTTCCAATGAGCCAGGTTTGATCGGCTGACTACATTCTGCATCAGCAGCCCCACACTCTACCCTGCCCCATGCCCACTTGCTCTGTGAAAACCATGTTTCACACTAAAACAGTTTGCCAAAGAACTGCTTGAATCATGTGTCAAGGACACCAGTATCTGAAGCGAGCCCTGTCACTATCCCAAAAGGGTTTAGTACTGGTGCTAAAAAGCCCAGAGACTGTGTTAGAAATGTGAGCCAGCACCTGGGCAGTAGGGTTTTTCATTTTTGTTCTTAATTAAGGTGGGTGATGGTTTCATAGGGACTCCTACGTCGTACCTCTCAGAACCCAGCTGAGAAGTGATGAATTACTGGTTTATTCAGCTTGAAGACTGCCTTTCGCATGATTTGTCTTCTTCCTGTTTTCACCAAGTACTCCTTTCCAGAGTACTCCAGAATTGTCTGCCTTAGCACCTTCCCAAGAAATTAAAAAGGAAAAAGAACAATTTGTCTAGGAATAGAAATATAAGAAACGTAAAGAAAATGTGCCTCAGTGAAGTGTTTCTAGACTCAAATCCTGGCAAAACTGTTCAGGCAAAACATCTGGCAAAACATCTCTTCAGTTACTAATTCTATACTTGAAAGCTTCTGTCTGTTTCTGGCTTGTGATCTCTCTTCCCTCTCCGGTTACAATTTTTTACTACTCCAATCTCTTGTTTTGTTCACTTTCCCTTAAACACAGAAAGGACTTCCATATTGTCCTCTAGTAACTAGAGAATATATGGAAATTAAGATTATACATGATTTAGCCTATGGGACTAAGAAATTCCATTTTCACCTAAGAAGCATGCACATTATTTTAGGAACTATATAGGTTGGGGTTTGTAGGACGATAAGGAAAAAGCATCAAATAGACTTCTTGCCCTCAGTGTCTACAGAAGAAGTGCACAGACTTGGAAAAATGAGAGGATATGAGGGCACCTGGGTGGCTCAGTTGGTTAAGTGTCCGACTCTTGATTTCAGCTCAGGTCATGGTCTCGCAGTTCCTGAGATAGAGCCCCATTCGATCCCTCTCTCTCTTTCTCTTTCTCTTTCTCTCTCTCTCTCTCTCTCTCTCTCACACACACACACACACACACACACACACACACACATTTAAAAATAAATAATGGGCACCTGGGTGGCTCAATTAAGCATCCAACTTCAGCTCGGGTCATGATGTCATGATTTGTACAGTTTGTTCTGTCAGTGCAGAACCTGCTTGTCTCCCTCCCTCTCTCTCTGCCCCTCCCCCACATGCCCACATGCTCTCTCTCTCTCTCTCTCTCAAAAATAAATAAACATTAAAAAATAAAAACAGTAGGATTTGGTTGCATGGAAAATTGAGAGTAAATGTTACAGGAGTGCATTGAAAACACAGGCATCATGCCTCCTTCCTGAAAGATTGCTAACCACCTGAAACCGGTGGAAAAGGCCCTCCTGGGTGTGCTGCATCGTTTTCTCAGAAGTACTCCAGTTACAGGCAGTTCACGATTCACTCTTACCTTTCAAACCTTAGAAACGAGACCTCTGCTCCTTTATAAAATGCTTTGGTTTTGCTCTTTACTCAGGCCACCAAGTTTTTTTCACTGTAGTTTTGTTCTGCCAGATTTTAACTGAAAAATTCTCCCTTCTTACCCACCTTCTTATTCTTTGTCTTAGGCTATTTTAACTTGTTTTAAATTATTACATTTTTGGGGTCTCACCATACCTTTGCTTTTATCCTAGAGCATCTCTCAATCTTTGCATAGACTCTTAGAGACTCTAAACTCACCTTTCTATGCCAGTAAGGAAATTTGCAGGGAGCCTTTGATTTGTGGATAAGCAAATGGATGGGAGATGCCATGAACACTCCATTCTCCCCTGGGACCATTCCCCAGTGCTCTTTCTTGTGGCCTTTAGAGAAGATAGCAACCTGACCTGCTGGGGTTGCCAGACTTCAGCCTTCCTAATAGGTTAGGGGCCCTGGGGGTCTCCGGATAATTCATTTTCCAGCTTTCATGCAAAGATGAAAAGTGAGGTGGTGTATGTGAGAAAATTGAATTTCACTGTGTATTGATAGGAACTCTTCTTTTGCTTTTCTAGTTTTGGTTCCTACCCCCAAATGGTAAGCACTATGGATAAATATGGCATAATTAAATTTGGATGACAAAGACTCTAACCTGAAGAATTAGCCCCAATTTGTATAACAGGGATAGATACTTATTATGTAGTTAAAGGAAAATGTAAATTTCATGCAGCAATTTGCAAGCTCAAATGAAAAGCTCTGCCGGATTTGGAGACCAGGTTTTAAAGGAAATAAGCCAAAATGTATACATAAGGTCCAAACCACAATATAATTGTATACCCTGTGAGTTTTTCATTTGTTACGTTATTAAAACTATAGAAAAAATCAGCAAAGGAAAAGTCACTCATAATCTCACCTCCATTTTTAAAAATAATATTTTCGTATGTTTTACCTGTGTATATATTTAGGGCTTTTTCTTCAAAACTTTATATTATTTATTCAAAAAATGTTGCGTAGGTATCTATGTTGCTAGCCTAGCCTTTATGATATTACTAATATGATTTTCCATATGGTTAGTGTGCCATGATGTATTATTCTCCTATTTTTGATCATTTGGAATGTTTCTGATTTTTTTTTTTTTTTTTTTTTGCTTTCATAACTAGAACTGGTAGAGATTCATTGTGATTTGGATATTTCCCATTATCCCATTGTGATAGGATATTTCCCATATATAGGACATGGAAACAGACACTTAAAAAAAACAACAACAAACAAAGCTATTTCTTTTTAAGTGCAGGCAAACCCTAAATAGAATGGTAAGCTGTTTGTTTTTTTAACTATGTAGTGATTCCTGCTCTAGCCAGGACTAGGCAGCCCATTTGAGTTCCAGCCTTTGGGTTCTTAAAAAAGAAACAAAACAAACACTTCCTAAACTGGTTAAAATAGAGGTTTTTAAGAAATCCAGCTCTACATGTTATCTCTGTTTCTCCCCAATCTCCACAGACCAACAAAAACACAGAAACTTGGATTTTAAGCAGTGTTTTTACAGCACTTACCCTCTCTCCTATACCCCGGTCTAGACCCAGAATTGATAAAAGTGAATAATGGGTGTGTGGGCCCAGAGGCCCTGTCCAGGGCCATTCTTGCCTCAGTTTTAGGAAGACGCTTCATCACTGGTAATGAACAGTGACAGAGGGTAGCAGCAGCAATAAGTTAACTTAAGCTACATTACAGAGAACCCAGCCTAGGACAGCAGTTACAATCTCAGGCTTTGGAGTTAGAGCAGAATTTGAAAGCCATCTTGGGTTGTGTGACTTTGAGTAAGCTACTTAACGTCTCTATCTGTAAAATGGGGGTGACACTAACAGTAACTGCATTAAGGTCATGACTAAATACGATAACGCATGTCAAGTTTTCAGTACAGTGCCTGATACCAAAAAACTCCATGATGGACAACTTCTTTTGTTGTATTATTATCTCTTAAATATACCTGAGTCTTGTGTCCTTGTGTTCAGCCCTTATAGCCATCCTCCTCAGGCTTCAAAGAAAAGGCTGCCCTTGTCCCTTCCATACTTACCTATGAGGCGCCTCTGATGTTCATCAGGATGGTACAGGGCCAGATAGTTCAGTGGGATCTTCCCTTTGAAATCACAAGGAGGCAAGGATTCACATCCCTTCAGGACTCAAAGCCAGGGTTGGTAAATAGTGTAGACAGCCCCTCTCCAGTGAGGAGGAGAAGGGCCTGAGTAGACCCTTAGTGACCAAGGGAATGACCAACCATCGCCAGCTTTCCAGGGAGTCACCTCTTCCGTGGCATCCAAAATTGTGTACCCAGTTCCTGTGTCTTCACCAGAGCATGATGGGGGTTTGCCTGCAGGGTTTGGTTTCCTGGGAACTTCCCAATAACACTGTGAAAACCCAGCTCGCCTCGTTGCTGATCTTATTCCCCCGAACACTGGAAGGTTACCTAGGCCACACGAAAGTTTTCTTCAGACCATAAAGTACTCTCATCCTCCTCTGGTGAAATCCTTACATGTAAGGTCCTGCTTCTTGGTGTCCTCTGTTGGGTTGCAGCTCCTGCCTTCTGTATCTTTAGCCTTGAAAGAATGGGTTGGCAGGAGGAACAGGCTATTCTCAGTTGGAGCAGATTCTAGATATGCTGAAGGAGGCAGGAGCCCATGCTTCTTAACTGTGACTTTTGTCTAGAGAGGTGTGGGGTGTGGGGCAGGGTGCAGGGACCCAGCCAGCACCAGGAACTAAAGCCAAGCACCTGTTCTGTGCTTTTGGGTCCGGTTGGCTAGGGTATCTGACACTAGGGAACATCTTTTCTTTCACACTCCATTGTCTGGGGCTTCAGTTACATTCTTGACTCAGAGCCCAGGAATGGGGAGAACAAGCACTCCAAAATCCTTAGAGCAGTGACTCACTAAAGTTTTCGGCCTCCCCACCTCCCTAACAATGAGGCATACCACTGGTCTTCCAAGTGAAGGGTGTTACCACCACTTCCAAATAGCTGGGGGAGTGTCTCTTGGCTTCAGAGCTGGTGTTAAGATGGGTCCTATAAGCATGGGCACTGAGGGCATCAGCAAAAGAAGAGCACCCAAAAGAAGGGAAAAAAAAGGTAGAATTTAATGTTTTATATCTCTCCCAAAAAAGCATTGATGCAGTCATCATTGGAAAAATTTGAATATCCTTGGTCTATTGCCACTTATTTTATAGTGATATTTTATTTTGAATTATAAATGTGTGAACGGTATCTGAAGCCAACTACGTATCTCACCAATGCCATGGCCCACCATCACGAGGAGCTGGGTTCCTCTCCAAGCTTCTCACCTGTGCCTTTGACTCTCCTGAGGACCCCATCCCACCTTCCCCCAATGCACGTTCACACACACCCATACCCAGAGTCGTCATCACTACCCACATGGGGCAAATGCCAACCACAGTTACATCCTATGTGTTATGTTTTCATGTGTTTTTGTGAGTCTGCACCACTGATAAAACCTGTTCTATCCCTGGAGTTCTCCCCAGCTAACAACTGGGAAATTTGAGGCAAGTTACTTGTGCTCTGTGAATTTCACTTTCCTCTTCTGTGAAAGCCTGTCCTTCGTGGTTGTGTTAAAGAATGAAAGGTTGGGGCGCCTGGGTGGCTCGGTCGGTTAAGCGGCCAACTTCGGCTCAGGTCATGATCTCGCGGTCCGTGAGTTCGAAACCCGCGTCGGGCTCTGTGCTGACAGCTCAGAGCCTGGAGCCTGTTTTGGATTCTGTGTCTCCCTCTCTCTGACCCTCCCCCGTTCATGCTCTGTCTCTCTCTGTCTCAAAAATAAATAAACATTAAAAAATTTTTTTTTTAAAAAAAGAATGAAAGGTCAAATTTGTCCAGGCCTGGTACATGGCAGGCTATCAGGAAATAGTAGGGTTGTTAATGCCCTTTCTTCACCCCTGGCCCATTCTGAAAGGAAGACAGAGCAGGCCCCTTCTCTAAGAGAACCAACACCATCCACCGTCCTGTGTCAGTCTCAGGGACTTTATAGGGAAACTTCACCCTTTGAAGTAGCTTCCTGAGTCTCCTGCACCCACCACCCCAAACCTTTTTTTTTAATGTTTATTTATTTTTGAGAGAGAGCCAGAGTGTGGATCGGGTAGGGGCAGAGAGAGAGGGAGACACAGAATCCAAAGCAGGCTCCAGACTCTGTCAGTACGGAACCCAATGCGGGTCTCAAACTCACAAACCATGAGATCATGACCTGAGCCGAAGTTGGACGCTTAACCAATAGAGCCACCAAAGCGCCCCTCACCACCCCAAACTTTTACAGGGGAGGAGCATCTCTGGAGAGAGGCTGATTCAAAGGGTGGTACTGTCACCATTTTCTGAAGCCAATGCCTATATTTTTATTTTAGTGTCAGCCATCCAGTGGAGACTGGATGAGTGCGTCTAAGGAGCCCTGGGCTGAGGAGTCCTTAGAGAGCAAGCCCATTAGGAAGGGGAGGGCCAGCGCTGAGCCTTCTTGAGTTTCAGCAAGCTGTGCACTTCCCAGGAAGGCCCTTTCCCAGGCCCTTGTGGCTGTGAAACCCAAGGGGAGGAAGGTGGGGGAAAGTTATACAATAGATTTCCCACTTTTAAATGAGCACGGGAATCACCTGGAATCTTGTCAAAGTGCAGATTCTGACTGTGGTCTGGGGCAGGCTAGAGGATCTGTATTTCTCACCAGCTCCAGGTGATGCCAGCACGGCTGGTCTGTGGACCACAGTTGGAACAGCAGGGCTCTGAGGTGTGGCTTGGAATGTGACATTGGCATCACTCAGAAAGGCTGTAGATGTCATGTGGGTGGTGAGAAGAAAACAGAAAACAACTCATTCAGCTCAGAAGTCACAGTCCAGGAAGGGAAGACGTGATGCCCACACCAAGCTCAGACCCTCACACCATCCTAGGCCCTGAAGGTGAGGCTGGGGCGGGAGTGGCAGGGGAGGCTTCCACAAGACTACCTTGAGAAAGGAGGAATTCCTCATGAGGAAATTGGGACATCTTAGGAAGGGGACGTGAACATGAGGTAGCCCAAACCCATCAAGGCCTATATTCCAGCCCTCCCAGGACCACAGCAGGGCTTTGAGGGAGCTAAAGCACAAGCCAGGACTAGGGTGAGACAACTGAGAGGCCCTGGGTGCAAGATATAAGGAGGTGCTCATTCTCAAGGTCATGCAGCACTTGTGTGTGAGGCTGCCTTGACCTTTATACCCTCGACGTCTCACTCACCTCACGCTAGTCCCAGCCCTGCTAAGCTAGGTAGTAGTCACGCTCTGGTTTCCCACTTTGATATTCCATCTGGGACAGCCAGCTAGACCCTCCATACCTACTGCCTCTGGTTTTCCTCAAGAAAATAAGATAAGAGCTAAGTGAAGTGAGGAAGAAAGTCACTTGCAATAAACATCTTTGGAATTTATTTATCTTGGAATTTCTGGCACCTAAGCCAAGACCTGGCATGAAGTAGGTGTTCAACACATGCTTTGTTCAATGAATGGTTGGATACTATTACTAAATACAAAGGACCTTTGATTATTTACGAGCAGTTGCCCCTTGTCAAAAGGCAGGAACTGTTTTTTTCATTGTCTTTATCTGAAATATAATACAGGTCAATAAAAGTCTATTTAACTTGATAGAGGTGAAATCCATCCTGTATGAAGGAAAAGTCAATAGTTGTTTTACAAAGTGTCAAATGAGGAACCTTCTTGAAAATACTTTTCTTCTTGAAATTCCTGTATTAATAATTTATTCCTTTAACTTTCTTTTTGTTTACCACTTGTCTTATTTTAAAATACCATAACCATAGGGAATGGATTACATTAACCAAAAACACTACATTACCTTCATTATATTTGTGTCCTGGGAATTTTATAAACAAGGCATAGTATCACCTATGGGCCAAATTCAACCCACCACCTATTTGTGTACAACCTGAGAACTGAGAATGATTTTTAAATTTTTTAATGGCTGAAAAAAATTCACAGGAAGAATGATAGTTCATGTTATGTGAAAAGTATATGAGATTCACATGTCGGTGTTTATAGTTTTACTGGAACACTCACATCCATTCATTGATGTGATGTCTAGGGCCGCTTTTGTGCTACAGCTATGGAGTTGAGTAGTTGTAACAGAGACTTATGTTCCAAAAGTCTAAAATATTTACTATCTGGCTTTTTACAGGACAAGTTTGCTGCCTGTCTACTCTAAAGGAAGGCTCTTATACTTATCCCATCAGCTTGTTCCAACAGTTTTTATAAAAATCACTGGATATAATCTAATTTTAGTGAGGAAATGACACTCATGTGATACATAGATTCCTAGAAAGTTTTGTGTAAATAGAAATCTTATAAATAAAATCATATTTTTAAAGTTTATTTATTTTTGAGAGAAAGCAAGCAGGGAAGGGGCAGAAAGAGAGAGAATCGCAAGCAGGCTCTGTGCTTTCAGTGCAAAGCCCGATCCGGGGCTCGATCCCACGAATCATGAGATCATGACCTGAGCCAAAATCCAGAGCCGGACACTTAACCAACTGAGCCACCCAGGTGCCCCTTAAAATCATATTTTAAAATATTTTTTTATATTTCTACTTAAAATAATTATTTAGGTTTAGAGAAGTGAAAACGTTCTCTCTCTCAGTTTTGATGGTCAGGTTTGTCTGAAGCAGGCACTGCATTACCCCAAAGGCACCTTCTCTTTATCTTGTCTTGTTCCTAATTCTTGGAGCTCAGGCAGTTGGTGCTGGTGCACTTTATCTCAGTCTCAGCTCACTGGAGGCAGACTGTTTGAATTATGATTTAAGCAAGAGAGAGACCTTTCCCAGGGATAGAGAAGGAAGTGATTTGCTCCAGGTACTCCCAACAGTATGCCTGGGAAGTCATCTGTCTGCAGCTAAATGGTTTCCATGCTGCAAGTAGTGTGTGTGTGTGTGTGTGTGTGTGTGTGTGTGTGTGTTGGGAAGGAGGAGGGAGGTGGGGAGGACAGGACAGGAACAAACAAGAATAGGAATTCTAGAATGGGTATTTCTCTCATCGTCTCCCAACCACCCCGCCTTCAAGCTTACCAGAAAAGATGGGATTGTTATTCTGGCCCCCACATCCCCACATGTACTCCCTCCCCATACTTCTATTTTGCAGTTGGTCAACCTCAAGGAAAGTGAACTTGGCTTCATTTGGCAGCACAGGCATTTGCAAGTTAGACATCATCTCCCAGTTATGAAAGTTGATGAAGTTTGATCCCAGTCTGAAAGTTGTGATTTCCCCCTGGCCCTCTGGAATTCTAGATTTTCTTGGATTTGCCAGAGGGATTTCGTTGGTCTCACCAGTATGAGCCTTGAAGCTCCATTCTCCCTTCTCACCTTAGAGTGTCACAGCCGAGTACTGTATGAGAACCCACAGGGTGGTAGCAGCATGGGCGCCTTCCAGCCACACTCCACATTGCTGGTGGGCAAGTTTAAAAGTCAGCTCCACCTTCAGGATGCAAACTGAAGAGACTTAATGGGAAACGGCTTGTTTTCATTCTGCCTGCCTCGGCAAACTTTTCCATCTCCCTGTTTTCATAGTGTAATGTGTTATATGTTGTGAAATACCCTTACACAAAGAATCCCCAATCTTTTCCTGATGTGAAGAAACTCTGAATCTGACCAAAATGATCAAATCAATGCACTACCATGCCTGCAACACTTCTGACACCAGACGTGTGGGTTTTCCACACTTCAGGCAATTCTTCGACGCTAGCCGGGTGTCCTACAATTCAGTTCAGTTCTGACACTATCTACCTGGAGTTGGCATCAGCTCCCATAGGTGAAGGGCTCAATCCCACGAGACTGAGCCCACTTAAAGTGCCAATCCTAAATCCTAGGCTGTTACCTGTACTTCTGACCAACTGGCTAGAAATAGAGCTCCCATGATCCCCTCCTTGGCTTCACTAATTTGCTAGAATAGCTCACAGAAATCAGGGAAGGAGTTAGGTTTTACCAGTTTATGATAAACGACATAGTAAAGGTAATGAGTGAAGAGGCAGATGAAGAGATGCATAAGACAAGATCCAGAGGGCTCCTGAGGAGGAGGGAGGTGGAGTAGGGCACCATCTCAGCATGTAGGTGTGTTCAACAACACAGAAGTCCCCCAAACCCCAAACCTGGTATTATAGGAATTTTTATGGAGGCTTCATCATGTAGGCATGGTTGATTATTAACTCCATTTCCAGCCCCCTGCCCTCTTCAGAGAAAGGGCTTTGAGGCTGAACGATCCAAGCTTCTGATTATCCTCAGTCTTTCTGGTGACCAGCCCTGATCCAGGATTCCACCAAGAGGTGAATACCGAATACAAAAAAATGCCAAGAGGTATTTTATAGGAGACATTGAAGGAGCTTTGTGCCCAGTTTTCATACCAGCTGAAACCAAAGCATGAGCAGCTATACAGGAGAAAGGAATCAGAAGGATGCTAGAAATGAGGTGAGGGGCAGGCCAAAATCTTGGGAAGGCTTTTAGCAACCTCCAGCAAGGCCACCTGGTCTGCAGCCCCCATTCGTACAGGGCCTCTGGCAGATGTACGGTTTTCAAGGGCCCGTGAAAACATGAGAAAAACAATGACCAGGTCTAAACACAGGAGAAAAGTATAAAATTGAAAGTAAAGCATTTTATTTAAACATCTATAAAACATGTAATTATGTCAACTGCAGTTTTAAATTTCGTATTTATAAATCCTTTGTATTTGAAAGTAATACTATGGTTTGATATTCTCACCCTATAAAATTTCCTGTGCATGTCTGATGACCGCCTAGATATCATAATCATATAGTAAATGAATGACTAGTAGCTAAATAATTTCGAAAACAAAACTCATTTTGATTTTTTTTTTTTTTTGCCTAGCAAACATTTTGTATTTAATGTGAAATATGGATATATTCTAACGTGTTTGCTATGATGTGGAATGTGAATTCCAAAATTAATTGAAAGGGCCTGGGGCCTGTTATAGTCGAAAACTCACACTGGTCACAGGCCTTGGAACTGGGGTTCAGGACAAGTCGAACCAGATCTCCAAGGGGTAAGATGGAGGTCCCAGCTGATACGAGATAATCACTGCAGTGAGTAACCTCAGAACCTTTCAGTTCACAGTCCATCTGTACCGAAGTGCTTTAAACCCTGTGACCTCCAGTGTACGAGTTTTCAGATGGTGGGTGTGACGCTTTCTGGAAAGAAGTACCTTACACATATAGCGAACTGCTACAGTGAGCCTATGCTAGGGCTGATACAAGTCACGAAAGAGAAAGTAAGCCAGAATGAGTGGGTGATACGTTACTGGTTGGCTGCTAGCAAGAGGCCTGCGCAGGTCAGGCGGCCTGGCTGTGAGGCGAGAAGCTGCTGGAGGGCCTCTGGCCTGAACCGGCCAGCCCGCAGCCTCACTGAGCGATGGTAGGTCTCCTGATGGCAGTGCCTGTGTACTGTCACCCATGCAAGCACTGAAAGCCGACCCTGGTTGCTTTTTCCCTTTGAAGAATGCCCTTCCTCTCCTTTTTCACTCTTGCACTTGAGAAAAGGGAGGAGACAAGAAAACAGTGCTTTCTAGACTTCTCCCCCCACTCCCCGCCACTACCATTCTTTTGTCTTTGGTGTTCCCAGGCTCTCTTGGCACACCCAGCTGTGTTCTGTCCCTTCCTCGGCCCTCCCCAGTGAGGTGTCCTTGACTGCAGGTTTCTTTCTGTGAGTCAGCAAAGGTGGCCAGTAGACATTAGTTTGGAACACTGACAGGCTGGCTTCAGCGCTGTGGTGAGAGGGAAGGGCCAGACCAGGGGGCATCAGCAGCCCTTGTGGGCCCAGGAGTGACTGTGGGAGAGGCCAGGCTGCTCTCCTCACCCCTCCTGCAGTGGCTCTGCACAGACAACCTCAGCCTGAAGTGTCCAGGGGAGAGGCGCTGGTTATGAGGCTGCTGCTGTTTGTCTGCCCTTCACAGGCAGGTGACCTGTGGGGGGCAGTTTAATAGGTCTATGCGTCTCTCTGTCCCGGGTGTCAGTGACCAGAAGGGCAAGGCCAAAGAGCAAAGGAGAGAGCAGGCCAGGCCCTCCTTCCCCAGGAAGATCCTACCCCTTCCTCACCACACCAGTGGACTTTGGACCCTGAGGTCTAATTGCTTCACAATAACGAACTCACATCCATCTAGCACTTCCCTGCTCCCAGAGAACACTTAAATATTTCATTTGATTTTGACAGTCATGCCAGGAACAAGGGAAGGGTGCAGGCTTCAGAACTATGCCCATTTTACAGATGAGGAAACAGTTCAAGGATGAGCCGGCTGGCCAGTGTTCTGGGGCTGGCTCTGGGTGAGCCGAATGAGGTCGGAACCTGGTTCCTCTGACTCCAAGCCCACAGTGTGTGGGCTTCTACCCTGAACCACCGGGAAACACTGGTGGATGCTGAGCAACCAACCAAGGCCATTGGCATGGATTTGGAGCAGAAGTGCACACAACATGATTCTAGAACCAGAATTTCTGTCTCAGGAAACTTTCAAGGCTCTTAAAATGCTGACATCATGTAAACTCATTGAATTTGTGTGTGTGCGTGCGTGTGTGTGTGTGTGTGCGTGCCATTTTATTATTTTTTTATTTTCCACTTTTATTGAGAAATAATTGACATACATCACCGTGTAAGTCTAAGGTGTATAGCATGTTGGTTTGATACACATATATTGTGAAATGATCACCATAGTAGGTTCAGCTAGCGTCCATCTTCTCATATCAATACAATAAGAAAAAAAGACGAAAGGAAAAAATTTCCCCCTTGTGACAAGAACTCTTAGGCTTTATTCTCTTAACAACTTTCCTGTACATCATACAGCACTGTTAGCTCTAGTCATCGTTTTGTACGTTACGTCTCCCGTACTTGCTTATCCGATTACTGGGAGTTTGGACCTTCTGACCACCATCCTATTGTCTCTCTCCTTCTTCCACCTCTGGTGACCACAAATCTGATCTCTCTCTCTCTCTCTCTCTCTCTCTCTCTTCTAATATGAGAATAGTTGACACATAATGTTACATTAGTTTCAGGTGTACAGCTTAGTGATTTGACAAATATATACATGATGCTATGTTCACCCCAAGTATAGCTACCATCTGTCCCATTACGTCACTATTACACGATCACTGACCATATTCCTTATGCTGTGCTTTTATTCCCAAGACTTAGTCATTCGGTAAATGGAGGCCGTATGTCCCTCTCCCCTTTACCCATTTGGCCCAACCCCCCAAACCCTACCCTCTAGGAACCATTAGTTTGTTATGATCCTGCTTTTTGTTTGTTTATTCATTTGGCTTTCTTTTTTACATTCCACTTATGAGTGGAATCATATGATATTTGTCTTTCTCTGTCTTACTTATTTTACTTTCTATAATACCCACTAGGTCCCTCCATACTGTCTCAGATGGCATGCTCTCATCCTCTGTATGGCTGTGTAATATTATTGTGTGTGTGTGTGTGTGTGTGTGTGTGTGTGTCACATTTTCCCTGTCCATTCATCTGTTCATGGACTCTTCCACATCTTGGCTATTGTAAATAATGCTGCAATAAACATAGGGGTGCATATTATCATTTCAAGTTACTGTTTTTGTTTTCCCTGGGTAAATACCCAATAATGGAATTACTGGATCATATGGTATTCCTATTTTTAATTTTTTCAAGAACCTCCATACTGTTTTCCACAGTGACTGTACCAATTTATGTTCCTACCAACCTTTCACAAGGGTTCCTTTTTCTCCACATCTTTGCCAACATGTTATTTCTTGCTTTTTTATTGTAGCATCTTAACTGATGTAAAGTGATCTCTCATTGTGGTTTTGATTTGTATTTCCCTGATGATTAGTGATGTCGAGCATCTTTTCATGTGTCTACTGGCCACCTTTATGTCTTCTTTGGAAAAATGTCTATTCAGGTCCTCTGCTTTTTTTCGTTGGATTGTTGTTTTTTTTTTCTGTGCGTGTGTGTGCTGAGTTGTGTAAGTTCCTTATATATTTTGGATATTAACTCCTTATCATAAATATCATTAGCAAATATCTTCTCCCATTCAGTAGATTGTCTTTTTGCTTTGTTGATGATTTCCTTTGCTGTGCAAAAGCTTTTGATTTTGATATAGCCCCAATAGTTTATTTTAGCTTCTATTTCCTTTGCCTTAGGAGAGATATCTAGAAAAATTGCTATGGCCAGTGTCAGAGAAATTACTCCCTGTGTTCTCTTCTCTTCTAGGATTTTTATAGTATCAGGTCTCATATTTAGGTCTCTAATTCATTTTGAGTTTATTTTTTGTGTATGGTGTTAGAAAATGGCTCAGTTTCATTCTTTTGCATGTAGGTATCCACTTTCCCCAGCACCATTTATTGAAAAGACTGTCTTTTCCCCATTGTATATTCCCCATGTATATTCTTGCCTCCTTTGTCATAGATTAACTGACTATATAGTCATGGGTTTATTTCTGGGGTCTCTCTGTTCTATTGATCTATTTGTCTATTTTTTGTGCTAGTGTTGTACTATTTTGATTACTACAGCTCTGTAGTTTATCTTGAAATCTGGGATCATGATACCTCCAGCTTTGTTCTTCTTTCTCAAGACTGCTTTGGCTGTTCAGGATCTTTTGTGGTTCCATACAAATTTTAGTATTATTTGTTCTAGTTTTGTGAAAAATGTTGTTGGTATTTTGAGAGGGATTGTATTGAATCTGTACACTGAAAAGTCACTGAGTTTTAGAAGGGAAGATCATTTCGTTTATAGCAAGGTTCAGTGCATTCATTCATTCATTCAGATATTCGTTACTCAACAATACTACTCCATGACCGATAGATGCAAGCCAATTTGCCAAAAGTCAGTGTACCCCAAAACTCAATCTGTTGAATGATCAATTCACTCAATGTGTCAATTTAATCAATGTTGTCAAATGACTGCTTTATTAGTTTTACCAAATTTATTCATTGTAATTGTAACGACTCCAGCCGTAATATTTTAACAACATGTTGGCTAAACAGAAATATGCAGACGTTAATTTTTTTCCACATCAAACACAACTTTTCCGGGCAAAATTCTAGCCTTTAACCATATGATAGGACTGTTTTGGCTACTTCTGGCTTCTTTACGTGCTTTTGAATCTAAGTGTATACTTTCAAACTTAAAACATTTAAACATTTTTTCATCAGTTTCTCCAAAGCCATGTAATAAGCCTTAACATCAGAGAGGCAGTGTAGACCGGTGATTACACAGGACAGCTTGGACCTGGAGCCAGCCCAGCTCTGCCACTTGCTTAGGGACAGGTTGCATCTCCATATGTGATGTGATCTCAGCCATGTTACATATAAGCACTGAGGGGGAAAACAGCACACCACAATAATAACAGAGTTAATTCTGGGTGGTGGGATTGTGAGGGGTGCCTTCTGTATGTTTGACCCTAAGGCATAGTTCTAATAATTTTAAGTGTTCCTTATGTAAGAGGAACTACACCAGAGAGCTTCACATATGTTATTTTACTTAACCCTCATAACAAACACAGAAGGTAGATGATATTATCACCATTATACAGACAAAGAAACCGAGGCTCTGAAGCATTCATTAACTTGCATGTGTTCCCACACTTCAGAGGAATCTGACTTCCTCTGTCTGACTTCAAAGTTCATGCTAACTTTTACTTCCTCTGACTCAACCTGAGTCCTTCTCTGTTAAACGGACATAATATCTGCATCTCAGAGTACGGAGGGAGGATGGAATGGAATGATAGGTACGAAAGCCCTTGCAAATGAAAAAGCCATCTACAAAGAATAGTACTAATGAGCAGCATGAGTTGTATTCACTGTACTGTTCCAAAGATTTGCACGTATCATATTTCTTCAATCAATGACCCTGTGAGACAGGTGGCCATTATTATCCCCATTTTTCAGAACAGGATGTCAAGGATCAGAGAGGGCAACATGCCGCCATCATACAACTGTACATGGCATTAATTATCTGATGGAGTCTTTCCATTACAAATGACTTCTGGGTCATTTTCCCCAGTCTTCCTCCCCTGGTTCCTCAGGGATACACTGCAGAGAAAGGGAAACACCTTAATAGGTGTCAGACAGTCCGCTTGGCTCAGCGGGAGGTGGATGAAGGACGGGAGACAGATCAGAGAGCAGAGGTCAGGCATTAGATCCGTGCCTTCCATGGTGCGCATTGACCTTGCTTTCCAAGGACTCAGAGGATAACCACAACTCCAAGGACGCTGCTGCCACCTGCTGTTCACACATTCTCCACCGGAGGGCTTCTCCCCACCTTCGTGCAGTTTCTCAGGATCTTCGTCGCTGTCTTTCCCAGACCTCTTTTATAACCTGGGTAGAAGAACATCAG
The DNA here is from genome assembly GCF_028018385.1 of Neofelis nebulosa. NCBI lineage: Eukaryota > Metazoa > Chordata > Mammalia > Carnivora > Felidae > Neofelis > Neofelis nebulosa. The sequence continues at coordinate 42,533,475 of NC_080788.1, read as the reverse complement.
CCTTTGCTCGATTTCAAATGCAGGGAGAGCAAACCCTCAGCTGAAGCAGAAGGGCTCGAAGAGGAGAGTGAGAGGCACACTCTGAGCTGTGTAACCTTGGAGGCAAGGCCCTGCTCTTCTGTGCGTCCGTGTCCTCATCTATAAAATGAAGACAACAATACCTGCTTCACACAGTTGTTTTTAAGATGAAATAAGATTTTTTTCCCTCTACAATCTACCTTATGAGAAAAAAAATTAAATATATAAAGGGCAAACCAGGGAAAAGGAAACGTCTCTACATGCATGAAATCACCTCTGCTTACCTTAACATTTTTAACAATTAAAAGAATTTTTTTTCATGGGGCCCCTGGGTGGCGCAGTCGGTTAAGCGTCCGACTTCAGCCAGGTCACGATCTCGCGGTCCGTGAGTTCGAGCCCCGCGTCAGGCTCTGGGCTGATGGCTCGGAGCCTGGAGCCTGTTTCCGATTCTGTGTCTCCCTCTCTCTCTGCCCCTCCCCCGTTCATGCTCTGTCTCTCTCTGTCCCAAAAATAAATTAAAAAACGTTGAAAAAAAAATTTTTTTAAAGAATTTTTTTTCAGTGAAGTGTTCCCCTTTATATTTTGCTACTGCTTTTGAGTCTATTGAAATTAAGGCTTAAGTCATTTTTTGTGTGTTTTGTGAAGAATATCTGAGCCAGATGGGCACCTGGGTGGCTCAGTTCGTTAAGCATCTGACTCTTGGTTTCGGCTTAGGTCTCATGGTTCATGAGTTTGAGCCCCTCATTGGGCTCTGCACTGACAGCACGGAACCTCCTTGAGATTCTCTGTCTGTCTGTCTCTCTCTCTCTCTCTCTCTCCTTCACTTTCTGCCCTTCCCCTACTTCCTCTCTATTTCTCTCTCAAAATAAATAAAAATAAACTTAAAAAAAGAATATCTCAGCCAGCATATGAAATAATAAAAAGGGCATCTGATTTTTCTTTAATGGAGCAAGCTTTCATAATTAAAATTGTCCCTTCTATCTGAGACCGTCAGAGTTATTTCCAAGATTCCATTTCACATGTTTCATAGCACTTCTCTCAGGCAATGCATTTAGCAAATGGGCAAAGTGAAACTGAGAAAACTACAGTAGGCTTTTGCCACCCCCAAGTTCTCTTGGGAATTTATGCAAGTAGCAAAGCTAGGAGGCCTGGCTCCCTCTAAGCAGCAATAAACATCACACCAGATTCTGTTTGCCTGAAAATTCCTTCTGACTAGGTCTAGATGCCAGTATTTGGGTGATAATCAACTTTCACATTGCCAAACCTATATCCCTTCCTGGAATATTTGTAACTTGTGTTTGCTGGTTTTGAAGTTCCAGGAAACTGAAACCCTCTATTGGTGAGTTCCAGCAAGTATGTAAACTATTGCAGGACTGTTCCTTTATGACATACCGGAAGCCCGAATGTGATGTGAGTTCCAGGGCAGGCCCGGCTGTTCTCATCCTCTGAAACAGAGGTTGGGAACCAGCTCATTTTCTCACCTTCTTGGGATGGGCAAAGTGTTAAAGAAAGGTACTGTCTGCTTCCTGGATTTCTCTTCTTGGTACCCAAACTTTCTCCTCTAAAAAGTAGTCCTTTAAGGGTGTCTAGGTGGCTCAGTCGGTTAAGCGCCCGACTTCCCCTCAGGTCATTATCTCATGGTTCATGAGTTCATGCTCCGCGTCGGGCTCTGTGCTGACAGGTCAAAGCCTGGAGCCTGCTTCTGATTCTGTGTCTCCCTCTCTCTCTGCCCCTCCCCTGTTTGTGCTCTGTCTCTCAAAAATAAATAAATGTTAAAAAAATTAAAAAGCAGTCCTTGAAAATTGTCTTTCCTTTAAATACCATGTGATTTCACTCATATGTGGAATTTAAGAAACAAAACAGATGAACATATGGGGGAGGTGAGAAAAAAGGGAAACAAACCACAAGAGACTCTTAAAGATAGAGAACAAACTGAGGTTTGATGGAGGGAGGTGGGTGGGAGATGGGCCAGATGGGTGATAGGTACTAAGGAGGGTACTTGTGATGCGCACTGGGTGTTGTATGTAAGTGGTGAATCACTGAATTCTACTCTTGAAGCCAATATTGCACTGAATGTTTACTAAAAATTTTTTTAATTGATAAAAGTAAATCAACTCTAAGCATTTTATACCTCTTAAATTGGTAAAATTTTATAATAAATTGCTCAATCCTGGAATGTTTGCAATGAAATCAAATACATCTATTGGCATTATAAATAGGGAAATCCTTTTGGAAAGCAATAAAAATATATTTGCAAGAATCCTAAAGATTTTTCATACCCTTTGAGGAAAGAGTTCTACCCGTGAGAATTTATTTTTCAATTAGGCATAAAGCTATGTTTAAGAAGCTCTCCATTGCAGCATTATTAACAGTAGCAAAAGAAAAACCTGGAGACAATGTAAATTCTGACCCAAAGGGGATTATGATTAACTAATTTCATGGGATATTATTTTGCCATTACAGTGATAAACATGGAGGCTATGTAGAAACATGGACAAATGTTTGCTATAATGTTAAATGGAAAAGGGTAGAATACCAAATGGTGTGTACATTATAAATACAGCTATCTTAAGCTATCCATGTTTCGGGATGACAACTACTGGACAGTAATGGGCAAATACACAAAAAGTTGTATTCAGATAGTAGGATTCTGGATTATTTTTATTTATTTCCAAGTTGTCTTAAATATGGTTACATTATAAGAAGAAGCCTGGCCTTTCAGGGTGCAGATGTTCTATTTTTAAGTTGAAACTATTTACTCTACAGAGCACCTCTTTTTGGAACAAGGAGGCAGTTATGATCTACTTGGAGAGGCAAGTGATTTCTCATTTCCATCAGTCGTAGGTTGCCAAAAAATTTCATCAAGCACCACAACATTCAAACACGATATACTGCAACTAGAAGAAGCAAACATCTTGCAGAGAAAAAAAAAAAAAAATCCTCTCTTTAAGAATCTTGTGTTCCTACATCCTCAATATGTTAATTGGGCTGAGATGACACTCTTGTCCAGCCTCAATGGGAGGAATCATAAAGTGGCTATTAAATATGTCAATGTCGGTCTTACTACCAACTTGCCTCTGTTTTTTTAATTTGTTTATTGTTTAATTTACATCCAAGTTAGTTAGCAAATACAATGACTTCAGGAGTAGATTCCTTAATGCCCCTTACATTTAGCCCATCCCCCCTCCCACAACTCCTCCAGCAACCCTCTGTTTGTTCTCTATATTTAAGAGTCTTTTATGTTTTGTCCCCCTCCCCGTTTTTATATTATTTTTGCTTCCCTTCCCTTGTGTTCATCTGTTGTGTGTCTTAAAATCCTCATATGAGTGAAGTCATATGATATTTGTCTTTCTCTGACTGACTAATTTCACTTAGCATAATACCCTCCAGTTCCATCCACGTAGCTGCAAATGGCAAGATTTCATTCTTTTTGATTGCCGAGTCATACTACATTGTATATACCACATCTTCTTTATCCATTTATCTGTCGGTGGACATTTGGGCTCTTTCCATGCTTTGACTATTGTTGATAGCACTGCTATAAACATTGGGGTGCATGAACCCCTTCGAAACAGCACACCTGTATCCCTTGGATAAATACCTAGTAGTGCAATTGCTGGGTCCTAGGGTAGTTCTATTTTTAACTTTTTGAGGAACCTCCATACTGTTTTCCAGAGTGGCTGCACCAGCTTGCATTCCCACCAGCATGCAAAAGAGATCCTCTTTCTCTGCATCCTCGCCAACATCTGTTGTTGCCTGAGTTGTTCATGTTAGCCATTCTGACAGGTGTGAGGTGGTATCTGATTGTGATTTTCCCTGATGATGAGTGATGTTGAGCATTTTTTCATGTGTTGGGTGGCCATCTGGATGTCTTCTTTGGAGAAATGTCTATTCATGTCTTTTGCCCATTTCTTCACTGGATTATTTGTTTTTTGGGTGTTGAGTTTGGTAAATTCTCTATAGATTTTGGATACTAACCCTTTATCTGATATGTCATTTGCAAATATCTTCTCCCATTCCATCAGTTGCCTTTTAGTTTTGCTGATTGTTTCCTTCTCTGTGCAGAAGTTTTTATTTTGATGAGGTCCCAATAGTTCATTTTTGCTTTTGTTTCTCTTGCTGCCAGAGATGTGTTGAGTAAGAAGTTGCTGCAGCCAAGGTCAAAGAGGTTTTTGCCTGCTTTCTTCTCGAGGATTTTGATGGCTTCCTGTCTTACCTTGAGGTCTTTCATCCATTTTGAGTTTATTTTTGTGTATGGTGTAAGAAAGCGGTCCAGGTTCATTCTTCTGCATGTTGCTGTCCAGTTTTCCCAGCACCACTTGCTGAAGAGACTGTCTTTATTCCATTGGATATTCTTTCCTGCTTTGTCAAAGATTAGTTGGCCATATGTTTGTGGGTCCATTTCCAGGTTCTCTATTCTGTTCTATTGATCTGGGTGTCTGTTTTTGTGCCAGTACCATACTACCTTGATGATTATAGCTTTGTAATACATCTTGAAGTCCAGAATTGTGATGCCTCCAAACTTGGTTTTCTTTTTCAGGATTGCTTTGGCTATTTGGGGTCTTTTCTGGTTCCATACAGATTTTAGGATGGTTTGTTCTAGTTCCGTGAAGAATGCTGGTGTTATTTTGATAAGGATTGCATTGAATATGTAGATTGCTTTGGGTAGTATCAACACTTTAACACTGTTCTTCCAATCCAGGAGCATGGAATATTTTTCCATTTGTGTGTGTGTGTGTGTGTGTGTGTGTGTGTGTGTCTTCAGTTTCTTTCATAAGCTTTCTATAGTTTTCAGTGTATAGATTTTTCACCTCTTTGTTATGTTTATTTCTAGGTATTTTATGGGTTTTGGTGCAACTGTAAATGGGAGCGATTCCTTGGTTTCTCTTTCTGTTGCTTCATTATTGGTGTATAGGAATGCAACCGATTTCTGTGCATTGATTTTATATCCTGTGACTTTGCTGACATGGATCAGTTCTTCAGCTTGCCTTTGACTAGCACTTTACAATTTTCAAAATACTTTCACATCCTTCATTATCAAAACTCCACACAACAGGCAGTGCATGGCGTATCATTACCACTTTGTGGTTGGGGACACCGAGGCTCAGAAGGCTAAGTGATTTGCCCAGTTCACACAGTTAGTAAGTGGAAAAGCGGGAACTAAATACAGTAAAACCTTGGATTGCGAGTAACTTGTTCTGCGAGGGTTCTGAAGGACCAGCAAACATTTCTAATAAATTCTAACTTGATAAATAAGCGATGTCTTGCAATACAAATAGTACGTGATGCCAAACGTCACATGATCACAACTGAGCCAAAAGTTCTCACTCTCTCCCACTGTAGGATGGTGGGTGACTGTCTCCCATGCTCAGATGCTCAGTCTCAGGCCACGGTGTTTGGCAGAAGTCAGTGATTTTTCAGAATGTTGGAAGGTGCCCACAATGGGCACTAGTGTATTTTTTGTCACTTCAAAGCACCTATGGACGGTCCTTTGCTTTTCCACACAAAAAGCTTAGGAATGCTTTGTTTCATCCTAGGTCAGGCTGCCTGCAGATATAGACCCTTTCCTCTGCTGCCTTATTGCCAGTTTTTAATTAAATATATTATTTAAATATAGTATCTGACAAGAGTTTAATACTATACTGCAGTTAACACCCATACGAGCATATAAAATGGCCCCTATGCAGAAAGAGCTTGAAAAGAAAGGCAATAAGAAGAAGGAGATGATTGGGGCGCCTGGGTGGCGCAGTCGGTTAAGCGTCCGACTTCAGCCAGGTCACGATCTCGCGGTCCGTGAGTTCGAGCCCCGCGTCAGGCTCTGGGCTGATGGCTCGGAGCCTGGAGCCTGTTTCCGATTCTGTGTCTTCCTCTCTCTCTGCCCCTCCCCCGTTCATGCTCTGTCTCTCTCTGTCCCAAAAATAAATAAAAAATGTTGAAAAAAAAAAAAATTTAAGAAGAAGGAGATGATTATGGTGGAAGTTAAGAAGGAAATCATCAAGAGGTACCAACGAGGTACGCGAGTGGCCGAAATTGCAAGATTTTATAAGAGGTCCACATCTGTATCTCGTCTGCAGAGGAGGAGAAGAAAAAGGCAGAGAATTCCTCACTTTCTATATGAGATTGGGGAGATGTGTAAAATGTGGGAAACAAAATTTTGTAGAAAAGCACCACCTGAATAAGGCTGTAGCCGTGCGAGTAATGAATATGTTTAACAACAATGCAATATCTAATTTCCACAAAATCCTCAAAAGGAGGCAAAAGCAAGCATCACTAGATAGGTTCTTCGTTAAAGTTGCATGAAAAGTGAAAGATTCCATTGAGCCGATAGACAGCAGTGATTGTGTTAGTGCACTAGTGATAGTGAAAGTCATCCTACACAGTAACTCTCCTCTCGTGTCTCCCTCACACCAGCCACAAAGGTTTTCAAAGGTAAGTGCAGGTTAATTTGTTTATTTTTCTTTATTATTTTGTATTATATTACAGTACTGTGATCATTTTTATATGAATATTTTTGGGTCGTGGAACAACCATCTGAGTTTCCATTATTTCTTACGGGAAAATTTGCTTTGATATACAAGTGCTTTGGATTACAAGCATGTTTCTGGAACAAATTATGCTCGCAAACCAAGGTTTTACTGTATTTGACAATTGTTTGACATAAGAGGACATGCCTAGACTGCAGTGAGTGTTCACACTCAACTCTGCAGCACAGGGATCATGGAGGAAATAGTGATTGACTTTTTAAGGGAAGAAAGGAACATTTTGTGCTTAGTGTGCCTGGGAAATGTGCACAATGGCCTGTTGGAGAGCTTCATTGCAAAGTGGGGGAACCAGAGTATGGAGCTGTGGAAGGAAGGTGACTCAGGACCTCTGTACCCACAACAAGGAGGCATGTGTGAGAGGGGGACAAGACATATGACATGTCTGATGGGAACTTTGGGAGGAAGAACTAAGGGTGGACCTGGACATAGATTTTTGGTCTGTGGGTAATCAACAAGCTAAGAGGAAAACATTTCGAACTGAGTTCTGGGGCATAGAAATAAGAACAACTCTTCAAATGGCATTTAGAGATAGCTTTTAAGAAACTACTAAGTAACTATGTAATTGGTGCTGAGAACAGCAGCATTTCCAGTGTCTCTGAGGTTCATTCAACATATGCTTGAGCCAGCTAGCTCGGGCTTCTCGAGCCGGGAGCTGTACACTCACCTTCAGGCATCTGTGAATGCTCCATGAGGACTTTCAGGTCTTGTCATTTGATGCCTATTTAAAATAATACTAATGTTTGCAGATTCTGGGTCATCTAGATGGCCACTGAATACCATAACATGATTTCAGTATCTACATGGGCACTGTGTAAGATAGTATTGGGGCCAAAAAATGCTATGAGAATTGTCACAACTAGAGGAAGAAAAGAATAGAGATCTACATAATATCTAAACAACTAGAGGCCAAGGACATCACAGAACATTGTATGAAGAAAACTTTCCCAGCGGCATCTGGATTGGCTCAGTCGGTTAAATGTCCAACTTCGGCTCAGGTCATGATATCACAGTTGGTGATTTTGAGCCTGCTTCGGATTCTGTGTCTCCCTCTCTCTCTCTGCCCCTCCCCTGCTGGCGCACTGTCTCACTCAAAAATCAAACAATCAAAAATAAAATAAAAACATTTTTTAAAATTAAAAAAAAAAAGAAAAGAAAACTTTCCCAGTTGTTCAACCAGAAAACTGGTGGGTATGCAAAGTTATCACACAACTCGTTATGTATAGCCACACCAAATACATAAGAACTCTGTCAAGAGAAGATACCCAAAAAAGGTGGGCAACATGTTCCGTCCATAGCATACGATGTTCTTTCAGGTTTCAGGATCCATTTATACTCTTCAAAATTATTGAGAATCCCAAAAACCCTTTTTTTTTTTAAGTTTATTTATTTTGAGAGAGAGAAAGAAAGTAAGCTGGGAAGGAGCAGAGAGAGGGGGCAGGAGAGAGAGAGAATCCCAAGCAGCCTCCACACTGTCAGTGCAGAGCCCAACACAGTGGGCTCAAACTCGTGAACTGTGAGATTGTGACCTGACTCAATGTCAAGAGTCAGACACTTAACTGCTGAGCCACCCAGGCTCCCCAAAAGCTTTTGTTTATATGAGTTGTATCTATCAATGTTTATGTATTAGAAATTAAAAACTGAGATTTGTTTACTAATTTATTTTTAAATGATAATAAAAAACCCATTATAGATTAACATCTAACATTATTAATGAAAATATATCTTGCAAAATAAAATTATAGCGAGAAGAGTAGCATTATTTTACATTTTTGCAAATCCATTTAATGTCTGGCTAAACAGAAGACAGCTGGATTCTCATACTTGCTTATGTATTCAGCCCATTTTGATATATTGGTTGACAGATGTGAACAAAATATGACCTCACACATATATGTTTTTGGAAAGGGAAGAGTATTTTAATAGACTTTCAGGTGGTTGTGGACATTCTTCTTTGATATTACATCAAAATTGAACAAGTGGTAGTTTCTTAAACATTAACTACAAGGTAGAATCTGGAGCCATAGCAATGAACTTTTCATATTTGGTTATATTAAAATCCACTGGTTCGTGTTGCATTTTGAATTTCCTAACATCATGTTGTATAGATCTTCCAAATGTCAGTGTATTTCATTATATGATACCAACTTCATTCATTAAGGTCTCAATGAATCTCAAGGTACTAGAAAGCTGTCCAGCTTGTGGTGTCAGATATAAGCCTACCAAAATTCTAATTTTCACTTGAAAACTCAAGATTTACCATTGGCAACAAATACTGTTATAGGATTTCTTTGAAGTGACAGGCTTACCTGGCTCATTTTTAAGAAAATGTCTGCCAAACTCCCAAGTTAGAAGAAGTTGTCCACCATCCTTTTAGGTAAAAATGGTATTTCATTAAAAAGTGACTAATTCAGCTCACAGTTCACCTCTACGAGTGTCTCTCCTCAAGGCAACTAATCATACTTCGTGAACACTTCCCATTTTGTCACACCAAATATTAAAAAAGAGTTCTACTCAGTGGGCAAGGTTTAATAGAAGAAATTTCTATGGCTTCACCAAGGACATTATTAAGTGAAACACTTTCCTTTCTCTAGGAGTGCGTTGTGAAGAATACACCAACTAGTTCAGTTCGCTGCCACTGCCTTGGTCTGTGTGACAGTGACAGCAGTGTCAGCCACCATTTCTCCTGCCCCATCAATGAAACTGTTAACACCGTGAGAAAGATAAATAATGTTATGATGATGATGATGATGATGATGATGATGATGAAAATAATTTTGAACACATAGATCCCTAAAAGCTTCTCTCAGACCTGGGCAGGGGGAGTCTCATGGACCAGATTTGAGAACCACTGAACTAGAGTAGTGTACTTAATTGGACTCAGTTTTTAATAAAGTTTCCAGACGGAGGGGCACCTGACTGGGTTAGTCAGCGGAGCATGTGACTCTTGATCCCTTGTACTCATGTTCAAGCCCCACATTGGGTCTAGAGATTACTAAAAATAAAGTAAAATAATGTTCCCAGACTTTGAAAAATTACATGTTAGCTTACAGATTTTTTTCCTAGGAGAGATACAAATGATTTTTCCTTAGTAGAAAAGGAAACTCCAAGTGTTGTAATTTATTGCCTTATGGGACATTAACCAGTCCTGTATCTAACCTAGCAATTATATCCTAACATTCCTTTATTAAATTACTGATAAATACATAGCTTCTCAAACAAGTTCTAGACTGGTCTTTACATCTTCCTGTTTCCCTCATTAATTGATGAATTCAGTAAAATCTTTGACATATGTTTATTTATATTTGCATGAGTCATGATTTTAACTTTTTTCAAAATTGTCCTTTAGCAAACTCAACTTTTACCGTCATTAGCATCATTATCACATTGATGTTACTAGTAGCAAATCACTTGTTTAGCAAAACATCTTTAAATTAATGTCAGGGCATGTGGGTGGCTTGGTCGGTTGAGCGTCTGACTCATGATTTCAGTTCAGGTCATGATCTTGTAGTCATGAGATCGAGCGCTGAGTCTGGCTCCATACTGGGAGTGGTGCTTACTTAAGATTCTCTCTCTCTCTGTCTCTCTCTGTTCTCTCCTCCTCCCTCTCCCCCAGTGAATTATTTGGGGTTCAATGTTACATACATTTCAAGGGAAATATCTTGTAGACCTCTAGGCTTACCAAAATTAATTTTATTTGAATGCTACTTAAATATATACTAGCATGGAATTATGTATAAACTCCTTATGCTATTACACAGCTATAAATACAAAACATATCGAATATGTACAGAGCCACAAAACCCAGATAATACATACCTGCATCTACAGCACCATGAAGAATTCCTGACCCAAGAAAGACAAGTATGAGCAGAAAATTAGCACTTGACTTGTGGCTGAGAGTGGTATACTATTCACAAACCCACAGACCCCGACAATGCCATTGTTATCAGTGGAAAACCCACGTGGACACGTGGCCACCTGCTGAGAAATTTTAGGTGCCTCTAGACAAGAAATTTACTTCTCCGAGCTCCTCTGCAAAATAAGAGTGTGCCTACCTATCTAATACAGATGTTCACTTGGAGAAGAAAGCATGCAGCCATTTTTGATCTCTAAAAGAAGATTTTAAAAAAGCATTCCACTCTTTTGATTCTTCTCTCTCCCCTTTCAAGAACTGTCTCATTCCCTAATTTTGTTCTCAGCGTTGGCCCTGGAGCCAAACTCTTAGTTCTACCCTTGCCTACAGATTTGACCTTAAACAAATCTTTTAATCTCTCACTCCAGATTCCTCATCTGTAACCTGGAGGTGTTTATAATCTCTACCTCATAAGAGTATTGAATGGGCAATTTAGAATATGGGATATAAAGCACTTGAAAGTAATCAGTCAATTATTATTACTAGCGTAATGCTCGGCGCCTAAGAGCTAAATAAATGTTGGTTATCGTTAGTCAGATTTTAGATGATAAGTAAGGGTATAGTCCCTTCTACAATGATATTTTTAGAAGGAGGACAAGAAAAAAACTAGCAGTTAGTGAATGGACACCTTGTGCCAGGTACTTTTGATACACTCCATAATTTCATCTTCACAAAGCCCTGTGAGGCAGATATGATCATCCAGGGTGGGACTAGGGTGAGGGGAGTGAGGCATTTAAGGTTCAAAATTAAGGAAGCACATAGAACACAAAATTAAGGAGGCACTCCCTCTTAGTCTTATGCTCAGGAAAAATGAGACCCACACACAGGAACTTGGCAACAAAATGGTAAGCGACAGAGAGGGGATTTACCCTCTGGTCTGCCAGCTGAAGCTGAAGTGGATCCTCTGAAAAAGAGGGACCATGGGTGGGTCTTCTTTCCTATGGGTTCTTACCCCTTTACTGCATTCAGATAGTATAGGTCTCTGAGAGATTTCCCAACCTGTTCTAGAAATTTCCCAACTGATTTTCCTAATTGTGATTGAAGTCCCTGACATACTAAAATGTTCTAACTTTTCTTTCACAGGAGTGCCCTGTTAGAGCTTCACTTAAACTTCTGGTTAAGTATCATAGCAAGGGCCTCTTAAGATTTTCTCAGTGAGTCCAGATTCTAACAGCTTCTAACAACTTAATAAGAAAAAGCCTCAGGAGAAAAATGGGAAGTTAAGATCTTTCCGAGAGAAGCTTGTCTTTGTAACCTGGAGGATGCTTTTGGAAGTCATAACTGTCATTAGGATGAGTCCTTCAAGCCTACCCTAGGTATTGTTTTCTAACATCCTCTTTTACCTAAAAGGTTAAAATGACTCTGGAAATAAGAAAATCTGCCCTGCAGTTTAGTTTTTCCCTTTCCTTAAAATAGAAAGATTGACTGAGTGAACTTTGGAACAAAACATTGAATCCAGGTAGAAGCCAGCTTCTTAGAATTTGGGGGCTTTCTCTAGGAATCCCTGATGTTTTTATGTGACTAAGCAACCCAAGGGCAGGAAAAACCTTCAAAAGAAACAATTAAAGTCTGTTTGGATAACCTTTCCTGGAGCCTGAGGGTAGAATATAGACGAAAGGTGCCCCTCCCTCCACCCTACCTCAGGAAAGGAGGCTGGGCAGAGCAATGAGTTTCGGGGAAGGAATGTGCCAGAAAAGAATGACTGTGTGTTATTTCCAAGATTTAGTGATTCCTTTAGGAGCATGCTATGAACTAAATTATTTCCCCCAAAATTCGTAAGTTGAGGCTCAAATCCCCAGTGTGACTGTATTTTATGGAAGGGCCTGTAATTAAGATTAACTGAGGTCACAAGAGTAAGGATCTGATACCATGGGATTGGTATCTTTATAAGAAGAGACACAAGAGGTCCACCATGTATGTGATCGAGCCAAGAAGAGGGTCGTCACCAGATCCTGACCTTGCTGACACCCTGATCTCAGACTTCCAACTCCAGAATCGTGAAAAAACAGATTTCTATTGTTTAAGCCACCCAGTCTATGATATTCTGTTATGAAAGCCAGAGCTGACTGATACAAAATACTTGGGGTAATGTTTCATGCCCAGAGTTTCTTCAGTTGGTTCCCAATGACTCCAGCCTTATTTATGCTGGTTTCACTAATTTTACATCTCTATCTCTTTAATGCTTGCCACCCAATATGTGGCTAATAATTTTCTTCTGTTTTGCAGCTGAAACTTAGAATAATAGATTATTTGGCTTATAGAATCAAAAACAGTAAGGTCCAGAGCTGGGTGGTCTTATTTAGATCACTTAACCTTTCTGGGCATTAATTTCCCCAGCTGTAAAATGGGGAATATATTAGTTTCTACTTCATAGATTGCTTATGAGGATCTAAGTATCTGCCCCACAATCCCCAATGGCCGGTGTAGGCACTGACCAAGCAGATCAGAGCCAAGGTCTGGTTCCTAGAAGCCAGAATTAGAGGAGGCCAGAAAGGAGAGAACCAGAGGGGTGAGTGAGTGTTCATGTTCTTAAACACTACAAGGTTTCAGTGCTAAGAGAGGGTATAGGGACTGGGCTCAAATAGGAAACACATGTGTGTGCCTTACTGGGGGAAAGAGTGTCCTGGACAGGCAGAACAGATGATGGAACAGAAGTGGCCACAGCTTGCCCTATTGGCCATCAGATAAGGCCGAGGCCACAAATAGAGTGACTTGGGGTGACTTACATATTGTGTGGTAATGAATGAAATCATTACCAAAGGCATTAATTTGTTTTTTAACACCCTCATCCCGCACCCCTCAATGCAACCCCCCGTGATTCAAGTACAAGTTGAGAGTCACAGATGTTAATGATGAAGTATGGGATTTGGTAGGAGTCAGGGCTCAGGTGTACATAGATCTCAACTATGAGATTTTAGAGCCTTAGTTATGTGTTGGATGCAATAGTTACTGAGTTTTAATTTGCTTCCCTCATTTCTTACCCTTTTCGTAATGCGTAATTGAACAAAAGTAATGGCCCTGTTTGGAGCCCACTGGCCATGTTCCCTGTTTGGGAGCCTTCAGTGTTCATGCCAGGATGCACTCTCCCCTCCCCCACTGCCTCTCTGCTGAGCTGGGAGGCCAGGGCTCTCTGACCCTTAGAGAGCAGAACCTGAGAGGATGTTTGTTCCAAAAGTGCCTGCTCCCTTTAACAAGTGACTTTAATTGGGACCTCCACGTAGTCCCACCAGGATACTTAGGACCAGACACTCACATTTGAAATCTTGGAAATTCTCTCCCAATGAAGCAACCAAATGCTTTGTTATAGAAAAGCTTATTGAGAAAAAAAATGTTTATGCAAATTCTCATTGCACCAGAAAATATGCTGTATTTGAAGAGGGAGAAGGGCAAGGATTCTGAGATATTTAATCTGAAACAATGAGGCAGAGATTGTTCTGGACTCCATTGCCTTTTGCACCCCAGAGTTATTTGGTTTGAACGACTGCCAAATCCTAAAGTTCGAAAGATAGTCACAAGTGGGGAAGGGGGCCAGAATTCTTGGGGTTGGTTTCCCAGAATGCTCCGATTTATTGTAAGCTTCTCCCTCTGAGGTCAGCCTGCTCTGTCTGGTGGTTCTGTTTTAGAGACAACCCCTCCCGCTAGAGTGGGTCTGACAGGAAAAGCATCAACTATGTTGGCCACCCAAGGACTTGAACTTGGATATGTAAACTTCTTCCGGAAGCCACCACCATGGTCATGTCTGAGGTTCATAAGGATGTGCCACCCTCTCACATGCAAGGCAGCTGTTCTCATCAGGCCTGTCATAAAGTACACAAGAGTGGGCATTTTGTCCTTTTAACAGTGTTTCATTGCAATTGAATGTAAACATCAGTTCAGTTAATAGGAGTTTATGTAAGCCATTAGGCTTGGTTTCACCTTTACAGTCTTCCCCTCTGTGCCCTCATCTTCAAACTTCCACCATGCCCTGATGGATTTTACCTCCAAATTTCCACACCAATCACTTTTCTCCTCCACTGCCACCCCAGTGGCCAGGTCACACTCATGGTTTGCCTTTGTTACCTTGAGAGCCTCCTAACTGCTCTGTCTGCACCAATTCTGCCCTCTTCTCACCCAGAGTCTGTTCTCCACGCTCTAACTAAATCGATGGTTTCAGCACCCAACTCTGACCTTTTGCTCTTAGGCTGAAACTCAAAACCCTTCCCTTGGCCCCTGGCCACCTCTGCGGCCTCATCCTGACCTTCCTCCTGTCCATCCCCTTCGGCCTGAAGCCACGTTAACCTCACAGCATCTTCCTTCCCTCCCCTCACCCGCCTGATGAGCAAAGTTCAAATGGCACTTCCTGGGAAAGGTTCCCTTGAGGACCCCAATCTAGAACAAGTCTCTTTGTTTTAAGTTTTCATTAGCCATGTTTCTTTCCTTAAGAGCAATTACCTTCATTTTTAATTACACATTGATGAGTGTGATTATTGGACGAAGATCCATCTTCCCTATGGGTCTCTAGGTTTCATGAGAGCTGGGGCAAGTCTGCTCACTACTGTGCACCTAGGTCCTTCCAAGGTGCCTGGCACACAAACAGCTTCTCATGGAACATTTCTGAATGAATTTCAGAGAGGTAGACACTTGAGTGGGAAACACAGACAACTGACCTCAGCTTCCCTAAGGTCCTTTCCACTGGGGAGCCCGGCCTGGCCTGCGGAACCACCGGCTCTTCTTTGTAAAGACCACATTGGTCACTGATAGTTGCTAGTTATGTGTGGGCTATTCGGTGAGCTCTGGGGAATAGAGCAGAGACACTGGCACCAGAGAGGCCGAAGTTCAAATCCCTTCTCTACACCACTCGATGGTCACATGATTGTAAACAAGTTACTTAACTTCCTTTGATCATCATTTCCTAACCTGTAAAATGGAGGTGACAGCTTCCTAGTTCATAGTGTTGTTGGACAGATTGATAGAGATAATGTATGTCTAATGCTGAACCCAGACTCAGGGCCAGAGTAGACATCCCATCAAGGTTGCTTTCTCCCACCTTCTTGCTCCCCACCACCCTGCTGTCCATGCACTTCCCCTGTGCTCACCTCTTTTTATGTGGGACTCTTCAGCTACTTTCTCTAGGGCTGTGTAAGCCATGTGGTGGCCCTGTCTTTTGTTAGCCCCAGGGCTACAAATCAACGGCCTCAGTGATCACACTTCCAGTGGCCTGATGTCTCAGTTGGGTTCCCCCAGAACTGGCACCTGAGACAAGGATTCCAGTGTAGGTGGTTTGTCTGGGAGATGATTCTAGGAAGCCACAGTAGAGAGGGGAGACAGGGCGAGGAATGACGTGTGATCGTGCAGGTCACCACTGTGCCCATCTGGAGCTTAACCCTCAGGGAACTCTAGAAGACAATTATTCTATCCAAGGAGCAAGGGAATTAAGGCATACACCTGGCCCCAACAGTCTGTCTTTTCACAGGGGTGAGGGTGGCATGGCAATGACCCTCTGACATCTCCTGTGTGCCACATTCATGTGCAGGACTGAGAATGTGTGGCACCAGAGAAGCTTCACGGGCACAGAGCTGCAGGTGCTGGCATGGAAGGGGTGACATGGAAATATGGGCAAGACACCAACAGCTTCTGCCTCAACTGGTGAACAGCTCCTAAATTCATGCCTTCCTGGTCACAGCTTCCACGTTTCCTTGACCAAAGTGAGTGTAACATGCCTACTGCCTTGTTCTAGACATAACTACATTCTAGCCATAGACTCTTCCAATTTGCAAACTGATAAATGAAGGAACTTCAGGGGCACCTGGGTGGCCCAGTCGGTTGAGGATTCGACTCTTAATTTCAGCTCAGTTCATGATCTCACCATTCATGAGTTCAAGCCCCACCACTGGCTCTGCACTGACTGTGTCGAGCCTGCTGGAATTCTCTCTCCCTGTCTCTCTGCCCCTCTCCCCCCAAAATAAATAAACTTTTTTTTTTTTTTTTTTTTTTTTAGTGAAGGAACTTTATACCTGTCTTTTGATTTAGGACAGGAAGGAACATCATTTCCTAAACCAAAGGCTGCTTTCTCTGCTTTCTATTATACTCTCAAATATCCCACATAACTACCTTCATTTGGCAAGTTTTAAAGACACAGTCTGCATATTTAAAGACTGTGTAAGTCCAAGAGAAAGTTTTCATCACCTTTAAAATTTCTAATTCTTTCCCCCCACCCAATCACATATAGATAGCTCAGGTTTATTGTTAACATTACCTGAGGATATTTTAAAACATCCAGATAATCGAGAACCCTAATTAATGAATGTCTGGATAATAGGAGGGTCACTACATTAAATGCCCGTTGATAATATAGGCCGGATAAAGCACAGGGGAGGAGTTTCAGATGTGACCTGTCCTGATGAGCCAACTCTGACCCTCTGGATGCTATTCATTATTAAGCAATATGTACTAAGTGCCTACAAGGTGCAGAGTGCTGTGCTAGGTGCACAGAGAGGTTTGAGAAGGTTTCAGAAAGAAAGAACTTCCCTTCCTCAAAACAACTCTGAGCCTATTCTAATTTCCGCTATTAGAGATTTTTTTTTCTTTTCCAGCATCCTTTTATACAATGAATTCTCACTAGGAGGGATCAAAGTCCCAGATGATACAGCCAAGAGGGGCCTCAGTGGTCCTACTGCTGTACAGATAGAGACCCAGAAGGGAAATGATTAGCCTGAAGTGACCCAACCCACAGTGGGTAGAGCTGGGCCTGAAGTCCGTGCCTCTGTCCCTACTGTCTGCTTTCTTCACAGTTTAAAACTGTTATCTGACCTTTGCATTTGAGGGTGGATTAATTAAGGGCTGGTCTCCGAGATAGCTTTCTTTTTTTTTTTTTTTTTTTTAATTTTTTATTGTTTATTATTTTTGAGAAAGCAAGCACAGAAGGGGCAGAGAGAGGGAGACACAGAATCGGAAGCAGGCTGCAGGCTCTGAGCTCTGAGCTCTCAGGACAGAGCCCAATGCGGGGCTGGAAGTCACAGACCGCAAGATCATAACCTGAGCTGTAGTCGGTTGCCCAACCGACTGGGCCACCCAGGCGCCCCTCTGAGATAGAGCATGTACTGGCAAAGTGGGTTTCACCACCTGCCCCCACTCTCAACTTTGCAGCTGATGGTCGTTTTCTCTGGCAGACCCTTTGCTGGCTAAACTCCTCTGAACACCCTTCTAGCTTACCGCTGTTTCTCCTCTGACCACTGGATCAAAATCCAATGGGAAAATCATTTTTAAGTGTTCACTCTTTTTTTTTAATGTTTATGTATTTTTGAGAGAGAGAGAGAGAAAGAAAGCAAGCACAAGCAGAGGAGGGGCAGAGAGAAGAGGACAGAGGATCCAAAGTGGGTTCCGCACTGACAGCAGAGAGCCCGATGCGGAACTCGAACTCATGAACCGTGAGATCATGACCTGAACTGAAGACAGTCGCTCGACCAACTGAGGCACCCAGGTGCCCCAAGTATTCACTCTTAAGAACCCCTGTACTCCAGACCTACTGAGTCAGAACTCATCTCAGGGGCTTGGGCCAAGGAAACTACACTTGTAATAAGCCTTTCATGTGTCACACCAAAGTTTGAGAACCATCAGCCTACTGGCTGAAGCCCAGCATCTTCAATGTGGCTTAGAAGACCTGCCTACCTTCTGGCCTCACCTCCATCAGCCAGGCTGAACCACCCTCTGTTCCAGAAACAGGCCTCAATATTGTCAAGTCCCTGCACCTTTGCTCACTCTGTTTCCCCTGCCTTGTTTGCCTTTCTTTCATCAATTCTACAGGGTGAATTCCTGTTCCTCCTGTTCTCCTCCAAGGCCCTCCTGAAATGTCCCTTCCTCTCTGTCACTCTTCTTGACTCCTTCCCTGTTTCTCCTTCCTTCTCATAGTTATCGATACCTGTATCTATTACAGCACCTATGTTCCTGTATGAATGAGTTCTAGGCCTCTACCTTGATCCAGGGCCCCTGGGAACACACATTGCTCCTTTGTATTAGAAAAAGGCACCCCTGGGGCGCCTGGGTGGCGCAGTCGGTTAAGCGTCCGACTTCAGCCAGGTCACGATCTCGCGATCCGTGAGTTCGAGCCCCGCGTCAGGCTCTGGGCTGATGGCTCGGAGCCTGGAGCCTGTTTCCGATTCTGTGTCTCCCTCTCTCTCTCTGCCCCTCCCCCGTTCATGCTCTGTCTCTCTCTGTCCCAAAAATAAATAAAAAAAAAAAAGAAAGAAAGAAAAAGGCACCCCTTCCACCAGAGCCAGACACGTGGCTTGGCAATAAGAGTAGAGGCTGGATTTCAGCCCAGGCACCCTCCCCAGGCACCCTCGTGCAGGCCAGAGGCTGCTCAACCACGTGCAGGGGCCCTCCACCTGCCTTCTCGGCTGTGAGCTCCTGAGGGTCCCCTGGAATTTGTTCATCATTGTACATCCCCAGCCTGGAAGTGTGGCCCTGCAGTGACTGTCTATAAAAGGTTTTATGAGCTGAAGTGAACAGTACGCGGGCTGGGAGCATAGGCAGTGTTTCTCCTCACATGAGTCATCAAATGCTGTGAATTGCAGGAGGCCCCCAGAGCAGCATAGGCGGGATGAATAATGTCATCTGTTCTGTTCTCCATGGATTTTGGATATTTTAACATCTGCAGCTGGAAATTGTTCAGAGCTGTGAGACTAAAATAGATGCCTGCAGCAATCTGTTAACTCATTCTTTGCCTTTTGGACCTAAGGAAAAAAAAAATCCTTTCTACTTTCCCCAGAGTTAATCTATCTGAGGCTAGTTGTTATTAAGGCCATGGGAGAAATCGCCTGCCTGAAAGACCCTCCACAAGATCCCTTCTGCCGCACAACTCGCCCATCAGTCAAGTGCGGTTGCCTGTCAGGGCACCCCACCCCCACCCCCGAGGCTGAGTAGCTAAGTAGGGAAACAGTCATCCACAGTAACAGAACGACAGAGCACAGTGTTAGACTCCCTGCTGCTCTGTAGAGAGGGGAATGGGTGGCAGTGCAGGGTTTGGTTCCAGTTCCCAGGTGTTTAACATTCTCATTACTCCAGTGAGAATGCATTCCCGTGTGACTTGAGTCCTTTCCTTAAAAAGGTCATTATGACATTTCAAGACAGGGTTGTTCGTTAACCTTCTGTCAGTACCAATCCAGGAGAGGCACAGGAATTGAATTCCTATTTTGTCTTTAATCACTGAGGCAGTGACCAAACAATGAAGTGGACAAGTGGAGGAAAAGAGATGTGAGAGCAAGACAAACCATGTAAGTAGAAACTGGAAGATTAGTTCACATGCAGCAGGAAAAGAACTGGTGACTTTAGTAGTTGACATCTTGGGTGTTTGTTTGTTTGTTTGTTTTAATTTCACTAAAAATAATATTAGGGGCCGAATAAACAGTTCTAATTTGTACTCTTCATCAGCTGGCCCCCTCACTAAAGTTTATATTTCATCATTTTTACAGGTCCAAGCACACTTAATTGTCACAACAACATTCAGTGTCATTATGATGAGTCCTACCTTACAGATGAAAAAACTGAAATTCAGGACTCATCACCCAAATTCAGACCCAACAGGTCATAAAACAGGTGCTGAGCTTTGTATATGAGGGACACAAATATATGTAAGACAAAGTTATGCCTTCAGTGGTTTGCAAACTAAATCAGAATAAACAACATGGACAGTGATTGGAAAACAAAAGATCAAGGTAAAAGACAGAACATTTGGGGCGCCTGGGTGGCTCGGTCGGTTAAGCGTCTGATTTCAGCTCAGGTCATGATCTCACAGACCGTGAGTTCGAGCCCCGCGTCAGGCTCTGGGGTGATGGCTCAGAGCCTGGAGCCTGCTTCTGAATCTGTGTCTCCCTCTCTGTCTGCCCCTCCCCCGTTCATGCTCTGTCTCTCTCTGTCTCAAAAATAAACTTAAAAAAAAAAAAAAAAAGACAGAACATTTAGCTCGGATATTAACCAGAGAAGTCTACATGCAGGAGACAGAAATCGGAAGTTGTGCAATAATCACATTCAGGAAAAGACATGAAAACATTCTGAGGGTCCTGAGGTTTGGATTTTTTTTTAATATACAGTTAGTACCAGAGCAGGGATTTGAACCCACTTCAGAACTCATCACAATTTCATTTGCACCCTACATTTTCTTTTTTTTTTTTTTTTTTTTTTTTTTTTTTTTTATTTTTTATTATATGAAATTTACTGTCAAATTGGTTTCCATACAACGCCCAGTGCTCATCCCAAAAGGTGCCCTCCTCAATACCCATCACCCACCCTGCCCTCCCTCCCACCCCCCATCAACCCTCAGTTTGTTCTCAGTTTTTAACAGTCTCTTATGCTTTGGCTCTCTCCCACTCTAACCTCTTTTTTTTTTTTTTTCCCCTTCCCCTCCCCCATGGGTTTCTGTTACGTTTCTCAGGATCCACATAAGAGTGAAACCATATGGTATCTGTCTTTCTCTGTATGGCTTATTTCACTTAGCATCACACTCTCCAGTTCCATCCACGTTGCTACAAAAGGCCATATTTCATTTTTTCTCATTGCCACGTAGTATTCCATTGTGTATATAAACCACAATTTCTTTATCCATTCATCAGTTGATGGACATTTAGGCTCTTTCCATAATTTGGCTATTGTTGAGAGTGCTGCTATAAACATTGGGGTACAAGTGCCCCTATGCATCAGTACTCCTGTATCGCTGGGATAAATTCCTAGCAGTGCTATTGCTGGGTCATAGGGTAGGTCTATTTTTAATTTTCTGAGGAACCTCCACACTGCTTTCCAGAGCGGCTGCACCAATTTGCATTCCCACCAACAGTGCAAGAGGGTTCCCGTCTCTCCACATCCTCTCCAGCATCTATAGTCTCCTGATTTCTTCATTTTGGCCACTCTGACTGGCGTGAGGTGGTATCTGAGTGTGGTTTTGATTTGTATTTCCCTGATGAGGAGCGACGTTGAACATCTTTTCATTGCACCCTACATTTTCTAAAAGAGACCATTTTTCGAGCAGATTTAGGGTAACAACAATATTGAGCAGAATATTCCAGAGACTTCCCATATATCTCCTGCCTCCACGCATGCATAGGCTCTCCCATTATCAACATCCTCCACCAGAGCAGTATGTATGTTACAAACGATGAACCTACCTTGACACATCATTATCATCCAAGGTCCACAGTTTATATTAGTATTCACTCTTGGTGTTGTACATTCTATAGGTTTGACCAAATTTTAATGACTTTATAGTATCATACAGAATAGTTTCATTGTCCTAGAAATCCTCTGTTCTCCACCTTTGTATGCCTCCCTCCCCACTAATCCCTGCACCAATCTTTTTACTCTCTATAGTTTTGCCTTTCCCAGAATGTCGTGTAGTTGGATTCATACAGTATGTAGACTTTTCAAACTGGCTTCTTTCACTTAGTAATATGCATGTGAGTTTCCTCCATATCTTTTCGTGGCTTAATAGCTCATTTCTTTCTTTTACTGCTGAACAATAGTCCCTTGTCTGGATGTGCTACAGTTTATTTATCCATTTACCTACTGAAGAACATTTTAATTGCTTCCTAGTTGTGACCATTATGAATAAAGCTTCTATAAGTATCCATGTGCAGTTTTTTGTGTGAACATAAATTTTCAATTCCTTTGGCTAAACACCAAGGAGAGAGACTGCTGGATTATGATAAAATATGTTTAGTCTTGTAAGAAATTGTTAAACTGTCTTCCAAAGCAGCTATACTGTTATGCATGCCCATCACCAATGAATGAGAGTTGCTCCATATCCTTGTCAACATTTGGTGTTGTCAGTTAGATCTTGACCATTCTAATAGGTGTGTAGTTGTATCTCACTGTTGTTTTACTTTGCATTTTCTTGATGACATATGATGTGGAACCCTCTTTCATATGCTTATCTGTCATCTGTGTGAGGGGTCTGCTGAGATCCTTGGCACATTTTTAATTCAGTTGTTTGTTTTCTTATTGTTGAATTCTAAGAGTTTTTTGTATATGTTTGGCTAACAATCTTTTTCGGCTTGGGGGTTTGTAGGTTTTGTTTTTTGGATAACATTCTTTTATCACATATGTCTTTTGCAAATATTTCTCCTCCTTTGTGACTTCTCATTCTCTTGATGGTGTATTTTGCAGAGCAGAAATTTTTAATTTCAACGAAGTCAAACATCCATTTTTTTCATGAATCATGCATGTCTTTAGTGTTGTATTTATGAAGTCATGGCCAGACCAAAAGTTATCTAAATTTTCTCCAATATTATTCTCTAGAAGTTATATAGTTTTGCATTCTTAATTTGTTTTTGTGATGATATTAAGTTAATTATTGGAAGAGTGTAAGGTCTGTATCTAGATATTTTTTTTGTTTTTGCATGTAAACATCCAGTTGTTTCAGCACCATTTATTGAAAGGCTATCTTTTCTCCATTGTATTGCCTTTGCTCCTCTGTCAAAGACCAGTTTACCATAATTATGTGGGTCTATTTATGAACTTTCTATTCTGTTCCAGTGATCTATTTGTCTGTTATTTTGCCAGTACTTGATTACTGTAGCTTTAAAGGAAGTCTTGAAATTGAGTGATGTCAATACTCCAACTTTGTTCTTCTCCTTCAATATTGTGTTGGCTATTATGGATCTTTTGCCTGTCTATATAAACTTTAGAATCAGTGTATTGGTATCCACAAAATAAATTGCCAGGATTTTAATTGGGATGGCAATTAACCTATATATCAGGTTGTAAAGAACTGACATCTTGACAATATTGAGTCCTCCTTGCCACAAACCTGGAATATCTCTCTACTTATTTAGTTACTTTGATTTTATTCATCAGAGTTTTGTAGTTTTCCTCATATAGGTCTTGTACATATTTTTCCAGATTATACCTAAGTATTTTGTTTGAGGGGTGCTAATGTGAATGGTATTGTCTTTAATTTCAAATTCCACCTGTTCATTGTTAGTATATTAGGGAAGAAATTAGCTTTTATATATTAACCTTGTATCCTGAAACCTTGCTATAATGGCTGATTAGTTCCAAGAGCTTTGGTCAATGCTTATGGATTTTCTACATAGATGATCATTTCATCAACAGACAAAAGTTTTATTTCTTCCTTTCCAGTCTGTAAACCTTTTATATGCTTTCTTGTCTTATTCCATTAGTTAGGACTTCAGTATAATGTGGAAAAGCTGTGCTGAGAGGGGACATCTTTGCCTTGCTCCTGATCTTAGTGGGAAAGTTTTTCACCATCAATTATGATGTTAGATGTAGGGTTTTTTATAGATATTCTTTATCAACTTGAGGAAATTCTCTCGTCCTCCTTAACTGAGAGGGGTTTTTTTTAATCATGAATGGAAATTGATATTATCAGATATATTTTTTTGCATCTATCCATATGATCATATGATTTTTCTTCTTTAACCTGTTGATGTGATGGATTACATTAATTGATATTTGAATGTTGAACCATCCTTGCATACCTGGGATAAATCCCACTTGGCCATGGTATATAATTCTTTTTATACATTGTTGGACTCAATTTGCTGGTATTTTGTTGAAGATTTTTGTATCTTTGCTCATGAGAGGTATTGGTCTATAGTTTCTTTTCTTGTAATAACTTTGGTTTTAGTATTAGGGTAATGCTGGCCTTATAGAATGAGTTTACAAGTATTCCCTCTTCTCTGCTTCTAATCTCTGAAAGAGATTGTAGAGAATTGGTTTAATTTCTTCCTTAAATATTTATTAGAATCCACCAGTGAACCCATCTGAGCATGGTGCTTTCTGTTCTAGGAAGTTATTAATTATTGATTCAGTTTCTTTAATATATAGAGGCCTACTCAGATTATCCATTTCTTCTATGTGCATTTTGGCAGACTGTCTTTCAGGAAGTTGGTCCATTTCATCTAGGTTATCAAATTTGTAGACATAGACTTGTTCATAGTACTCCTTGATTATTCTTTTAATGTCTGTAGGATTTGTGGTGATGTTCCTCTTTCATTTCTAATACTAGTAATTAGTATCCTCTCTCTTCTCTTTTCTTCTCTTCTCTTCTCTTCTCTTGTTATCCTAGGTAGAGACTCAACAATTTTATTGATCTTCTAATCAAAGAACTAGCTTTCAGTTTCATTGATTTTCCCTATTGATTTTCTGTTTTCAATTTTATTGATTTCTGCTCTGACTTTCATTTCTTTTCTTCTGCTTACTTTGTATATTTAATTTGCTCTTCTTATTCTAATTTCCTAAGATTGAAACTTACATGACTGATTTTAGATTCTTTTTCTTATTTAATATATGCATTTAGTGGTATAAGTTTCCCTTTAATCACTGCTTTTGCTGCATCCCACAAACTTTGAGAAGTTATGTTTTCATTGTCATTTAGTTCAATAGTTTCTGTGGGTTTTTTTAATGTTTATTTATTTATTTTGAGAGACAGAGCAGAAGCAGGGAGGGGCAGAGAGAAAGGGAGAGAGAGAATCCCAAACATGCTCCATGCTGCCAGCACAGAGCCCAATGGGGGCATGCAATCTCATAAACCATCAGATCATGACCTGAGCCGAAATCAAGAGTCAGTCGCTGACTTAACCAACTGAGCCACCCAGTCACCCCAAGTTCAATAGTTTTTTAGTTAAATTCCCTGAGGTTCTTCATTGATCTATGTGTTATTTAGAAGTGTGTTATTTAGGGGTGCCTGGGTGGCTCAGTTGGTTAAGCATCTGACTCTGGCTCAGGTCATGATCTCACAGTTTGTGGGTTTGAGTCCCACGTCAGGCTCTGTGCTGACAGCTCAGAGCCTGGAGCTGCTTCAGATTCTGTCTCCCTCTCTCTCTGCCCCTCCCCAGCTCATGCTCTGTCTCTCTCTGTCTCTCAAAAGTGAATAAAGGTTTTTAAAAAACATTTCTTAAAGAAAATTGTGTTGTTTAGTCTCCAGATATTTTGAGATTTTTCTAGCTATTCTCTATTATTAATTTCTTAAATTTTTTTTTAATTTTTAAAATTTTTGTTCTGTTACTAATTTCTATTTTAATTCTATTAGAGTCTGAGAGCAGATGTATGATTTCTATTCTTTTAAATTTGTTGAGGTAGGGGTGCCTAGGTGGCTCAGTCGGTTAGACATCTGGCTCTTGATTTCAGCTCAGGTCATGATCTCTCAATTCATTGGGCTCTGCACTGACAGAATGGAGATTGCTTGGGATTCTCTCTCTCTCTCTCTCTCTTTCTCTCTCTCTCTGCCCCTCCCCAGCTTGTGCATGCACTCTCTCTCTCAAAATAAATGAATAAACTTTAAAGAAAAGCTTGTTGAGGTGTGTTTTGTGTTTTATGGCCAAGAATGGGGTCTGCCTTGGTGAATGTTCCATATGGGCCTGAGAAAAATATGTATTCTGTTCTTACTGGATAAAATGAACTGTAGATGTCCATTATATCCAATTTATTAATAGTGTTATTGACTTCGGCGGTGTCATCCCCAATTTTCTGCCTGCAGGATCTGTCTGTCCATTTCTGATGGAGGGGAGTTGAAGTCTCTAACTATGACAGTGGATTCATCTATTTCTCCTTGCAGTTCTGTCAGTTTCTGCCTCTCATCGTTTGACTCTCTGTTGTCAGGTGCATACATATTAACAATTGTTATGTTTCGTTGAAGAATGAATCATGAGGATTCTTTTTAATTGCATTTCTTAAATTAAACATTTTATTTTCTGAGATAGGTGTAGATCACATGCCCTGATAAAGAATCCAGAGAAATCCCATGTGCCCTTTACCCAGTTTCCCCCAGTGGCAACATCTTGCAAAACCATAGTATTAATATCACAACCAGGACATTGATATAACTGCAATCCATCAATACAAATCAGGTTCCCCAGTTTTACTCATACTCATTTGTGCATGTCTGTGTATTTAGTTCTGTGTGATTTAATCACACACGTAGGTTCATGTGTCCCCCGCAGTCAAGATAAAGAACAGTTCCATCACCACCAATATGCTTCAGGTTGCTTTTTATAAATGCTCCCAACTTCCTTCTCTCCTCCTCCTGCCCCAGTCCCTAACCTCTTGTAACTACTACTCTGTCATCCATTTCCATAATTTTGTCACTTCAAGAATGTTATATAAATGGGAAAAGGATCCAAATAGACGTTTCTCCAAAGAAGAAGTACAAATGACAGATAAACTCAACATCATTAGCCTTCAGAGAAATACAAAGCGAAGCCACATCAGATAGCACTTCACACCTGCAAGGATGGCTGTTATCAAAAAGACAGTATTGGCAGGGATATGGAGAAATTGGGACTCTCATCCAATGCTGGGGGGAAAGTAAAATGATGCAGCTGCTTTGAAAACAATCTGGCAGGTTCTCAAAAGATTAAACATAGAGTTATCATATGACCTAGCAATTCCAGTCCTAGGTCTATGCACAATGAAAACCTATGTGCACACAAAAACTTGTATATGAAGTTTCATTGCAGCTTTACTGGTAGTAATCACAAATTGGAAATAGCTCTAATGTCCATCAACCAATAATACATAAACAAATTGTGGTATATCCATATAATGCAATGCCACCCACCAGTAAAAGGGAATGAACTATTAATACATGAGTTAGCATGTATTAATTTCAAAATAATTATGCTGAGTAAAAGAAGATATACAAAAAAAAGCATATACATGCCATATTTTTTCACATACATAATATTCTAAAAAATGCAACCTAATCTACAGTGCCAAAAAACTGTCGCTTAGGGAATGGATAGGGAAACAACTAGCGAGGCAGGAAAGGATTGTAAAGAAGATGATGGAGGGATGCCTGGGTGGCTCAGTCAGTTGAGCATCCAACTTCAGCTCAAGTCATGATTCCACAGTTCGTGGGTTTGGGCCCCACATCAGGCTCTGTGCTGACAGCTCAGAGACTGGAGCCTGCTTCGGATTCTGTCTCCCTTTCTCTCTCTGCCCCTCCCTGCTCACTCTATCTCTGTCTCAAAAATAAATAAACACTTTAAAATAATTTATAAAAAATTTTTAAAAAGAGGATGATGGATATGTTCATTGTCTTGATTGTGATTGATGGTTTCACACTTAATCAAACTGTACACTTTAAATACATACAGCTTGTTATATTTTAAATATATTTCAATAAAGTTTGTTTTCAGAACGCCATTAAATAACATACTTCTAAAAAACACACATAATCCTACAAATTCCTCCTCCTCTACATTCTCATGTCTTTATACGTGTTTGTGTTTTTACTACTGCAAAGCAGAATGTCTTACTTTTTCCACTTAACACTGTTTCAATGATTATTTCTTAAATTATGCTTTATTATCATTTTTTAAAGTTTTTCCTTTTTCTTCAATTTTTTTTTAGTGTTTATTTTTGAGAGAGAGAGACAGAGCATGAGCAGGGAAAGGCCAGGAGAGAGAGGGAGACACAGAATCTGAAGCAGGCTCCAGGCTCTGAGCTGTTAGCACGACGTGGGGCTGGAACTCATGAACCACAAGGTCATGACCTGAGCCGAAGTCAGAGGCTTAACCGACTGAGCCACCCAGGCACCCCTCATTTTTTCAAGTTCTTATTTTGTTATACATGAACTTTTACATGAAAATATAAAATACAGGAGTACCTGGGTGTCTCAGTCGCTTCAGCATCCGACTTCAGCTCAGGTCATGATCTCACAGTTTGTGAGTTTGAGGCCAGCGTCAGGCTCTCAGCTGCCAGCACAGAGGCTGCTTCAGATCCTCTTACTCCCAATCTCTCTGCCCCTCCCCCGCTCATTGCATGTTCTCTCTCTCACTCTCTCTCTCTCATAAATACACACACATATATATAATACAGAGAGAAAAATGCGCAAATTATAAGTATACATCTCAATGAATTATCACTAAGTGAACACATGTATAAGATCTCGCTTTGAAAACAAGCATCTCTGGGGCACCTGGGTGGCTCAGTCACTTAAGCAGCCAACTTCGGCTCAGGTCATGATCTTATGGTTCGTGGGTTCGAGTCCCACATCTGGCTCTGTGCTGACAGCTCAGAATCTGGAGCCTACTTCGGATTCTGTGTTTCCATCTCTCTCTGCCCCTCCCCTGCTCATGCTCATGCTCTGTCTCTCTCTCTCTCTCTCTCTCTCTCTCTGTCAAAAATAAACTTTAAAAAAACATTTTTAAAAATTTATTTTTGAAAACAAGGATCTCTTTTTGTTTTTTTTTGTTTTTTTTAATTTTTTTTTTCAACGTTTTTTATTTATTTTTGGGACAGAGAGAGACAGAGCATGAGCGGGGGAGGGTCAGAGAGAGAGGGAGACACAGAATCAGAAACAGGCTCCGAGCCATCAGCCCAGAGCCCGACGCGGGGCTCGAACCCACAGACCGCAAGATCGTGACCTGGCTGAAGTCGGACGCTTAACCGACTGCGCCACCCAGGCGCCCCAAGGATCTCTTTTTGAAGGATAGTATTTGGGGCTGAACAATTCACGGTGCACCGTCAAAGAAAACACGGTAGGGCATTAGTTCAAGTGGTGAAAACAGATTTTCTTCAGGAACCACTGACAGTAGAGGAAAGAGCAGAGGGCCATTCAGATTTGTACAGAGGTGCTGGAGTATTTTAAAGGAAAAATGAGGGTACAGGGAGGGGGCAGAATGAACAGAATCAGAGAAGTGAAAAATTACAAAAAGCTGAGAGAGTTTGTTTGTGTAAAAGTCATCTGAATTAACCTGCTAGTTAACCTGTTAATAACCTGCTAGTTATTGAAGTTAGGTTCCTACGCACCCATAGAAACTGGGAGACAGATGGCCTATCTTCAGGTGTTGACTGACACAAACAGTAAATGCTTTTGGCAGCCCTGATTTTTGTCAGGCAAGCACCTTAGAGGGGAAGATCAGCCTAGAGATATGGCCTTGAGCTATTAGAAACTGTTAGTGTCCGTTTATGGGGTTTTTTTTATAGCCAAGGTTGAGGCCTAGTCGAGAGGAGGGCTCAAAAGAGTCTGGCCAGAGTTTGGTCACGGAGAAAATCTTTGCCAGCACAACTCTCCCACAGATTGAAGGGCTTTCAAAATCATCCTGGACCCCTTTCCACTAAATGTCAGGGGCCCCCCTCCTCCCTCCCCCAATTATGATAAGCAAAAAAAGAAAAAAGACAAAATAGCTCAATGCCTTCCTAAATGCCCCATCCCACTAAAACCATCACACTATATAATGTCTGATGTGCCTTCCAGCTTTGCAATCCTCAAGTAATACCACTGGGTATTTTGTCTCCATTTGGAGATAGAGTCAGGGGCGCCTGGGTGGCTCAGTCGGTTAAGCTTCTGACTTCGGCTCAGGTCATGATCTCTCAGTCCGTGAGTTCGAGCCCCGCGTCGGGCTCTGTGCTGACAGCTCGGAGCCTGGAGCCTGCTTCGGATTCTATGTCTCCCTCTCTCTCTGCCCCTCCCCCACTTGTGCTCTGTCTCTCTCTATCAAAAATAAATAAATCTAAACAATAAAAATAAAATAAAATAAGAAGATAGAGTCAAAGAAGCAGGCAGAAAAGACAGTATGCAGAAATGGCAGGCAGGGAATGGAGGGTGGAGGCAGCTATTGTGGCCCTGCCTCCTCTGTAAATCTACATAGCAAATGCATACACACTCCCTTGTCTGAATCACTTTGTACAAATCCCCGGGGAACAAAGCAAGAAAATGCATAGACCCTGGAGCAAACCCTAATTCTAATTCCAATTCTTCCATTTGACTTTATTTCTTTGAGCAATTTAGCCTCTCTTAGCCTCTGTTCTCTTACTTGTCAGGGAGATAATACCTACTGCTCAATGTACAAATGCATATCAAGTAGCCAGCACATAATAAAGTCCAATGATGGTGAGCTCTCCTCCCTCAGGGGGTGAGATGGCCCAGTGCTAGTAAGGTCTTCTCCCCGGGTGAATTCCATTTTCTAGTCCTCCAGTAGGATTCTCTCAAGCTAAAAAACAAAACCAGCAAATGAAAACCTTAGAAGATGGAACTTGAGTAGCAGACTGCAACTATTTTTCTATAAAAAGTACAATTTTACACTCATTCATATAGAGTCTTCAAT
The DNA here is from genome assembly GCF_028018385.1 of Neofelis nebulosa. NCBI lineage: Eukaryota > Metazoa > Chordata > Mammalia > Carnivora > Felidae > Neofelis > Neofelis nebulosa. The sequence goes on along the minus strand of NC_080788.1, from coordinate 42,502,963 downwards.
ATATACTTGTTGAAAGCTCACCATGTGCCAGGCACTAGGGCTAAACCCAGATGAAATAGTCTCTGCTCTGAAGGAATTCACAAATCATTGGCAAATCCAAAAAGTTGGGTAAAAAAACAAATCCAAAGAGTTAGGTCAAATTGTACCACAGGGCTAAGTGCCGCGATGGAGGAATGTAGGGCAAGATGGAGGCAGGAAGGGAGTGTCCCACACTCTCCAGGGCGGGGTTTGCTGGGTAAACCCCAGATGTTGATGAGAACTTTCCGGGAAGAAACAAAAGCTTGTGCAAAGGCCTGGAGGCAACCAGCAGCCTGTTCTCTGAGAACTCGAGATAAGAGCCCTGATGAGAAGTGGGAGGTGAGGGCGGTGGGAAAGTTGGGAGCATACTGTCTGCTGCAGATTACAAAGACCACTGTAGCCAGGTCAAGTAGAAAAGGAGTTTATTGAAACATATTGGGTGGGATGACCATATATTTTCTCGCCCCATTTGAGAGGGAAAGGGCACTATTTTTAATTATGCCTGATGGCAGATGTACAGAAGACACGCATGGAGTTGTTAATATTAGGGCACTCCCCAAAGCTGGAAAATTGAGAGCAGTGCGCAGCCTGGAACACTGCCCAGGCCTGCAGTGGGGCGGCCCTGCCGCCCAGACAGGCACTGGACACTGGACAAGAATTCCTGTCACTGCCACCCAGGGAAGCACCCTTGATGGCATCACCAGCTTCCAAAAACGGGCACCTCTGATTGGTGGAGCCTACTTCACACACCTGCCACCAAGTGAAGGAAGACTGAGAAAATAAATTCCTGGGCCAATTACTTCATTTCCCTGTACCTCTATTTCCTCATGTAGGAAATGGCAAGGATAATAACACTAGCTGCCTTTAGAGTTGGCACGCTGCTAAAATGAAATATATGTCAAGAGCTTAGGCCTGTGCCTGGCACAGAATAGCACTATGTAAGCATTTGCTATGATTGTCCTTATTCCCCAAGGAGGCAGAATTCAGAAGAGAGGAAATTCTCTCAAAGAAAGGAAAAGTGTTTTTGCAGTGGCCCAACGGAATGACACATATCCACTACACCTTGATTCAGTGCTGAAATTGTAACAGAATGTAACAGAATGTAACAGAAATGAATTATTCCACTCATTTATTTACTCAATAAAAATGGCAGTGTCCATGGGGCTGAGGGTACAAATAATGCCTTATCTTTCATTTGCATAAATAAAATCAAACATAGCAAGCCCATCAAGGTTGGTAAAAAGCACTAGATGGATCTTCTTTGTGGGGGTGGGACTCCTTACACCACCTTAGTATTAAACAAGAGCCCCAGAAAGTTGTGGGATTGTGTTGCTGGACCCCTGTCTATGGTTGTTGCTGTGGTGCTCTGCCAGGGGCGAGGAGTCCCCGGGTCTGTGGAGGCTATTGTAGGTGGGATTCTTCTCTGGACACTTAACCTTGTCAGCCTCCAACTTAGTCTGGGAGACCTTCGCTGAGCTCTGCAAAGCCATGGGTTTTGGAAGTTCCCGCTCAATGTACACAGGCAACCGTGCCTTCTGGGGGCAGGCTCTCTAAGGCTCCGTCAGCTGCATGGCCCAGACCCAGGGCCACACCGGCCACCATTCTTGCACCAACCACCATTCTCCCGTCAGCCCCCTGACTCCACAACTGCTCCTGGTGGTGAGTGTAGGCGTGAGGGACTGGAAGGAGGGGAGAGGGCGATGAAAGCAAGCAAGCCAAAGCCCCCCTTCAACCTCTGCCAGGGGCCTCCATGCAAGAGGCAGCCTGCCCAGCTCCCGGAGAGAGGGTGTTGAACTGCACTTGGCAAAGGAAATAGTACCTAGAGCAACTGAATGTTCCCTTGAAATTACACTACTTTAATAGCTAGATGTGACTGAAAACGTTTGGGACCAGACAGGGATGTCACTAAAGTTCCTTTCTACCCAGTTGGAAAGGGATTTAGCCAAGCAAAGTAGATAGCTGGGAAAAAAACAAAACCTTCCCTGTTTATACTTCGGTGGGTTGAGATCTCTCAAACGACCAATTACAGTTGTTAACTGCCCCCTGGGGGATAAGGAAAGCCCAGACCTTCAGGTTGCAGAGGCCTGGCTACCCTCTTGGCAGAGAAGGAAATGTCGTTCATTCCTTTGTGGGAAATCCAATTCTGAAAAGACAAAAAAAAAAAAAAAAAAAAAGTTTCTCAATAGGTTATCCTACCACGTGACGAACCACAGGAGTCTGGACTTTCTCCTGTTGAGAAATAGCACTTTAGAGCATTTAAGTAGGGGATGTGCATGATTACATTTCAGTTTTGGCATATTTACCCTGGTTCACGCTACATCTTGTATTTTTAAATAAGCTTTTTAAAATTTTGGGATAATTGTAGATTCACATGCAGTTCTAGGAAATGAGACTGATCTCGCATACCCTTTCCCAGTTTCCCCGCGGTAACATCTTGCAAAACTCTAGGGCAGTATCCCAATCAGGATACTGACAGTTGATGCAGTCAAGATAGAGAAAAGTTCCATCACCACAAGGATCTCGTATGTTGCCCCTTATAGGATCTCTATATAGATCCTCACCACAAGGATCTCTTATATTGCCCAACCCCCTCCTTAACCCCTGGCAACACTAATCTGTTTTTTATTTCTGCAATTTTGTCAGTTTCAGAATGTTATATAAATAGAATCATACAGATACATATATATGTTTAGATACGTACGTATATATGTATGCAGATATATACGTATATGTACAGACATATACAGATACAGATATATAAGTATTATATATACTGTATTCTCACAATAAAGTAAGCTAGAGAAAAGAAAATGTTAAAATCATGAGAAAGGGGCACCTGGATGGCTCAGTCAGTTAAGCGTCTTACTCTTGATTTCGGCTCAGGTCATGATTTCATGGTCCATGGATTTGAGCCCCGAGTCATGGGTTTGAGCTGTGCCGACAACACACAGCCCGCTTGGGATTCTCCCTCTCCCTCTCTGTCTGCCCCTCCCCCACTCATATGTGTGCACGCACTCTCTTTCTCTCTCTCAAAAGAAATAAATAAACATTTAAAAAAGGAAATTATAAGGAAGAGAAAATGCATTTACAGTATTGAACTCTATTTATCAAAACAAATCCACATATAAGTGGACCCATGCTATTCAAACCTTGTGTTGTTTAAGGGTTAATTGTGTATACTTTTAAACCTAAAAAACTTCCAAAAACATAGATGTGTACCCATCAAAAATACGTAATATTGTTTGTGTAGGTTTTAAAAATGTATACATGGTATTATTATATACAATTCGCTCGCTTCTCAGTTTTATTTTTTCATTAAAAAAGGGGGGTTTATGGGGCACCTGGGTGGCTCGGTCGGTTAAGCGTCCGACTTCGGCTCAGGTCATGATCTTGCGGTCTCTCTCTGTGACCTCCCCCATTCATGCTCTGTCTCTCTCTGTCCCAAAAATAAATAAACGTTAAAAAAAAATTTAAAAAAAAAGGGGGGGGGGTTTGTTTTACATTTCTTATAGGCGACCTAGAGAGAGACCTAGCCCATTCCTTTCAATGAATACAGAGTATCCATGTGGTATGTATGTGCCACAATTTACCCATCCTTCACTGAAGGATATTTAGGTTGTTTCCAATGTTCTGCTATTACTAAAAATGCTACAGTAAACACCCTTGCATTGTTTCTGTATGAGCGTGTGTGAACGATTGGAAAAACGGGCCATCTTCTCTGTATCCATTGTAATTTTTCACCCTCCCTGAATCCACTGCAATATGACTTTGAGGCTCTGCCCATCAGCAGTTAACGTCTGTTTCTCCTCCCTTTGAATCTAGGATGACCTTGGGCTTATTTGGCTAAGAGAATGCAGCAGACAAGACAGCGTGCCAGTTCCAAGCCTAGGCCTCATGAGGCCTTGAATCCTTCTCCTTTTCTCTCTTGGGTCTTTATCCGCCACCACGTGAACAAGCTGAGGCCCACCTGTTGGTTGGAGAAAGAGAGACCACACTGAAGAGAGTTGAGCTGTCTTCTGAGGGCATCCTGTACCAACCAGACCCAGCTAACCCAGCACGAACTGCTGACAACGACTGAAGCCAGAGGAAATCAAAACTGCCTGAGTCCAGACCACCTGCCAGTCTGAAGAACTGTGAGCCAAGTCATTGTTTTAACAGCGAAAGTTATCAGATACAATTGTGCAGGTATTTCTTTAGAGTGGTTTTCAAACTGTAGCATGTATCAGAATCAGCTGGTGGGCTTTTAAAATCACAGATAGCTGGGCACCCCTGTTGGAGTGTCTGATTTAGTAGGTCGATCTGGGTGAAACCTGAACATATGCGTTTCTAATGACTCGGGTCATGCTAATGATAGTCCAAGTGCCATACTTTGAAAATCATAGCTCTAGAGAGTACAACCTAAAATGGTGTTGCTGGGTCATGAGTTACAAGCATTTTTTTAAACAGCTAATAGACACTCCCAAGCTGCCATCCAAAGTCAAGTTACCCTCAACTAAATTTTAAGGGATGAAAGAATAAACTACCGAAAGAACACATTAAAACCAGATAGTATGGTACCGCAAGTGTAACAAAGGAAACAGCAGCATGAAAGAGGAAGTGCTCTGAAATTCTTGTGGTTGGAAGGTTGGGCAGGAAGCTGATTAACTAATAGTTATGACCCCTGATATCTACACACCAAAGCACAGCGTATGAGTGATGAAGTAATTTTGAAAGTCTCCCTAGAAAACAGATAGTATTGCTTATACTGCACTGAGATACGGTGGAATAGGACTTGTGGCAAGAAGCAGCTCTAGAAGAATATTCTTTCTTCCAAAGAATCAAAGGGGAGATAAGATCTTGAACGTCAGTGCTCAGCCTCATTTCTCACTTCTTTCCCCTTTGTCTTCCATGACAGCCGCCATGGCCACTTTTAATTTCTTGAATGAACCCTCCTCCCTCCTACCACAGGGTCTTTGCTGTTGCTGATCCCTCTACATGGGACACTTCCTCCTCTTTCTGTCCATGCTTGGACCAAGTTAATTCCCATTTATCCTTAAGATCTTAGATCTCATTTTGCCTCATTAGAAAAACCTTCCCTAATCTTCCAATACTAGATCAAATCTCACCATTATCACCTCTCAACACACTATGCACCCCTCCTTCACAGCTCTTGTTACAGTTGGAATTTTACATTTATCTGTGTGTTTATATGATTCATGAATATCTTACCCTCCTGCCTGTGATCTCTAGGGGGGCTGGGTATGTGTCTGTTTTGAGTAACCATTGTAACCTTAGCACCAACTTTGTCTGGTAAAGAGCAGATACCCATAAATATGTGTTGGATGATTAAGAGTAGGGTTCTGTAAAAGCCTTCAATGAACCTTAGATCAAACGTGCAATGGGAAACATTCTGAAGAGGAAAATAGGAGAGGAAACAGAAGTACTTTCAGGACATCACACACTAGCAGGTCACAAATAGCAATGATGGGCTGCCAGCCGTTTAAACAACCACATCAGAAGTACTGGCTACTAGATCTCTGGTCTCCTGGAGAAAAGTTTCTATTGGTGGACTAGTGGGTTCTGTATGAGGTCCAGTCATATTCAATATTTGAACAAGATGGAAGGCTTGCCTATCTTGTTTGCAGATGATAATATGAAAGCCAAAAGGTTATTATAACATAGACAGCGACAGAATTTAAGTTAAAAATAATGCCAATGGAAATACTAAGCCAGGGGCGCCTGGGTGGCTCAGTCGGTTAAGCATCCCACTTCAGCTCAGGTCATGATCTCATGGTTCATGGGTTCGAGCCCTGCGTCAGGCTCTGTGCTGACAGCTCAGAGCCTGGAGCCTGCTTCGGATTCTGTGTCTCCCTCTCTCTCTACCCTTCCCCTGCTTGCACTCTCTCTCACAAAAATAAACATTAAAAAATTACAACAACAACAAAAAGAAATACTAAACCAAAACAGGTAAGATAAAGGTTAATCAATCTTGCAAGTACATGCTAAAGAAGGGAAGCTAGGTTTGACTATATTGTTTATATAAAACAAAACAAAACAAAAAGACTTGATTGCTGACCACATATTCATTATGAACCAGTCTTGCAATTCAACTGGTGAAAATGCCAACTGTCCAGAAGAGGGAAGATGATGGGTTCACTTTACCGTGGACCCTTAAGCACAGTGTCTGCTAGTTCTTAGAACCGGTTTGGGGCCCGGAAACCTTAAGATATGAAGAACGATTAGAGCAGCTGGAGAAGGTTAGCCTGCAAAAGTAAACATTGAGGGAAAACAAAAACTGACCTCACATAAAGGCAGCCCACCAAATTCATACTTCCAACTTCAGAAAAGATGCTCTTTTTAAATCTGTCAAGATTTTTTATTTCCACAATTTCTGATAAATTCTTTTTAATATCTTTGTTGTTTCACTTATTCCTATTTTTTCGTAATTCCTTACTTGTTTTGTGAATATTAGGCATTCACTTCTCTCTTCGAGGATTCTTCGGGAAAAAAACATACTTTGTCTTCTATCTACTTTTTTTTTTTTGTTTTAACCAGGGAATGGCTTCTTTTTTCTCTTTTCCTATAGATTGTCCTACTGCTTTCATTTGTTTGAGGTATTTCACTTTTTGATTATTGCCAGTGTTTCTTAGAAATATTTTCCTTCACATGTTTAGGAAATTTGGTTTGCCGGTTTATACTTAATGGAAATTTTCTTTCCTTCTTACTTTTCCTTCCTTTCCTCTTTCTCTATTCCTATCTTTCCCCTCCTCTTTCTGTCTTTACTTTTTAAAGTAAAAGTTTACTTTTCTTCTTTCTGGTTTCTGTGGCTCCCAGTCCAGAGCAAGCTAAAATATTGGCGTTCTGGGCTCTTGCCCCATGGTGATAGTAAAGACGTAGCCAACACTTCTGCCAGCTGTTTGGTCAGGTTGCCTCCTAGGTACTCAGCTCTCATGGAGAACATTTATTCTCTGTTACCTTCACAGAAGCTATACTATGGGTGGCCTCTACCTGCTTCTGAACTGCTGGAAGTCCACCAGGAACTTGCCTTTTGCTCTCTGCATGGCTCTGTGCTTCTATTCCGTTTTTGATCCAAGGAGAAGTACAGAAGAGTACATAAAATATATGTACAAATTTAAAAAGAATACTAAAATGAGAGCTCATTGTGACCACCACTAGCTATGTCTTTTACCTTTTTGCCTTTGTATTTTTGTTCTCTTGTTGTCATGTGCTTGGAGTAGTGGGGCTTCCAGCAATACCATCTGATAGAATGCACCTGTCCATTCTAACTGCAGATGGTGCTCTAGAGACCTCTGTGAGTTTCAGTGCCAAACCCCTGAGTCCTAGGATACCCTGATCTCTTGCTGGTAGTGGCTTTGTTAGCAGCCCCAGTGCTTTATAATTTTTTAGCCCCAGTGTCTCCCTAATAAATATATATATTGAAAACTAAATATGCATAATTGTAAAATTGAAATGGATAAGTGTTTAATTATCTTTAAAATTAACATCGCCATTACTTGTTCAGCAATAATTATACACCTTTTACATGTAGCAATTAAAAAATGTTTTAATGTTTATTTATTTTTGAGAGGGAGAGAGACAGAGACAGAGAGAGTGTGAGCAGGGGAGGGGCAGAGAGAGAGCGGGACACAGAATCCGAAGCAGGCTCCAGGCTCTGAGCTGTCAGCACAGAGTCCCATGTGGGACTGGAACTCACAGAAGGCGAGATCGTGACTTGCGTCCAAGTCGGTGGCTTAACCGACTGAGCCACCGAGGCGCCCCTTTTTGTAGCAATTTGATGTTAGATTTCTTATTTCACAGTAATCTCTGATCATCTACAGATGTCAGAAATGATAGCTAATTGTAAATTATTTCAAGTGCAAAAAAACGTTTAAATGTTTGCAGCAAAAAGAAAAATTGTTTTTAATATGGGCCTGCATATAACTTAACGCTTGATGTGGTGTAACGCTGGACCTCCAAAAGTAGATTTTAAAAAGGACTCAAGTAAATGGAAGGAGCTGAAATGAGGCATAAAGAAAGGACATGGCAAGAGAGAGAGTTGGGGGGTTGGGCGCGGTGGAAGGAGATGCCTGCAGAGTGGCTGCTGTGTACGTGGCGCTGGTCCAAGAGCTGAAAATCCAAAAGTAAAAGTCACAGCTCTCCAAAGAGGTCATAGCCTGTCTGGTAAGCAATCAGATAAGTTCAATGAAAGCGTTAAGTATTATTAAGGAGGTGTGAGCACTGGGGGGTCAAAAAGGTGTGGCGAGTACTTCCGCTGGGATGGCAACTGGGAAGGCTTCCCTGAGGAGGTGACAGTTGATCTGAGGAGAGGCAGAGAAGATAAAACCGGTGCGGGGAAAGAAGAAACATCAACAAAGAGACCAGGCAAGGAGATAAAGGGAAAAGAGGAAAGGCTCGATGCTATCGGCGCTCCCGAATCCGGCGTCGACTGCTAAGGTCTGCGCGCGGTCACCGCCTCCTCATTTCCATCCAGTCCCCTCCCCTCCCCGCGCCTCTGCCGCCCGCCCGGCCTGCGCGAGCTCCGAGGCTTCGGTCTCGCAGCGGACGCCATGTACCGGCTCCTGTCAGCCGTGACGGCCCGGGCCGCGACCCCCGGAGGCTGGGTCTGGGGCCGCGGGCGGCGCGCGGCCCACCACCGCGCTGGCCTGCCGCCCCTCGGCCCCGGCTGGGTCGGGGGGCTGGGGCTGGGGCTGGGGCTAGCGCTCGGGGTGAAGCTGGCGGGCGGGCTGAGGGGCGCCGCCCCCACGCAGTCCCCAGGGGCCCCCGACCCCGAGGCGTCGCCCCAGGCGGAGCCGCTGCCGCCGCAGGAGCAGCCCCTCGCTCCGTGGTCTGCACAGACCCCGATGCTGCCCCCTACCCGGCGCTTCGCCAGAGCCATCGACAGCAGCCGCGACCTGCTGCACCGGATCAAGGTGCGGAGACGGGGGCGTAGGCTGCGGAGAACCCAGCGCCCCGCCACCGGCGTCACCCCGGAATGGGGCGTCTTGGTGGTCATCTCCCGGGCCCGAGCGGACCCCACCCCAGGCGGTGGGATGCCTGCGGTCGGCTTCCGCGAAGGACTTCCCGTTCCCCGGCCGCCCCGCCACGGTCAGACGTTCTTGGGGGTTGCCCAAGTGGGGGCGGAGGTCACCTCGCCCGCCTCGGGGACCGCCCCTTCGCCCTCAGTGCGGACCAGGCACGCCCCTCACCGTTAGCGCCCGTCTTGGCCGAGCCGGGGTGGGCGGGGTCCGGGCGGAGGGGCGGGGTGAGGGCGGGGCCTCGGGAAGGCCCTAGAGGTGGGCGCTGGCGGGCGTGCGAGGTGTTTCCGCCTGTCTTTGAACTGTCTGTTCTTTCCCCTTCGCTCTTAGGATGAGGTGGGCGCCCCTGGCATAGTGGTTGGAGTCTCTGTAGATGGAAAAGAAGTCTGGTCAGAAGGTGGGCTCAGAAAAGTGTTATTTAGTGGTTTGTTTTGTGCCAGTTGGCGAATGAAGTTTTGATGTTTTACCGCGTGGAGTGAATCCCATGAAATGTTCAGTTTTCCTAAGACCATACGTGTTGTAGAGAAAACAATTCTAACGGAATAAAGAATGGGGCCTTCTGTAAACAGCAAAGTTTAAACGTGACTCTTGAAATCATAAAGACGGCTTGTGTCTAAGGACTAGATTTACCGTCCTGAAAGTTGTATATAGAACAATCTGTTACCTCCTGCATATTTGTAGATAACACTTAATGCTAGTTAAATTTTAGTTAACAATTTATTGAGCCCCCTGTTCTGTAAAATGCACTAAGAACTAGGGGTATGCATAATTCTCTTAGTGGGTTTTACAATCTACTTTATTACTTTTGTTTTTCCAAACAAAAACTAGAGACTTTGGGAGAGAGATTTCTAATCATTTTATGATACTTTTATCAAAGCATATTTTATAATTTGATTTACTTACCCATTGGACACGAATTGGTCCATATGGTCATTCCAGGCTTTTAAGAACCCTTTTAGGAAATGTGTCAGATATCATTTAAAGGAATGAGTACTTGTGGGGCGACTGGATGGCTCAGTCAGTTAATTCCTATTTTGGCTCAGGTCATGATTTCCGGGTTGATGGGCTCCGTGCTGGCAGTGCAGAGGGATTCCCTCTCTCTCTCTCTCTCTCTCTTCTCTTTCTCTCTCTCTCTGCCCCTCCCTTGCTTTCTATTTCTCTCTCTCAAAATAAATAAATAAACATTTTTTAAAAAATAAAGGGCTGAGTGCTTTTTTAATGTTTATTTATTTTTGAGAGAGTGAGTTGGGAGGGGCAGAGAGAGAGAAAGAGAGAGAATCCCAAACAGGCTTCATGCTGTCAGTGCAGAGCCCAGTGCTGGGGCTTGAATTCAGGAACTGTGAGATCATGACCTGAGCTAACATCAAAAGTCCAACACAATCCACTGAGCCACCCAGGTGCCCCCAAAGGAATGAATATTTTTAAGAGAAGTTGATGGGAACAATAAGGTTTTGAATTTAAAGAAAAATGATTCTTCTCCCAAGTATAATTATAGCCTAATCAGAATACTAATTTTATAAAAAATATAATAAAAAATTATATAAATGTCAGCTTTATGGGTGGGGGCTTTATTTTTATGTAAATATTTTTCAGCATAATCTACATTTACAATTTAAAAACAATCATTGTATCCTTTTTGTTCTTTTCAGATTTCAGTTCTTATCACTTAGATTTTCACACTTTCAGCCTCCAGAAGATAAAAACAAACTTAAAAATTTCTCTAGGACTTTTTTCTTCTGGTTTGCAGCTGAGGTAAACTGATGGTTACCTAGATTGGGTTTGCAGGACACCTTTTCACGTTTACTTTTTTTTAGTTTATTTATTTATTTTGAGAGAGACTGAGTGCAAGCAGGGGAGGGGCAGAGAGAGAGGGAGAATCTCAAGCAGGCTCTGGGCTTGCTGGTGCAGGGAAAGTCAGAAAACTGTGAGATCATGACCTGAGCCAAAATCAAGAGTTGGTTGCTTAACCCACTGAGCCACCCAGGTGCCCCTCACGTTTACTTTTCCTGCGTGGTTAT